>NC_080068.1:137510158-138116587 GCF_949987535.1 Balaenoptera acutorostrata | reverse complement strand
CATGTACTATAACAAAAATAATACATAATATATAATACATAATAAGCCATAAATATAAACTAAAGATGGTCAGGTTTTTTGAAAAGGGCAAAGCCTTAATTATCAAAAGATCTGAAAATAAATAGACATACATCATACTCTTGGATATAAACACTAAATATTAAAAAATATATATCTATTTCCTGAGTTAAACATATGAGTTTAAACAACACCAAGTTGACAATTTTTAATAGGACATTTTTAAAACTTGACAGAATGTTTACAAAACATAATGGAAATAAAAAGACAATGTTGTAGGACATTTGGAAGAAAATATGGGACAGCTGGACTCTTTTCCTTTCAGAAACTAAGTTTAAAATTAAACTCTTTCAAATCAAACATTTAAAATTTTCTCTTTTGTAGAGGCAAACAGAGAAATAAATTAGCAGAATAGAGAACTCGGAATGCAATCCATTAAATATAAAGCCTAATATCTCATGATTATACACAATTTTAACATAAGTTAGTGTAGAATGTTATTTAATAAAGAGTTGTATTTTAATACAGTCAGTGATTTAGGGACAAATATTGAGTTCTATCCATCTTATGCCAGTTGTTCTCAAGTGTTCTTCAGTATCAACTCAGGCACTTGTAAAAGCATACTTCCCAAGATCTCAATACCAGAGACTGCTTTAATCTGTATAAACAAACCACATGCGTCTGATAGCATATAGTTTTGATCTCTGCATTGACAAATACTGTCTTATATCATACTCCTAACTAAATCTCATGAATAAGAGGAGAAATATAAAATATAATTTAATGGGACAAATAATAGAATCAACAAAAATTCTCAACCTTGAAACAGCAGAAAATTTATGATGGAAAATATTGGCAGATTATAACATATAAAAACTAAAACTTAGAATGAATATAATAAAACTCAAAAAGCACAATAGGAGAGGAAAACACTTCTTCTATCAATGGGTTAATAGGTGTTCATGTATCTATTTTGTTACTGTAATTTATAGGAAAGTTATCAAACTATAATACTTCAACAGTTAAGTGGGAAGAAACTAACAATTGAGCTAATTAGACAAAATTCAAATAAAAAATGTTTATTCTCCATGATAAAGGATTGCAAATTAAAGGAATTTTGAGAATCTATTTTATACTTATAAAATTAAAAAATTAAAGTTATCAAAGAAAACATGATTTATTAAATGATGTTACAGAAACTTGGTAAAATATTTATAACCTTAAGATCATTATGAACATTTTAAAGAAAATATGTAATAAAATTATAGATCATTTAATCTATAAATACAACAATGATACCTAAAGCACAGCAACAAAATAAAAAATAAAGTGGGACTATATCAATTAAAAAGCTTCTGCAGAACAAAAAACAATCAACAAAATAAAAAGACAACATGTGGAATGGGGAAAATACATCTGCAAATCATGTATCTGATAGGGTTAATATCCAAATGTCTATAAAGAACTCAAACAACTCAATGGAAAAAATAATCCAGTTAAAAAATGGGCAAAGAACCGACTAGACATTTCTTCCAAGAAGATATACAAATGGCCAACTGGTGCATGAAAAGGTGCTCAACATCACTAATCATCAGGGAAATGTAAATCAAAACCACAGTGAGACATCACCTCACACCTGTTAGAATGATTGTCATCAAAAACACAAGAAACAACAAATGCTGGTGAGGATGTGGAAAAGAGGATCCTTGGGCACTGTTGGTGGGATTGTAATTTGATTTAGCCACTCTGCAAAACAGTATGATTGTTGCTCAAAAAATTAAAAAAAAAACTACCATACAATCCAGCAATTCCATTTCTGGGTATTTTTCCAAAGAAAATGAAAACTCTGACTCGAAAAGATATAGGCACCCACGTGTCCACTGCAGCATTATTTATAACAGCCAAGACATGGAAATAACTTAAGTATCTATCAATGAATAAATGGATAAAGAAGTTGTGGTATATATAAACAATGAAATATTATTTAGCCATATAAAAGAAGGAAATCCTGCCATTTGTGACAACGTGGATGGACCTTGAAGACATAATGTTAAGTGAAATAAGTCAGGCAGAGAAAGACAAACGCTGTATGATCTCACTTATCTTTAGAATCTAAGAAACAAACTAACTAATAGAAAAAGAAGTCAGATTTGTATTTACTGGAGGTGGGGATGGAGGAAGGAGGAATTGGATAGAGGTGGTCAAAAGGCACAAACTTCCAGTTATAAGCTAAATAAATACTCAGGGTGCAATGTACAACATGTCTACAGTTGACACTGCTGTGTGGTACATTTGAAAGCTGTTAAGAGAGTAAAACCTAAAAGTTCTCATCACACGGAAAGAAAAACATTTTTTTCTTTGTGTTTATATGAGATGATGGATGTTAACTTATTGTGGTAATCATTTAATAATATATATATATAAGTCAACTCATTATGCTGTATATCTTAAACACACACAGATATGTCAAATGTATCTCAATAAAACTGGAAAAAAATAAATTAAAAACTCAGTGGAGGGGCTTCCCAGGTGGCACAGTGGTTGAGAATCTGCCTGCTAATGCAGGGGACACGGGTTCGAGCCCTGGTCTGGGAAGATCCCACATGCCGTGGAGCAACTAGGCCCGTGAGCCACAACTACTGAGCCTGCACGTCTGGAGCCTGTGCTCTGCAACAAGAGAGGCTGCGATAGTGAGAGACCCGCGCACTGTGATGAAGAGTGGCCCCCGCTTGCCACAACTAGAGAAAGCCCTGGCACAGAAACGAAGACCCAACACAGCCAAAAAAAAAAAAAAAAAAAAAGTCAATCCCCATAAAAAGCTTTATTAAAAAACAAAAACAAACAAAACTCAGTGGAAAAATATAACATAAAATTGTATATGGTATGTTGTCTCAATAGCATACTATGTACATGATAAAGATAACATACAAATGTTAACATAGGCTCACTAAAATGGTGGGATTATAAAGTTCTAATTTAACTTTTTAATACTATCTTTTCAATAAAAACAAATTTAAAACAAAGTTACTGTATAGTAAATTCCCCTCTAATTATGAATTCATGGCATTTCAGACATGTCCTATGCAACTTTATTACATTTGAGTACTTAATTAATAGAAAGTGTAATTATTCACTCATTTCACAATTATATATTGACTATCTACTACCTGGCAAGTACTATTCTACGCAAGGTGGGTACAGGTCTGAGGAAAACTGGAAAAACAAAACAATCCAAAAAAAAAAAAAAAAGACTTGCCCTCATATAGTTAATATTCTAGTGGAGAAAATGATAATAAATACAATGAACATTTATAAGGTATTAAAAAGTTGTGCTGTGGGAAAAATAAGAGCAAGGAAAGAGAGATGAAAAAAGTGGATTTTGTGGGAGAGATAGCAATTTTAAATAGAGAGGTCAGGGTAGGACTCAATGAGAAGGAGTTTAAACAAAGTTGTAAAAGAAATAATGCAGCAAGCATGTGGAAGAACATTCTAAGCACAGAGAGCAAGTGATTCGAAGACTGAGCAGGAGAATGATGTATTAAATAAATACTAGGAAATCCACTGCACTTAAAGGGCATGAGCAGGGGAATATATAAGAGAATGAAGGTAGTAGGAGATGAGAGTGGGGGGACAAAAATTATTAGTATTCTAACATCTCTTTCTACATACTCCTAAATGAAATAAATTTTAAGGATGGGTATAGGGAAGGCATCTTTAGCTTCTCTAAAGCAGGAGCTTGATAAATACTTATTTAAGAGAGTGGTCCAATTGTTATAGTTTATAATGTTTGGGAAAATAATGACAATATACATCTAAGATGTATTATGGGTGACAATTATGCTTCATATATGTTTGAGTTTGTAAATGCTATGTTAAGAGTTATGCAGAGTCTCACTCTAACTCTGTACTTAGGTGATTATTTTCCTTTGATAACAGTGTATTTTGCATATGTATGCATTCAGATACCCACTAGCAATCCCAGACCCAATGCAAAAGGAAAATGTGTGGTATAATTAATACTGATCTAAAAAAAATAGAGTTGTTCCAAAATGTCATTGCAACAGATACTAGACAAAGGATGCACACATCCTAAACAGAAGAGTCATTTACAAAACAAAAATGTCATTGAGGACTAGAGAGACTAAAAAACCAACTCCATTGAGAACAGAACAGGCCATAGCATGAGCACAAGAGAATTATGTATGTGTGGCATTTTCCACAGGCATTTTAATATACTAAGCAGAAATCCATCATATATACATCTTACTGTGTCTTACATTCTCTAGGAGAAAATAATGGATACCTTAAATATTCTATATCTTTGCAATACATATCAATATAAAGTTCACAGCATAGAGATAGTCGTAGTGAGTACCTGATACAAAACACTCAATGAAGTTATTTCATTTTATTTTATAATTATAGTCAATGTTACCAGTTAAGTAAAACATACTTATTTATATTTTGAAACATAAAGGTAACGTTACTCAGTGTAGCTCCTTATAATTGATGTTATTAAATTCAAATAACTTGGGAGAATATTTGCACAGATAAATGTGTCAAGTATTATTTAAAATTTACATTGGCATCCCACCTAAAGTGTTTCCTATATTTAGGAGGGGATTCTGAAAAACAACAGTACCCTAATCAAAGTAAGATATAAAGCAATTTAACAGAAGTAAACTGTGACATCGAAACAAATCATGGAGAGGAGGAGTGAAAATGTAGAGCTTTAGAATGCATTCAAACTTAAGTTTCTATCTATTTAAAATAGGTTGTTATAAATATAAGTTGTTTTATGTAAGCCTCACTGTAAACACAAAGCAAGAGCCTTATAGTAGATACACAAAAGATAAAGAGAAAGGAATATAAGCATACCACTACAGAAAGTCAGCAAATCACAAAGGAAGAGAGCAAGAGAAGAAAACTGAGGAACTGAAAAACAGCCAGAAAACAATGAACAAAATAGCAATAAGGACATACCTATCAATAATGACTTCAAAAGTAAATGGGATAAATTCTCTAATCAAAAGACAGAGTGGCTAAATGGATAAAAAACATGACCTATCTATGTGCTGTCTACAAGACACTCACTTCAGATAGAAGCACATGATCAAACTGAAAGTAAAGGAATGGAAAAGCATCTTCCCAGGAAACGGAAACCAAAAGAAAGCTGAGATACATATGCTTACATCAGACAAAATAGACTTTAAAATAAAGACTCTAATGAGAGAAAAAGAAGATCATTATATAATGGCAAAGGGGTCAATCTAACAAGAGGATATAAACTTTTAAATATATATGCACCCAACAAAGGAGCATCTAAACACATAAAGTAAATATTAACACCTAGAGAAATAGAGAGCAGTACAATGATGGTAGGAGACTTTAATACACCCCTTTTATCAATGGCTAGATTATCCAGACAGAAAATCAGTAAGAAAGCATTAGCCTTATATGATACTTTACCCCAGAGGGACTTAAAGACATATGCAGAACATTCCATCCAAAAGCAACAGGCTCTACATTCTTCTCAAGTACACAGCGAACGTTCTCCAGGATAGATAATAGGTTAGGCCACAAAACAAGTCTTAAAAAAATTTAAGAAGACTGAAATTATATCAACCATCTTTTCTGACCACAATGGCATGAAACTAGAAATCAATTACAAGAAGAAAACTGGAAAATTCACAAATATGTGGAGATAAAACAACATGCTACTGAACAAACAATGGGTCAAACAAACCATTGAAAGAGAAATCAAAAAATACCTTGAGACAAATGAAAATGTAAACACCACATACCAAAACTTGTGGGATGCTGCAAAAGCAATTCTATGAGGAAAGTTCATGGCAATAAATGCTCACATCAAGAAACAAGAAAGATCCCAAATAAACAACCTAACTTTACACCTCCAGGAACTAGAAAACTAAAGACAAATAAAATCCAACTTTAGTAAAAAGAAAGAAATAACAAAGATCAAAGCAGAAATAAATGCAAGAGACCAAAAAGACAATAGAAAAAAATCAATGAAAATAAGAACTGGTTTTTTGAAAAGATAAACAAAAGTGACATATGTTAGCTAGACTTACCAAGATTAAAAGAAACAGAACTGAAATAAAACAACAAATGAAAGAGGAGATAATAAAACTGATACCAGAGAAATACAAAGGATCATAAGAGACCACTATGAACAATTATATGTCAACAAATGGACAACCTAGAATAAATGAATAAGTTCCTAGAAACATATAACCTACCGGAAACATACAACCTACCAAGACTGAATCATGAAAATAGAAAATTGGAACAGAACAATTACTAGTAAGGAGATTGAATCAGTAATCCAAAGTCTCCCAACAATACAGTCCAGGACTAGATGGCTCACTGGTGAATTCTACCAAACATTTAAAGAAAAATTAATACCAATTCTTCTCAGACTCTTTCAAAAAAACAGAAGAGGAGAGAACACTTCCCGACTCATTTTACAAGGTATCACTCTGATACCAAAACCAGACAAGGATGCCACAATAAAAGAAAATTACAGGACAATATTTCTGATAAACATAGATGCAAATATTCTCAACAAAATATTAGGACACCAATTTCAACAGTACATTAAAAAGATCATACACCATGATGAAGTAGAATTTATTCCAGGCTTGCAAGTGTGATTTGATATTTGCAAATCAATTAACATGATATACCACATTAATAAAATGGAGGATAAAAATCATATGATCATCTCAATAGATGCAGAAAAAGCATTTGACAAAATTCAACATCCATTTATGACAGAAAGTATTGACAATAGGGTATAGAGGGAACATATCAAAATAATAAAGCCCACATATGACAAGCCTACAGCTAACATCATACTCAACAATAAAAAGCTGAAAGATTTCTCTCTAAGACCAAAAACAAGACAAGGATGCCTCATCTTGCCACTTGTATTCAATGTAATATTAGATGTCCTAGCAAAGAAATTAGTCAAGAAAAAGAATAAGCATTCAAATTGGAAAGGAAGTAAATTGTCACTATTTTCAGATGACCTAATATTGTATATACAAAACCCTAAAGACTCTTCCAAAATACTGTTAGACTAATAAATGAATTCAGTCAAGTAGCAGGATACAAAATCAATTTACAAAGATCTGTTGCATTTCTATACACTAATAAGAAATATCAGAAAGAGAAATTAAGTAAACAATCCCATTACAATTGCATCAAAAAGAATACCTATTAAAAAAAATATAACCAAGAAGGTGAAATATCTATACACTGAAAACTATAAGATATTGATGACAGAAACTGAAGAAGTCACAAGTAAATGGAAAGACATTCTATGCTCATGGATTAGAAGAATATTGTTAAAATTTCCATACTACCCAAAGTAATCTAGAGACTCAATGCCATCTCCATCAAAATTCCAATGGAATTTTTCACAGAAAAAGAACAAACAATCCTAATATTTTTATGAGACCACAAAAGACCCCAAATAGCCAAAACAATCTTGAGAAAGAAGAACAAAGTACGAGGCATTATGCCTCCCAATTTCAAACTATATTACAATGCTATAGTAATCAAAACAGTATGGTATTGGCATAAAAACAGACAGATCAGTGTGACAGAACAGAGAGCCCAGAAATAAACTCATACATATATGGTCAATTAATTTATGGCAAAAGAGCCAAGAATACACAATGGGGAATGGATAGTCTCTTGAACAAATGGTGCTGAAAAAAATTGAACAGCCATATGCAAAAGAATGAAACTGGACCATTATCTTACACCATACACAAAAATCAACTCAAAATGGATTGAAGACTTGAACATAAGACCTGAAACCATAATACTCTTACAAGAAAACATATGGGGTAGTTCCTTGACATAGGTTTGGCAATGAATTTTTGGATTTGACACCAACAGTGAAGGCAACAAAATGAAAAATAAACAAGTGGGATTATGTCAAACTAAAAAGCTTCTGCACAGAAAAGGAAATCATCAATAAAATAAAAAGTTAACCTACTGAGTGGGACAGAATATATACAACTTTATATATGATAAGGGTTAATATCCCAAATATGTAAAGAAGTCATACAACAGAAAAAAAAACAATTAAAAATGGGCAGAGGATCTGAACAGACTTTTCCAAGAAGGACATACAGCTAGCTAACAGGTACATGAGAAGGTACTCAACACATCACTAACCATCACGTAAATGCAAGTCAGAGCCACATGAAATAGCACCTCACAACTGTTAGAATAGCTATCTTCAAAAAGACGGAAAGTAATAAGTGTTGGTGAGGATGTGGAGTAAAGAGAACCCTTGGGCATTGTTGATGGAAATATAAATTGCTGTAGCCACTGTGGAAAACAATATGGTGCTTCCTCAAAAAATTAAAAATAGAAATAACATATGATCCAGCAATTCCACTTCTGGGTATTTATGCAAAGGAAACAAAATTACAACCTCAAAAAAATTTATATGTATATGTGTGTGTATTATATATATATATACACACACATATATATATATAATACACACACATATACATCACCATATTTATTGCAACATTATTTACAATAGCCAAGACATGGAAACAACTTATGTATTTACTGACTGACGAATGGATAAAGAAGATGTGGTATGTAACTATGGGTGGTGATGGACGTTAACTAAACATTATAGTAATCTTTCACAATATGTACATGTATCAAATCATTATGTTGCATACTTAAAACTAATACACTGTTATATGTCAATTATATCTTAATAAACATCTTTTAATTTAAAAAAACAGGGGAAGTGTGTGGTTAAGTAATTTACAGAGCTCAATTGCACTAGAACTCAGGGAAATACAAACTAAAGCAACAATAAGATATAATTTCATACCTATCAGTATAATAAAAACATAAAAGTTTAATTATAGCAAGTGTTGGTGAGAAATATAAACTGTCCCAACCAGCTGATAAGAGTATTAAAAATTAAAAAATAATGTTTAGATAAGACTTACTGTCAAGTTGATGTGCACCATCATTATCATTATATTAACTTTTCAATATTACAACTAATATTTATTCAGAGGTTGTGATGTCTCCAATTTTCTGTTGAGCTTTTCATGGACTGTCTCATTTATTACTCATAAAAATCCTATGAGGTAATTACTATTATACAAAGCAAATTGAATGAGTAAAAAATATTTTCAATTAATCTTTAATTTTTGTTCAACATGAATATTTATACAAATATATCTAATCAGAAATAAACTCTAACATAATTATTGTTCTAAGTATGGTTCTCATTGGTGACTCTAATACATTAAACCCAAATAATGCATATGCCTTGTAAATCATACAAAAGTTGAGTTTTTCTAATGCTAAGCAACATAAATGCAATTTTCGAATGTTCCCATTAAACTGTCCAGAATAGTGGCATTCTTGAGGAAATGAAGTCTTTCTTTCCTTGTAGCTGTTGAATATCAATATATATGTATATGTACAGCAGAACTTCAACTTAATGAAAAATATCCATGGAAAAAAAATACAGTAGCCCATATTCTGGCCTGTAGTCTATGAAAAATTAAGATCTTATAGAAATACATTATATTATTTGGACAGCAGTTACAAAGAAGGATCCCTTTTTTAAGGTAAAATCAATGTAGAAACTATTGTACCTACATATATGCGATAATAAATAATATTTGATTTAACTTACTAATTCATGAGGAGTCTTCTCAACATCAGAAATACATGGGGGAAGAATCAGTGAAACAGACAGTTTCCTTCAAAATAAAATCCCATGACAGCATTATTCATAGAAATAGGAGGTTTGTCTTATTAAAGGTATTAAGAACACTATGACACTTTGAACTGCATGCCTCTGTCATGAGGTTTTATACCATATCACGGCTTCAACTAATAAGTATGGTACTTATACTGTTTTTATGGTTGCAAGCCTCAGAAATCACTTAAGCTAATTTAACAAAAACAAAATTTACTTGAAGGAAAGAGATTTCTTATAGAGTCAAAAGAGTAATTGATGTATCAAGCTTAGAAAGGTTTAGGAATCAGGGCAGGTTCAGGTTTCCAGAAAGTAAGCTGATTTTCTAAAGAACCACCATTGACATAAATCAGCCTAAGAGCAAAATCTCAGGAGAGAGAGGCCAGTTGCCTGACTCCGAGTTAGGTGTTCACCTCTTGAAAGATGAAGGCTAGGGCACATTGAATTAGAGCATTTCTAAAAGACAAAATTGACAAATGTGAATGTAAATAAAAGGTAATGGTTACCATGCGGACTAAGGAATCCAGTGCCTACTATCACTTAGAAGAAAGAATGCAGAGAGAAAATAGGTGTAGCAACACTGAATTAGTAATTTATCATACAGTAATCTAGTAATTTGCAGTAGAACAGAGCATGGAAAAAATCAATCATGATTCTTAAAGAACTTTCTATATTTCATATTTGATAGATATGCAAAGGCATTCATTGAGAAGTTAATCTCAAAGTGAAGCAGTAAAGTGGAACATTTAGAAGTCACTAAAGAATAAAAGTTAGTGGTTTGCGTTTTTTGAAAGCCAAACTTCATATTTCTGGGGTAGGCAAGATTCAAAAAAATTGCATTCTTCCTAGTTTAACTTTATTCTATTTCTCTGATGTTAGCCCACTTCCAGCAGCTTTCCATCATTATGTCAGGGTAGTACTTCATAATATTTGTCACATTTTCTACCTCACACATCAAACTATAAAATTTTATCCATAAGGCAGAGCTGTTGTTCTGTAAAATTTTTAGCAATGTTCTCATTTTTATCTGATATCTAGAAATACCTAAAGTAATAAAAAATAATTTTTACCCCATATTTGCTTTGGTTTTCATTCTGTCTCTGTCAGTCTATATACAGTATAGGAAGAGAAGATTTATATAATATCATTTTGGGTGTTCTAGAATCAGACAAAGAATCCTCACTTTAGCTGGGTTTTTCCCACAGAATTTTATATAAAAACACAAAATCTATACTTAAAATAATACTATGCTTCTCTTAAAGCTTTACCTTTTGCAATGAACACTTTCCACTAAGTTTTGCAATATACATATATACGATAATTTACATATAAAATATTCAACAACTACAAGGAAAGAATTTCCAAGAATGTCACTATTCTAATGAAAACATTAGAAAATTGCTTTTATGTTGCTTAGTATTGTCTCATGATAGTTTTCAACTATCAAGATAGTTAAAAAATAAGATTTTGCCAAACATCCAGGTTTCAATTCAATTCTGAGAATGCAAACTAAGCACTAAAATAAGATCCTTATTTTCAAACAACTTATTTCCCTAAGTGGTTTAAATAAAAATGTAGATTCTATCCTTAACATGTTAAATTCAATGTATAAAACCTTGAAATTATTTAAGACAGCAAGAGATATTAATTACCTGAAAAATCTAAAATGCTATATACACTCTCCTTAAAGATGATCATGTATTAGTTTTTGTAGTTTCATTATGAAAAATAACTGTATTTTACTGAGCACTTAGTATGTGCCAAATACCATGCAAATGTATTAACTCAATGGATCCTCAAATAAGACTAGAAATGATTAATTTTCTTATTTAATGTTGAGGAAACTGAGGCTTAGGAAGGCTGACCAGTTTGTTCAAGTTCATTTGGCTGGTAGGTAGTGGAGCTGGCATTTGACCCCAGCACAAAGACT
Source organism: Balaenoptera acutorostrata (assembly GCF_949987535.1). Lineage (NCBI taxonomy): Eukaryota > Metazoa > Chordata > Mammalia > Artiodactyla > Balaenopteridae > Balaenoptera > Balaenoptera acutorostrata. The sequence continues at coordinate 138,104,855 of NC_080068.1, read as the reverse complement.
TGGGCCCTCTCCCTCCAGCCCTCTGCTGTACTGCTCTCACAAAGTGGTTTCATTGTACAAAAACCAAAAAATGCTAGAATGAAGATATTCCAATTTATTTTAATCGAGTATATACTTTTCATAGTCATGAGTTCATAACGGGGACAAAAAGGATGGTATAGATGATGTAATTCATCATTCCACTCAACAATCTCAGCTTTGACATAAACTCCAAGACAGAAGTACAAAAATAACTCATCAGTGTGCAACATTTTACAAATGAGCCTTTTTGCATGTTTTTTCCAATCTGTGTACGTTAGAGGACTAGTTGTGTGTTCTGGGAAAAGGAGATGGAAGCAGAATGATCCAGAGAGTTTGGGAAGTGATGGATACTCTCTTCTTCTCAATATACATCACCATGGTAATACTAAAGAGAACACTGAGGCCTGCTTATCTTTATTTAGTATGGTGTTTTCCAAACATGTTTGAGACAATTAATGAACAAGGTTCTTTAAAGTTTTTATTTAGCCTGTCATAATATACAAAGCAAAAAGTACTTTCACTTTTTATTTTAAAATAATAATATTGATTAGTTTTCTTCATGTCTGAACCATTTTTAAATCACAGCTAGGTTTTATAATAATGCCTACATATGCCTCAAAATTAATTGTAAAATGTCCATGATAAAAAATTATTTCCTCTTTGAATAATAATTTCACAAAGAAGACAAATACTATATGATCTCACATCTGGAATCTAAAATAAGTGAATTCATAGAAACTGAGTACATTAGTGGTTGCCAGGGATGAAGGGGTGGGGAAAATGGGTGAAATTGGTCAAAGATTACAAGCTTTCTTTATAAAAGAAATAAGTTCTTTTATAAGATGAATAAGTTCTGGGGATCTGATGTACAATATCGTGACTAAAGTTAATAATACTGTATCATATACTTGAAAGTCGCTAAGAGAGTAGAACTTAAATGTTCTTCCCCCCCCCCCACACACACAAACTGGTAACAATGTGAGGTGATGGACATGTTAACTAACCTTATTGTGGTACTCACTTTGGTATATCAAATTATTACATTATATACCTTAAAGTTACAAAATGTTATATGGCAATTATGTCTCCAAAAAGCTGGAAAAAAATAACTATACATAAAAAACCCAAAAGAATTTAGTGTTCGTATTTTCAGACATGATTCTGAAATTTAGGTATTCGCCAACAAGTGAAGTAGTGTCTGCATTGACAAATCAAAACAGACAGCATTGTTTCTAGTAGCCAATCAACAAAACACTGCATTGTGTCTTTATTCATAAAAATATAATTTTTATTATATGGCTAATACAGTAGCAACAAATAGAACAAAGAGAATATCTATTCTCTTGACTACTGATACCTTTAGCTGTGTGTTTTAAAAGGTAAGAAAGGAAATGATCCTTTACTGAGATGAACTAGCAAATGGAGTTTTAGATATTCATTACATAGGTAATTTCACTCATAACCCTAATAACTGGATGGCAAAGGAAGTATTTCACTTTTGATATTTTATTGATGAGGAAACAGCTTATATAACTCCCAAAGTGATGGATTTGAGATATGGATCTAAAAACAACAGAAAAAAAAAAAAAAACCTGTCCTCTTTTTTCCATGCTTTGTCAACTTTGTCAACTAATACCAAATCCCAGGTGAGAATAAAATTACAAATCTCCACTTTCAAGTGTCCGGCTCTTTAATAGGCATCTACCCACGGCTCTCTGGGCACATTATCACTTCCTAATGCAATGACATCCACTCAAACATTATTGCAAGAATCTCCGTAGGGGCCAAGAAAAATGGTTCATTCTCTTCATATTGTGTTTAGCCTGTCTTTATTCTTAGGTACCACTTGCCTGATTTTATCCAATGATAACTACCTCTGAAATTGGTGAACATGTTGTGTTTTCCCGGCCTAGTATCCTGATTCCTGAACCTTAAGGGCTAGTGATATATCATGGGAAAAATCACTGACATTTGGTATTCTGAGTCAAATTCCAGTCTCTGCTACCTAATAGCTATTACTTTACCTCTTTTGGCATCTGGTTTTATAAAATTCTGAGCTTGATCTGAATGATAATGTTTCTTTCCAGTTTTAATATTCTATGATTCTAGTTGTCAGTAGCTAAAATATTCTATGATTCTAGTTGTCAGTAACTATAACACTTGTGAATTGGACAATAATACAAGTTTTAATAATAATACAAGTTTTAATAATAATGATTATAACCATGTTTTTGAATAGAATTCTTCAGGTATTTCACCAAAGCCATTTCTCTAAGCCCTCAAAGTCTCTGAAAATGTTGAAACAAATTTCAATCTTCATGATCAGGTCAACATTAAATGAAAAGATGCAGGGCATTTCAGGTTGAACTAGGTCTATTTTGGGGGTAGAGGCAGAACATTGCCAGTTCGCATGTCAGCAGTCAGAGAGATCAAAAGTACTTTGCCACTTTACCTACTAGCAAAACAACAAGCCTAGATAAATATCTCCCTATTCAATGCAAGTAGCCTGAATTTTTTTTTTAAATATAAGCCCACTTTCCAAAAAAAAAAAAATTAGGAGAAAAGCAGAGACTAAGTACATCTGTAAAGATAGATTTCTAAAACTAAAATATGGAAATATTATGAGATATATGCTTGGTGTTATCAAATATATCAAAGAAGAAAGGGCCTCTAATACACAAAGTCTTGGACCCATAGGGGGAAATCAAAATTGGGCTGAAGTCAAAAATGCAAAGAGAGTTAACTGAAAAAAAAAAATGCCAGAAAATAAAAAATACACTAGTGGCAAAGATTATATTTGAAACTTTTGGAAACGTGAATCAGTGATTTGAAGCATACACTTGAGAGAGCCTGAAAGACTCACCAAGAATGCAGTGGAAGATTAAAAGTGATTTTAATGAAACAGTGGGTATGAGCACTGAAGACCAGAGAATGGTAATCTAACTTAACACCGTTGCTGACAGAAGTACAACCAACTCAAAAGGAGTGGGAACAGTGAAATTGCTAATATTGTAGAGAAAACAAAACACAAACTCATTAAGCAAAAAACTGAGTTTACAAATTAATAAGAATCACATTCCTGTATTAGAGAAATACTGATGTATTTAATAAACTAAAGAAACTACTATTAGAATTTAACATAATATATTACCACCAAAATAACCATAGAATTTAAGATAAAATATAATCTATTCAGTAGCAGAAAGGAGGCTGCAAAGAAATTTCCCAAAATTTCAGAAACTGAGCTAAACATTTTGATTATGAGGGTAGACACATTTATTATTTTATAAGCATTTAAGAAAAGGGGAAACAAAGTAATGTTATATCATCACAAAGCTGAATCCATAATAGGGGTTTAATAATCATGAGTCTTCAGGTGATATATTGATATCGAAACTTATAATGGCTTAACTTTTAGAAGTACAAAGAGAAACCTAGAGAAACAAAATTATAGAGATAATGTGGCAAAGACTGAAAAAATGTGTTTAAGTAGACTAAAATAAATGAGATCCAATATTTTAAGTATTAAACACACATGTAATTTATATACAGAAGAATATATGTTATTTACACAGAATGTATAGGACTATAAAAATACATCTCTAAATTTGCTCATAAATGCCATAAAAGTTTAATAAATTAAGATATATTCAATATTTCTGGATATAAAAATTGACTATTGTAAAAGAGTATGATTTTTCCTGCATACTTTAGAGGTTTTAATTATATTATAATAGAAATCACAATGAGAGTTTAAGGAAACCAAAATTATGATTCTAAAGTCTGTTTTGATGAATTAAAGGAGAAAAGTAATATAATGTTGAAGATAAAGATGAATAAAAGGGTGCTTGAATTATCAGTTCAAATAATATTTTAAAACTATAGTAATTAAAGATGTGGAACTGGCACAATAAATAATAGATCAGTGTAGCAGAACATATAGTTCTGGAAAGAAATCTACTGAGCATGTGTTAAAGGCATACACATATGCCAATATGTAATTGTTAGGTATTCAAGAAATTATGTGGGGAAAAATGGCTACCTGGGAGCTAAAAAAAAGAATCAAGTCAACTGTTCATCTCAACATAGGCTAAGACAAATTCCAATTGAATTAAAAGTAAAATGTAAAAGAGAGAGAACATAAAACATTGTGGGAAAAAAACATAATTTAATATGTAACTGATGACGGAAAAGTCAAGATCTTTCAATACATAATAGCAATGGAAAAAAACACAAAATACTCATAATTTTGACCTGAACTTCAAATGTCTATATTTATATATTTATTTTATTTTTTTGAGGAATTTAATGTACAAAGATTTACAAACATTAATGTTTTATTAACATTAAACACCCAGAATAATGGTTAACATTTCTTTTTATAACTTTTTATTTTATGTTGGAGTACAGTTGATTAACAATGTTGTGATAGTTTCAGGTGTAAGGCAAAGTGATTCAGTTACACATATACATGTATCCATTCTTTTTCAAATTCTTTTTGCATTTAGGTTGTTACATAATATTGAGCAGAGTTCCCTGGGCTATACAGTAGGTCCTTGTTGGTTATCCATTTTAAATATAGCAGTCTGTACATGTCAATCCCAAACTCCTTAACTATCCCTTCCCCAACCCTTCCCCCCTGGTATCCATAAGTTCCTTCTCTAAGTCTGTGAGTCTGTTTCAGTTTTGTAAATAAGTTCATTTGTATCATTTCTTTTTAGATTCTGCATGTAAGCGATATCATACAATATTCTTCTTTCCCTGTCTGGCTTACTTCACTCAGTATTACTCTCTAGGTGCATCCATGTTGCTGCAAATGGTATTATTTCATTCTTTTTAATGGCTGAGTAATATTCCATTTATATATAAAGCACATCTTCTTTATCCATTCATCTGTCCATGGACATTTAGGTAGCTTCCATGTCTTGGCTATTGTAAACAGTGCTGCAGTGAACACTGGGGTGCATGTATCGTTTCGGACCATGTTTTTTTTTTTTTTTTTTTCCAGATATATGCCCAGGAGTGGGTTTAACACCTTACAGAAAAATAAGCTCAAAATGGATTAAAGACCTAAATGTGAGACCGGACACTATAAAACTCTTAGAGCAAAACATAGGCAGAACACTCTCTGACATAAATCTCAGCAAGATCTTTTTCAATCCATCTCCAAGAGTAATGGAAATAAAAACAAAAATATACAAATAGGACCTAATTAAAAGCTTTCACACAGTGAAAGAAACCATAAGCAAAACAAAAAGAAAACCCACAGATTGGGAGAAAATATTTGCAAATGATGTGACCGACAAGGGATTAGGCTCCAAAATTTACAAACAGCCCATGAGGCTTAATATCATCAAAACAAACAACCCAATCAAAAAATGGGCAGAAGAGCAAAACAGACATTTCTCCAAAGAAGACATATGGATGGCCAAGAAGCACATGAAAAGATGTTCAACATTGCTAATTATTAGAGAAATGCAAATCAAAACTACAATGACATATCACCTCACACTAAAGATGGCTATCATCAAAAAATCCACAAACATTTCTTTATAATTGTTTCCAGTTGTTTTTTATCTTAAGAGATTAAATATTATGGATATTACAGGTATGACTAAACTCACCTTTTACTAACACCTATATTCCTATTCTTCTAACCCCAGGGGCAACAAATATCATACATTTAGTATTTATCCTTTCACTCCACTGTACACACACAGGTATGCAGTCACAAATGATCTGAATGTTGTTTTTGGTGTATTTTTTAACTGCTACAAACTAAAAGATGTATATAGATCATGTTACATCTTGCAGCACTATGTTTCTGAAATGAATCCACATTCTATCTGCTTTACAATGTTTCAACCTGAGATTATACCCTATCATATGAATGTCTTTATTCATTTCTCTACCTGTAAACACTTAGGTTATTCCCTTGATTTTGCTATTAAGGAAAAATGCTTCTTTGTGGATATCTCTTTTTTTTTTCTTCTTCCAGTTTTACTGAGATATAATTGATACAGCACTGTATAAATTTAAGGTGTACAGCATAATGATTCAACTTACCTACATTATGAAATGATTACCATAACAAGTTTAATGAACAATCATCTCACATAGATACAAAATAAAAGAAAAAAACCTTTCCTTGTGATGAGAACTCTTAGGACTTAATCTCTCAACAACTTTCATATACTGCATACGGCACTGTTAATTATATTAATCATGTTGACATTATATCCCTAGTACTTGTTTATCTTATAATTAGAAGTTTGTACCATTTGACTACCTTCACACAATTCCCCTCCTCCCATGCTCTGCCTCTATTAACCACAGATCGGATCTCTTTTTCTATGAGTTTGTTTTTTGAAGTGTAATAGATCTACAACAGTGTGTTAGTTCCTAGTGCACAACATAGTGGTGATTTGATATATCTATACATTACAAAATGACCACCACTATCAGTCTATTTACCACAAACACATCCTACTCAATGGTGAAAAGCTGAAAGCATTTCCTCTAAGATCAGGATCAAGACAAGGATGCCCACTCTCACCACATTTATCTAACGCAGTATCAGAAGTCCTAGCCATAGCAATCAGACAGGAAAAAGAAATAGAAGGAATCCAAATTGGAAAGGAAGAAGCAAAACTGTCACTGTTCGCACATGACATGATACTATACATAGAAAATCCTAAAGACGCCAACAAAAAACTATTAGAACTCAATGAATTCAGTAAAGTTTCAGGATACAAAATTAATATATAGAAATTTGTTGTATTTCTATACACTAACAGTGAACTATCAGAAAGAGAAATTAAGAAATCAGTCCCATTTACAATTGCATCAAAAAGAATCAAATAGCTAGGAATAAATTTAACTAAGGAGGTGAAAGACCTGGACTTGGAAAACTTTAAGACACTGATAAAAGAAATTGAAGACTACACAAATCAAATGGAAAGATACACTGTGCTTATAGATTAGTGGAATTAATACTGTTTAGATGACCATACCATGCAAGACATTCTACAGGTTTAATTCAATTCCTATCAAAATACCAATGGCATTTTTCACAGAACTAGAACAAACAATTCTAAAATTTGTATGGATACATGAAAGATCCCAAATAACCAAAACAATCTTGAGAAAGAAGAACAGAGCTGGAGGTATCATGCTCCCTGACTTCAAACTATACTTCAAAGCTACAGGAATCAATACAGTATGGTACTGACACAGAAAGAGACACATAGATCAGTGGAACAGAAAAGAGAGCTCAGAAATGAACCCATATGACCCATTAATCTACAACAAAGGAGGCAAGACTATACAATGAGGAAGAGACAGCCTCTTCAATAAATAGTGTTGGAACAACTGGACAGCTACATGTAAAAGAAACAAGCTGGACTACTCTTTCACACTATATTAAAAAATAAACTCAAGAATGGATTAAAGGCCTAAATGTTTAAGAATGGAAACCATAAAACTCCTAAGAAGAAAACAGAGAGTATGCTCTTTGACATCAGTCTTAGCAATATTCTTTTGGATATGTCTCCTCAGGCAAGAAGAACGAAAGCAAAAATAAACAAATGAGACTACATCAAACCAAAAAGCTTTTGCATAGCAAAGGAAACTATCAACAAAATGAAAAGGCCACCTACTGAATTGGAGAATATATTTGGAAATAATAAGATATATATGATAAGGGGTTAATATCTAAAATATACAGATAACATGCAACTGAACATCAAAAAAACAACTGATTAAAAATGGGCAGAGGACCTGAATAGACATTTTGCCAAAGAAGATATACAGATGGCCAACAGACATGTAAAAAGATGTTCAACATCACTAATCATCAGGGAAGTGCAAAAGATAACCACAATGAGATATCACTTCACACCTGTCAGAATAACTACAATCAAAAAGACAAGAAATAGCAAGAGTTGGCAAGGAGATGGAGAAAAGGGAACCCTCATGCACTGTTGGTGGAAGTGTAAACTGGTGCAGCCATTATGAAAAACAGTGTGGAGGATCCCTAAAAAATTAAAATAGAACTACCATATGACCCAGCAATTCCACTTCTGGTATTTTTCCAAAGAAAATAAAATACTAATTTGAAAAGATATATGCACCCCTCTGTTCACTGCAGCATTATTTACAATAGTCAAGATATGGAAGTAACTTAGGTGCCTATAGATAGATGAATGAGTAAAGAAGTGATTATATATATAGTATATCCATTATGCATATGTATACACACACACACACACACTTACAATGGAATATTACTCAGCCATAATAAAGAATAAAATCTTGCCATTTGTGACAACATTGATGGACCTAGAGACAATATACAATTGAAATAAGTCAGACAGAGAAACACAAATACCATACATTCCACTTATAAGTGGAACCTAAAAAACACGTGAACAAACATAATAGAATTATAGATACAAATATATACAGAGGACAAACAGGAGGTTGCCAGAGGGGAGGCATGTGGGGGAATGAGTGTAAGTAGTACTTCATTATATTACAATGAAAATGGAAAATTTAAAAAGTTTGTTACATGATAGGGAAATATTTAATATTATGTACATAACTCAAATACAAATAGGGAAAACGTCATTCAAAAATGCAAAATATAGAGACTTTTAAAATCAAATATGAATTTTTAAAATAATACAGTCCAGTAAGACTGGTATTTTCATATAGAGTGTCAAATTTCTGGGAATTTTCTAGAAAGTGATTTGACTATATGAATTAGAAGCTTTAAAAAAAACTTTCCATTTGGAATTTGATTCACACATTTTAAATCTAGAGGGTACCCTAAGAAAATATTTAGTGAAGCAGAATGTAAAATCTTTCATTACTTGTCACACTGGTAATTTGTGTAAATATATTATAGTGAGAAACCTCTTTTCAAACTTGACTAACACAATCGCCTATAGAGTTTCTACACAGAATCACAGATTCAGAATTTTAAAAAGGCCCACTGGTGATCTGTTGCAGAATCAGTGTTAAATAAATTATAGTACTCATTAGAATTATTCTATCCATTAAAATAATATTTTTGAATATTTAATATTACACAAAATATTTATAAACTATTTCTCAAATATTTGTACTTAAAACATATTAATTTTACAGTTAAAAAGCATGAAGAACAGAGTAAATATATTGGCTCATGTTGAACAAATATGCCACAAAAATTCACTCTGGTCTACACTTCACTAGGAAAATAAAAGTTTACACAGAGAGTATAGGCATTTACTCCAAGGCTCAGTTAATTTCACTATTAATATCATGGTCAAGTAACAAATATTCTGTTAAAGGTAGTGTTTTTATCTTGCTAATCCTCACATCTCTAGCTACTAACAATTTTGCAGAAAGTGGGCATTCATAAAATGAATAAATTAGTAAGAGAATGGCTAATGAATGAACAAATATGAAATGAATTACAGTCAGCCTTCCATATCCATGGGTTCCCTATCCACAGAATTCAACCAACCCAGATCAAAAAGAATTGAAAAAAAAAACCTTTAGAAAGATCCAAAAAGCAAAACGTGAATTCACCAAGCAGGCAACTATTTACATAGCATTTACACTGTATTTACAATTATTTATATAGTATTTACATTGTATTAGGTATTATAAGTAATTGAGATGATTTAAAGCATAAGGGGGGATGTATATAAGTTATAGGCAAATACTAGGCCATTTTATATAAGGGATTTGAACATCTGTGGATTTTGGCATAGGGGAGGGTCCTAGGACCAATGCCCCATGGATACTGAGAGATGACTGTATAGAACTTCTTATATATGAATATATCCTTAGAATGTGTATATATGGTTTCTTATCATTTATTTTCTGATATGAGTTTCTCTACTCATATGGTTTAGAGTAGCCTTTTTTGAGTAGCATTTTTTCTTACTCCTTACTTTAAAAATATATTAATATCCTAAAATATATACTATTTCTCTGTTGGATTCTTAATTGCCTTATGCTCTTTTTCTAAGATTTGTAGACTGGAGTTTATGGTCAGAATTCTCTGTCAAGTATTAGAATTGCAAATAGAGCAAACTTGCTTTGTATTAAAAGAACAGGAGCTGCCAGTGTCTGAAAAGTTAATTAGACAAAACAGACAATTAATTACATCTTATTAACGTGTAAAAGGCCTGTGACAAATTGCACTAATTGCATGCTCTTATACATCTGAAGAGGTCAGGCTACTTTAAAAGTATGTTGTTAATGGAAGACAAATGTATCTTTATGTGCTTGATAAGAATATTATAAACTGCATTATTTATGACTCTATTGGAATCCTTAATAATTTTAAGCTTTACATTAAACTGCTCATTAAACAGGAGAGCTCCTACCAAGTTCTTAAAATAGGCCATAAAAGCTGGCAGCAGTGTAAGATAAACTTGAAGGTCTAGCATTTCCTCAGAATGTCTTTATACCCTATTTTAAGTGACTGAGCCCTGGAGATGTTAAACTTATCTTAATGTGGCCTTAGTAAGGGGGAGAATTCTTCCATTAACAGTATTCACCCCAGAGAAATATGATTCATTTTAAAAAGCCCCTAGCTGCTTAAACTGAGGATATATTCAGTTGAATACTCTTCTTAGCTCTTAAGCTTTATTTTCAAACAAAAAAGATGGAAAGAAAAAAAAATAAAGCAATGGGTGTGCACTGGTTGCAGGAACTAAGGGCATTTTAGGAGATGGGCAAGACTAGTGACAAAGAAATAGTAGTGGTAAAAGAATATGTTAGAAAAGTGGACAAAACACCCAATAGAAGCTTAGAGAGACAAAAAGAAGTAGATGGAAAACAATTGAAAATGAGGAATGAGTCACAGAGGCTCTCACAGGCAAATACTTAATTACACGAAGGCACTTTAGTTTCTTTCATTGAGTACCTGTCAAGGGGAGGGAACACTAGCACCTCGAGAGGAAATTGTTTCTATTTCAGTTAACAAAACCGGATGCTCACCCAGGGCTCTCAGAGGGGCTTTGCAAATAATGCAGATTATTTTTCTTCTGTTCCCCAGAACCAAAAGGCCTTCTAAAATGAACCTGACTGTCACCACACTTTAGATGTTTATGGTTGGTGAGCTCAGTTCACCAAAGCAGTGTGCTAATAAAATCACCGTGCCAAGTTTCACTCTGTCAGGAGTCTAGAAACTGCACACAGGCTTATAGTTAAAGGGCGGACAAGGATAAAGGATAAACTCACGCCTTCTGCTCTCTGTGTACCCGTCCCAGCACCTTCATGCTGTTTTGACGGGCAGGTAGGTCAGAGTACACCAGAGCCCTTGTTCAATTACGTGATTGAAACAGCTGAACATCAGTCATTTCAATATAAGGCCCACAGAATTCATTTACTATTTTTTTAAATTTATATTTATTTTTATTGAAGTATATTGATATACAATATTATACAAGTCACAGGTGTACAATATAGTCACCATTTATAAAGGTATACTCCATTTATAATTATAATATATTGACTATATTCCCCTTGTTGTATAATATATCCTTGTAGCTTATTTTATACCTAATAGTTTGTACCTCTTACTCTCCTACCCCCGTTGCCCCTCCCCCCTTCCCTCTCCCCACCGGTAATCACTAGTTTGTTCTATCCCTCTCTGAGTCTGCTTCTTTTTTTGTTATAATCACTTGTTTGTGGTATTTTTTAGATTCCACATGCAAGTAATATCACACAGTATTTGTCTTCCTCTGTCTTTTCTTTTTAACATCGTTATTGGAGTATAATCGCTTTACAATGTTATGTTAGTTTCTGCTGTACAACAAAGTGAATCAGCTATACGTATACATATATCCCCATATCCCTTCCCTCTTGCGTCTCCCTCCCACCCTCCCTATCCCACCCCTCTAGGTGGTCACAAAGCACTGAGCTGATCTCCCTGTGCTATGTGGCTGCTTCCCACTAGCTATCTATTTTACATTTGGTAGTGTATATATATCCATGCCACTCTCTCACTTCGTCCCAGCTTACCCTTCCCCCTCCCCGTGTCCTCAAGTCCATTCTCTACGTCTGCATCTTTATTCCCGTCCTGCCCCTAGGTTCTTCAGAACCTTTTTTTTTTTTTTTTTTGGATTCCATATATATGTGTTAGCATACGGTATTTGTTTTTCTCTTTCTGACTTACTTCACTCTGTATGACAGACTCCAGCTCCATCCACCTCACTACAAATAACTCAATTTTGTTTCTTTTTATGGCTCAGTAATATTCCATTGTATATATGTGCCACATCTTCTTTATCCATTCATCTGTCGATGGATACCTACGTTGCTTCCATGTCCTGGCTATTGTAAATAGAGCTGCAATGAACATTGTGGTACATGACTCTTTTTGAATTATGGTTTTTTCAGGGTATATGCCCAATAGCAGGATTGCTGGGTCATATGGTAGTTCTATTTTTAGTTTTTTGAGGAACCTCCATACTGTTCTCCATAGTGGCTGTATCAATTTACATTCCCACCAATAGTGCAAGAGGGTTCCCTTTTCTCCACACCCTCTCCAGCATTTATTGTTTGTAGATTTTTTGATGATGGCCATTCTGACCCATGTGAGCTGATACCTCATTGTAGTTTTGATTTGTGTTTCTCTAATGACTAGTGATGTTGAGCATCCTTTCATGTGTATGTTGGCAATCTGTATATCTTCTTTGGAGAAATGTCTATTTAGGTCTTCTGCCCATTTTTGGATTGGGTTTTTTTTTGATATTGAGCTGCATGAGCTGCTTGTAAATTTTGGAGTTTAATCCTTTGTCAATTGCTTCGTTTGCAGATATTTTCTCCCATTCTGAGGGTTGTCTTTTTGTCTTGTTTATGGTTTCCTTTGCTGTGCAAAAGCTTTTAAGTTTCATTAGGTCCCATTTGTTTGTGTTTTTATTTCCATTTCTCTAGGAGGTGGGTCAAAAAGGATCTTGCTGTGATTTATGTCATAGAGTGTTCTACATATGTTTTCCTCTGAGAGTTTTATAATGTTTGGACTTACATTTAGGTCTTTATTCCATTTTGAGTTTATTTTTGTATACAGTGTTAGGGAGTGTTCTAATTTCATTCTTTTACATGTAGCTGTCCAGTTTTCCCAGCACCACTTATTGAAGAGGCTGTCTTTTCTCCATTGTATATTATTGCCTCCCTTATCAAAGATAAGGTGACCATATGTGTGTGGGTTTATCTCAGGGCTTCCTATCCTGTTCCATTGATCTATATTTTTGTTCTTGTGCCACTACCAAACTGTCTTGATTACTGTAGCTTTGTACTATAGTCTGAAGTCACAGAGCCTGATTCCTCCAGCTCCATTTTTCTTTCTCAAGATTGCTTTGGCTATTCGGGGTCTTTTGTGTTTCCATACAAATTGTGAAATTTTTTGTTCTAGTTCTGTGAAAAATGCCAGTGGTAGTTTGATAGGGATTGCACTGAATCTGTAGATTGCTTTGGGTAGGATAGTCAGTTTCACAATGTTGATTCTTCCAATCCAAGAACATGGAATATCTCTCCATCTGTTTGTATCATCTTTAATTTCTTTCATCAGTGTCTTATAATTTTCTGCATACAGGTCTTTTGTCTCCCTAGGTAGGTTTATTCCTAGGTATTTTATTCTTTTTGTTGCAATGGTAAGTGGGAGTGTTTCCTTAATTTCTCTTTCAGATTTTTCATCATTAGTGTATAGGAACACAAGAGATTTCTGTGCATTAATTTTGTATCCTGCTACCTTACCAAATTCATTGATGAGCTCTAGTAGTTTTCTGGTAGCATCTTTAGATTCTCTATGTATAGTATCATGTCATCTGCAAACAATGACAGGTTTCCTTCTTCTTTTCCGATTGGGATTCTTTTTATTTCTTTTTCTTCTCTGACTGCTGTGGCTAAAACTTCCAAAACTACATTGAATAATAGCAGTGAGAGTGGGCAACCTTGTCTTGTTCCTGATCTTAGAGGAAATGGTTTCAGTTTTTCACCACTGAGAACAGTGTTGGCTGTGGGTTTGTCATATATGGCCTTTATTATGTTGAGGTAAGTTCCCTCTATGCCTACTTTCTGGAGGGTTTTTATCATAAATGGGTATTGAATTTTGTCAAAAGCTTTTCCTGCATCTACTGATATTATCATATGGTTTTTATCCTTCAGTTTGTTAATATGGTGTATCACATTGATTGATTTGCATATACTGAAGAATCCTTGCATTCCTGGGATAAACCCCACTTGATCATGGTGTATGATCTTTTTAATATGCTGTTGGATTCTGTTTGCTAATATTTTGTTGAGGATTTTTGCATCTATGTTCAGCAGTGATATTGGCCTGTAGTTTTCTTGTTTTGTGCCATCTTTGTCTGTTTTTGGCATCAGGGTGATGGTGGCCTCATAGAATGAGTTGGGGAGTGTTCCTCCCTCTGCTATATTTTGGAAGAGTTTGAGAAGGATGGGTGTTAGCTCTCCTCTAAATTTTTGATAGAATTCCCCTTGAAGCCATCTGGTCCTGGGCTTTTGCATGTTGGAAGATTTTTAATCACAGTCTCAATTTCAGTGCTTGTGATTGGTCTGTTTATATTTTCTATTTCTTCTTGGTTGGTCTCAGAAATTTGTACTTTTCTAAGAATTTATCCCGTTCTTCCAGGTTGTCCATTTAATTGGCATATAGTTGCTTGTAGTAATCTCTCATGATCCTTTGTATTTCTGCAGTGTCAGTTGTTACTTCTCCTTTTTCATGTCTAATTCTATTGATTTGAGTCTTCTCCCCTTTTTTCTTGATGAGTCTGGCTAACAGTTTATGAATTTTGTTTATGTTCTCTAAGAAGCAGCTTTTAGTTTTACTGATCTTTGCTATCATTCCCTTCATTTCTTTTTCATTGATTTCTGATCTGATCTTTATGATTTCTTTCCTTCTGCTAACTTTGGGGTTTTTTTTTTTTTTGTTCTTCTTTCTCTAACTGCAAGGTTCGGTTGTTTATTTGAGATTTGTCTTGTTTCTTGAGGTAGGATTGTATTGCTATAAACTTCCCTCTTAGAACTGCTTTTGCTGCATCCCATAGGTTTTGGGTCATTGTGTTTTCATTGTCATTTGTTTCTAAGTATTTTTTGATTTCCTCTTTGATTTCTTCAGTGATCTTGTGGTTATTTAGTAGCATATTGTTTAGCCTCCATGTGTTTGTATTTTTTTACAGGTTTTTTCCTGTAATTTATATCTAGTCTCATAGCACTGTGGTCGGAAAAGATACTTGGTACGATTTCAATTTTATTAAATTTAACAAGGCTCAATTTGTGACCCAAGATATGATCTATCCTGGAGAATGTTCCATGCGCACTTGAGAAGAAAGTGTATTCTGTTGTTTTTGTGGACTTAATTGATATTTATAGTGTTTATAAATATCAATTAAGTCCATCTTTTTTAAGGTGTCATTTAAAGCTTGTGTTTCCTTATTTATTTTTATTTTGGTTAATCTGTCCATTGGTGAAAGTGGAGTGTTAAAGTCCCCTACTATTATTGTGTTACTGTCAATTTCCCCTTTTATGGCTGTTAGCATTTGCCTATGTACTGAGGTGCTCTTATGTGGGTGCATAAGTATTTTTAATTGTTATATCTTCTTGGATTGATCCCTTGATCATTGTGTAGTGTCCTTTGTCTCTTGTAATAGCCTTTATTTTAAAGTCTATTTTGTCTGGTATGAGAATTGATACTCCAGGTTTCTTTTGATTTCCATTTGCATGGAATATCTTTTTCCATCCCCTCACTTTGTATGTGTCCCCAGGTCTGAAGTAGGTATATTGTAGACAGCATATATATGGGTCTTGTTTTTGTATCCATTCAGCCAGTCTATGTCTTTTGGTTGGAGCATTTAATCCATTACATTTAAGGTAATTATCAATATGTATGTTCTTATTACCATTTTCTTAATTGTTTTGGGTTTGTTTTTGTAGGTCTTTTCCTTCTCCTGTGTTTCCTGCCTAGAGAAGTTCCTTTAGCATTTGTTGTAAAGCTGGTTTGGTGGTGCTGAATTCTCTTAGCTTTTGCTTGTCTGTAAAGGTTTTAATTTCTGTCAAATCTGAATGAGATCCTTGCTGGGTAGAGTAATCTTTGCTGTACATTTTTCCCTTTCCTCACTTTACATATGTCCTGCCACTCCCTTCTGGTTTGCAGAGTTTCTGCTGAAAGATCAGCTGTTAACCTTATGGGGATTCCCTTGTATGTTATTTGTTGCATTTTCCTTGCTGGTTTTAATATTTTTTCTTTGTATTTAATATTTGATAGTTTGATTTTTATGTGTCTTGGCGTGTTTCTCCTTGGATTTATCCTGTAATGGACTCTCTGTGCTTCCTGGGCTTGATTGACTATTTCCTTTCCCATGTTAGGGAAGTTTTCAACTATAATCTTTTCAAATATTTTCTCAGACCCTTTCTTTTTTTCTTCTTCTTCTGGGACCCCTATAATTCGAATGTTGGTACGTTTAATGTTTTCCCAGAGGTCTCTGAGACTGTCCTCAGTTCTTTTCATTCTTTTTTCTTTATTCTGCTCTGTGTCAGTTATTTCCACTATTTTATCTTCCAGGTCACTTATCCATTCTTCTGCCTTAGCTATTCTGCTATTGATTCCTTCTAGAGAATTTTAAATTTCATTTATTGTGTTGTTCATCATTGATTGTTTGCTCTTTAGTTCTTCTAGGTCCTTGTTAAACGTTTCTTGTATTTTCTCCATTCTATTTCCAAGATTTTGGATCATCTTTACTATGATTACTCTGAATTCTTTTTCAGGTAGACTGCCTATTTCCTCTTCATTTGTTTGGCCTGGTGGGTTTTCACCTTGCTCCTTCATTTGCTTCATATTTCTCTGTCTTCTCATTTTGTTAAACTTTCTGTGTTTGGGGTCTCCTTTTCGCAGACTGCAGGTGTGTAGTTCCCGTTGTTTTTGGTGTCTGCCCCCAGTCAGTGAGGTTGGTTCAGTGGCTTTTGTAGGCTTCCTGGTGGAGGGGACTGGTGCCTGTGTTCTGATGGGTGGGGCTGGATCTTGTCTTTCTGGTGGGCAGGACCATGTCCAGTGGTGTGTTTTGGGGTGTCTGTGAACTTGGTATGATTTTAGACAGCCTCTCTGCTAACAGGTGGGGTTGTGTTCCTGTCTTGATAGTTGTTTGGCATGGGGCGTCCAGCACTGCAGCTTGCTGGCCACTGGGTGGACCTAGTTCTTAGTGTTGAGACAGAGATCTCTGGGAGAGCTCTCGCCAACTGATATTATTTGGGGCCGGGAAGTCTCTGGTGGTCCAATGTCCTGAACTTGGTTCTCCCAAATCAGGGGCTCAGGCCTGACACCAAGCCAGAACACCAAGACCCTGTCAGCCACAGAGCTCACAGGGAAGGGAGAAAAAAAGAAAGAAAATAATAATAATAAATAAATAAATCATTAAAATAATAATAATAATAAAGGAAAGAAAAAAAGAAAGAAGAGAGCCACCAAACCAATAAACAAATCCACCAATGATAACAAGCACTGAAAACTATAGTAAGATAAATATAAAAATCAGAAACAAATCAGTCACAGATAGCAAACCCCAAGTCTACAGCTGCTCCCCAAAGTCCACCACCTCAATTTTGGGATGATTCGTTGTCTATTCAGGTATTCCACAGGTGCAGGGTACATCAATTGACTGTGAGGATTAAATCCACTGCTCCTGAGGTTGCACAGAGAGATTTCCCTTTCTCTTCCTTGTTTGCAAAGCTCTTGAGGTTCAGCTTTGGTTTTGGCCCCACCTTGTAAGTCGCCCTCAGGCATCTGTTCCCCCCCCAAGACAGGACGGGGTTAAAGCAGCAGCTGATTAGGGGGCTCTGGCTCAGTCAGGCTGGGGGGAGGGAGCGGTACAGTAGTTATAATTGGAATGCAGGGCGAGCCTGTGGCGTCAGAGGCCAGCATGAAGTTGCAACAGCCTGAGGCGCGCCGTGTGTTCTCCCGGGGAAGTTGTCCCTGGATCACGGGACCCTGGCAGTGGTGGACTGCGCAGCCTCCTGGGAGGGCAGGTGTGGATAGTGACCTGTGCTCGCACACAGGCTTCTTGGTGGCTGCAGCAGCAGCCTTAGCATTTCATGCCCGTCTCTGGTGTCTGCGCTGACAGCCGCGGCTCATGCCTATCTCTGGCGCTCATTTAGGTGGTGCTCTGAATCCCCTCTCCTCGCGCACCCTGAAACAATCATCTCTTGCCTCTTAGGCAGTTCCAGACTTTTTCCCGGACTCCCTCCCAGCTAGCTGTGGTGCACCAGCCCCCTTCAGGCTGTTTTCATGTAGCCAACCCCAGTCCTCTCCCTGGGGTCTGAGCTCCCAGCCCATACCCACTCCGGCTGGTAAGCAGACAAGCCTCTCAGGCTGGTGTGTGCTAGTCGGCACAAATCCTCTGTGCAGGGACCTCTCCGCTTTTCCCTCTGCACCCCTGTTGCTGCACTCTCCTCCGTGGCTCCGAAGCTTCTCCCCCGCCACCCCCTGTCTCTGCCAGTGAAGGGGCTTCCTAGTGTTTGGAAACTTTTCCTCCTTCACAGCTCCCTCCCAGAGGTGCAGGTCCCGTCCCTATTCTTTTGTCTCTGTTTTTTCTTTTTTCTTTTGCCCTACCCAGGTATGTGGGGAGTTTCTTGCCTTTTGGGAAGTCTGAGGTCTTCTGCTAGCATTCAGTAGGTGTTCTGTAGGAGTTGTTCCACATGTAGATGTATTTTTGATTTATTTGTGGGGAGGAAGGTGATTTCCACATCTTACTTGTCTGCCATCTTGAAGGTTCCCCCCATTTATTTTCTTTTGCTTTTCCCTATCTCTTTCCTACCTGCTGTCCATAGATTAGACTCATATGTCAGATGACAAAGATTTATAAAGTATCTACAGTAAGGTACTTTTTAAGCTAATACATGTAAAAAGGCCTATTTATAATAGATACTCAAATAATAATAGTTGAACCAAAATCTGAATCATGGGAAAATCAATTCCCCCAAAATTTAACCCTAAGATATTGGCAGAGTATGGTGAGATTTATTAAAGAATACATAGACAGATTGAGGCAGGAGACAGATGGGCCCCAGGCTGAGCAGCTGGAGTCTGTCCCCTGTGGACAGATCCTCCAAGATGAAGACGAGAGCAGGAGCAGAAAGGAGCTGAGCCCGCCCAGATAAGAGATAAAGAGATCGAGTATTCTTCATGCTCAAGGTCAAGGAGACTCTCCCGACTACACATGTGTAGAAAGGCTCCTCGGGGGTCAAAATGGAGGTGGCATCACCCCACAGTAAGTGATGTCAACCTCCCCATAGGCCTCTTTGCTAGAATCCATTTTGGCTAAGAGAGGACCATGCACGCACGGGAGGACCCTGAGATAAACCAAATATGGACTCAGAACCAGGCAAAGCAAGATAACTGGCCAAGGGAAACCCGGAAGAAATGCCCCATGTAAGTGATTCAAACTACCACAAGGGTGCGACTCTCTCTCTCTCTGAGCCCGCCCATGTCTTCACACGTACCCTTTTTCCTCCTAATAAACACTTTACTTGTTTCACTACTTTCTGTCTCTTCGTGGGAATTCATTTCTACAAAGCCTACAGGCCAAGGCCTTTTTACTCACCACTGGTCTAGTGGCTAGGATTCAGTGCTGTCACTGCTGTGGCCTGACTTCAATCTCTGGCCAGGAACCGAAATCCTGCTTCAAGCCACTGCAGGCTGAGGCCACTGGAGATCAAGATGACCTCTGCGATTAGAAAGGTAAGTCTTAAGGGGAGAGGATATCACATTCATGGACGTGGCCATTCCAATATTTTACTTGAACAACTTTTGGATCACTAAGATATCTATCATTATAAGAACACAGACGAAATGAGTTGTCCAAATATATGGAGAACAATGCTATAAATGATCTAATCATAATCATTGTTCCTTGAGAAATTCTTGATATACCTTCTGAACTAAGCACCTGGTAGAAGTAAGTTTTCAAAGTGACCATCTGTTCCATGCACTCGTATTTTATAAACCTTCTTCCTGGTGAAAATTTCTCATTATTGCTAATTGATTTTCAGCATATTTCAGGTAAAAAACTGAGTGTCAGAGAGATTAAAGGTATGCACATGAGAGAGAAATTCACATATAAAATATTGGCAGAAAATTATGGTATGAGCATTTATGTTGACAAGTAGTTTATTTATGTCATTTCTTTTTTTCTGGAGATGGGAAAGCTGAAATCAAGGTTGGACAAAAGCCAAGAATAAGGGTCAGAGAGGGATTTTTTCAATGTCACTTGCCAGAATATGAAGCCAGGGATTCAAGCACCAAAGGGATGAGTCAAACTATTAAGTGGTAATATGTTTAGCATGGCCATGTTCAAGTAACTGAAATCCATGTTGTCTCTGATCATCTTTTATGTGCACACTGTATTTTAAAAATGCAATTGCCCACTAAATGTAAGGAGCAATTGACAGAACAGACATAAATGGTAATGCTTTTAAAAGTTCAATTATAAGTTCATTTTGTATTATGAAAAATAATATAACCACATTATGAACACTGATTAAAAAATAGAACTGACATTACTAGTCTTATTTCCCTGGTTCCATCTCTATAAACATTTGGTCATACTTTGAGCTATTTAGACTCATCCTCTGTTCCTACCACGTATATTAGTTTCCTTTTGACGTTATAACAAATTGCCACACGAGTGGCTTTAAAATGACACAGATTTTTATTTCACATGTCTGACAGTCAAAATCTAAAAAGGACCTGCAGGGTTGCATTCCTTCCGGTGGTCCTAGGGGGAAAATCTGTTGCCTTTCCTTTTCCAGCTTCTAGAGGCTGCCTACATTCCTTGGCTTATGGCCTCTTTCTCCATCTTCAAACCAGCAGTGGAGCATCTTCAAATCTCTGTTCCTTTGCTTCTGTCATCACATCATCTTGTATCTGATTCTAATCTTCTTGTCCCTCTCTGAAAAGGACCCTTGTGATTATATTCGACCCACCTGGATAATCTAAGCTAATCTCCCCATCTCAAAATTCTTAATTTAATCACACCTGCAAAACTGCTTTTACCATGTAAGGTAACATATTCACAAGTTCTGGGAACTAGGATGCAGACATCGTTGGGGGATCATGATTCAGCCAATCACACTGTGGTTTCTTCTGGAACCAGTGGGCAGCGAAGCAGATAATCAATATATCAACAATCCTAAATTTACAAGTTAGCAAGATTTGAAAATAATTGTTTCTTCTTGTTGCAGATTTGCTTCCCCAGGGAACCGCTTTAAATATATGTACATGGGAGGTATATTGAGAATATGCTAAAGAACATCTGTGAGAGTGAGAGAGAGTAGTCAGAAGTCCAGCTGTGATGCAGATGCAATAGGGGCCTCGAATAATCAGAGAGTTCCGAAGTGGGAATGCATGGGACCTGGCCATTGGATTCCTTCGTTGGTGCCGTTGTTGGTGGCAAGTGGACAGCAAGAAAAGCTCAGAGTAAGTGCTTCTTCTGGAAGAGGGACACAGCTATGAGACAGCAGCGGCCAACAATGCATGCAGCTAGGGACTGAGAGCCTTAGCTCGGCTCTGACAGATGACCTGTTTAGCTCATCACAGCAACCAATACCCTGCTCTTCTATCAAGGGTTGAATCCATGAGTATTCAACAATATATACATAGCTAGTCACCTCACTACCTTCCTGCGTCATATCTAGGGTACTGATGTTCTCTTTCTCCTTCCTCACAAGGTAATGAGCCCCCAAAAGGAAGGTTCATTCTCTACCCCAGCCAGTTTGATAGGCAAGTGCCTGACCTCTCTCCTGAGCCTATGAACTCCATTTTCTAGAAACTGTTTCCCCTTTTCCTATGTTTTCACACAGAATTCTTGAAAAATGGCATAGCTCTATATCTGACCTCACTACTGAATTACTACAGGTTTCCTTATTTGCTAGGCTTTTGTAGTAACTTCCTGCTAAATCTCCTCTCTACAACTGATTCATTTACCCATTCATTTGTTCATATCTTTGTTGCTTCACTCAACAAGTATATAATGTTCACCAAATAAGGGTCAGGTCTGGTGAATCACTAGGTATACTCACTCTCTTCATGGGAATTAATTTTAAGGGAGACTCACAACAATAACAACAAAAATTACCAGGGCTTTCCTAGGATATAAAAAGCTGAAAAGACGATTGCTTCGCCCTGCCAACAATATAGCATCAGACAATCTACAAAATCACAACTTTTCTTGAGCCTATCAGAGAGCTGTGGCTTCAGGGCAACCAACTAAGCCAATACTTAGGAAAAGCAGATACATCTAAGGAGACACAAGACGCTAGTATTTGCTTACCTGGAATAAACACAGGATGCCTCGCCTTGGAGGCCAGAAAGAACTCAGCCCCCAATTTTTGATAAATTGTTCAATGTTGCGTATGGGTGAATGTGAGAATATAGAAGTATTGGAAGCCACACGCAAGGGGAATCTTCACAAACTCACAGGTTCTTCCCCAAAGACCTCACTATGAGCTCATGGTAAAATGTGGTGGCAACAGACCCAAGAAAAACTTTTTCTGGTGCATTCCTAGGAAAGAGATATATCTTCCAGCCTCTATCTCCTCTATGAAATAAAAGCCTTGAATCAGCAAGAGTAGGGCAGCAAATCATATCAGCTTTACGGCAAGGGTGAAAACCCATTCCAGCCGGGGAAGAGAACAGAAAATAATCCTCTCTACCCCCGGAGGAGGGGCAGGAATACATCTTGGGCCCAGACAGTTAGAGGTCTCCCACAACAGGTGGCGATAGGCAAGAGCGCTGAAAAGGCTCCACCAGGACACGATGCCTACCTAAGATAGAGGCTGACCCAGAACAACCGGGAGCTGCTCTCCTCCCCTCCACCAGCAGGCTAATAGTCTGAGTTATGAGTAATAGCAGTCCACTGCTGGAGGAAGGTCGAGAGCAAGGAGAAAGACCCTCTCCAAAGTGTAGTTAAAGGGGAAGATTTAAAGCTATAGATGGAACAGACATTGAGAAAAACCTGCCAAACCCATCTCATCCCAAACACAAGAAACCAGTCCTAGATGAATGTGAAGCCTTTGGTGCATCGTGAATAATGTGGGGTGGTAGGTAGAATCCTAAGTTTGTCCTTCAACATCCTGAAGTCACAGGGATTTTCATGTTGACTTTGAAGGAGCAAACTGCCATGGTTTGCAGGAAAAGACAGGCCCTTCCAGCTGCTAAGAATGGTCCCCAGTTAACACACAACAAGAAAGTGAGGACCTTAGTCCTACAACCAGGAGAGATTGTATTCTGCCAACAACCTGAATGATCATGGAAGGCGACCAGAGCCTCAGATGAAATTGCAGCCCGGGCTAAAAACTCGATGTTTAGCCTGATGACCCTGAGCAGACACTGTATCTGGACTTCTTACCAAAGGAACTATGAGATAATAAATGTGCGTTTTGTTTTCACCTCCGTTTTTATCACGTTCAGTTGAATAGGCTCTAATCAGCTCCTCAAGGGAATGAAAATCCTTGACTTCAACAGATGGTGATTTTTTTTTTTTAAGGTAACATTCACATAACACAAAATTGACCATTTTAAGGTGCACAATTTAGTGGTATTTAGTTTATTTACAATATTATACAACCATCACCTCTTTTTAGTTCCAAAAATGGGTGTCATTTTAAGTTTGTGGTAACCTGTGACACAGCCCAATATACACTGTTGGAGGGATGATGGATCAACTCAAAGGAATGAAGGTCTCTGAAGGTGGCATGAACTAACGTAAATATAAAACTTTTAAAAAATTTAATTGCTGTAGAACATAACTGTCTAAAACAAAATGGAAAGCAATTTATTGTGAACAGATATATATTTTACTTTCATAAATGTTAACAACAATAGTACAAAGGATGTGAGGGAGGTAGTGGGAATATGTTGTGTTCGGTCATTACCGTGTGAGTTTCCTATTGCCATGTAACAGGTTATCAGCTAACTTGCTTCAGTCTACTTTTAATTAAGTTAAATATGTATGTGTGTGTGTGTATATATATATATATATATATACACACACACATATATTACACTCTAAGGCAAAAAACTTTTTCATGAAATTTATGAATAACAATAATGGAAAAAAAATCATAAAAACTCATCAATCCAAAAGAAGGCAGAAACGGGGGGTGAACAACAGATGAAATAGAACATAGCGAGACAGACACATCAATATCAAACATAAATGCTTTGAACACACCAAATAAAAAACAGAGACCCAACCAGATACTACCTATACTACTTTATACCTACCTTAAATTGAATTGAAATTTTAAAAAATTCTCCTGCAAATATAATCAAAAGAAAGCTGGAGTGGCTATATTAATATCAGAAAAAGTAGACTTTACAGCAAGGAATATGACCAGAATAGAGAGGGACATTATGTAATAATAAAGGGGTCAACTCATCAAGAAGACATAATAGTCATAAAATTTTATGCACATAAAAACAGAGCTTCAAAATATATAAAGCAAAATAATACTAAAAGATAGAACTGAAAGGAAAAATAGACAAATCCATGATTATATTTGGAGTCTAATTTTCTAAACATCTCAATAAACTTTGTTTTAGGTCGTGTGTTTTTAATGAAGGTCACCGATGGTTGTAAGTATTTAAAATCCAAATAGGGCTTAAGGCTCCCCATGGTACATTTCTCAGCCTCTCTCCACTCAGTCATAACACTGTACCCAAATACAATCTCCTCTAGTCCTAACCAAAAGCAGAAGACTCCCAAAGGAAGGACGAATTAGAAATTGAACTATCTGTAGTGAGGTGGATGGACCTAGAGTCTGCCATACAGAGTGAAGTAAGTCAGAAAGAGAAAAACAAATACCTTATGCTAATGCACATATATGGAATCTAAAAAACTGGTACTGATGAACCTAGTGGCAGGGCAGGAATAAAGATGCACACGTAGAGAATGGACTTGAGGACACGGGGAGGGGAAGCTGGGATGAAGTGAGAGAGTAGCATTGACATATATACACTACCATGTGTAAAATAGGTAGCTAGTGGGAAGCAGCTGCATAGCACAGGGAGATCAGCTCGGAGCTTTGTGACCACCTAGAGGGGTGTGATAGGGAGGGTGAGAGGGACACTCAAGAGGGAGGGGATATGGGTATATATGCATACATATAGCTGATTCACTTTGCTGTACAGCGGAAACTAACACAACATTGTAAAGCAATTATACTTCAATGAAGATGTTAAAAAAAAGAAATTCATCAGAAAACCCATCTCAGATACTCTAGGGCAGTCTTCAGATTAGTGAAATCTGAGTTTCTTAATGGGCATTGGCATTCTTATAGTTAGAAAAAGTTCAGTCAAAGGCTATGTATTATGTTCGAGGCAAGTTCTACCATGATGCCGAATAATCCCTTTTTTCTTTCCCCCCTTAGCAATGGTTCTCAAATTTTTTAGTCTCAAAACAATTTACACTCTGAAAAACTACTGAGTGTCCCAAATCCCAAAGAATTTGTGTCTATATGGGTTATAGCTATGAATACCTAATGTAGAAAATTAAGAAAAACATTAAAATATTTTTTACTAACTTTAAGGTAATAAATCCATTATACTTTAATATAAATAACATATACTATGAAAATAACATATTTTTCCTAACAAAAGTATTAGTGGGAAGAGTGGCATTGTTTTATGTTTGTGTCAAATCCCTTTAATGGCTGGCTTAAGGAGAAAATCTGGATTCCCAAATCTGCATTCAACCTGTTGTATATGTTGTTTTGGTTGAAGCATATGAAGGAAATGCAGCTTTACACAGATATATAGTTGGAAAAGGGAGGAGTATTTTAATAGACTTTTCTGACAATTGTGAATATTCTTTTTTGACAAACAATAGTTTCTTAAAGATTAACTGCAACGTGGAATCTGTAACTAGTGAATTTCTGTACTCTGTTACATTAAAATCTATTCATCAGTCATGCATTTTGAATGGATCGTTTGCCCATATACAATTTTGAGATATCATAAATTCGTCATTTGGAAAATTGATTCCTTATGCTATGTAGACATTCCAAATGTTGATAGATTTCTTTATACAGTAATAATATAAAAACATATTTGCTATTATCATCAATCTCATCAGAAAACCTTTAAGTATTGGGAAATTATTCAGCTTGTGGTGGCAGATACAAGCTTTCCAAAATTCTAACTTTCAATTGAAAGTTCAGATTTTATCACTGGTAACAAATATTGTCAGTTATTTTCTTTGAAGTGACAGGCTCACTGAATTTATTTTCAAGAAAATGTCTGTCAAATACCAAGGTCTGCACAACCATCAGCTTGGGAGTCATTCTTCTAAATAAAAACGGTGCCTCGTGAAAAAGTGGCTAGTTCACCTCATTATTCAGACAAGTGCTTTTCCTTCAGTCACCAACATATTACTCTGCAGAGCGCTTTCTGTGTATTTCTCACTGTCGCACAGAACATTAAAAAGAGGTACGCATAAGGGTTGAGATTTAATAACAGTAGTAGTTTTTACTGCTTCATCAGGGCATTCTTAATTGAAACTGGTTTTTTGTTTTGTTTTATCTGCAAGGTGCATGAGGAATGCCCTGATTACTAGCAGCTTTGTACTGCTGCCTTGGTGCATGCTAAGGTAGTAGCAGTTTTATTACGAATATTTCACTATCATTGCAAATGGCAACAGAGTGAAAAAGCAAATAACAGTACTATTATAAAAGATAACTTTGATACCACATTTCACCTTAAAACAAAGCTTGGACACCCCTAGGCGTCCAATGGAGCACACATTGAGCACAGCTGCTTTACTTCAAATATATACTGGTGAAAATAAAGTTTACGGATACACTTACTATAATTGCTAGGGTAAAAGGATGGCAGTGGTTAATTTTGTGAGTTAAGGCTATATTTAATATATTTCCTTAGTCACTCTTACCTAAAACCTTTCATAATTAGTCACTGCTAACATCTGGCTCTGTAAAAGAAGAAGTACACACTCCTTAATTAACAGGGATAGCATACTTTCTAATCCTAAAGGTGAAACTGAGGAGAAGAGTTCAGCCCCCTACCTGGCCTTCCCTCTCAATCCCACCCTAATTCGGAATGAAGGTTTAGCTGCTACAGACAGCATTCTTGATACAAAGAGAAGACTCGAATTATCATGTCCTTGAATTATAACTACCCAGGGAATTCAGTGACGAAGTCAGTCAGTTACAAATAAATATAAAAAAGTTATCAGCCATATATACTAAATATAAACAGAAAACATAACAGAAAAAAAAACCCTTTGACAGCCCAGTAAAAATATAAAATTCCTAGCAATAAACTTAATTAGAATATGCAAAACCTCTCTGAAGAAAACTACATGAATTTACAGGACATAAAAGAAGACTTGACAATAGGCAGAAGCATACCATTCTACTAGGTAGAAAGAATAAACAATTGTAAACCATGTAAATCTTGCTTTAATTGACTCATATTTAAACCAAGCACAATGAGAAACCAGAATGAAATTTCTCTTTTGAATTTGGCAATATGATTTTAAGTGTCTCCAATAGAATAAATATGTGAAAGTAGCCAGAATAATTTTGACAAGGCAGAGAATTTTCCGTTATTAAAGATATGCATGTCAAAGCTACACCCATTGAAACATGGAGTACTAGGGTAAGGTTAAACACATTATCTAATGCCACAGAACTCAGTCACGAAGTAGACCCAAGTTATATAATAAATGTTGTGATGATCATGAAAGTAAGTGATCACATGCTGAGGTATTTATTATATGCTGTACACTATTCTAAGTGCTTAATATTATACATGAACTCATTTAGCCCACTCTGAAACTATGCGGGGTAGGTATTTCTTCACTTTAGAAATGAGTTTTCTGAGTTAACCAAATTGAGGATGACTGAATAACCAATTTGGGAAAATCGACTTGCTGTTAAGGAGGAAATAAAGTCATAGTTTTTTTTTAATATATCTGCCCCCAAATATATTTCAAATGAGCTGTATTAAGTATAAAAAATAACTGACAAAACTTTAAAAACATAGCAGACTATTTACGTAACCTAGTAGCAAAAAATACCTCTTTAAGCATGATACCAAAGGCATAATGCAAAAGGTATAAGTTTAGATAAATTATATTTTTATTTCTACCTTCAGGCAAAAATTTAAGAAAGTTAGATGATACTCAGAATGGTGGAGTTTTAGGAAAATGTACAACCTCATTTCCTGCTGGAGGGATGACGAAACAATAGTCTTAAACATATCTATACTCTTTAAGCCAATGATCATATTTCTAGAAAATATTCAGCAGGAATTATAAAAATGAACAAGGATGTATATATAAAAGATGTTCATAAGTATTTTTATAAGTATAATAAATTGGCTACAATGTAGATATCCTGCAACAGTGACCTGTCAGGATAGAAATTACAGTATATTCACATAGTAAAGTAATAGGTAGGCGTTATAATGATGCTGTAGGTCTTGTATTTATGGGCATGGAAAGATGCTCTATGGTACGTTAAATGAACATTGCTTATAAACTGTATGAATAGTTTGATCCCATATTTATCACCTCAACACACACATGCCCTCTATAACAGTGATGCTTAACCTTTGCTGCAAATTAGAATCACCTGGAGAGATTATAGAATCCAATTAGCAAGACTTAATTCAGATCAGATTTTCTGGAGGTGAGATAAAAGTATCAAAACTATTTTAATGCTTCTAAGATGATTCCAATATGTAGCCAAGTTTGAGAACTATGGATACAGAACCATCTGCTAAGTTGTCAGCTCTGAGTGTCTTTGTGGGATAGAATGATGATATATTTTGTCTATTCTTTTCGTGTGTTTTCAACTTTAATATGTGAATAATTTGAGTGATGATAATGGTATGGAGTGTATTGGTATGTGTAATGAGGAGTGTGACCCCATTTTTTTGATGTCTGACTGTTGACAGCTTTAAGCCTCACCCCTCCCTCTTCCCCTGAGGCCCCATATCTGATCAAGCTGATAAGGAGACCTGGGTTGCCCTCCTTTGGCACAGATGAGGGATTCAAACCACGAAAGCCTCTTCTCGCACATGAACCACCACTCCAGCCCTACCTCGTAAAGATGCTAAACTTCCAGGCCAATCTCCTTTCTTTGGTTTCTCAAGCCATTGCAGACCTGCTGGAGAGACTGCCCTATACTCCCCAGAGACCTCAATTATGTAAGTAATAAACTTTTCATGTTTTTACTTACAAACTCTTTTCATGTGTCTAGTGTCAGTCTCAATATGAACCAAATTTTGGGCAGGGGTCCATTTGACTTTTCAGGGGACTACAACGGCATGGAAAACAGTCACCTTTAAAAATTGTCATTGCAACTCCTCATGAGACCCCATGCCTTCAGGCATCACCAAATATTCTTTTTACTGCACGGTTCTAGGGCTTTTCTTGTCCTCAGCTGCTAAAGACTCCTGCTTTGTCCTCTGGGAGCAGACTAAGGGTTTCTATCTCTATTATCCGACCAGACATAATTCCCAGAGGATTTTGCTATCCAGTCCTTGTCTTCAAACTGAATTTCTGAGGCCTGGGTGGGCTGCTATCTTTGCTCTATTCTTCTGATGTAACATAGCAGCACTATCCCTCGATTCAAATTCCTCTGGAGTTTTGATGCCAGGACAAGACATGGACTGAAATTTCAACATCTCAGTTTTAGAGCCTCAAAAGTGATTATATTTTTTATCTCCTTCTCTAGAAGACTCACACCTACTGTAGTTTTGACCAAATTTCTTTTTGTTTTAAGCAATCAATCTTTAGCTGTGTATTGATATCTTTTATACTCATTTTGCCATGCTCCTGGCAATGTTATTACAGCATCTTTTTATATTTATTAGCCATTAGTTAGCCTTCTTTATAATATTTTATATCTATATTTTTAATAGTTAGAATGATAAAAAAATCTGTATTCTCCTTATTATTAATTATATTAAATAATTTCCAACTCTAAGAGTTCTAAATAATTATTATCAGTTTTTTTAATAATAGTTTTATAGTAAGCTCAAGTAAATGAATCAGAATCTATCTCAGTGGTTGGCAAACGATGGCCCACTGGCCAAATCCTGCTTTTGTGCATGAAATTTTATTGAACTCATTTGTTTGTGTTCTCTGTGACTGCTTTTGTGTTACAACAGCAGAGTTGAATAGTTGTGACAGAGACCATCTGGCCGGCAAAGCATAAAGTATTTACTACCTGTCCCTTTATAGAAAAAGTTTGCTGACCTTGATCTATGTTATTGTGGAACAGCTAGTGGTTTTAAGACTCTCCACAGTAAAAACTGCTAAAACAAAAAGGAATAACAAAACACTTAAAAATATTTGATAAGTGAAAAAAAGTTACAGGATAAGAACTGCAGTGGCACGAAGGGGGGGTTAAGACTTTTTAAACGTCCACCACACAATATAGGCTGCTATGTACATACCTATCTTCACTCACAAAACTCTAAGAGCCCCAAGTCTTCCTTTTACATTTTCAAAGGCAAACTTTCTGATAAATTCTGGAGGGAACAGGAATTATTTATTTTCATAAACTCTTAATCTAGATGAACTCCAGTGTTTCCCAAAGTGGTCTGGTCTCTGATAGTCTTGGCTCTGTTAAAGAATACTTTTTTTTTTTTAAGGTAAAATTGGGGCTCTCTTAGAAATATAAAAATGAACACAAGTATTTCATTTAACTCAATTAATGATGGAGCTAGTAAGATGTTATTACCCAGTCAAAGGAGAATTTTAAAAATTTGTATGCAGTAAAGATATGCTAAAATGAACTTAAAATAGATGCAAAAATTGCTCTAGCCACAGGCAATAATCAATTGCATTCTACTGGACACAACAAACTTATGTTTCTATGAATAGGAATCGTTTGCATTATTATCTGTTTTCTACAATTTATAGAGTTGTAAAATAGCTCAAAAACCATGAGAGGCAGGGATCACCCAGATGCAGTAACCAGATAGGACCCCTACTGGTCCTTTTTGGCCCATTTCAAAGTCACAATTTTTCCTGACAGCTCAAATTGTCCATTTCTTCTCTCCTTATCTGTTTTATTACCAATATGGAATCCTGCCTTTTTCATTTGTTTCTGCAACATTGTGGTTCTTTGAAGGGATGTACAGCACTCTGGGGACTAATGCTAAGATAGTTCTAATAGGAAAGCACAAAAAAGGAACAACTTAACATTTGGTATTATACATTACTGTCCAAAGACCTAGGCCACTCCTCTCTCTAGAGTAGTTATTTCTAAAATTTCTGCTGTTGTCCTATTCTCAGCCATCTCTCTACTTTCAATGGTCTATAGAAATTTAATATTCCTTACTTTACGATACAAAGAAATCAAGCATCTTCTTTATCTCATCCTTGGACCTGACTATGCCTGAGAGGACACAACGGGTCAATTAAAAATCCCCATTGAGTTTGCTCACAGTGTTTTCCTAAATAAAAGAATGGAAAAAAAACAGCCTCCTTAGAGGTAAAGTTATGTCAGTTCTCTAGAGGACAAAAATGTCTTTAGTCAGTTTTTGGTTTTGATTCAACAGCAATTTCTTTTTCTGGGTTAATAGATAGATACTGTAGGGGGAAAAAAAGGTAGGGTAAGGGGTATGGACAATTTACAGAGCTGAGGTGGGTTTGCTATTTGTATTGAGCTGCTAGGGAAGACCTTGCTCTGGTAAGAGATTCCAGTGAAGTGAAGGAGGATCTTTCCCCAGACAGAAGACCAGCCACTGTACAGTCCTTAAACGTTAGTGTATTTGAGGAAGAGCAAAGAAGCCAGTGCAGCTGAACAGAGTGAGTGAGAAGTCCAGTGTTAGGAGAGAGAGAATGTGGTAGAAACCAGCTCATGAAGGACCTTCTTGGTAAGGTGTCTACAGGGCAAAACTGTAACTCTTCTGGGCAGAGTGTGACTATCTTCCAGCTCACCTGTCTATTGCTTTCTTTCACTCTCAAAAGAGTTTTGGTTTCGCTAAAAAAATTTATATGGTCACCCTACTTAAAAATAATAGCTAAAGTTTTCTTACCACGATGTATGAGTGAAATCAAGAGCCACTGTGTGATTTTGAGCAGAGGAATGATGGGAAACCATATACGTTTGAAAAGAAGGAAATTAAAAAATTAACATAATATTTTCAGAGATACCAAAATCACCGACAATGATGTGGGGAGTAAGAGTTACACTGGGCTATGGAGGAGGGAAAATATCTTTCCTCTCTCCATCTCAGGTTCTTAGCTATGTCTCTGTAACCAAAGACAGATTAGCAAGAGAAAAGCATACACATTTAATATGAGTTTTACATGACACGGGAGGCTTCATAAGGAAATGAAGACCCACCCGAATAAATGGTTAAACCTGAACATTTTTATGCGAAGTTTGATGAAGAGTGGAAATCATGGGAAAATGTGACAGGACCAGGGGTCCGAGGTAAGTGTAGTGAACCGAGGGGAGAACTTGGCAAGTCTGTGGTTCAGATTTCCCCACCGGGTCCTTCCTTCTTTGGAGATGAGGATGCCGCATTCCTCCCAGTAGAGGCAGGACACCTCTCACGTGAGAGTCTTATGACCTGCTTCAGGGGAGATGGTCAGAAAGTCCTTCCTGAACCTGCCGTTTCTCAAATCCCTTCAGCTTAAAATACTACATATGACAGAGCACCATATTTGGGGGTGGTGGGTCCTGAATCCTATTATAGCCAATTGCTAAAATCTCCTAGAGTAAGGAGGGATAATCCAAGGCCTGTAGAGATGGCAGAAGAGAAAGCTGGCAGGTGATGTTTCTCGTAAGAGCAAGTGAGCTTCAAACCCGGGGGTTTCATGGAAAAGGAACGGCAACAGTCTGGAGGTAGCAATAAGGAGCAAAGAAGAGATCTGTCCCACCTCAGGGCCCACTAGGAGGTTTTAGGGGAAACAGTGATTTCATGGGAGGGCCAGATTTCAGTTAGAGCAAGAAAGTGAAAGTTATGTTTTCTGAAGGTACTTACTATACAGTACCTTGAATGTAGACAGTATGTATAACGTCTCAGAGCATAGATACTGCAGCCAGACAAACTTGACTTTGAATTTTATTACCAAGTGTGTGAACTCAGGGAAGATGTTTAAACTTTCTAAGTCTCATTTTTCTCTTCTGCAAAATGAGTGTAATACACTTACCTAATTTTGGTAAGAATTAGTTGGAGTAACAAGAATCACGTTATCTAACATGGAGTCTGACGAAACTGTCAAACAAATAGTAACTCAAACAGATGCTTAAAAAGCTTGTATGAAACGGATGAGAGACTGTAGCCAGCTGCAGCTGTTAACTAGGCAAGCAGTTAACTAGATTACATTATCAAAAAGCATCTACTGAGCATATGCTATGCACAGGTTGCAGAGAGAAATGGGCCTCATTCCTTAATTTCCCCCTTTGAAAAGATACACGTTTTCATGTCATTCTCATGCTCCGAATTCGACAATGGCTCTTGATTTTATTAAAAATAAAAGCTAAAGTTTTCAAGGACCAATGTCAACGATTTCTCTATGCAAATGTAATTTTAATACTGCTCGCTACCTTCATATCAAGAAGAAACTGAGACTTCTACTTCAGGCCAAGATGAAATAACGTAGACTGGGTTTACCTCTGGCTTAAAAGAGCAAAAAACAAAACCAAAACAAAACTAGAAGTGATTTTTAAGATACCGGATATCAAGCAGCAAAAGCCAGCGATCCTTGAAAGAGGAGAAGCAAATGTGGGTGGCGGAGGGAATGGAGAGTGGCTCTCAAGCGCCCCACTTTACTGCCCTGAGAGAGCTTCCAGCAACAGGGCCGGAAGGGGGATCTAAGTGGGGTCTCTCTGCAGTGAGGGGTTGCAGCTGAGGTCCAGGAAGGCCAAGGCAGCCAGAGTTCACAAGACAGAGTACAGGAGAAAGGAAACTATGCAGAAAAAAACCTCTGAGCTACGGAGGGTGTCCGTGGTGGTGCATTCAGCTGAATTCTGATAAGCACAAGTCCGCGAGGAAACTGCCAATGCTGACAAAAACCACGTAAAAGGAGCAGAGGTATCAATTCCTGGAACTCACACAGGGCCTAGAATAGTGCTTGTTTTCAGCAGCCAGAATGGTGGAAAGAGAAAGAGAAAAAATGTCACTAGCTGCTGCTATACAGGTTGTTCCAGAGCTATGGTATTTACTATTTACTAGTAAAGGGCTTAGTTGAGATGGTGACAAAAAGAAGATCTAAAGAGGGAAAAAAGAGGAAATAAAAGTGGTGCTTTGGGAGAAATTACTACTAGTAGAAGTGATGAAATAAACGGTAGCCACCAGACGGTGATGTGGCATCAAAGGAAGCTATCGATCCCAAGCAGTAGGACAATCCATCAGCGGGCCTCCCTGCTTGGAGGCCAGTATCTTACCTTTCCCAAAACACCCATCTTTTAAAGGGACGAGGGGCAGGAGTGCGGCTGTCTTCCTCTGGGGGAATATGATGCAGTGTAAAGTGTCTAAAGCAGTGTGTCTCAAACTCTTATCTATTAAATAAAATTCATCTGGGAAATCTTGTTCAACTTCAAATAACGATGCAATAGGCATGGGGTGGGGCTAACCATTCCGCATTTCTACGTTTCCTCCCAGAGATTCTGCCGCTGGTACATATGCCACACTTTGAGCAGTAAGGGTCTAAAAATTTTAAAGCGCTGTGTGCACTTTAATTAGAGGTCCTATAAATTGGGCAGTGGAGCCCGTGTTCGTGGTACCAAGGTATATATACTATTTCTGTTATACTAAGTAGGACTACTCCCAAGGAAAGAAGTTGCCTAATGGAAACAACGTGTGAAGGATATCAGAGCAGTAGACCTTCTGGATTCAAAAGGGATAATTTTATAATCTACGTTAGCAATGTATTTTCAGGATAAAACATTTATAGGCTTAAATTAGGCGACTTATACTTGGTCGCCCTTGCCGTACATGTATAAATCAATTTTATCTTGAACTGAGAACATTATAAGAACCACAGTAACATAAC
Source organism: Balaenoptera acutorostrata (assembly GCF_949987535.1). Taxonomy (NCBI): domain Eukaryota; kingdom Metazoa; phylum Chordata; class Mammalia; order Artiodactyla; family Balaenopteridae; genus Balaenoptera; species Balaenoptera acutorostrata. Next base: position 138,069,780 of record NC_080068.1, on the reverse strand, counting down.
TAAGCATTTATATACAAAAAAGGAATGGTGGAATGTGAAAGTTAATCCTTTGACAATAATGCCAATCGTTTATGTGCTTCTACATTAGAAACTAAACCAATTCTAAATAAGGCAATAGAAACTACAGATAAACGACCACTGACCTCAAAAATTCCTTCTATTGCAAGACCTTAATTGCCATCATTAATGCCTAGGCTAAAGTTTTCGGAAGATACTAAGACAATTTAGAATCAACTTATCAAAGAGAATTCCTTTTAAATCATCCCAGATCACATGTGACCAGGAGAAGATTGATCTTAGAGATCTACCAATGTTAACTGGCATCCAAGAGCGATGTTCTCGATTACATTCTCTATGTCCTTTGGCTATTATCTTAGAAAACTGAAGGGAGACAAGGAAGTTATAAACTGTAGAGTAGTATCATTTTCTTCAAGGCACTCTTCAGTAATAGAACTGGAGCTGTACAATCACTAAAAGGCAGACAGGCCAGAGAGGAGCAGCGTATTGTTAAGGAGGGCACCGAACCGGCAACAGGTGTGTTTAATCTTTCTGAGTCCTCCTACACCTAGGAGCTAGACTGGTAAGATAATGAAACTTCGTGAGTTGAGAACAAACTATGATGTCGTTTGTCAAACTGGCCTGGGTGAAGTAAAATGTAGGCGGTTTCTTTCATAATGAGATTTGTGAAATAGTGACGTACCTGTTATCTATTCTGATTCCAGGCAAGGTGCTATTTCAGTAACTGTGCGTGCTAAAGGTGGTGATTTTCACCCCACTCTGTCATTGCCCCCTCCTTTGCACCTCCCTGCCAGCTGTGCAATTTGCTGGGGATTTGGCCGCTGGAGTTCGTTATTCAGAACAGCATCTTAGAAATGCTATTTTCCCGTGTATTTCCTATGGAAGGAAATGAAAAGACTAGCATTTCTAAAAATTTATTCAAGCAATGGTTTGGTTCTCTTTTATTTCCTTTGGGAAAGAGTCTTGTTGACTCTGGCAGGTATTCTGTCTTTTTCGTTAGGTGCCTCTCACTGTTAAGTGGAAAGAAAATGTTGTATCATAGGGGAGCTAAAAGTTCTCCCACTGATCGACTTTGTCTATTCTGACTTTTTAAAAGCAAAGCAAAGAATTGTCTATCAGGTTATCCAACCAAATAGCTGCCTAATTTTCAGGCCACACTGCAATATGACTTAAAGCCCCAGAGGAGGTGCGAAATATACACTGTGAATTCAGCGTCAGCAACAATTTATGACAGACAATTGTAAAAATATAGTTTAATAAAAGGAATTTTATTTGTTATACTGTGGGAATAGTGAAATCTTTTTAGCTTTAGCTTTTAGCTTGGATGTAAAGTAGGAGGGGAAAAAAGCAAGTTCCAAAAGAGTTTTTCTTCCTTCCTTCCTTCTTTCTTTCTTTCCTCCATCCTCTCTCCCTTCCACTACCCATAACAACCAAGATGCCAGGATGCTTGCTCCCTAGGTGGAGGTGATGTCAGGATTTAGTTTTCTCATTTTAATGCTATGTCTGGTTTTCCAACACTCAGCCTTTGAAATATGTCACTGTAAGGGAATATCAAGCCCACTTTGTAATTGGGAGGTAATGTACAAAGTGTGTGGCTGTATATTATGTAACTTCTCTTTTACCGTTCTATGCCCTCAATTCAATTGAGAAAACACTTATTGAGGGCCAAGGATTCGCAAAGCGTTGTGCAATAAATGACTGATGACGCCCAAGTTGATTAGAAGTGGCCTCTACCAATTCATGGGGGAGATAGCTACTTGCAAAAACCGTTATCAGACAAATTCAGGAAAGCCTTGTAAATAATTGATTTGTTTATACGTTTGCTGAGCTCATGCTATGACAGGTGCTATGCAAAGCAGTGATCATACAAGACAAAAAGACACAGCCTTGACCTTAAGGAACTTGTAATTAAAATTTAGAAAGATAAGGGAGTACATAATTAGTGTCTATGATAATTGCTATAAAGAACATAGGCACATATACAGTGAATCTCTGAATCTTATCAATGTTGAAGATGATAGGTACTATATCTACACATATGTACTACCATTTCAATGGCAGACATGAATATCAGATCATAACACTGCTAAGCCTGAACAGAGCCCTTTCACCCACAGTATTCCAGGAAGTAACCATAAGTTGAGCGACAATGACAGAAGAAAACTATTATCCATTCTTTATGTCTTTCCACCTATTCATCCACCCATTCATATTTTTTCCTCAAATGTTCTCCAAAAAACATCTTATATACGTCAGGATGCCCAAATGTGTACTTTCAACCATAGTCTCATTCTGGCCAAGTTTGCAATGGAGTATCTTTACTATTTTTTCATCCATACTTCAAAAAATGCATTTTTTTTGTTCTTATGCACAATCTTAAATGTTATATTCTTGCTCTTCTTCCTACTCCCTGCCAAATCTATTACCAATTCCTATGGATGCTTTTCACTGTAATGCATTTGCTGCAAATCTGTCTGTGAAGTTCAATTCCTCATCCAAATCTAGATCCTCACTTCTTTCCTAATCTACTTCTATTGTAGCCTGCAAACTGTACTCCTTGATTTAATCCCTTTAGTCCTATAGCAAGTGTCCATAACACTCCGTATATCACTCCCAGGTTGAGAATCATAAACTTATGATTTAACTGGGAGATTGGGATTGACATATATACACTACCATGTGTAATACAGATAGCTAGTGGGAACCTGCTGTATGGCGCAGGGAGCTCAGCTCGGTGCTCTGTGATGACCTAGATGGATGGGATGGGGGGTGGGGAGGGCGGTCCAAGAGGGAGGGGATATATGTGTACATATAGCTGATTCACTTCGTTGTACAGCAGAAACTAACACAACATTGTGAAGCAACTATACCCCAATTTAAAAAAAAATTATGTTCTGCATAAATTAGAATCTTAATTCTTCAATCTAGTAATTAAGGCCCATCATAATTACTGTAACTTTCACTGCACAACCAACATGCATAGCCCTCTAAAGGGCACATTTATAAGGCACATTCATATTGTGATCATGACATTAACCTAGAGAGCTGGGTAAGAGAGATATGACTTTTCTGAAGTAACAGGGCAATTGAGAACACCCCAGTTTGAATTGAGGTATTCTGCCTTCAAATATGGATCTTCCAAAATACAATGATCAATACGTATCATATCATACATATCAAACTTCCCCATAATGATCTTGTTCTTCAAGAATAATGGGCTACTTGGCCACGTGAAAACCAAAACCAAAACAAAACCCTCGACCTGAAATGCTTTTCTTTATTCTTTATTATTCCCTATCTACTATTTCCTCAAGAATACCAACTCACCTTCTTTAGAAAATCATTTTTGGGTAGAATCTTTCTTACTTACATTACTTTTAAAATTAATTAATTAATTGTTCTCCATACTTATTCAAATTTTACTACACTATCTTCACTTGCTGTATTAGTTTGTATTTTTGTTTCACTTTGGTACGCTTTGTTTCCTTCAGTTCTTTTAGGGCATACTGTGTCTTCTGATATTTAAAAATATGATATAATACTTAGTAAAATTCTTGGCACATAGCAAATATTCACTGAATGCTTGTGGATTCATCACTGGTCTTTCCCATTGCACACTGGCCCTTTTTAGGACATTTTTGTCAGGCTCTGTAGAGCCTGTAGTAGCTGTAGTAGGCAGAGTAAAGGCCTCCCAAAGATGTCCGTGTTTAATCCCCAGAAACTACGACTAGCTTAGGTTAAACACAAAGAGCAATTAAGGCTGCAGGTGGAGCTGAATGTGTTAATCAACTGACCTTGAGCTGGGGAGATTATTCCGGATTACCTGAGTGGGCTCAACACAATCACAAGCGCTCTTATAAACAGGAGAGGGAGACAGAAGAGAAAGAACCAGAGAGATGGGAGCATGAGAAGGATTCCCCCAACATTACTGGTTTTGTGGATTCAGGCACGGGCCATGAAGGAGAGAATGCTGGGGGCCTCTAAAAGCTACAAAAGGCCAAAATACCAGATTCTCCTCTACAGTCTCTAGAAAGAAGGGTAGCCCCATTTTAGTCCCGGGAGACCAATTTCATGCTCCGACTTCCAGAACTGTACAATGACAAGTCTGTGCTGTTTTAAGCCACTGTTGGGGATAATTTGTTACAGCAGGCACGGGAAACTAATGTATAACTAATATACTGTTTATTTTTATAAAAATATTAAAGATGGGTTTTTATGGAAAATCCACTGAGATTTTCTGAATCATATGAAGAGTATATTCCTACTCAGCTTAAATTTTCCACAAGTGTGTTCTGTGTGTGTTTGCAACCTGATTATTAGACAGCATGTAGCTAAATGTCAGCTAAACATGAACCATCTTGGCACGACCCCTGCTAACCTCTTCAGCTGCATCTCTCATCGTTATTCTCCTCTCACTCGAGCCCCATGCCATGCTCTACATGCAGCTTTCTAAAGCAGCTAAGCTCGCCCCTAAATTTTGGCTTTTTCTCCTTGCCTCCTGGTCCTCCACAAACTTAGGTTTTAAAACTCAGTTTGGACATCACTTCCATGGCAGCCTTGCTGTCCCCCATGGGAGGTAGACCCTTTCCTTTGTGTTTCCTTTGCCTGCTACACATGACTTGCTATAGTTTAGGTGCCTTTTAACATCTCAGTTTTCCCCTCTAGGTCTTAAACAACTTGAGGTCAGGAACTCTGTTTTGGGTTGTCCTTGGAACCCCAGTCTTGGCAGTGCTGTTCACAGTAGTGACTCAATAAAAATATCGGGCAGTGAACGGAAGAATTCTCTAGCAAATCTCTCATACATCTCTCTACAGCATATCTTCAAATTACGTTCTGCATTCGATTCATCCTAGTTCCACAACATCTCCTTTGCTGACAGTTTAAATTTCTCCTTTTCACAAGTTCCACGGTAACATTCTATTTCCCTTCTTCCTTTCATTGCCAGTTCCTGAGATGTGTGAGCTGCACACCTGTGCCACAGCTTCTACTCATTTACATTTTAATCCCCTGCATATCTGGCTTCTGAAAGCACCCTACTACGGAAATTATTCTCTTAATATCGCCAGCTGCCTACCCCAATTCAATAACCTTTTGTCAATTCGTGTTTTATTAAATCTCTCCAATTCTTTAGACTCTTGATCTTTAAGCCTCTTTATTTTTCTTATTCTTCTGCTCTTTTCTGCTAGTTTCTCTTTCTCCATAGCTGGCACTTTTCTTCTTGGGGTTCATAACTGGGGTTCATACTCTAATTTGGGTCTGTGTTTCCTGCTCGTCCCCTTAAAGACTCACATGCTTTGTTGGCTCATAGCTTTTCACGTTCCGCTCTCCGGCTTCTCACCTTTGCTTCAGTCCCATCTGTGTAAAGCTAAATGGCAATACAAATTTGCTTCCCTGACATTATTGGAAACTCAGTCTTTCCTAAACAAATATGATTTTCCCTGAAACTAGTTACTCTTTGGAATATACACACGACTGCCAGGATAAATGCTTTTGTTGTAGTTCCCTGTATGTGAAAGTTTGGAAACCGCATGAATTGCTATTTTTACTTTACCCATTAGATTCAATCATTCATAGAGTTTTCTCGTATCTATGATATAAATTATGTTAATACTCATATAGATTATGTTAATACTTTTGCCCTTCAATGATTGTGCACTCATCACTTCCTACCTTTTTTTCCTTAAAGTCAGATATGATTTGAGTACAAATCCTGATTCCCTCTCTGTTTGCTGTATAGCCAAGGGGAAGTTGCTGGTTTTCTCAATTTGTAGAAATAGGACTATAAAAATACCCGAAAATACTAATAGTTCATAGAGACTCTTTGAGAGTGAATTAATGCAAATAAAACATTTAGCACAATTTCTAACAAGTAAAAAGTACAAGCACTCATTAAATAGTAGAAATTATTGTATTAATCTACTGAAAGACACACTTTTTCACAGGTTAATATCTCAGAAATCAGACTCTGTTTTATAATCAAGTGTCATAGATTATGTGCCAATTTTATTTTCTCCTGGTTCTAGAATAATCAATACACAATTGTGCATCCTTCCATAGAGCCTGTTTAAGATTCACTGAAATAAGGTAATATATTTATCACATGTTATTATCGTTTCAACTTCTTAACTGGTCTTTATTCCTTTCAACTTTCTTTGTAATGTATTGTTGTCTTCCTACGTCTCCTAAATATCACTGATATCATTTAACTCCATGGTTAAGGTCTTACATAGTCCTTTGTTTCTCAATATTCTTAGTTTTAAATGTTCTCCAGCACTTAAATTCCTGTCAGTGTCTGCTGCTATGTACCACTCCCCCCGACTCTTCATTAATCTGGCCAGAGGGGTCTTACAGCTGCTGCCTGCCCCCCAACTTTCACACCCCTTCCCACCTCCATGCCTTCCATCCTGTGACTCTTCTCTGAGAGTCTCCCTTTTTCTACCTAAATACTGCTTATCTTTATGGATTAGATTCAGTTTTAATAAATTATTCTATTAAAATATTTTTGTTTTGAGAAAATTTACCAAGTTACATTAAACTGCTCCTGCATATGTTCAGAACATATTTTAACATTATATATATGTATATATGTTATATATATGCTATACATATGACATATATATAACATTATATATATATATATGCAGCAGGATTAAACAATTTCAGAATTTTTTCTTTTCTGATTCCATTGAAAATGTATGTATTTAATCTTATTTTCTCACCTAATGTCATAGCATCAAATAGCCAGATGATGGCTCCCTTCATGAATTCATTTGAAATTGTTTGCCTTCCTCCTTGAATCAGAAGGGGGCAGTATCATTGCCTCTTTCCTTCCATTATGATGTTTCATGTATTTTGGACATTTTCCCAGAGTCTCTTGTGGTAGATGCCCCTTACCTTTGTCCTCTTTAACATTCATTTCTGAGAGCCATATACAAAAGGCTCAAGCCAAATGTTAGCAGGACTACCAACCTCTGGTGCCCAGTAATGTATCCAGATAGAACCATTGGCTGGGAGTAGGCAGGAAGCTGGCAGAGGGATGGAGAGGACACCTAATGCAGGGGGAGTGAAGTTTTTTCCCTAATGAGCAGGGAAGAATGGGCATGTGTCCGATTTTCACATTCTCCTAGTATCCATAGTAGGAGGATATTCAAACTTTTGGAAAAATAAAATTTGACTATTTTATATTCAATAATGTATATGCAGTATATTTCTAGATGAAATAAAGTATCAGAGGACTAACTAACTTTAAATTAAATTAATTATAGGATTTATTTTAATAAAAACCAATACAGACTCAAGTGATTTGGATTATAGTACTGCTGTCCACTGAAGAACAAGATTTGAAGTTTATAAGATACAGACTGGACGGAATGGTACAAAAGTTACTTTGAACAACTAGCCTATATTTATGTGTGATAATTATTTATGCAGCAGATATTTAGTAATGCAAAATGATAAAACATCAGAATGCTAGTGACTTAGACTTCTGTCAACCATGTCATGTAACCTTAAAAGAGACTCATTAACATATTTTAAATATCTGTTATCTTTTAAGTAAATACATGCATATTTCTTTATTCATGAAGCTTGCCTAATCTTATTAATGCAAAACTATGTAAATTATTCTTAAATAATTTAATACCTTCATATTTGATTCCTTTTCTTTATATTACATCTACTCTGCCTTTGATAGGATCTAACTCCTACTCTGCACAAACTGTCAGAATCCAATCACTTCAACTAACTTAATCGTTGTTATTTTTGTTTCCCTCAATCACAAAAATTTCTTGAAAATAGCGTTAGGGATGTTTTGAAATTATTCTTGAAAAGCTCAGTTGAGCTATCCAAATTTAAACACTATACATGTTGCCAAAACAAATATAATTCAACTTACAATTGATATAATTTGTCCTTCCTTTAACTCAGTAACTGATACTGTGCCTGCAATATGCTTTTCTAGATTAAAGGGTCAAAAAAATCATTGTCTTAATTTGCTCAAACCAATAAGAGTTATATACTGATTTTATTTTTAAGGGAAATGTATTGCCATATTTACTCTGTTTGGTGGGTCTGAAGATGAATCAGAGCTATTACCATGAACGTTGAAGAAAATAAAAATAGACAGTCTTGGAAAAGGCTCTATGAACAGAAATGCTTTCTGCTATACTGGAAATACCAATTAGAGAGATAGTAACAAAAGTGAGACACGTAAAATCTTTTTATATCTACGATTATTCAAGATTAACCAAGATAACCCCAATCAGTTAGGTACATATACTCATCGTTAAATAATATCTCAAATACACCCAAAGAGGTACAAAGTGGGTCAAGAGACATTTATCTGAATCCCCTCCTGCATAGGCAGATCTATGTAAGTGGCTATGACTTTTGTAAAGATTTGTGGGAGGGGATTTTATAGGTGTAATAATACACTTGACAAGCAAAAGCGATTACAGATCACATTCTAACATTCAGATATAAATGTTTCTTCTGTACATCTATCTCCTAAATATAAAGACAGGAGAATCTCCTTCATTTTGTCTTCACTCAGGCATCAAACTAACATTCTAGTTTCTACAAAATAATGGACCACATTTCATAGACAATTACCTTTGTGTTTTTGGAAAATATACCCATTCTAGGTGAGGCTGCTTACTTTAGTGGTTTTGGTTTCTCATGAAGCCTCTCTCCTTGGCTTGCAGATGGGTGCCTACTTGCTGTGTCCTCACGTGGCTTACCCTATGCACACACACCCCAGTGTGTCTCCCTCTTTTCATAAGGACACCAGTCACACTGGACTAAGTCCCACCGATATGACCTCATTTAACCTTAGTTACCTATTTAAAGGCAAATCTAATTCAACCTCCCAATACAATTACATTCTGAGGTGTACTGGGGTTTAGAACTGCAACATATGAATTTTGGGGAGGAACACAATTCAGTCCATCACATGAGGGAATTTGTGGAACGATTTATAGTTGATTATACTAACAGTATTTTCCTTTTGGTTTAGCCATGGTATTCTCTACTGTAAGTTAAAATAATTGACAGTGTTCTCTGGGACCAGTAACTTTTTAATTAATAATTTAGGTTAAGTGCACAAAAAATTAGACATCTGACCAGCAAGATCTTGAAGGAATGGCTTACCTAACAACAACATCTTCTGGGGAAGAGGATCAAGGAAATCCTGGAGCTGAATGAATATGAATCCTAGATGGGACATGCTAGGGGAACACTATCAGCTAGTAAGACGTAGATAGAGGAGGGTACTGGCTATCTGAGAAATGAGAGATTCCTCAAGATATCCTTAAGTATCTTGATACTGACATTTGAGAAGGAGATTCCTCAAGAGAATCTGATAAAGGAGAGATAAACTAGGTCTGGCCCTGACCATATGAGCCTAGAGGAGATAAATATTTGCACACTTAGCCCTTTGATCCATCAATTATTCACTCTTTCTCTGAGATCTTCAACCTGGATCTCTCTAGCTGCTTGAAGGCATAGGCCAAACTTCTGTAAAAAAAAAAAAAAGATATCCCCTAATACTGTGGTCCAAAGTCTAAAGGTTTATTTCTTTCTCATAGGTGTACAGATGAGGACTGCTAGGAGACTACGTATATTTTTCTAGCTATCCAGGTTCTTCCTTCTATCTTTTTGCTCTACCATCCCCTAGAGTCAGTATTATCTTAGAAAACGTTTAACAACCAGCTTTCCAACTGTAGTTGCAACATGATGTTAGTTCATACTTCCTCTACATTATGAAACACAAAAAAATGGAATAAAAACATGTCAGACTTTCATTACTTATTGGTCAATATTATCAGTTAGTTCTTTGCTGAACTAGATAATATTTGAACACAGGAAGGCTATTTCCTCAGGGTTTTGATTTGTTTAGTTTTGCTATTTACAATGAAAAGGCAATAGTCACAATGAACTTTCAAGTTTAGTCTGCATTATTAATATTTTTCCCATTACTATCTTAACTCCAGATAACTACAAAGTGAAATCAAGCCTTAGTTCGTAGCATTTGCTGATGTCTGCGCTCTAAATAGTTCCAACCCGTTAGATTTCAGGCTACCAAAGTGACATTACTGGATGCAGCCATAGGAAGAGAAGGACACTAGAACACCATTATATAGTACTTCCAACATAAATGCATAGCTAATATTCAGATGTAGTAAAATAACTAAGAAGCAATGATTTTGAGTATTACATTAAAAATATAATCTGGGGCTTCCCCGGTGGTGCAGTGGTTGAGAATCTGCCTGCCAATGCAGGGGACACGGGTTCGAGCCCTGGTCTGGGAGGATCCCACATGCCACGGAGCAGCTAGGCCCATGAGCCACAACTACTGAGCCTGCGCGTCTGGAGCCTGTGCTCCGCAACAAGAGAGGCCACGACAGTGAGAGGCCCGCGCACCGCGATGAAGAGTGGCCCCTGCTTGCCACAACTAGAGAAAGCCCTCGCACAGAAACGAAGACCCAACACAGCCAAAAATAAATAAATAAACAAAAAAACCCAAAAACCTTCCATGATGATTACATCTCTTCTTCCTTTAAAAAAAAAAAATATATATATATATAAATAATCTGTATCATTATAAATTTATATTATTTATTTTTAAATATGCTTGTGTTTCACCATCAGCTTATAAAATTGTTTAAAATGTAAACAGTCATTTCTTGCAAGCCAGTACAAACCAGCTCTTGCACGTGACTGCTAGTGGGCACCCTCATTTCTCATTTACTTGGTCAAAACTTGTTCAGCAGCACCATATTTGAATTCTAGTTTATGGGAAGGAAAAAACAAAGGAAAAGTGTAAAGCAAGAGAGCATACAGAACTTGCATACATCACTTTTGATGATATTTTACTAGTGACAGCCGGGTCCAAAGCCAGTGCAGAGAAAGCAAGGTAATATAGTCTCTAGATCAGTAGGTTATTATTTAAGAAGAAAGTGTACACTAGATCCTGGTGGCCAGGTGACTGACTCTCTATGCTACCATCCTCCCTTCTGACCAATCCCATATCCATATATTCCTTCCTATATATGTGCACATTGAAAACACTTTGCCAAGGGCACCAAACTATAGACTCAGCAATTTCTATCTTTTATCTTGACCAAAATAAAATCTTGGGCTACTGCACATTTCTATTTGTTCCAGCGATGGCTCCTCTTGGCCCAGCGACCTACACACTAATAAACAAGTAATTTGTGCCCCAACCCTGAATGTATAATGGTACCCTAATACCATTATAATGTTAAATTAAGAACAGCATACTTGGGCTTCCCTGGTGGCGCAGTGGTTGAGAATCTGCCTGCCAATGCAGGGCACATGGGTTCGAGACCTGGTCTGGGAAGATCCCACGTGCCGCGGAGCGACTGGGCCTGTGAGCCACAATTGCTGAGCCTGCGCGTCTGGAGCCTGTGCTCCGCAACGAGAGAGGCCGCGATAGTGAGAGGCCCGCGCACCGCGATGAAGAGTGGCCCCCGCTTGCCACAACTGGAGAAAGCCCTCGCACAGAAACGAAGACCCAACACAGCCAAAAATTAAAAAAAAAAAAAAAAAAGTAAATTAATTATTAAAAAAAAAAAAAAAAGAACAGCATACTTGAAATAATATATTCAATTGAAGAAAAAGAACTCTAGGATTTATACAATGGCCATGGGTCCATAACACTGCTGAAATCTTACTATGCAGGCTAACATTTTCCTGTCTTGGAAGGGAAATACATCCTGAGTTAAGCCCTCATTTCTTCCAATTTAAAGAAACTCCCCATCAGTGGCCCTCCATATCCTTAGCTTTTCATTCCAGTTGATCCTTCATAATCTATCATCCTCCTTGGCCATATCTGAGATGGGCATTGAAGGCCTCTTGAGGGTTGCCCAGTTTCAGAAAATCAACCTCATTGATTTTTTAGTACAGGTTTGTGAACCACGGGTTGCTTTAAAGTCTGGGGGAAAAAAACATTTTTATGTACCTGTTTTTTAAATTATTAACATTAGCTCCATCACCAATATCAGAAACATGGTCGTACTCAATCTCCTTCTTTACCTTCAACTGAAAATAATTATTGCAACAGATTTCTAATTGACCTGCTTAATTATGTACTCCTTTAGTATATTCTTCAAATTATCACCTCAGAATTACTTTCTGAAATCTAAGCCTGCTAATGTTGCTTCTCTTGACAACTTATCAATTGCTTCCCATCATCTGCTGAGTAAAACGCACATTCCTCAGCATGATATACAATATTGTTTAGTTCTCAACTCTTCAACCCTACCCTTTCTGGCCTGATTGATTTGCTAGATTTCCACACTCCAGATAAAGCAACCTGTTGGCAAAATTTTAACTCCTTGAATACATATGGCATTTATTCCACATCCCATGTGTTTTCACATGGGTGAAAGTCTACCTTGCCTAACCTCCACTCTGTTGATATCTATATATTCATTTTTCAAATCATAGTTCAAGACTTTCTCTCTGATATATTCCCTTCAAATAGGGTTAGCTACTCCCTGCCCTGGGCTACAATAAATACTGCATAGACTTTCCGTACTGCTCTTATCATATGAACTAGTTTTACCAGCTGGAGTGTGAAATCTGGAGAACTTGCATGTTTATACATCCTTACATTTAACATAACGTGTGATATGATTTTTGTGTTCAAAACATTAACTGGGGTAGTAAAGAATAACGGCAAGAACTTGTACCTGACAGTAAGATAAACATTAGTTTGTTATTATTATTATTATTATTTTTTTGGCCACACCACACAGCATGTGGGATCTTAGTTGCCTGACCAGAGATAAAACCTGTGCCGGCTGTACTGGAAGTGTGAGTCTTAACCACTGGACCGCCAGGAAAGTCCCTATAAGCACTAGTTTAAATCCTGATTTTTCTACAACTAGCTTTGTAACCTTGCATAATTTAATTAACCTTTCCAAGCTATAATTTGTACATCTGCAAAATGGGAATAATGATAGAATTGATCATAGTTAGGATTTAGTAATGTGATCTTCATGAAGAACTAAGCACAATGCCTGGTCTACAGTAGGTGTCTTATAAACATTAGATTGTATTATTTCTGTTGGATGGATTAAAGAATTGGCCTATTTATTAATTTTTTTTATTTTTATTTATTTATTTTTCTATTTTTTTCCTTTTTCTTTTTTTTTCACACACACACACTGTATTTTATTTTTACAAGAGATATATCAACTGACACCAAGCATTGTAAATGGATGACCACAACAAAAGCAACAATGATTGCAATTACCAAACACGAAACACACTCATACTATGTCATAATATTGACATTCAGTCCAGTAATCCTCCACTGTAACAGCTCCTTTACTTTGCAGTGAAAATTGATTTGTATATTCTTTGCCTCTGAGTCCTTGTGGGTTTTTTTTTTTATTCAAACAGAAAGTCACAAAAATTATAATCATCCTCATCAGTTCACTTAGATTTAGAATTCTTCATATATAAGGCCATCCCAGTATACCACTTACAGAGATCTAGTTAAATACCTCCAAGATCTCATTATAACTGACAAAACTGTTCTCTATATTTCTAAAACCATCCTATAATATTATAAGTTAATTCAAATTACAATATGAATTTCTAATAGTTGAGACATGTTGCCACTCTATTTATTATTGTTAGATATATGATTTCCAGAGGGAAATAGATCTTATAAACTGAGTAGTAGTAGGGGAAAAGTTTTATACTTGGTAGGATTTTCATAGTAATATGGGATCTGGGCTGCCGAGGTGGCTACCATACCAGAAACTTATGTTCTAATATTGATTTTTCACTTTTTATCTTATTTATCTTAATGCACATTTATGAGTCATAAACATCTTATTTTTCACTCTGAAAAACAGAGTTTTTTTCAGGGCTGTTATGAGTATTGTGAGGGCTACGTAATGAGTAAATCATTACCATGTATCTTTAAAGCATCCCAAGGAATGGATACTTCTTCAATCTCAGGAGGCAAGAATTGTAAGGCATAAAGGCAAAATAGTATTTCTCTTGCATAGTTATCTCACAGTGACCGTCAAACAGCTCATTAGCTCTGACCAACAATTTCATTTTTAATTTAAGTGTAGTGAGGCTAAATTATTTGTGCAACCCTGGTCATAGCTACTAACCTGCCTCTTATTGCTGTTTCAGAGCTTCCTTCCTTCCTGTTACTTTGGCATGGTGGCATAAGCTATTTTTATCCACCCACAATTTAACTTAGGGCAGACAAGCAAATCTAACTTGATTTCTAGAACAAGATCCAAAGCACCTTATTACTGTATTTTCCCCCCTTAATAGCTCAAAACAAAGGGTAGTCATGGAAATTAAAAGTCAGACCTTTCTCTCCATCTGAGGTCTTTACTATAGTCCCAGAATGTATTAAACATCAACAAAGAAAGATCTGCAAAGCAATACGATGGAATCTATTTCCCATCCCCAACTTCATAAGAACATGACTACTGGTCTAACCCCAGCAAACAGATGATGCTCTCGATGAAAAGACAGGCCCTTTGACCCTGGGCTAGGCTGACACAGGTTGTGCTGTTCTTCATTTTGGAAGGACAGACCTGAGTTGAGACTTTTCCTTGAAATGGTTGGGTGACTGACCATAGCGAGAGAAAAGAACCACATTAGCAAGAGTATGGTCATTTGTCTTTGCTGAATCCTTAAGAAAAATCTTCATGTCATCAATTTGCTTCAGGGAAAATGCATGCCTTATGTGTGATTTCCACATGTTTCAGCAGGTATTTTTAAAACAAATTACCATATTTTATAATATTAGGAACTCAATCATAATCATAAATCAAATTACTGGATGAAAGATTATGTTGACTAACTCCTAATTCAAATCTACATAAAATATTTCCAAGGAAGAAACTTTGTTGATGTGTCAGGCTACCCAAGTTTCTGACAGCTCAGATGTGAAAATAAGTAGTTTGGTGTGGTTTTTAGAAAACTGTTGTGTGTGCACGTGCACACGCCTGTGTCTGTGCGTGATAGTAGTTGACGGTAGTCATCTAAGTTCTTCTTAACTCCATGTTTGACAGGAGTGGTTGAATTCCAGCAAATATGTCATGAAAGGAGAAAAGACTACCCCCATATCCTATTTCAGCTGTCCAGTTTAAAGGGAGATGTTAATATCCATTTGTTTCACGAGCTGAATTTTATTGCACAGCCTTGACCCTATATCTCCCTTTCTAAATTTGAGAAGTGGCACGTATTATTGAAGAGAAATTTGTGCCCAATGCATATGACGAGTCATCTACCCAACAGAGATGCCTAATTAGGAATAAAAAAGAACAAGAACAGGAACAAAGAGGGAGAAAGTCCAAAAGTTCCAAACAGGAGATAACTGAAACTGCATGAAAACTATAAGAAGTCTAATGAATGTGGTTATCTCTCTCTCGGGGGGTGGGTCTGCGGAAAACACTGGATAAAACAAACACTCTTCTTCAGTTTATCTTCATGTTCACTTGCAAATGTCAACACTTGTTATAGTTCTACAGTTACAGGAGCCCAAGATCTCTCTGAGTGACTTAGACCCTTCCTTAAAAGAGAGCTTAATTTCCTGAGGAATCAAAATATATTTTCTTACATTAATTTCAGAAGTTCCACTAATTGAATTACACTTAAAATACTTACAAATAGCACTTACTGAAAGTTTAATATGCCCTTTGCTAAACATTGCAGACATCTGCCTTATTTAATCCTTGCTATCATTCTATCAGATAGGAACTATGATTATCCTCATTTCAGTCAAGAAAACTGAGTTTTGGGAAGGTTAAATAATTTGTACTGGGTCAAAAGTAGCTAATTAGTGACAGATCCAGATATTAGACCCAGTTCTGTGTTAACTTCTATTATAAAATGCAGTATTGATAAAACAGTGGGAAATAAGCAAAGAATATATACAAAGGTGGCTCAGAGTTCCTACGATGACAACTGGCTCTAGAAGGATATCCAAACCTCTGAAATGAAACTGAAGTTAATCTCTATACATAACTCTTTATGCCACACTGTGATTTCTGAATTTACTGGAAGTGACAGTGTACTTCCCAATTCTGAAAAAAAGAAGCAGTCTTTCCAAATTTTGAAGCAAGATGTACTAATTAACTGTGTTAATTCTGTGTCTGAAATTCTTTACATTCTTTACTTTTACATTCTTGCCTTTAAATGACAATTAGATGCCAGAAACGTTGTGTAGCAAAATATAGTATAATGTTCAAAAGAATGCCAATATCTTTGAAAATAGCCAAGGGTCATCACTAGCTGTTTTTAACCATTGGCAATTGCCATGTCAATATGTGTATAAAGTCAAGAGTCTGTAAAAGATTTGAACAGTAGAAAATATGTCTCTTAGAAATATTTCTTCCCCTAAATCATTTTTGGGTAGCTGGAAATGTGGCCCTAACCTCCAGTGCTTTCATCTGGAGAAAATTTTAGTGTGAAGCCTGTTACAAGATCGAGTTATATGACTTGCATGTATGATTACAAAGCAGTGGGGCATCCAATTAAAGACTTCCAGTGGGAGGAAGTAATGCAAACCTATAATGATGAGGTACTTTCAAGGATAGATTGAAAAGTCAGGCACACACAGAAGTGAATTTAGACAGCGGTATTTCTTTGAGGGTATGAAAAAATGAAATTCTTTTTTCAAGAGTAGAAAGTCTTTTTTGCAGGGGGGTGGGGATTTCTAGCTCCAGTATATTTCATAAAATCTTTAGTCGCCCTAAATACCCCCTCTGATGGTTAATTTTATGTGTCAACTTGATTGGGCCATTAGGGTACCCGGATATTTGATCAAACATTATTTTGGGTGTTACAAGGTGCTTTTTGGAGTGTGATAAGGGTGATTTTAGATAAGATTAACAAGTAAATTGGTGACCTGAGTAAGGCAGATTCCCCTCTAGGATGATCCAGTCTATTGAAAGACTAAACAGAAGAAAAGGCTGCACAGGGAACTCTACTCAATACTCTGTAATGGCCTATATGGGAAAAGAATCTAAAAAAGAGTGGAGATGTATATATATATATACACCTATACACCTATATGTGTATACACCTATACACATATATATATATATGTACTTTGCTGTACACCTGAAGCTAGCACAACATTGTAAATCAACTATACTCCAATAAAAAATTAAAAAAAAAAAAAAAAAAAAGAAACAGAAGGCTGACCGTCTCTCTCCCTGAATAAGAGAATTCTCCCTCCTCACAGCCTTGAACTGGGACATGAGCTCTTTCTTGTCCCACAGCAACCTGCAGACCTTCAGACTTGACCTGGGGTATTGTCTAAAAGTCTTACCAACCTCCACAAAAGCATGAGCCAATTCCTTATAATAAATCCCTCTCCCTCTCTCCTACGGGTTCAGTTTCTCTAGAGGACCTGGATTAATATTTGCCTTCTATAAAAGATTAATTTTGTATAAATTTTAATTATGACCTATCCCATGTGCAAATAATAGCTCCTGCTCCTAAGCTACTGTAAGGAACTGGTAGAAATAATGTATTACAACAGATTTGTAATGGGATAACATCAATTAGCAGAGAAATTAGTAGGGAAGTCTCTTGAAAACACTTATGGTTTAAGAATTATGAAAGACATAGGGATACAAATTTACAGATGTGAAGAATCACTTTTTTTTTTTTCCTGGCCATGCCACGTAGCTTTTGGGATCTCAGTTCCCCAACCAAGCCAGGCCACAGCAGTGAAAGTGCAGAGTCCTAACCACTGGACCACCAGGGCATTCCCAAGAATCACTTCATCTTGGTTTGCTGAGTACATTTTGCATAGTAGATTTCCGTCAGTTATCTACTGCAGCAATACAAACCACCCCAGAACTTAGTTACGTAAAACGTCATGAATGATTTATGTTACTCACTTATACGCAATTTGAGTAGGACTCAGATCAGTACTTTGCTTCTCCTCACACTTACAACTGAACTGCAGGATCTACTTGCAAAGTAGCTGGCTCACAACGCTGGCAAATTTGTGCTGACTGATGGCTAAGGGCTTGGTTTTCTCTGTTTTGGCCTCCCCACGGGCTGCCGTGGTCTCCTCCTCTCACAGGGAGGAGCTAGGTCTCAGGGGCAATCGCAAAAAAACAGGAAACGGAATCCACCCATTTTTCAGCCCTGGCTCCAGAAACTAATATAGAATCACTTCAGCCGTATACTATCGGTTAAGCTGTCAAAGAGCCTACATTTAAGGATGAAGCACGTAAACCTCCTGATCAGTGGGAGGAATGCCAAAGCATTTTGGAGTCATGCTTTAAAACTGCCACAGTGTGCCCTCTGGCCACAAATTATTTACATTCCCTCCACGTGTAAAATATACCCTCTTTCAAGACCCTAAAACACTTTATCCCATTACAGTAATTGGTCTCAGGCTCAAAAGCCCAGAGTTTCATTAACTAAAGCAGGTCCAGGTAAGACCAGGGTGCAGGTGAAACTCCTTGGGCTTGGCTTTTCAGAGCCCGCTCCTTGAGGATGGTTCTGCTTATTTGAAGACCTGGGACCTAAATAAGTTATTTTCTCTGTAACACACATGACACAGAGCAAGGCAACAGGCATAAGATACTTGCCATGGATAACAGGCACACAGCAGTCACTAGTATATCACAATTGTTAAACTCCAGCTGGGCCCATTTCCATCCTTTAGGCCTTTGATAATTAGGCCTCAGTGCGGCTCTAAAGGAATTCTCATCTGTGGTTCTTGATCATTCTCTGAGCTCAGGAGTCTGCCCTCCGAATTCTTCTCAACCAGCCTCCTGCCCATAAAAGTGTAGGGATCCAAAGACCTCTTTCCATTTTATTCTAAGCTGGAGTTATTTTGACCAGAACAATTCTCTTAAAAATTGAGTGGGTTTTCCATGAACGTAATTAGGTTCTATTAGGTAAAAGCCACAACTTCAAGTCTTTTTGCAATGAGTCCTTCTCTATCTTGGGTTCCCTGCTGAACTCCTCTGAGACAACAGGTTTAAAGCTTTTAGAAGCCCCATTGTTAAATGGAGAGGATTTGGAAAACATGCCCTTCTAATTCTTATAAGCCTTTCTGTCTATCTGAAAGGGTTTCTGAGTTACCATCTCAGTTTTTTCTGAGATATTAACCAGCCTATGGTCCCACACAGAATTAGATTTGGGGCGCCAAAGTATTTACTACTTTGAGAATTTTTTTGTCATATGGAAAGGCCTAGAAAGTGTTTTATTTTTGAACTTAGCAAATTCTGGCTCCTTTATACTTAAGTCCCTCACCCTGCACCTTCTCTCCTCTTGCATTTTTTTCATAGATGCCGAGAAGCAGCTATGTGAGATTTTCAATATTCTCCTAGATCACTGACTGCATTAGGCTCATTTCCTGTTTTCCACATTTACTGCTGGAGACAGGTTGCCAACACTTGCACCATTGCATAATAAGCCCCCTTTCTTCCAGCTTCCAATAGCATTTCCTTCATTTTCCTTTAAACTCTCATCAACAACCTCCTCAATAACCTTTGAGATACTTCACTAAGACTCTCCTCAAGGCTTCTCTGGCTTCTACCTGCTGCCCAGCCTCAAACCAATAACACATGTTGCTTTTTGTTATGGAATCACACCCCCCTACCCCAGGTGGAAATATCTGTATCAGTTATCTATTACTATGTTACAAAGGAACCCCAAGCTTGGTGACTTGAAGCTATAATAATTTGTTATTTCCCTCAGAAATGTGCAAGTTGGGGAGGGCTTAGCAGGGAGTTTCCCTTTACTCTTGAATAGAAGAGTGTCAAAGATTAGGGGCCATGTTTTAAAACCGCCACAATGCCCAGATTAAAAAAATATATATGAAAAACAGCTGTTTACTTTAGAGCAATGGGATGATACTTTTAAACAACACAATATAATTGATAGTATATTATTAAAGTTTTGAGATGAGAAATGATTCAGACTCGAGGAATAAACCTACTTAAAAAACTTACAAATTTTGGACAACGTCCACTTATGTCAAAAAAGGATTAAAAACAATTGACTTATAATTGAAAGGAGGGAATATAATTTTTGAAAGATAGGGAATTGGATTCAAGACAACAAATAAACTAGGGGATAATTTTCCACTTCTCCTTTTGAAGCTGCATAACCATATAACCATAGATTTCCTTCTGCTATTCTCTCCAGTAATTCCCTTCTCATTGGACATCATCCAATATCCTCACAACAGCACCATCGTTCTTCCTCTATTTCCCCTTGTTACCAATTCCCATAAATTTCCCTTTTCATTTGTTGCTTGGTTGTATGACTTTTGAACTAAGTCACCTTTGCTTGTTATTGGTTATATCTCTTTTGGTTTTCTCTAGGCCTTTGACTATATTTCTCTTTTATTATCAATCTCCTTTTTTTGTTCTGAGTTTTGTTGGTTTCTCAAATGAATCTATCCTCACATTTACAGACCTATTTAAGTTACAGAGTTTACCGAACATGGGAGAGCCCACCTAGCTTTCCAATTCTGAAATCAATTTAAAAGTATTTCATTAGAAAAACAGAGCGTTATACAGCCCACAATAATCACAGCATTTCCTTTAGTGATTGAAAGCACTGCTATTCAAGATCTAAACCATTCTTCGGCAGGTAACCAAAAAAGTCCCAGAGGTGTTAGTTGTACAACCAAAGGAAGAAACTATGAAATTCTTATCTTACTCGAAAAGAAAACTTCCCAATACTAATTTCATTTCTGGCTTGCCATAGTAAAGGAAGGGTTGACTTTGTGGGTTTAAGCTGAAATTTAGAAGGAGAAATACTTTGGTATGAATATGCCAGAGGAGAGGCTCAAAAAGCATAGTAAGTTTAAAAGTATATTTCAGTGAAAAAAGTATATTTCACTGAAGGGGAGAGTGGAAAAGGCAGGGCAGAAAAGGTTTTATCCTCATCCAAAA
Source organism: Balaenoptera acutorostrata (assembly GCF_949987535.1). Taxonomy (NCBI): domain Eukaryota; kingdom Metazoa; phylum Chordata; class Mammalia; order Artiodactyla; family Balaenopteridae; genus Balaenoptera; species Balaenoptera acutorostrata. The sequence goes on along the minus strand of NC_080068.1, from coordinate 138,048,823 downwards.
TGAGATAGAATGTAGACTTGATTGTTGAAAAGAGTCAAGTTTTATCAAAATGAGAAATTATATCTTGTTTTTTTCAATCATACATACTTTCCAGAAACAGACAGCATTTTATGGTTAAAAAAGACCTTGCAGATTAAATGTTCTCTGCTCTGTAAAATGATCACGTAGGATTAGATTTCCAATGAGAAGTCTAACTATAATTGCCTATGGCTGCTTAGCAATTTCATTAAGAATTCCAAACACTGCAGAAGTAACTTTCAAGCATTTTCATTTCTGCTAATATTGTGATTCTTAAAATAGACGAAAAAGATAAATTAAAATATTTTCCAATGTTATAGGGATTTTCAGTTTAATTTACTTACGGCTAAGTATCGAATCAGCTTCCAGAAAAAGTATCTTTTTCAGTGACTCATTCAGAATGGATTACCTAAGAAGCCTTTGCTATTTCAGAAATGTCCTTAATATTTAGATGTTAAAATCCTGATTTTAGCAGATTTTTACCTGGAGCTAGAGCAGACACCATGTTGGCCTATATCAACAATGATTTTGACCCACCTGAAAATTATTAGTAAAGTCTGTCTACAATACCTTTAAATTATGGCAAAAACAGACTCTGCAACATTGCAAACATTTTTTTAAGTCAGTAATTCTGCAAATATCTCAGTCTTTCATTTACAAAAGAAGACTTCGCCCCATGTCTAGTCTGTCTTTTCTCACACATGCAGTCCCTATAAATACATTAAAAATTCTTACTGGTATAGAAACAAAACAAAAAGGGAATTTTGATTATCTTTTTAAAAGAGACTATGAAAGTTTCATTGCCTGTTACTTTACTAGGAATTCATTTATGAATTATGTGGATTCTTTAGCTTGTATTGGATTATTTGACTGTTAATTTTATTTACTTTTAATTACCACTTCGGAAATATGTGACTAAATGCAAATCAGCAAAGGTTTTAGTAAAGGCACCAACAATAAGAGTAACAATGAAGCCCTGTCTCTCCTTCCACACATCTGTAAGTCATTACCCAAACCTACAAAATTACATCTATCTAACCAAATGGGCAATGTGTATGTAAAACATTAATTTTCATCATTTATACATTACTTAACATGTATATAAAATGGCTAGTGTTACAGTGATGAACATCATGAGTGCACTTCAACTAACTCAGACAGGAGAATGCCCGGGCTCGAGTCAGTCAATGAAATGAAAGGTGACATGGGATGACTTAGCTTGGTGTTCCCATCCTCAATCTCTCTGCTCCAAATTTGTGCAATTATTTTTTGCCTCCATCTGTGGTTCTGAGCTATTTACAGCTGGAATTGGTCTTTGCACATGCAGAAACCAGAAGACGGACAAAATACCTCAAAATAAACCAATAAAAAATTTACTGTCAAAAATAGAAATTAACCAGAAAATCTAGGACTCATTGGTGAATATTTTGGTTCCTGATTATTTTTCTTCTTTGACCAACTGCCTTCCTCTTTTGCTATTTTTTCCCTATGGATCTTGGTTATGAATATATATATGTATGTGTGTGTGTATATATATATATATATATATATATATATATATGTATATGTGTATATATATGTGTGTGTGTGTGTATATATATATATATATATATATATATAGTTTGAATTTTGTCTTATTCCAAACTCAGTAATTCCTTGTTCTCTGTCTCTAAAATGCTTAGAAAGTTCCAGATTCTATTTCTTTCTACTTTGTTGACTGTCTTATGAGGACTCAGCTTTATCAATGTGTCACCCTATTTGTGCACTGTCTCCCTTCGGTGTTCCTCATCCAGATCCTTTCTTGCATAAAAGCATCTGCCTTATACCAGCCTGTTTCCTTAATGGTGAGGATGTTTGCTCTGGTGTGTGATAAAAGATATCTCTCTCAATTTTGTCTAAATGTCAGTATCTCATTGTGATAAGCTCAATTCTTGGAGGAAAGAGATTTTACTTATTTTTAAGCAAAAGTTTGTTTCTCAAAAGTTACCCATTTTGCTTATCTTGATCAGTTGTTATTAACACTGGCTGTACAACAGAATCATGTGAGAAACTTAAAAATTACTCATGCTAGTGTCCCACTCAAGATTAATTAAATAAAATCTCTATTGGTAAACCCTGGGCATTGCTATATTTTATACATCTTGTGATTCTGATATGAAACATGCATTGAGAAACTAGTCTAGATTTATGTGCTTCACACTTACTCGTATATAAAAATCACCTGTGGATTTTATAAGACTATAGATTCTAATTCAGAAACTCTGAGTTGAAGCCTGAGAGCCTATATTTCTAAGTTTCTAGAAAATTTCAAGACTGCTGGTCCATAAACCATACTAAGAGTAGCAAGGGTCTAAATGAAAGTAGTTAACTACCTAATTATGTGATTATAATTAACATAATGAAGAATTTAGGACTTCCCTGGTGGTGCAGTGGTTATGAATCCGCCTGCCAATGCAGGGAACACGGGTTCAAGCCCTGGTCTGGGAAGATCCCACATGCCACAGAGCAACTAAGCCCGTGAGCCACAACTACTGAGCCTGCGCTCTAGAGTCCATGGACCACAACTGCTGAGCCGCATGCCGCAACTACTGAAGCCCACACGCCTAGAGTCCGTGCTCCACAACGAGAAGCCACTGCAATGTGAAGCCTGCACACCAAAAACAAAGAGCAGCTCCCGCTCGCGGCAACTGGAGAAAAGCCCACACGCAGCAACAAAGACCCAACGCAGCCAAAAATAAATAAATAAATAAATAAATTTATATAAAAAAATGAATTTATGGTACAGGTATTGCTTAAATACATGTCAGATGTGTTCTTTGGGCTATAATAAAATATTTTAGGAGACTTTTTGCCTATGGTCACCTGATAACATCATTACCCTTGATGTTGCCCTTGGTAAGTACTTTGTTTTAAATTATCCTGTTGAATAATTATCATTCTCTTTTTTCCCCAAGTGTTCAGGATTTCAAGACATTACTAAAATAGAAAAATAATCTAATTTGATTATTTGATTTGGTTAACCCCTAAATAGGAAGGCATTAGTTTGTGTGAGTGTATGTATGCGATGAACTAGCCAGATAGGACTTTGTGTCTTATTTGAACGACCGCCATTTCCATAGTACCATCAATCGCATCTCAGAAGGGAGATGACATTCCTGTCCCGTGGCTAGGCAGGTAAAGAGGAGACTAATCCACTCGCTTTGGAGTGAGCCTCACTATTGCCTCACATCTTTCTTATTCTTTCAAGTATTAGAGATCTCTAAGATATCAAAGGATTTAAAACATCTTGGAAATATCTGTAACTGTATGAGTGGGTGGTGATACAAATGTGAAACCATGGTTAAAAATATAAGTTTAGAAAATTAGAAGAATAACTAAAGTACGCATTAAGTTTGAAATCTAGAGATGCTTTGTTAAAGGAAAAAAATCACACAAGTTTGTTCATCAATATTATTAGGATTCACGACCCACTGTATTTTAAAAATGTAGACTCTTGACCACCCTCACTCAATCTTGTCCTTCCTTCTGCCATCAGGTAGTACTCTCTGTCTTTCTGAGAATACTTACTGCTAATTATTTTATCCCATTTTAATTCCTTACTTCTCCCTACTCCTTCCCACTTAATGCCATCCAAATCATCTCTGCCTTACACTCTCTTTGTATGAATAGAAACCACTAACCTTTATAGACTATTTACTACATGCCAGATAATGTCCTATGCCCTTTATATGTGGTAATCCATTTAATCTTTCCCCAAATCTTGAGAGGTAGGTATTTTTCTTACTTCACTGCAGGGGAAACTGAGACGCAAAGTGGTTAAGTAACTTTCCCAAGGTAATACTGCTTTTAAGTGACAAACTCAGACGCAAGCCCAGGTCGTCACTTCACCTGCAAAAGAGATCCTTATAGCACTTCCTCATAACATCACCGGGATTACTGCATTCATACCCAAACAGCTCCCTGAGCAGAACACTCCCTTACTTTCTGTCTGTCCCAAGGCTCAGTCTGCTACCAGGCAGTTAAAATGAGGGAAGATACCAGTTTAACAACAGACTACACTCACCTATTGTTTACCGTATGCGAGGTTCCCGTCAAAATAACTTCATATGTATTAACTCAGTCTTCACAGCAAGCCCTTCGAGGAAGCATTTTTATCTGCGTTGCAGGTGAGGGAACTGAGGCACTGATGGTTGAAGAGCCTCACTCCTACCCCAAGTTCACAGTCAGCAGCACAGCAGAATGTGGGCACAGGCTGTCAGGCTCCAGAGATGGTGCTTTCAGCCACCTCGCTTTGCCTGCCCTGAGGATAGTGAGGATACGTTCACCTTCTTGTCTTGTGGGTCAACCTGACTAACTCTTTTCAAAATATCCCAAAGCTCCCACAATGCCGCTTAGTGATTTATGCATGCGCGATTTCATCTTCGAATTTAGACGTATTTCCCACAAGCAGGCCCTAAGGAATTATACGATACCTGTTTGCATGCTGTTATCGCCTCTTTAAAATTCTGACCACATCTTGAGTAAGGAAATATGGATTTAAGGTAAATCAATGCTCTGCAATCTTTGTCAGTCAACCTTGAGACTGACTGGCTGAATAAATATGTTAAATTACCATTTTTATAAGCAATATAAAAAAGTGCTCACAGTTTGGAGAAGTCAAACAAGCACTGCAGTGGTCGCGACTGCACATAGGGGTTTGGTCTGGAATTAACACCCCTTCACGTCCGCTCATATATCCACCACAGCCACACCCCTGACAGCACAGACTGCTCTGGGGGCAGACAGATTGCTCTGTTAGTACATGTGCCCTTAAGCCATGTGTTCGTGTCTGACTTCACTTTACACTTATACAAAGGTCATTTTAACTGAAGCAGAGGCAATTAACCAAAGATGTTCTATTCAATATCATTTCTTTCCCCTTACACTGGTATGCTAACTTCAATAGGGTATAAATGACACCAGTGTATAGCCATAGCCATACTTCTAGGTGCAATAGAGTGAGTTTAAAAAGCCTTTCTCAATTCTTTGATTTCAAAATAAAATCAGGTGTTACTGTTTTAAAAACCTTAAGAAAAATAAATTTTAATAGAGAAGTCTGAAATTTACTGTGAAAACAAATTTAAATTATATTTAGAAGAACATGAGATACTTTTCTACACAAAGACATGTATAATACTTAATTTCGCTAATGAGCTAGAACCACTTCAGAATATCAGAATCTATGTTTGAAAGAAAATGTTTGAAAAAATTATTTTAACTGTATCTTTTCCATCTATAATGACTTATAATTATATATACATTAAAATGACCCAATTACTCATATAAAACATTGTTTATTTTTTATATTTACCGATTTCATAATAAAGTTTGTTTGAAGGAATAACAACTTTAACTGTTCAAGAAAGAATTATCTTTACTTTCAGATAACTAGTACTATGGAAAAATTATAAACTAGATTAATCAAATGCTGACACCTAAATATGAAAAGTTTGCATGTGAAATACGTAGTGATTGACTGGTTTTTACAGCAAATAGTTATGTTTCTCTAATGTTAAAGAATAAGCTTTTTTGTCTCAGTATTTTTCTTCCAGCCTTACGGTACTTTGAACCCTCTAATTTATAATCAGTCAGAAAAATAGCCACTGCTGCTGAGTAATAAAATTTTGTTCCTTCCTTTCTTCCTTCCTTCCTTCTTTCCTTCCTTCCTTCCTTCCTCCCTTCCTCCCTCCCTCCCTCCCTCATTCTACAAATATCTTACACTATGTTAGTATTATTTGGATGGCTTAGTATACCTTAAATTCTATGTAACTGCATAAACCTATAAAGCTGAGCATTCTGAGTTTTTGAGAAGACATGAGTCCAAGTTCCTATTAAAAGTCTTGCTAAACTCTCATCACATATAAGCTCCATAGTAACCAGTATGCTCTGTGTTGTTCTGGTTAAGGTCCGTGTTAGAGGTTCATGGGTTTACTCTCAGGCAAGTGACTTCATTCCTCCAAGCCACATCTATAAACGGAGAATAACAACAGTATCTCTCCCTTCTGGCTGTTAAATATATTACAAACAATACATAGGAATTGCTTAGCATATGTGACAAGAGCCCCCAAAATTTTAAATGTTATTTTTTAAAAAGTAAAGAGAGGGGACTTCCCCGGTGGTCCAGTGGTAAAGAATCCGCCTTGCAATGCAGGGGACACAGGTTCGATCCCTGATCAGGGAACTAAGCTCCCACATGCCACGGGGCAACTAAGCCCGTGTGCCACATCTACTGAGCTCACGTGCTTCAACTAGAGCCCATGTGCCGCAAACTACAGAGCCCACGTGCCCTGGAGCCTATGCGCCACAACTAGAGAAGAGAAAACCCGCACGCCACAACTAGAGAAGAGAAAACCCGCACGCCACAACTAGAGAGAAGCCCGGGCACCACAACAAAGAGCCCACGCACCACAATGAAAGATCCTGCATGCCTCAACAAATATCCCGTGTGCCGCAACTATGATCCCAGGCAGCCAAAAATAAAGAAATAAAATAAAGAAATAAATACCAAATAAATCTTTAAAAAAAAAAGTAAAGAGAAATATCAGGAACTTGAAAATCATGACCGCTAATCTGTGTTTTAGGAAGGAAACACCTGGAGCCTTGGTTATCAGTATTAGGATGGTTTTTGTTGGTATTATAAATGATGGATTCAATTATCATAAGAATTGCTTTAAACCATTTAAAACGGTCATAATTCCATTTGCATTATTTCCTAGGTACGCTTTCAATGTAAGACTATTTTGAAAAGAGGAGTTTACTGATGGAATCCAGCTATTATTCATCTAAATGTTATGTTCCCACTAAACTTAATTTTGATTATCTGAATTGGTTCTTTATAGACAGCCCAGAGGAGACAAAAGCTAACCTAGAGGATCCATAAAACAAGATTTAATTTTATATTGGATTTGAGTTACAATGAAGTGTTCTGATACTATCAAAACTTAATTCTTTTTAACATGAAGTAATGCATAACAGTTCTTGGAGGCTGTCAGCATAAGGATATGAATCTCATTGTAATAATCTGCACACTGTACTCATTGTGTAGGGCCCAAATGAGTATGAACTGATGTTATAGTTTTAAACACAAGTCACCCTGGCATTCCCATGCTGCCTCTCAGTGAGGCTCTTGTTTTCTGAAAAGGAGGCAGGTCCTCGGAACTGCTTCCTACAGATGTCATGTAATAATGTGAAGTGTTAGAAATGTACATTAACTAAAACTATGGATTACATGGATTTAAATCGGAGTCACATATCGTGTTTTTATCCACAAGAGTCTGTAAATAATAAGACTCCTGAAAATAATATAATTTCCGTTCGATAAATATTAATGCTTACCATGTGAAAATCACTTTCTTATAAAATTTCTAAGTGCATAGCAAATGTTCAAGTTACTCTTTATAATCCTCTAGTAAACAAAGATTTTATTACTCTCATGTTTGTAATACTAGATTCTAGAAAATAAGGTATTAAAACACTGAGTGGTTGAGAGAGCAAATAAATGGAGTCTGGACAGGTGTCAAATGGAGAAAAATAAAGAGATTCGGATTATCCAGCCCAGTGGGTCAAATAAATACAGTATGATAGATTCTTACAATAAAATAATCGTATATATTATCAGAATAGCTTTATTAATATCAATACTTAAAATATTAGTCATCCTAGAGCAAAAATACCAACTTCGAGTTAGTTGAAGGACCCAGGAATCCAGAAGACAACTTTTTTCCTCTGTGACTCTGCTTAAGTTTAAAACATACTGATCCCACTTTTTTAATCCTAATAGCCACAAAGGATGTCTCCTATAAGCTGGGAAAGGCCTTATCACCTGAAATGTAAAATATTTTGCAGATGGTTATTTTTTTCTTTTTATACTGCTATCTAAATTTGCCAACTACTTTCACAGTAAGGGAAGAATCTTTAAGTACTATTTTCAAAATGTGATTTTTTTTTTGACTAACTTTCTGACTTTGAGTCATTTCTTCTGACATTTTGATGAGATTCTTTCAATTTAATGGATCCTTGGAGTCATGCCAAAACATGTTATTTGGTTTCAGTAAACAATTACGAAAACGGTATCCAGAAATTTTAGTTGGTTGTGTAAAGGATGTGCAAAATCCTATTTCAGTATGAACACAGTTTCTAAACAAAACCATATGTTGCTGGCCAACCTTGGATAGTATTTCAAATCTGTTGGCTATCTATAAACATTCCGTTCTAGAAGAGAATGTTAAGTTCTTCCCTTTAAAGCATTCAACTTAGAAAAAATTTTTTCCTTTTTATAAGTAGTATCATACAAAGAGTAGAATAAAGGGGAAAGAAAGTAAAGAAGGATGAAAGAATGAGAATTTTGTGGGTTTTTTTTAGCATATGTATTAGTGAGCAAAAGATGAAGAATGACGCAAATAAGGGAAATGAAGATGAAGTTGTCTGAACCCCACTCTCTGTCATAGGCTACAATTTGGCAAAGGTCTGGTTGTCCACATTAGAGGCTGGTTTTCAGAGACTGGAGCCAGAGGAACTGAAGAATTTGGAGTGACAAATCAATTAGGGAAAACCGATTACAAAATGCTAGGAAGAACAAGAACATGATCTCTGCCCATGAAACTAGAGCTAGGATCCTGTGAGGGTGTTGGTCCAATAGTTTGAAATAAGTTAGGGACACGGTAAACTGGAAAGCGGGTTTGGAACCAGTGAAGCAGACACAAGGCAACTGTTACAAACAGCTCTAGGAGGTCTGTAGTTCTCTCTCATGTTCTGATGCTTGAGTATCTCAGGCAGGGAGAAAGTGTAAAGCACTAGAACAGAGAGGAAAACATGATGGAATGGGAAGGGGTGCAGAGCACATGTTAGCCTTCCTAAAGATGATGACTTTCTCCCCTAAAATTATAAGAGAGAGAGGAAGGATAGATGGAAAGAAGAGAGACTTTTATAAGATGTGAAAGTAATTATACTAGATGGAAAAATAGCGGTGTTAGGAGGTTCAGAATATGGTGGTCATATCACACTTAACTCACACTGAATCTAAAGCCAACTAAAACAAGTGAATAATTTTATACCTGTATTTTGGCTATGTACTGTTGATGAATTGGATTTGGGTTTTGAGTAAAAAAAAAATGAAGGCAGGATTTCTCCTAGATTTCTTGTCCAAGCAACTTGGTGAATAGTAATGACAATTTCTAAGATGGATTATACTAGCAGCCCTCAAATTATCAAACACTGCAAGCCTCTGAGTCCCTTTAAGTGGATCTGTAAAACAAAAAAAATTTCTTAATAATTCTCAGACATCATATGACTTTAATTCTCATTCTCTCATGAGTGGAATTTTTCAGAGATTACACATTGTGTGATAACATAATGATTGCTCTGTTGACGACAGAATGGTAATATGTGTATTCTTGTGTTCAAATGCTTAGTTTTAATTTCTAGTTCAGTAAGACAGTTATAACTCTCATAAGAAAAACTCTTTGGAGTCCTCCATTATTTAAAAAACTTCATGACAAGACATTCAATAATATTAACGAACTAGGCAGAGTCTTTGAAAGTGCCAAACTACCAAAGCTCAGTTCAAGAGCAATAGATGGCTAGAATAGCTCTATATCTTTCTATTTAAAAAATCAAATTCATAGTTAAAAGCCTTCCTATAAATAATATTCCAGGCCCAGATTGCTTTATTGTTAAATTATTTCTAAAATTTAAGGAAAAAATAATATTGATTTTATATAAGTTCTTGAAAATAACAGAGAACAAGAAACAATTTCAACTCATTTTATGAGGCCTGTGTTACCCTGATATCAAAACAAAAGACAGAAAGATATTACAAAAAAATATATAAAACTACAGAGCAATATACCTTACAAATATAGACACAAAAATGATTAATTTATATATATCCTATATCCAAGTGAGGTTTACCCCAGGAATAAATGGATGGTTTAACATTTGAAAATCAATCAATTTAACTTACCATATGATTAACTCAATAGATGCAAAAAAAAAAAAATTGACAAAATTCAACACCCTGTCATAAATTTTTTAGCAAATTGGATACTGAAGAGAACTTTCTCAATTAAGTAAAGGATATCTACAAAAATCCCATGGATAGCATCAAATTTAATGGTGAAATACTGAATTCCTCCTCCTTATGATCACAATAAAAGCGTAGATGACCTTTATCATCACTCCTATTTGACACTGTGGTTGAAGTTCTACCCAGTGCAATAAGGCAAACACACTGGAAAGAAAGTAAAACAATTTGTATTTGCAGAAGACATAATAACCTATGTACTCGAGAACTATTAAGTAAGTTTAGTGCAAACGGCCTTTGCCTAGAGACATTTGTCAAAATCAATCACAGGCAATTCTTGAATATCATAAAACAACCTGATGCAGTAATTGAATATTGAAGAGGTAAGTAAGAGTTGGGGCAAATAATAGGCTAGCAAAAAGCTTAAAAGAAAAAGCTCTGGGATGAATGAGATGTCTGTAAGGGACACTGAAATTCTACAGCATATTCCTGGGAATGTAGAATGCTACACATATCTGTACAGCTGTGCACATACCCAGGGCAGTGTGCATGCTCAAGAAAAACCTGAGAAGACCCTAATTCAGTTCACATCCAGCTAATCTTGAGACTCTGTGTAAAAAGGAAGTGAAGGCTAAGATGAAGTTGGAAACTCTGGATGAGTGTTGAAGGCATGCCCCAAGAACACATACAGAGTCCCTTGGCAAAGACTGGGAGGCTTACTAATTTGAGGCATCTAAGAAAAATCTTTGTCCAATTATTGGCTGATAGCCAAACAGAGATTTCAGTGGCCACACATGATAAAGTGACTTTACAGAACCAGGTCAGAAATGTCACTAAACAGACAATAGCAACAACCCTGGTGAGGGAGAAACATCTGAGTTCCAACACTGCCACATTCTATTATTTAAAATGTCCAGTTTTCAACACAAATTGTGAGATATGCAAAGAAACAGTAAATTATGGCTCATATACAGGAAAAAGGCAGTCAATAGAAACTTCCTAAGAAAATCCAGCTGTTGGATTTACTAGGTAAAGACATAAATCCTTTAAGTATGTCCAAAGAACTAAAGGACCATATCTAAAAACTGAAGGAAAACATTAGGTTGATGTCTTACCAAAAAAAAGAATATCAATGAAGATGTAGAAATTATAAAGTAGAACCAAATAGATATTATGGAGTTGAAAAGTATAACTAAGATGAAAAAGTTGCTAGAGGGAATCAACAGCAGGTTTTAGCAGATGGAAGAAAAACTCAGCACACTTGAAGGTTGATCAACTGGGATTATTTAAACAGAGCATCAGAAAACTGTGAGGCACCAGCAAGTACACCAGCATATATATAATGAGAGTTCCAGAAGGAGAGGAGAGAGAGAAGGGGGAAAACAATATCTGAAAGAATAATAGCCAAGTTTTTTCCAAATTTGCTGAAAATATTTATTTACACATCTAAGAAGCTCAACAAAATCCAAGTAGGATAAAGTAAAGAAATCAAATTCCTTACGGTAAAAGCTAAAAATATCAAATGCTTAGAAGAAAACATAGGTGTAAATCTTGATAACCTTGGATTAGATGATGATTTCTTAGCTATGACACCTACAGCACAAACAACCAAAGAAAAATAAATAAATTGGACTTCATCAAAATTGAAAACTTTTGTGCATTAAAGGATACAATCAAAAGTAAAAGACAGCGCACACAATGGGAGGAAATATTTGCAAATCATATATCTAATAAGACCTAGTATTCAAAATACATAAAGAACCCTTATAACTCAACAATAAATAGACACATAACCCCATTTAGAAATGCGCAAAGGATCTGAATATACACTTCTCCGAAGAATTATATAAGTAGCCAATAAGTATATGAAAAGATGATCAATATAGTTGGTCACTAGGGAAATACAAATCTAAACCACAGTAAGACAACACTTCACACTCGCTAGGACTACTATAATCAAAAAGACAATAACAAGTGTTGACAGGGATGTTAAGAAATTGGAACCCTTGTATATTGCTGGTGGGAATATAAATGTGACAAACATTTGACAAAAAACATTTTGACAGTTCCTCAAGAAGCTGAAGATAGAAATACCATATGACCCAGCAATTCCACTCCTAAAAATAATACAAGATAATTGAAAACACAGGTACACACAAACACGTGTATGCAAATGTTCATAATGCCATTATTCAGAAGAGCCAAAAAGTGGAAGCACTCCAAATATCCCTCAAGTGATGAAATGATAAACAACATATTGTACATTCAAAAAATGGCATATTATCCAGCCACATAGATTCATCTTCTCAACTAATTAGCTGGATCACTTGGATACCCATATGCAAATAAACAGATACACAAACAAATAAATAAAATTGAACATAATCCTTATTTCACAGCATTTGCAAAAATTATATGCAAATTAAGTCAGAGTGGATACTGAATATATCTGTGTAATCTAAAGTTGTAAAGCTAATGGAAGAAAAAATAGAAGAAAAATCTTTGTGACTTAGATAAGACAAAAAGCATGAAAATGAAAATAAAAGTTAATATTTTAGTCTCTTAAAATTTAAAAACTTCTGCTCTTCAAAAGCCTCTGCTAATGAATTGCAGAAGCAAGCCACAGTTTGGGAGAAAATATTATAAAACATATTTCCTATAAAGGGCTTTTATATTTACTAAGGAACTCTTATAACTCAAATATCTCTAAGGTAATGAGGCCTTGTTTCTAATCACTGTATGGTGAAAGAACCAGGCTTTCCTCGGCATACGATAAATAGGTGAAAAGCACTAAAAATTCTGGGGCCTGGGACTTCCCTGGTGGCGCAGTGGCTAAGAATCCGCCTCCCAATGCAGGGGACACGGGTTCGAGCCCTTGTCTGGGAAGATCCCACATGCTGCGGAGCAACTAAGCCCGTGCGCCACAACTACTGAGCCCACGTGCCACAACTACTGAAGCCCGTGTGCCTAGAGCCCATGCTCCGCAACAAGAGAAGCCACCACAGTGAGAAGCCCAGGCACCTCAATGAAGAGTAGCCTTCACTAACTGCAACTAGAGAAAGCCCACAGGCAGCAACGAAGACCCAATGCAGCCAAAAATAAATAATTTATATGAAAAAAAATGTTTAAAAAAAATTCTGGGCCCTGGCCACACTTCGAGATATTGTAATAATATTCATCCTGTTCCAATCCCTGAAATCCAAATTTACCACACTATCTCACTTCTCCCCAGGAAAGGAAAGATTGACCCGTGAATTTGAATTGTATTCTAGAAGGAAAGAGCCATTAACACTACATACATCTTGAGAAGGGGGGGTGACACAACCTGGTTGACACAGGACTATCAGGACTATACCTGTCATCCTATTTTAATTATTAATAACGTCCCTTTTATTTTGCAATTTTCCCAGTTTAGTAGATAGTTATTTGGTTATGCTAAACTTAAGCCACATTCAAACCAACAGATAAACAGCTGATCTTCCTTGAAAGAGTTCTTCCGATAGACCAGGATAAAAGAATGAGGGGATAAATAGCTGGTGATGCTTTTTTTGTTCATAGCACCCACATCAATACAGCCCTTTTTTATTCTGAGAGCCTTGTTTAGAGTTGCTGAACCGTCTCAAATGTATAGGCACACCAGAAGTACTTAAAGAGGCTGCGTCCAAATTACTAACCTAAAAGCCATTCTGTCCCACCTTTCTGACCTTTGGTATTCTATTTTTAAATAAGGTGGTACCATCCTTCATATATCACAAGGATGTCATAAGGATCATATGTGATAATGCATGTGAGAGTAATTTGTAAATTCCAATGTGAAATATATAACTGTTTTGATAAAGGTCCCCTTTTCTTCCAAAATCTCGACCTCCATTTAAGTCTTTTGGATGAGTATTTCATAGACATTTGTGAAATGTCTTTCGTATTCACATTGCTTTCCTTAGATTGTTCTAGTCTCTGATGAAGGTAAGCCAAGAAATCAATGTTTGCACCAAGTGGCAGAACTAAGTTGGGCGTATGATCCAGGCTGACTTTATCATCTTTCTCCCAAGAATTTGAATTGAGTTACACAGAGTGGTTTTCAGATGATGTCCCTGGAACCATACATAGGGTTATATAAAGTCATGGTCATAGTTGGTTCACTGTTTACCCAAATCCTCTGATAAACTAAAATTATGAGGAAAGTGAAACTAAGGACCTTGCTGAGGAAGGTTCTTCTCGAGAGAATGGAAAAGAGCAAAAGGAGAGGTAAGCAGAGCCTGGCTCCCTGAGGCTCTAGCCTAGAGGAAGAGGAGGGAGATGCTGCCCTATGACTTTCTGCATTTGAGTTCTGTGATCTATCTTGCATTCTTAACATAAATCTCCCTTCACTTATGATAGCTGGTCTGGGTTTCGGTTCTTAGCAACCAAATGATCCTTGACTAACTGGACCAAGGCAATTCACCCACTGTCTACAATATTCCTTGATTCACCTCAAACCTTCTTTGACGAAAATACAGCACTAGACTTATCCTTTCACTTCACTCTTATAACTACTACATTCACATCTCTGGACTTAGGTTTATTTATCACTTTTAGTAAGTGTTCAGAAAAAAAAAGATTGCCCATTTTTCCAGAAAAATCCATAGTAGCTAGTACCCTTAAACGTACTATCATTGATATGTGTATCTTTCCAATGATTACTTTTGTATTTATAGGAAAGAAAAATTGATTATTTTTTTAAATAAGGAAATATTTGGATTCTGTCACATTTTCTGCTAGTAGTACAACTTCTTTCTCCCTTCCTAGTTTTCTCCTGCTACAAAGTTTTATGCTTTAAAGATTGCCCAGCTAATGCAGCACTTGCTGGGAAGTTGAGGTATTATCTGTGCAGCTTAAATATTTATGAGTAAAAAGAAACTATAAGCTGAAGAGTGTGCCACTTATGAAAGCTTTAATGGATGCAGTTTAGCCCAAAATGAAACCTGTTTGGGGAACACAACTGCATTTGTTTAATGATACATGAAAATATTACTCTGTACTTGGTATAGCATCAGCGAGTAATTGGAAAGCAGAAAATGCCTAACTGTAGTTGGTGAGACTTGTACTGCTGGGAGAAAAACTGCTATGATTATAGCAGAAGACTATGTTAGCTAAATAACCATGCTTCTGGGGCTTAAACACAAGGAATATTACTGCACATATATCATGACAATGTAGTCCCTGTCTTAGTAAGTGTGGGTTTGGTTCCACGTGGGCAGTGGTGAGCAAATATTGGATAGCATGGGCGCTTGGCAGCGACACCTGCAAAACACAGACGTCACTGGCAAATGTCGCACTTATTCTAATTCAGAACCCCACTGGCTTCTAATTAGACTTCTGAGAAATGTGGGCTAGTGGATATTCACAGCTTCCAATTAGACATCCTAGAAAAGGGAAACAAGCGTGTAGGGAGATTACTGGGGAGCCTCTGCATTTGTTTCCTTGGCATATACTCTACCCACTCTCTGCCCCCTTATTTCCTATTCTTCTCCTTGAGAGACAAAGAACAACTCGGGCTGAGTAGGTCTCAGCTATTTGCTTCAAGTGTGGATAGTTCCTAGTCACAGCAGATTGACTTTGCTATTATGTGTTAATGGGTGGATGGAAAGGGGATGGATGAAAGAGAAAAGAAAGAAAGACCCATACTGCAATGGGCTAAGGGTGAGAAGTGCCAACTGGGGTTTCCCATGCAGTCTGAATGGAGGAGATCACTTCTATGAAAACGCTTCTCTACTGCCCAAGAAAAGGAACACTCTTGATGTACATCAGACTAGAAGTGTTGGGTCAATTCAGCTCTTGGTCTTCTGGACCAAACTGAAAAGCACACAGCTTTTATGACATCTCTTCTGAAAGTAGCCCTAACTACTCATTAAAGCTCACCTTAATTATTTAGTAATTAAGAATTTAATATATGATAAAAAATGATTTTGATTTGATCTATCCAAGTATTAAAAATCCATAGATTGTAATATATATGCGTATACATAAACACATATACTTAAATTTTCTTTTTCAATTCAGTTCTGTATGCATTAAAGAAAAACTAAAAATTATACATGCAGAAGTTTCAAATACTTCTACATGGTTAAAAAAGGGTAGCATCCCTTCCCCTTTCCCAAAGTAATCCCCACATCGCCTCACCTCCAAAAGCGACCATTTAAAACTTTAGTTTTTTCATTTGATGTTTACCTCCATGTGTCTAAAAACATGCTAATGCTGGTATGTTTGGATTCTTTTTCTTTTTCTTAGGCATATTACCTTATCCTATGGAAGATTCGGATTTATTCTTTTATATGCACCTGTTGAAAAACATATTTTGATACTTGTTAACACGATAAAGAAGACTTTATTCAGGACTATTGCAAGAGGTGTCAAGCCTCTCACAATAGGGGAGAGAGATCAGGCTGAACTCTGAACACAGTGAAGACATCTGGGGATTTGTTGCCAAGGAGCAGAGTGAGGGAGTCAGTGGATGGAAAATTACTAACAGGAAACATCAAGGGTAGGGGGATGCTTCCTAAACTGACTTAATAGGATTTTTGCTGAGACATGCCAGGGTGACCGGATGTCAAGAGTGGGGATGAGGAACTTGATCAGCTATCAAGGGTGGGAGGAATTCTTGATAAACTGACTTAACAGGACTCTTGCTAGAATTGGGCTAGGCGGGCTGAAGACATGGGTCAAGCAGGAGGCCTCGTGGAAAAGAGGACTCAAGGAGCCTGTCTGAAGTATGGTCAAGGAGAGTGTCTTTATCATACCCTCTCCCTCCACTACAACTAAATACCTCTCCTTTTCCCAGATGGAGATGAAATAATTTTTATTTCAATCAATAGTCAATGTTTGCCTATGATTTCGCAACTATTAT
The DNA here is from genome assembly GCF_949987535.1 of Balaenoptera acutorostrata. Taxonomy (NCBI): domain Eukaryota; kingdom Metazoa; phylum Chordata; class Mammalia; order Artiodactyla; family Balaenopteridae; genus Balaenoptera; species Balaenoptera acutorostrata. The sequence continues at coordinate 138,031,862 of NC_080068.1, read as the reverse complement.
CATAATATACTTTATGCTCAGCTATGTCGAATAGTTTATTATGATTATATTTCCTTTTTATTTATGTATTTTTTTTGCAACCTATTGATTTCCCTTAGGTTAATACCTGCCTCATTATTTTGTTTTTGGTTTTCTATAATCAAATTATTCTCCAGTCTTCTCCAAAAGTATAAATCTCCCCTCCAAACATTCAAATATATCAGATTCTCTTTCTTCCCTCTCCTCTCTACCTTTATTTTCCTCTTGTCTTTCCTTTCCTTCCTTCTTTCCTTTTTCCTCTTTTCTTCCTTCCTTCCTTCCTTTCCTTTCTCCTTTCTCTCCTCCTCCCTTCCCTTTCTTTTCCTTTGCTTTGCATTCCTTTACCCAAGAGTAATTCCAGAGTAATGGTGCTTGGATGAGCAGGTGTCCCTAAGCACTGTGTAAGCCCAAAGAACAGGGACCCTGCAACTCCATTTAGTACAGCCCAGACCAATCCTGATGGCACAACAGAAGCTCACCCTGCACACAGCACTGCACCTGATCCATATCGTTCTCATGGACACCTCGGGGCAGGGACTGCCTGCTGTGGCCAAAGATGCATCCTGGAGTTTCAGGACCCACAGCCAGCCCAACCACCCCAGGTCTCAAGTGTTATGTGAGTCCAAGTGATGGGATCGCGGTCAGGAAAGGTGAGCAGAAGAGATACTTGTCCTGCCAGGGCTCACCCATAAAACTGCTCATGAACCTCCCACTGTGCCGTGACCTTCCACTAGCTTGACCTTGGACCTTGGAGGCCAAATATTGGAACTGATGGAGCCACAAGAAGGAACTGACCTGGATAGCCGAGTCACTTTTGGAAGGGACACACCTTCAATCAGTAGTTCATATTTTGGACTTTATATGAGCTGTATATAACTGATTTCCTATTGACCATCATACACACAGGTGTTTGTTCCAGCAAATTACATTGCCTTAATTCATTCATCCCCACCACCAACTATGGTCCACACAGCAGGATGGCTTCCTGAGGGAGTCAGGGCAATACTATGTCCACTCTAGGTGAGACCAGAGGCCAGAGACCTGACCAAAGTCACATCCTATAAGGGAGGAGGTGTCCAACACAGTCACAGTAGAGCATCTCAAGCAGGTCTTAGCAGGAGGTTGCATGGAGCTTACATTTTACAGGGAAAAGTCTTTGCTATCAAAAATGGATTTGTCGGGACCCCACAGATCTTAAAGCATCTTTGGACTACACGTCTCTGAGCATGGGAGGTCCCTCCTGTGTGTGAACTCCTCTCTTCCCAATCCCTGCCTAGTGTTTTTGGATGGAAACACAGTTACCTGCTGGATCACAGGACAAAGTGCCACGCTTATGGGCTATGGAAAAAGACCACCCACTACAGGAGGACGTCAGACATGCAGATCCTGGGGACTACTTGGGACGTGGGGATCTGACAGATGACATCATACCAACTGATCCAGGATATGACATGGGACATGAGGATCTGACAGACAACATTAGACCAGCTGATCTAAGATACGACATGAGACGTGGGAAGTGTGGATCTGACAGAACATGTGGCATGTGCATCCAGGAGGTGACATGGGGAAGGTAGATCCAAGAGAGGGTGCCTGATGGGATGAGTAAAGACCAAGCTGGCAGAGCATGTGCTATGCGATGAACGTCCAGATTTTATGAGCTAATCCCACAGCCTCCTGTCTGAAATAAGGTGGGGGTAGTGTACTGGCTGCGGAAGGTTCTGAAAAGTTGCCTGTGCCACAGAATATCAGGGAAAGGGGCTGTGAAAGGAAACATGAAGAGCCGCCTTCTTTGCAACCAGCTGATTGTGAGTGTGGCTCAGAAGAGTGGCCACTGCAGAAGATACTGGCCATCCCAGGTCTTTGAGAACTGAAGATGGTTAAATGACAAACCACACACAGAGAGGCAGGGATGTGAGGAGGAAGGGAAGTGAGAGGGAAGGAAGGAAGGAAGACACATGATAAAAAGGAAGATGAAGAGCTCAAAGCAGAATAATGTTGCTGCAGATCAGAGGAAACCATGCCATAGAGTTGTCTATGGGTTCAAAGAACTGGATAATACTCACAGCCTCCATGAATCAGGAACTTATGGCAGAGAAACAGGGCTTAAGGATGAAATAAGACAACAAGGTGATGAAAAATTAGCTGGTGGTACTCAAGAAAGAGAAGGAAAAAAATTATCAAAAAAATGAGGTCAAGGGGGCAGAGTCAAGATGGCGGTGTGGGAAGATGCAGTTCACATCTCCCCACAACTAGGGTGCCTGCCAGATGCTGGTGGGGGACCCCGACGCCCAAGTACATGGGAAGAACACCCAAACGAACTGGGCTTGGGCTGAAGCTCCTGTGGTGAGAGCTCCGAGTCTGAACCACTGGACTAACAGAGAACCTCGGACCCCAGGGAATATTCATCGGAGTGAGGTCTCCCGGAGGACCTCACCTCAGCACCAAGACCCAGCTCTACCCAACAGCGTACAAACTCTGGTGTTGGAAGCCTCAGGCCAAGCAACCAGTAAGACAGGAACACAATCCCACTCATAAAAAAAAGGGGGGGGGGGGGAATGAGATGGCAAAAATATATGTCACAGATGAAGAGGCAAGGTAAAAACGTACAAGACTAAATAAATGAAGAGGAAATAGGCAATCTACCTGAAAAACAATTCCGCGTAATGATAGTAAAGATGATCGAGAATCTTGGAAATAGAATGGAGGCATGGTTAAGAAAATACAAGAAATGTTTAACAGAGATCTAGAAGAACAAACAGAGATGAACAACACAATAACTGAAATGAAAAATACACTAGAAGGAATCAATAACAGAATAATTGAGGCAGAAGAACGAATAAGTGACCTGGAAGACAAAATGGTGGAAATAACTGCCGAGGAGCAAAATAAAGAAAAAAGAATGAAAAGAATTGGAGACAATCTCAGAGACCTCTGGGACAACACTAAACAAACCAACATTTGAATTATAGGGGTCCCAGAAGAAGAGAAAAAGAAAGGGTCTGAGAAAATATTTGAAGAGATTATAGTCGAAAACTTCCCTAACCTGGGAAAGGAAATAGTCACCCAAGTCCATAAAGCACAGAGAGCCCCATACAGGATAAACCCTAGGAGAAACACACCAAGACACATATTAATCAAACTAACAAAAATTAAATTCAAAGAAAAAATATTAAAAGCAGCAAGGGAAAAACCAATAACATACAAAGGAATCCCCATAAGGTTATCAGCTGATTTTTCAGCAGAAACTCTGCAGGCCAGAAGGGAGTGGCAGGATATACTTAAAGTGATGAAAGAGAAAAACCTACAACCAAGATTACTCTACCCAGCAAGGATCTCATTCAGATTTGACGGAGAAATCAAAAGCTTTTCAGACAAGCAAAAGCTAAGAGAATTCAGCACCACCAAACCAGCTTTACAACAAATGCTAAAGAAACTTCCCTAGCATTCTCTAGGGAAACACAAGAGAAGAAAAAGACCCACAAAAACAAACACAAAACAATTAAGAAAATGGTCATAGGAACATACATATCGATAATAACCTTGAATGTAAATGGATTAAATGCCACAACCATAAGACACAGACTGGCTGAATGGATACAAAAACAAGACCCATATATATGCTGTCTACAAGAGACCCATTTCAGACCTAGGGACACATACAGATTGAAAGTGAAGGGATGGAAAAAGATATTCCATGCAAATGCAAACCAGAAGAAAGCTGGAGTAGCAATACTCGTATAAGATAAAATAGACTTTCAAATAAAGACTGTTACAAGAGATAAGGAAGGACACTACATAATGATCAAGGGATCAATCCAAGAAGAGGATATAACAATTGTAAATATTTATGCACCCAACATAGGAGCACCTCAGTACCTAAGGCAAATGCTAACAAACATGAAAGGGGAAATCAACAGTAACACAATAATAGTGGGGGACTTTAACACCTCACATACACCAATGGACACCTAATCCAAACAGAAAATAAACAAGGAAACACAAGCTTTAAATGACACAATAGACCAGATAGATTTAATTGATATTTATAGAACATTCCATCCGAAAGTGGCAGAATACACTTTCTTCTCAAGTGTACATGGAACATTCTCCAGGATAGATCATATCTTGGGTTACAAATCAAGCCTCGGAAAATTTAAGAAAATTGAAATCATATCAAGCACCTTTTCTGACCACAACGCCATGAGATTGGAAATCAATTACAGGAAAAAAATTGTAAAAACTACAAATACATGGAGGTTGAACAGTGCGCTACTAAATAACCAAGAGATCACTGAAGAAATCAAAGAATAAATTAACAAATACATAGAAACAAATGACAACGAAAGCACAATGACCCCAAACCTATGGGATGCATCAAAAGCAGTTCTAAGAGGGAAGTTTATAGCAATTCAATCTCACCTCAAGAAACAAGAAAAATCTCAAATAAACAATCTAACCCTACACCTAAACCAACTAGAGAAAGAAGAACAGAGAAAAACCAAAGTCAGCAGAAGGAAAGAAATCAAAAAGATCAGAGCAGAAATAAATGAAATAGAAACGAAGACAACAATAGCAAAGATCCATAAAACTAAAACCTGGTTCCTTGAGAAGATAAACAAAATTGATAAACACTTAGTCAGACTCATCAAGAAAAAAAGGGATAAGATATAAATCAATAAAATTGGAAATGAAATAGGAGAAATCAAAACTGACACTGCAGAAATACAAAGGATTATAAGAGACTACAAACAACTATATGCCAATAAAATGGACAACCAGGAAGAAAGGGACAAATTCTTGGAAAGGTACAATTTTCCAAGACTGAACCAGGAAGAATTAGAAAATATAAACAGACCAATCACAAGTAATGAAATGGAAACTGTGATTAAAAATCTTCCAACAAACGAAAGTCCAGAACCAGAAGGCTTCACAGGTGAATTATATCAAACATTTAGAGAAGAGCTAACAGTGATCCTTCTCAAACTCTTCCAAAAATTGCACAGGGAGGAACACTCCCCAATTCATTCTACGAAGCCACCATCACCCTGATACCAAAACCAGAAAAAGATACCATAAGAAAAGGAAATTATAGACCAACATCACTGATGAACATAGATGCAAAAATCCTGAACAAAATACTAACAAATAGAATCCAACAACATATTTAAAGGATCATACACCATGATCAAGTGGGATTTATCCAACAGATGCAAGGATTCTTCAATATATGCAAGTCAATCAATGTGATACACCATATTAACAAATTAAGGAAAAAAAACCATATGATCATCTCAATAGATGCAGAAAAAGCTTTTGACAAAATTCAACACAGATTTATGATAAAAACTCTCCAGAAAATAAGCATAGATGGAACCTACCTCAACATAATAAAGGCCATATATGACAAACCCACAGCAAACATCATACTCAATGGTAAAAAACTGAAAGCCTTTCCATTAAGATCAGGAACAAGACAAGGATGTCCACTCTCGCCACTCTTATTCAACATAGTTTTGGAGTCTTAGCCATGGCAATCAGAGAAGAAAAAGAAATAAAAGAATACAAATTGTAAAAGAAGAAGTAAAACTGTCACTGTTTGCAGATGACATGACACTATACATAGAAAATCCTAAAGATGCCACCAGAAAACTACTAGAACTAATCAATGAATTTGTAAAGGTTGCAGGATATAAAATTAATGAACAGAAATCTCTGGCATTCCTATACACTAACAATGAAAAATCAGAAAATTAAGGAAACAATCCCATTTACCATCACAACAAAAAGAATAAAATACCTAGGAATAAACCAACCTAAGGAGGCGAAAGACTTATACTCAGCAAACTATAAAACACTGATGAAAGAAATCAAAGATGACATAAATAGATGGAGAAATATAGCATGTTCTTTGATTGGAAGACTCAACATTGTGAAAATGACTATACTACCCAAAGCAATCTACAGATTCAATGCAATCCCTATCAAACTATCAATGGCATTCTTCACAGAATTACAACAAAAAATTTTACAATTCGTATGGAAACACAAAAGACCCCGAATGGCCAAAGCAATCTTGAGAAAGAAAAATGGAGCTGGAGGAAACTGGCTTCCCAACTTCAAACTTCACTACAAAGCTACAGTAATCAAGACAGTTTGGTACTGGCACAAAAACAGAAATATAGATCAATGGTACAGGATAGAAAACCCAAAGATAAAGCCACGCACATATGGTCACCTAATTTATGACAAAGGAGGCAAGAACATACAATGAAGAAAAGACAGTCTCTTCAATAAGTGGTGCTGGGAAAACTGAACAGCTACATGTAAAAGAATGAAATTAGAACACTCCCTAACAGCGTATACAAAAATAAACTCAAAATGGATTAAGACCTAAATGTAAGGCCAGAGACTATAAAACTCTTAGAGGAAAACATAAGAAAAACACTCTTTGACATAAACCACAGCAAGATCTTTTTTGATCCACCTCCTAGAGTAACGGAAATAAAAACAAAAATAAACAAATGGGACCTAATGAAACTTTAAAGCTTTTGCACAGCAAAGGAAACCATAAACAAGATGAAAAGACAACCCTCAGAATGGGAGAAAATATTTGCAAATGAAACAACAGACAAAGGACTAGTCTCCAAAATATACAAACAGCTCATGGAGCTCAATATCAAAAAAACAAAAAATTCAATTAAAAAATGGGCAGAAGACCTAAATAGACATGTCACCAAAGAATTCATACAGATGGCCAAGAGGCACATGAAAAGATGCTCAACATCACTAATTATTAGAGAAATGCAAATCAAAAGTACAATGAGGTATCACCACACACCTGTCAGAACGGCCATTATCAAAATATCTAGAAACAGTAAATGCTGGAAAGGGTGTGGTGAAAAAGGAAACCTCCTGCACTGTTGGTGGGAATGTAAATTGATACAACCACTATGGGTAACAGTATGGAGGTTCCTTAAAAAACTAAAAATAGAACTGCCATATGACCCAGCAATCCCACTACTGGGCATATACCCTGAGAAAACCATAATTCAAAAAGAGACATGTGCCACAGTGTTCATTGAAGTACTGTGTACAATAGCCAGGACATGGAACCAACCTAAATGTCCACTGACAGATGAATGGATAAAGAAGATGTGGCACATATATACAATGGAATATTAGCCATAAAAATAAATGAAATTGAGTTATTTGTAGTGAGGTGGATGGACCTAGAGTCTGTCATACAGAGTGAAGTAAGTCAGAAAGAGTAAAACAAATACCGTATGCTAACACATATATAGGGAATCTAAAATAAAAGAAAAAAACTGGTACTGAAGAACCTAGTGGCAGGGCAGAAATAAAGACGTAGACATAGAGAATGGACTTGAGGACATGGGTAGGGGAGGGGGAAGCTGGGGTGAAGTGAGAGTAACATTGACATATATACACTACCAGATGTAAAATAGCTAGTGGGAAGAAGCAGCATAGCACAGGGAGATCAGCTCAGAGCTTTGTGACCACCTAGAGGGGTGGGATAGGGAGGGTGGGAGGGAGGCTCAAGAGGGAGGGGATATGGGGATATATGTATGCATATGGCTGATTCACTTTGTTGTACAACAGAAACTAACACAGCACTGTTAAGCAATTATACTCCAATAAAGATCTATTTTTAAAAAAATGAGGTCGTATTGACTACGGAAAGTAGAAAAAACGATATGAATGAAAATAGAGCAGCAACAGAGAGAATATATTTGAAAAACAGACAACACAAATAATTGTAAAAAGAATTAAAGAGAAAGTTATAGATATGGAAGCCAAAGGAAATACAGGGTGTGCATAGTTCGTTACCCGGAAGACGAGGAAAAGAGAAATGGAGAAGTAGAATATCCAGAGATATAATTTAAGAGAGTGTTCCTGAAATTAAGAAAGGGTTGAATCCACAGTTTGAAAGGGTATGGTACATTTCAGATTAAATCAATATGGATTTATCAACTCCAGGATATGCCCTAATTTTATGAGACCTCAAAGACAATCACTACTCTAAGTTTTAGGCAACAATAATAACAGTGAAAAAAACAACAAAATATAAGTTGCTTTTAGGGGAAAATTCAGACTTGCTCAAACTTTTCTAAGAAAAATGAAACATTTGAAATGTAGTCATTATGTCTGGAGGGAAGTGAGTGCAGGTATGAAGACAGAAAGGGATAGAATGAATTCACAGGAGGGCAGGACCTGAATTATGTTGTGATTTTAAGTTGCAATAAGAGATTTAGATTTTAAGTGTAATAAGAAGGATTTGGGAGTTGCTGTTGCAGTAGTGGAGTTTGGAAGTAGAGTCAACAGGATTTGGTGATACGCTATGTGTGAGTGACAGTAGGGAGAGCAGGGTAAGAGAAAGCATAGGAATAAGCAGGCTTTAGGGGTTGAGCAACTGGGTTATGGTGGTGTGATTTCACTGAGATGCAGAGACTGAAGGAGAAATAATTTTGAAAGTAAAGAGTGTGGTTTTGGACATATTAAATTTGAGATGTCAGGAGTGATATTAAAATAATCAACAGGTGATATTCTCATAGCAACCTACTAAAAAGAAGGGCCTCTTTTCCAGTTGTAACAGATATGATTCACTATATATCAATATACATATTGATACATATACCAACTATTGCTGCAGTTCCTCGCTAGAAATCATGGTGCTATGTTGAGAAGGCTCTCTGTTATATGAGTGGGAAACCCAAGATGGAGATCAGGACTGAAACAAAACAAATGTAGGGTTCATTTGGGGTATAGGTGATGTTCACTGCCTAAAATTGGATGATATTTCTAGGGATGTAGAAAGAAAAGTCAAGAGGTCCTAGGACCGAGCCCTTGGGGCACATGAACACTGAGAAATCAAGAGAGGAATGGCAATAAGCAAGGAGATTGATCCTGAGGGGTAAGAAGAGAACTAATTATGAGTGATCATGAAATCTAGGCCAAGAAGGGGTTTAGGAAGGAAAGCGTGGTCGGCTGAGTTGAACTGTTAAGGACTGTTAAGGGCAGTAGGATGAAGACAGAAGGAAACCATTGGTTTGGCACATTGGAGGTCCCTGGTGATTTCGACAAGAGTGGTTTCAACAGTGGAGTGAGATTTCAACACTTGGCTGAAGAAGGTAAAGGGGAATATAGGAGGGAGGGTTGCAGAGGCTGATGCCATAGACAATTTGATCAAGAAGCAGTGGGGTGGTAGGTGGAGAAAGATGAGAGATCAAAGAGAGGTATCATTTTAAGATGGCAGATGTTGAGGCATGCTTGTACACTGGTAGGACAGATCCAGTATAGAGGGAGAAGTGAGGATCCAACAGATAGAGGAGAGAGTTACCCGAGAAGGATTTTTGAATGGGCAGGAGAAGGTGAGATCCAGGATGTCAGTGAGGGCTTTGATGCTGACAGGGGAAGGGCCACCTCAAACACTGCACCAAGAGAGAAGCAGAGGGCATGGGTACAGATGTGGTTGAAGATTTGAGAAGCTGAGGACACTATCATTTGTTTTTGTATTCTCCACTGAAATATGAGGTCAGGTCAAGAATTGAGAATGGGGGAAGAGAAGGCATTTAAGAGGCTTGAAGAGAGAAGGGAAAGTGTGAAAGCATTATTTCTGAGAATGAAAATGAAATTTACCAGGGGAATGCAGTGGTGCAATTTGAGATCTGAAGACTCTTCTTCTAGTTTTAATTTCCAAGAACTTTCCCCTCTTTTAAAAAAAATAATATCCTATTTTTTTTATCATATTCAATATGTTCTCATATCCCTCTGAGTATATTGTTTTTTCTTTTCAAGTTTTAATCTTTCAGCATAGTCTTTTTCTCCCAAATTCTATTTACCTCTTTGCTTATTTGGGGTTCCAATTTTCATATTCCTTTCATAGTCTTTGTATGATTACACTTATGAAGGACAGCTGCTATTGGAAGGGTATCTGAGAAAGTAGCTTAATTTTACACAAATTTTCAAACTTACCTTTCAATGTAGCTTTCGCTTCTCTCCATAACCCCATTCTAGGGTAATGGTGCTACCAATTTTTGAGCCTTTTGGGAATTCTGAATTGTTCATCAGGTTAGCTCTTGGTTTTTCCCACTCTTGGCTTAGAATTTAGTTTTCTTGAGTCCTTTAAGGTCTTTGTTATATCCTTTTTTCCATCTTTCCTTCAATTCTCTTTCCATCCTCATTTTTATGAGTGAAATAAAACCGGACTACTATCATTTTGGTAGGAAGTGTCCACGTTGCCATTTATACCTGGAAGTCCTATCCACTTTGCTTGATATTTCTGCCCTAATAATATGAGCTATATAATGTCTCTTTTCAAATCCTTTGAATCAAATCTTTTGATTTCAAATCACATGCTCTTTCTACTTAATCGATTCACTTTTTATTGTTCAACAAACATGTCTTTATGTACCTGTTATTTGCCCGGCTGAAATTAGAGTAGTTGACATGATTGTCAACTTTTATGATTTTGTAGAGTTTATTCTCAGCGAGAGATGGATCACTGATTTTACAACTAACTTTTAAAATATTAACAGAGACTTCCAAGTAAAAATAGCAGTTGGAACACATTTATTCACACTTCTCCCTCTCCAAATTCCACAAATTACTCTGAGTTTTGTTGTGTTGTTTTTTAATTTTTATTTTGTTGTAGATTCAGTGATAAGAAAACCTTTCTCCATGGATGAAATCTGAGCTAAGACTTGAATATGGCTACTGCAGATGGCCTGTATAAGCAACACTACAGCTCTGGGCTTGAATAATAAGAAAGATTCAGATGTTCCAAGATTAAGGGGAAGAGTATTCCAGGAAAATGGAATAGCATTCTATGCAAAGGAGAAAGTTTCTGCAATGTGCTAAGATACAAATAAGAAGCAGCAGGAGTGTCAACATGGTTGGAGCAGAGAGAGCAAAGAGATGTAAAGTAAAGGTACCAGATTGGGATTCTAATAGGTAGACTCAGAAGTCTATCCTAAGTGAATGTAAAGACTCTAAGCATGACTTAAAGATTCTATGTGATTATAAGAAGTCACTGGAGTGAAGTACGTATGGCTATATAATCTGGTTTAAGTTCTTAAAAGACTACTCCATCTTCTCAGTAGAGAATTAAATGAAGGGGACTGTATTTTCAGGATACATTTTGAAAGTTATGTCACAGGATTTGCTAGTGGATTGGATGCTACTGTGACAGAAAGAGAGGAATCAAGAATGTTTCTTTGGTGTTGGCTTGAGCATCTGGGTACATGGAAGTGGCATCTACTGATATAAACAAGAAAGCAGAGGAGCAGGCTTTGGAGAAACAACAAGTATTCTGTTTGGGCCTCTTAAATTTATGAGGGTTAGTTTCACTAACCAGCAATTCTCTCGCAAGGGAGAGAATTGAACGAACCGCTTGGAAATGAGTCTACAGATTTCAGTAATAGAGAAATAGATTTTGGATTACATAGATATTATTTAAAGCCTCCACTCTCGATGAGATTTATTATCTAGAGAGAAAAAAATTTACTTGAAGCAGAGAAAGGGGCGTAGAACTGAGCCCTAAGGCATTTCAACACTTTCATGTCCAATAGAAATAGGAGAAAGCAGCACTGAAATTTGAGAAACACAAGGCAAAATGGGAGAAAAAATAAAACCCAGGAAAATAGTAGGACTGAAGTCAGAAGAAGAAAATGTTTGAAGACTTGTCAACTGTGTTGAATGCTGTTGAAAGAGAAAGAAATATAAACTCAAACAAGTGATCATTAAATTTGGCAAAGCTACTACAATAATAGCAGTGTCCATGAAGTAAGGAATGTGGAGATATTTTGAAATGATTTTAGGAGAAAAGTGGAAGATGAAGAGGAAGTGAAGATGTGATTGAAGACAATTTTTTCAAGTGGTTTTACTGGGAAGAGGATCAGAGAAATGTAGCAGTAGATGGGAAGAGTGAGATGAAAGGACTTTTTTTACTATTTTTTTCCTGAAAATCAGAGCTTTAATGCATGTCTCTGTGTTAATTGAAATGGTCGAGAGGAGAAAGAGAAACCAATCTTGCAACAAAGAGGGGTTGATCAAGGAGCAAAATCCTTGAGAAGGGAGAGCTGACGGCATCCAGAGCAGGAGAGGTGAGCATTTGATGGGAGTAATAACATTTCCTGCAGTTGTAACCGGAGGGAAGCAGAAAGTATACAAATGCAAATGAGCTGGGAGATTTAATGCAGGTAAGTGAGCAAGTTCATGTTTGATTGTTTTTATAACATCATGAAAATAGAACCAAGGTTATCTGCTCAGATAATTGTGTGAGGAGCTTATTGGAGTTACTATCTTCAAACTGAAACTTGGACTATGCTTTTTTTTTTTTTTAGAAAAAAATAAGCTAAATCAAAATGCACCTTTCAGTACCACTTTAGCTTATGCCAGCAATGAAAAATAAAGATTTATGATCCTTGAAAGACACATCACTAACCATTAACAACTTTTCACTCAGATATAAGCCTGCACATACTGCCGCTACTCACTAACTCTGAAGTTTTCAACTTGGAGTCAAAATGTTAGCGTACTGATGGTCTAGCACATTGAGTTATGATCACCAGTAAAAAATCTTCTACGTCATTGTACTTTTTGTACATGTGTGCCACGTAAATCAACGCTTGCTCCTATTTCTGGCCTATCTATAGGGTGTAAACATTCCCCACAGTGTGCATAGGCAAGCAGTGTAACAAAGACAGAGCTCAATCCCGACTGCAGCCTATATCAATCATCACCATGAACTTGTATTTAACAAGCACTAAGTGCTATTAGGAGGTAGGTCTGTCACTATATCCACAAAACAATGAAGTATACAACTGTTTAATCATATTTGAAAAAATGTTTTATTTTCCCCAAAGAGTCTCTGAGACATTCCATTAACATGAACAGTATAGATGCCTAAGGATGTAGAAAATGATTTCCATGTATTCCATTTGCAGGTTAGACAGAATAAGATGGGTAAGATGCCAAAGCTGTGCAAAACAGAAGACCATGTAGAACTTCAAGATTTTGCTAAGTAATATTTCTTTGAGTGAAAATACACACTCACCCATTTTTCATGATAATGTTTGTTTTAAAATGAAAAGGAATCTAGACAGTGGGTCATGTTGTCTAGATTTTTTACTAGGGGACATTTTAGCAGAAAGTAATTTATTTTAATGAAAGTATTCTATTGTACACAGCATCTCATTTAGTGTGTTAAGGAGAAGGCTACTGTTTGGGAGAAAATGAAATAAGTCTATTCATCTGTATGAAACGTAGTCATCTATATAATCAATGAGTTGAGGATAAATGTGTAAATGGCTTCATTTTTCCCCTAAAGATCAGTAGTGAATCATCCTTAATTTTAACATGCAGATTATATTTTTTAATGAAGTAAGGATATCAGGTACACAGTATCATAATACATATCTGAGACTTATGGATTTTTATAAAATGTTTAATTAAATTTCTTCACAAAAAAGTGATAATTTTGGTATTGAAGACCTTTGGGGGAAAAGAATGAATTAGATAAACTGGGGCCATAAAAAGATAAAATGCAGATACAGCACAAAGATGTCCTTTCTAAATTATCTCCTTAAACAAATCATTGTTTCACCTCACTTTCACGCCAAATAATTCTCTGCATTTCTCCTTATCTCACCGAGACCAATCATCCTTACAGAAAATAAATACAGAAAATCAAAAAGAAAAACAAAAATAAATTGAACACCTAATCTTCAGAAAGCCATTGTACAATGCACATGAGCTGCTTAGATGCCCTTTAACCCTCTTTTGTAAGCATTTATCATGGGTAAGCTCACTGAGTGAATGTGCACAGGTCATTATCACTTTGGATCATATTCTCTCCAATTATAAAAGGAGATATTAAGAATTATTGATCTCTAAGAGTCCCTTGAGATGCCAGCCTCTATCATTGGAATCAGATTACCCAGTGGAGCTGTAGAGCCTTCATAGGATGACACTTGGGCTAAAACAGAATTGATTAGGATGGGGGTGACAGCAGCGGTCCTACAGTTAAGGCACTTGTCATGTTTCATTACTGTTAGTCCTTTCATCTGAACACTGAGCATTCTGAGAGCTGTCATTCATGCCCTTACACAATCTTGCATAGGACTACCACAAAATCTAGGGAATTCAAAAAAATGCTTGCTGTATTGGATTGGACTGTACCTTCACAACACAGTTTTCTCCAACTGATAGGTCAGGTTTGAGGTCAGAAGGCCCCAGGTGGAGGAGAAGGCAGTATCATAATAAATGACCTCATTAGCCCCTTGAAATGCTACTTTCCTCATGTAGCTATGGAAACATGTGACTCTAGCTACAGAACCAACAACATCTTTTGAACTTTCCATGTAGATAGATTTAGCCTCTCCCAGAGAAGTAAAGCTTGAAATAAGTTTAAAATACAGACTCTTAATTCTTAGAAAGGTTATTTAAAATCAAGTAAAGAAAATGTTGCTGCAGGGTAGAACAGGAGGGGTGGCGAGGGAGGATTGTAACCTTCAATGTATATACCCACTGTGTTTTAATTTTGCTTCCCAACAAGTTCTCTTTGATTGCAACGTGTGTTTTTGTAACTAAATATCTAACTAAGCCACCAGATAGACAGATGATAGATAACAGATAGATAAACAGATAAGTAAAACCAAAAAAGCAACCACAGGAACAACAGGTGAGTGAAGAAATCACAGAGGAGAAATGACTCAAAGAACACTGATCTAGAATAATTATCTGTTCCTTATTCATTGTCTATTAACACCTTTAAGTTCACTCTCTCACACTTCTCTTAATACCCTCATACCCTCCGGGAGTTAGAAGTCCGTCTTCTTCTGCAATCCTTCTTAGTTGTATTTAATGGAGGTGAAACCCACCGACCTCTTTACCCTAGGGGGTATTTGGAACACCGTATACGTGTTGAGAAGGGGCATTTTTTGGTCCTCGAATGACTGTGGAACACTGCTGCCATTTAGCAGTAGGGATGTCATATATCCTGCAATGCATGGGGTGATCCCACGAAATGAAGAACTGTTGTGACCTAAACGCCAATAGCACGTACGTGGAGAAACAGCAATGTTTCTCTAGCGTAGTTGTCATCCCTCAGTGATATGTGATCTTCTGTAAAGACTCACGATTATTATTCAGGTGAATATTCCTTTTCTAAAGAAAGCTTAGGAACATCTGTTACATTGAAACCCAACAGTATTTTTTCCTGTGTATAAAATGTGCATCTTTATACCCTGGTTACTTTGTATAGTTAAAAACAAGTTTTATTGTCAGAGAATAAGAAATAAAAACATTAAGGCAAGGATCAGTTTATAAAACTGACAGGCATTTCCCTGTGCTTCCAAATTCTTGATCTTCACGCTTCATTCAAGATAACTCACCTGTTCTAATCTACTACCTGTTGAAACCTACCACCTCCGTATATAGCATTTTCCTTTAGTGCTCAAAACTCTAGTTTCTCTTACGCCCACCTTGGGGCCTCTAACTTATGATCTTTATGGGAATATGCAAACTGCTCTGGGGCAATCAACCCATTCTCAGCTATGTATTCACCTTCTGACTCTGAAAGTAAAAAGAATAGCTTGGAAGGGAGAAAGAGAGGGGGTCCCAATAGGGAGACAGAGAGAAATGTTTAGTTCTTTTTTTTTATTGCTATTTACTATTTGTTTTCTGAAACAGCAGACTGCTGCTCTAACGTAAATATTATGTTTGACTTCCTTTGAATGATTTCTCCTTGATCAGTTCAAAGGTCTATTTGTCATTTTCTCCTTCCTGATCCAATTCCATTGACATTTGTGGTTAGGCCATCAACATGCTTGGTCTGGTGTGATCATTACATCTGTAACTTGGCATTTACCAAACCTTCATAGCCACAATCTCTCCATGTAGTAAATACGTGATATTAATAAACTGATAGCTTCCCATTTACTCTCACTTCATTTCAGGATGAAACAGGCTAACTTCATGCAAATTACTTCATTGAGTTCAGTAAGATAAATAAGTAAATAATTTTATTCCTTTGTCTGAATTGTGCCAAATAACTGGCTAGATGAAAACTTTTATTTTTATTCTATTTGTTTGGCTGTGCAGGAATTCAGTTATAGTGTGCTTCTGTGGTTGAAAATACATTTGCTTTTATATTGCAGTTTCTCTAAAATTGTGTTGAAAATCATTCTTTACTCAAAGCATCACAATATGTACTCTCTGGTTCTTCCAGGGGGAAAAATATTTCCTTGATTTTTGGCAGTAATATCTATCTATCTATCAGTGAATTTAAACTTAATGAACCTCACTTGAAAGTATATTTTGTAAGCACAGACAAGTATAAAAAAACCAGAAATAAACTAATTTAAGTTTTATTAAGAAAAAAAAAAAAACCCTGCAAGATGAAGACACCATATAGATGATCATGGTGAATTGAAGCAGTACAATTTTATAATATAATGAAATCAAACTTGGCCTCTCAGTACTTATAAATTTAGGATTTAGCCCATATATATTTTGTATTGGTTAAAGATTGTATCTCCGCTAACCTCAGATCTTGAAAATCCCCAGCAATTTACATTTTGTTACTCAGTGCCTTTAATTCCAAGGCAGGTGTTTAATGAAAAATTGAATGGTGAATGAATGAACTATGGATGAGAAGAACAACCAGAGAACCAAAAACATCACTGGTTAACCAGTAAGCACTTGGAGAAAGACACTCAACTCGTTATAGAGGCTTACGAGGATGCCTAGAAAAAGTTAAAGGGTCTAAACTTTGTAAAAGTAAAATCCAATGACTTGGGCGGAATTCTGAATTTGTGGCTGTGAGAAATCTTTGGACAAATCTAGACACTTTAGAGTAATGTTGTTCAATGGGTCTTCTTGTTATGTTGAAAATATTCTACATCTATGCTACCCAATAATGGTAGTCTCTAGTCATATGTGGCTATTGAGTACTTAAAATGGGGATAGTGTGACTGGGAAACTAAATTTTGAGTGTCATCTAAATCTAAGTAATTCTAATTTAAATAGACACATATATGTGTCTGTACAGCCCTAGAGAGTTCTTTGTGATGGAAAACAGAGATGTAAGCAGCAACGATCCAACTAAAAGTAACCAAGACTTGAAGTAAACAGTAGTAACCCTCCACTATTTCTCATTATTGTTGGTCATACATTCCTTCAATGGATATATATACACAAATATCGCACAGCACATCATGTGCAGTGTCAACAGAAATCAATTACTATATATGTAATGACTTAGAAATTGTGCCAACCATGAACATTTCCTGAAAAAGGTACACAATGAATACTTCAGCTGGAGGTAAGTCAGACAAATAAGCATAGATATAAAAAGTTTACTGTTACAAATGAAGCAAGTAACATATCTTTGTCTAAACAACGGCTTCACATATAGTGATGAAACGATACCTGTGCCAACTGAGCTTGCTTTATATTTGTAACAAGAAGAAAAGAAGATTGTAAATGTTTAAATAGTAAGTGGTATATTTTAGATAGATTATATTGGGTAAAATGAGGGTATTTATTCTCTGAAGTTGTTCTAGCATAAAACTCAGTTCTAGGTATATAAAGGGGACTCAATTTCTATTCTTTTTTATATATATAATGAAAACATATAATATCATTCTTTGGATGTCTTTTATGATATATTTTTTAAATTGATTCTTGTAACACTGTGAGTTTAGTAAGGCAGGCATTATTGTTAACACTAGTTTTTCAGAAGCAAACAATACAAAAAATTTACGGACGTAACCTAATACCATGTAATTAATAAGCTTGTGGAACCAGGATTTGAGAGGGGTTCTTGGGAAATGAGGGCAGTGAACTGTCTACTCTATATTCTTGGCTGTTAATGATGATGATAATGGTTATGATAACTATAGAGGGAAAATAATGATGTTGATGATTATCATCATTTATAAGAACCATGGATAGTTCTTTTTTTTTTTCATGGATAGTTTTTTTTTTTTTTAAACATCTTTATTGAAGTATAATTGCCTTACAATAGTGTGTTAGCTTCTGCTTTATAACAAAGTGAATCAGTTACACATATACAATATGTTCCCATTTCTCTTCCCTCTTGCATCTCCCTCCCTCCCACCCTCCCCATCCCACCCCTCTAGGTGGTCACAAAGCACCGAGCTGATCTCCCTGTGCTGTGCGGCTGCTTCCCACTAGTTATCTATTTTACATTTGGTAGTGTATATATGTCCATGACACTCTCTTACCCTGTCACATCTCACCCCACCCCCTCCCCATATCCTCAAGTCCATTCTCTAGTAGGTCTGTGTCTTTATTCCCGTCTTGCCACTAGGTTCTTCATGGCCTTTTTTTTTTTTTTCCCTTAGATTCCGTATATATGTGTTAGCATACTGTATTTGTTTTTCTCTTTCTGACTTACTTCACTCTGTATGACAGACTCTAACTCCATCCACCTCATTACAAATACCTCCATTTCATTTCTTTTTATGGCTGAGTAATATTCCATTGTATATATGTGCCACATCTTCTTCATCCATTCATCTGTCGATGGACACTTAGGTTGCTTCCATGTCCTGGCTATTGTAAATAGAGCTGCAATGAACATTTTGGTACATGACTCTTTTTGACCTATGGTTTTCTCAGGGTATATGCCCAGTAGTGGGATTGCTGGGTCATATGGTAGTTCTATTTGTAGTTTTTTAAGGAACCTCCATACTGTTCTCCATAGTGGCTGTATCAATTTACATTCCCACCAACAGTGCAAGAGTGTTCCCTTTCCTCCACACCCTCTCCAGCATTTATTGTTTCTAGATTTTTTGATGATGGCCATTCTGACCGGTGTGAGATGATATCTCATTGTAGTTTTGATTTGCATTTCTCTAATGATTAATGATGTTAAGCATTCTTTCATGTGTCTGTAGGCCATCTGTATATCTTCTTTGGAGAAATGTCTATTTAGATCTTCTGCCCATTTTTGGATTGGGTTGTTCGTTTTTTTGTTATTGAGCTGCATGAGCTGCTTGTAAATCTTGGAGATTAATCCTTTGTCAGTTGCTTCATTTGCAAATATTTTCTCCCATTCTGAGGGTTGTCTTTTGGTCTTGTTTATGGTTTCCTTTGCTGTGCAAAAGCTTTTCAGTTTCATTAGGTCCCATTTGTTTATTTGTGTTCTTATTTCCATTTCTCTGGGAGCTGGGTCAAAAAGAATCTTGCTGTGATGTATGTCATAGAGTGTTCTGCCTATGTTTTCCTCTAAGAGTTTGATAGTGTCTGCCCTTACACTTAGGTCTTTAATCCATTTTGAGTTTATTTTTGAGCATGGTGTCAGGGAGTGTTCTAATTTCATACTTTTACATGTTCCTGTCCAATTTTCCCAGCACCACTTATTGAAGAGGCTGTCTTTTCTCCACTGTATATGCTTGCCTCCTTTATCAAAGATAAGTTGACCATATGTGTGTGGGTTTATCTCTGGGCTTTCTATCCTGTTCCATTGATCTATATTTCTGTTTTTGTGCCAGTACCAAACTGTCTTGATTACTGAAGCTTTGTAATATAGTCTGAAGTCAGGGAGCCTGATTCCCCCAGCTCCATTTTTCGTTCTCAAGATGGCTTTGGCTATTCGGGGTCTTTTGTGTTTCCATACAAATTGTGAAATTTTTTGTTCTAGTTCTGTGAAAAATGCCAGTGGTAGTTTGATAGGGATTGCATTGAATCTGTAGATTGCTTTGGGTAGTAGAGTCATTTTCACAATGTTGATTCTTCCAATCCAGGAACATGGTATATCTCTCCATCTATTTGTATCATCTTTAATTTCTTTCATCAGTGTCTTATAATTTTCTGCATACAGGTCTTTTGTCTCCTTAGGTAGGTTTATTCCTAGATATTTTATTCTTTTTGTTGCAATGGTAAATGGGAGTGTTTTCTTAATTTCACTTTCAGATTTTTCGTCATTAGTGTATAGAAATGCAAGAGATTTCTGTGCATTAATTTTGTATCCTGCTACTTTACCAAATTCATTGATTAGCTCTAGGAGTTTTCTGGTAGCATCTTTAGGATTCTCTATGTATAGTATCATGTCATCTGCAAATAGTGACAGCTTTACTTCTTCTTTTCCGATTTGGATTCCTTTTATTTCTTTGTCTTCTCTGATTGTTGTGGCTAGGACTTCCAGAACTATGTTGAATAATAGTGGTGAGAGTGGGCAACCTTGTCTTGTTCCTGATCTTAGTGGAAATGGTTTCAGTTTTTCACCATTGAGGACAATGTTGGCTGTGGGTTTGTCATATATGGCCTTTATTATGTTGAGGAAAGTTCCCTCTATGCCTACTTTCTGCAGGGCTTTTATCATAAATGGGTGTTGAATTTTGTCGAAAGCTTTCTCTGCATCTATTGAGATGATCATATGGTTTTTCTCCTTCAATTTGTTAATATGGTGTATCACATTGATTGATTTGCGTATATTGAAGAATCCTTGCATTCCTGGGATAAACCCCACTTGATCATGGTGTATGATCTTTTTAATGTGCTGTTGGATTCTGTTTGCTAGTATTTTGTTGAGGATTTTTGCATCTATGTTCATCAGTGATATTGGCCTGTAGTTTTCTTTCTTTGTGACATCTTTGTCTGGTTTTGGTATCAGGGTGATGGTGGCCTCGTAGAATGAGTTTGGGAGTGTTCCTCCCTCTGCAATATTTTGGAAGAGTTTGAGAAGGATAGGTGTTAGCTCTTCTCTAAATGTTTGATAGAATTCACCTGTGAAGCCATCTGGTCCTGGGCTTTTGTTTGTTGGAAGGTTTTTAATCACAGTTTCAATTTCAGTGCTTGTGATTGGTCTGTTCATATTTTCTATTTCTTCCTGGTTCAGTCTTGGCAGTTTGTGCATTTCTAAGAATCTGTCCATTTCTTCCAGGTTGTCCATTTTATTGGCATAGAGTTGCTTGTAGTAATCTCTCATGATCTTTTGTATTTCTGCAGTGTCAGTGGTTACTTCTCCTTTTTCATTTCTAATTCTATTGATCTGGGTCTTCTCCCTTGTTTTCTTGATGAGTCTGGCTAATGGTTTATCAATTTTGTTTATCTTTTCAAAGAACCAGCTTTTAGTTTCATTGATTTTTGCTATTGTTTCCTTCATTTCTTTTTCATTTATTTCTGACCTGATCTTTATAATTTCTTTCCTTCTGCTGGCTTTGGGGTTTTTTTGTTCTTCTTTCTCTAATTGCTTTAGGTGCAAGGTTAGGTTGTTTATTCGAGATGTTTCCTGTTTCTTGAGGTAGGCTTGTATTGCTATAAACTTCCCTCTTAGCACTGCTTTTGCTGCGTCCCATAGGTTTTGGGTCGTCGCGTCTCCGTTGTCATTTGTTTCTAGGTATTTTTTGATTTCCCCTTTGATTTCTTCAGTAATCACTTCGTTATTAAGTAATGTATTGTGTAGCCTCCATGTGTTTGTATTTTTTACAGATCTTTTCCTGTAATTGATATCTAGTCTCATAGCGTTGTGGTCGGAAAAGATACTTGATACGATTTCAATTTTCTTAAATTTACCAAGGCTTGATTTGTGACCCAAGATATGATCTATCCTGGAGAATGTTCCATGAGCACTTGAGAAAAATGTGTATTCTGTTGTTTTTGGGTGGAATGTCCTATAAATATCAATTAAGTCCATCTTTTTTAATGTATCATTTAAAGCTTGTGTTTCCTTATTTATTTTCATTTTGGATGATCTGTCCATTGGTGAAAGTGGGGTGTTAAAGTCCCCTACTATGATTGTGTTGCTGTCAATTTCCCCTTTTATGGCTGTTAGTATTTGCCTTATGTATTGAGGTGCTCCTATGTTGGGTGCATAAATATTTACAATTGTTATACCTTCCTCTTGGATCGATCCCTTGATCATTATATAGTGTCCTTCTTTGTCTCTTGTAATAGTCTTTATTTTAAAGTCTATTTTGTCTGATATGAGAATTGCTACTCCAGCTTTCTTTAGATTTCCATTTGCATGGAATATCTTTTTCCATCCCCTCACTTTCAATCTGTATGTGTCTCTAGGTCTGAAGTGGGTCTCTTGTAGACAGCATATATATGGGTCTTGTTTTTGTATCCATTCAGCCAGCCTGTGTCTTTTGGTGGGAGCATTTAATCCATTTACATTCAAGGTAATTATCGATATGTATGTTCCTATTCCCATTTTCTTAAATGTATTGGGTTTGTTATTGTAGGTGTTTTCCTTCTCTTGTGTTTCTTGCCTAGAGAAGTTCCTTTAGCATTTGTTGTAAAGCTGGTTTGGTGGTGCTGAACTCTCTCAGCTTTTGCTTGTCTGTAAAGGTTTTAATTTCTCCATCAAATCTGAATGAGATCCTTGCTGGGTAGAGTAATCTTGGTTGTAGGTTTTTCTCCTTCATCACTTTAAGTATATCCTGCCACTCCCTTCTGGCTTGCAGAGTTTCTGCTGATAGATCAGATGTTAACCTTATGGGGATTCCCTTGTGTGTTATTTGTTTTTTTTCCCTTGCTGCCTTTAATATGTTTTCCTTATATTTAATTTTTGACAGTTTGATTAATATGTGTCTTGGCGTGTTCCTCCTTGGGTTTATCCTGTATGGGACTCTCTGTGCTTCCAGGACTTGATTAACTATTTCCTTTCCCATATTAGGGAAGTTTTCAACTATAATCTCTTCAAAAATTTTCTCAGTCCCTTTCTTTTTCTCTTCTTCTTCTGGTACCCCTATAATTCGAATGTTGGAGCGTTTAATGTTGTCCCAGAGGTCCCTGAGACTGTCCTCAGTTCTTTTCATTCTTTTTTCTTTATCCTGCTCTGTAGTAGTTATTTCCACCATTTTATCTTCCAGGTCACTTATCCTTTCTTCTGCCTCAGTTATTCTACTATTGATCCCATCTAGAGTATTTTTAATTTCATTTATTGTGTTCTTCATCATTGCTTGGTTCCTCTTTAGTTCTTCTACATCCTTGTTAAATGTTTCTTGCATTTTGTCTATTCTATTTCCAAGATTTTGGATCATCCTTACTATCATTATTCTGAATTCTTTTTCAGGTAGACTACCTATTTCCTCTTCATTTGTTAAGTCCAGTGTGTTTTGAGCCTGCTCCTTCATCTGCTGTGTGTTTTTCTGTCGTCTCATTTTGCCTATCTTACTGTGTTTGGGGTCTCCTTTTCACAGGCTGCAGGTTCGTAGTTCCCGTTGTTTTTGGTATCTGTCCCCAGTGGCTAAGGTTGGTTCAGTGGGTTGTGTAGGCTTCCTGGTGGAGGGAATTAGTGCCTGAGTTCTGGTGGATGAGGCTAGATCTTGTCTTTCTGGTGGGCACGTCCACGTCTGGTGGTGTATTTTGGTGTGTCTGTGGCCTTATTATGATTTTAGGCAGCCTCTCTGCTAATGGATGGGGTTGTGTTCCTGTCTAGCTAGTTGTTTGGCATAGGGTGTCCAGCACTGTAGCTTGCTGGTCGTTGGGTGAAGCTGGGTCTTGATGTTGAGATGGAGATCTCTGGGAGATTTTTGCCGTTTGGTATTACGTGGAGCTGGGAGGTCTCTTGTGGACCAGTGTTCTGAAGTTGGCTCTCCCACCTCAGAGGCACGGCCCTGATGCCTGGCTGGAGCACCAAGAGCCTTTCGTCCACACAGCTATCAGGGATGAGTGAATTGCAGCTTGACACCAGGGGCAGGAGCCTTCATTCCTTTTCTCTACCAGACCTCAGGGAAGGTCTCGAAGCCCCAGATCACTGAGTGTTATTTTATAAGACACAATATAAATGCTCCTCTTTTCAGCTGAAATGTTGAGGACCGGAAGGGGAGGTGACCACCTCGTTCTTCTGGCTACTAGCCAACTTGGACTGTCTGAGGAATCTTGCCGCCCATTCAGAGATGTTCTCCTTGGATGTCTTTAATATTATTTTGGTCCGGTGGGCTTTTGGCATCCTCTTACTGTTTAGTGATCATTCATTACTCATGTATTCATCCAATTAGAGGTAACTGCCATGGTCCACAAGAAAGACTGTGGTGGTCTGATCTGATCTATTTCCTTAGACGACTAGCGTCTAATGGAGGCTTTGCGGCTGGAAAGAGAGCCCAGACCACACTCGCAGAGCTGCACTCTCATGGATAGTTCTTATAAAGAGATTTACACACATCATATTACTCTCAAATTGGAGTAACTTCTTCATTGATTGTACAGTGTTTCATTTTTCACATGTGCTGTTTGAAATTATAGTCTCCTTTTAAAATTTTATGTCATATTCAAATAAGTTTTTAAAATACTATTATATTTTTCCTTCACCTTATGCTATTTTCTCATACATTCTGGCTTGCAATATTATCTTCCTTTCTACTTTATTGTACTGATTTCTGATTATAACCTTAATAATCAGAAAAGAAATTTAAAAGTTTTAATTTGGTTTTACACCATTTGTCAGAGTTCAAAAAACAGAATCTGTCAAATATTTTTTTAATCCACTCCAATTGATGAGTTAAATTTTTAAATGTATTCTGGTTTTTTTAAAAATCAAATATGACTTGAACAAATCAATTATTAATGGAAATTTAAAATTACCCAAAGCACATAATTTTCATGCTGTCTATTACACAGATAATTATCTTTCTGATGAAGTTTTGTATCTTTACAATTTAGTTTTGATAAGATTTAACATTGTTTTGCATTACATCTATTTTTACACAGGGTGCTAATATTAATGTAATTAGCAAATTGAATTGATATAATTCAATAAGGAACAGAGATTAAGTATTTTGTCATCATACTTAATAATACAATAATTTTCCCCATAAGAATCTGTTATTTAGCAATTTTTTTAGATTCTGAGTAGTTTTAAATAATGGTTCATTTCCTCAAATGTCTAATAAAATGCAATTGCTAAAAAGGTATATTTGTTGAGAAATTAGAAAATAAGTGTTCTAATTAGGTTTCACATAGGGATTTATTGAATGTTCATATAATTATCAAATAATGAGATTATTATGTTGGTGTTTCCCATAGTGGAAATATTTACTTTGTTCAAAAATATTATCTTGAAAACAGTTGCACGTAGGATCAGTCTTCAAGGGTTTAGCAATCATTGAAACAATATTAATAAAAATGGAGGAACACAAAGTAGGTAAAAAATTATTAAGAATGATAGAACAGGCTTATATTAAGTTTAATATAGTTAAACAAATAATTCTTTCCCACCTACATCCAAAAAGGGAAATAAAATAAAAAATGAAAAAAGAAGTGAGGGAAAATCCAGTTCCATGAAGTTGGTAGACTGAGCTACTTTCTACTTTATCAATACAACTATATCTGTGCTCCAAAATATTACAAAATGATTAAATATAAAGCTATACATATAAAATAAAGGAATTCCCTAGTGCCTGAAATGAGGGAAATCATAGGTAGAGAAAGCGGTACAGGAACCTATGGGGAGAATGGACCAGCCATTGGCCCTCATGGACAGAAACAAAGCTTCAAATGCCAACACAAGGACTATAGAACTGGCCATGAGCCCATAAAAGATGAGCATCTGGAATTGATATTCTCGTGTAGATCCAAGATACTGGAAGAAGTAGCCCAAGAGTGTGTCATGAATAAAGAACAAGCAAGCCACTGCTCCCTGGCTCAAGGCATTGGCCAGGAAGTGTGTCTTCACTCTCTGGGCTGGAGATATAAATAACTAAAAACACAAGTCTGAACTACAGAATATTATGGGTTCAGAATGTACAGTATCTTGAGAGAATCCCAAGCCTAAAAATTAACACCACCAAGGAAACCAGATCAAGCCCGGTTTGGGACCGAACCTCTGAGATACCCTGTAAAAACAAACATAAGCTATTTCTCTTTTCAAGGAAAATTCCTCATCTCAGGTTTCATGTGAATCCCAAAAGAAATCAGAAGGAAACAACAACTAATCCTTGTCAGACCTGATATGCCCCTTACCTCTCAAAGACACATTTACACAAAAACTAGCTGCTAATGAGCTAAAAGTAAAAAACATTAAGAAAACATGGAATCCATTTACTCTAAAGAAAGTGAGTGGCAGACAAAATAAATAGAAGGAATGGCACCCATCCCAAGAACTTGAGATGATGGAACAACTTGAAAGGGACCATAAACTGTATGTTTTTAAATGATGACAGGTATGAAAGAAGAAATACAAAATATAATTAAAATAAAGCCCATTATGAAAAAAAATAACAAAAATTTGGAAAAAGTATCTAACAGAATGTCTGGAAATAAGATATGGTCATTGAAATTAAGAACTTAGTGTATGCTTTGAATAACTTAGTTTATTTTAAAATTTTTTTAAGTTTTTTATTTTTTTATAAATTTATTTATTTTATTTATTTGCTTTTGGCTGCACTGGGTCTTCGTTGCTGCGTGCGGGCTTTTCTCTAGTTGCGGTGCGCGGGCTTCTCATTGCGGTGGCTTCT
Organism: Balaenoptera acutorostrata; assembly: GCF_949987535.1. Lineage (NCBI taxonomy): Eukaryota > Metazoa > Chordata > Mammalia > Artiodactyla > Balaenopteridae > Balaenoptera > Balaenoptera acutorostrata. Next base: position 138,005,391 of record NC_080068.1, on the reverse strand, counting down.
CTTGTTGCAGAGCACGGGCTCTAGGCGCCCAGGCTTCAGGAGTTGTGGCTCGCAGACTCTAGAGCGCAGGCCCAGTAGTTGTGGCGCAGGGGCTTAGTTGCTCTGTGGCATGTGGGATCTTCCCGGACCAGGGCTCGAACCCGTGTCCCCTGCATTGGCAGGTGGATTCTTAACCACTGCGCCACCAGGAAAGCCCTGAATAACTTAGTTTAGGCTGAAGTAGATTATAAAGAATAGTGTGCACTAATACGCAAAAAGTCTAATATAAACACCTATTCCCTGTGAACCTACACTGTGGGACTAAGACCATGTTTCCCCGAGGTCTTCCTCCTTATATGCACAGGGATCCAGAAGAGACTCAAGCTGAGCAGAGTATATTTTCCAGATGTCCTCAACTTCATCCATCATCTTCAAGGGGGAGTCAGGTTTTCTCCAAGCAATCCTGCCAGACAGAGATCAGCACTTGGCAACACGCACTGGGAGTAAAGCCAGGCTTCCTCAGTTGAAGCAGCACAGATGAAAGGGGAACCTTTTAGTAAATCTGATGTACCCTCAACACAGATTAAGAGTGGACCTTGCATCCTGGGACCAAGACCACTACTCTTAAGACCATTTACTTCCATCACCAGGGGCCAAGAGGGGACAATGCATTCAGGAAAAAATCTGACTTTCCCAGATGTTCTTAACCTAGGATGAACACGGGTCCCAACTTTCCTGAGGTGGTTTCAGTTTAGGCTTCTTATCCCAGGAATTATCAGTAGTGCCTTCTTCAGTCTCCCAGGGTATCCAAAAATGGGCAATACATTATTTGATTACCCTCCCTAAACTCATCAATACATCCTTTGAGTAAGTCGATGTCTTCCCCAAAAGGAGACAGGAGTGACTCAGTTTACACCTTATCTTCCGGACTTTACCCCCCGTAGGAATCAGCGTATTCTCTACTTTGTGAACCCATCCACCATACTGTCTGGAATTCATGGACTATTATTAGCATAATTCCTTGTATCCTTCAGTAGTTCTCTGAAACTCTCTGAAAGCACAACTCTCTGCTGACAACACTGTTCCCTCCACAGCCTGCTCTACTGGTGGCTACGCTACACTTCCACTTGGATACCCAACAGAAATCTCAAACTAGCACATCCAGAGATGAATTCCTGACCCTACTCTTAAACTTATCCGCCTACAGTCTTCTCCTTCTAAAGCTCAGTCCAAAATTTGGAGATGCCTTTTCTTCTCAATTTCTCTCTTATACTCCATTCAATCTGTTGACAAATCATTTTGGCATGGTCTTCAAACATATTCAGAATCTGAGTATTTCTTGCCATCTTCTCTACACTCTGGTACCAGCTACAGGCTCTTTCTCAGCTTTCTGCAATCTCTCTCTAATGGGTCTCCTTTCTTTCACTCCTGCCCCATTTAGTATACACTCAACACAGTAGCCAGAGTGATTCTGCCATCAGTTACATCATGTCACCTCTCAACCCCAAAACCTGAAAGAGCTCCTCATTTCACTGAGAATAATTGATTTCCTTAAAAATCTCACATAACCCTGCCATTTACTCCCTGACGTATCTTCCACTTCTCTTCTCTTTCCTGATTCAACTCTGGACACATGGACACACACACACACACACACACACACACACACACACACACACACCCGCCTTAAACTCTTTAAATGGCTATTACTCTGCTTGTAGTGCTCTGCCTTGGATATTCATAGAACCAACTCCTTACCTGTCTTTGGTCAGTTGTTACTCACTCAATGAGACTTACCCTGATGACACTACTTAAAAATAGCACGTCAAGGATCCTCCTAATCTCTCTTATGTTGAGGGATAATCACTTGCGGTGATTACCCAAAATGATGTTCAGGTCCTAATCCCTGGAATCTCTGAATGTTATCTTATGTGACCAAAGGACCTTTTCAGATGTAATTAAACTAAAGAGATTGAGATGGGAATATTATCCTGTATTATTTATGTGAACCAGGCTCTAAATGCCATCCCACGTGCACTTAAAAGAGGGAGACAGAGGGATATTTGAATACAGAAGAGGAGAAGGAGGTGTGATGATGAAAGAAAGAGATAAGGGGTCACGAGTGGACTGCAGGTGACCTCCAGAAGCCAGAACAGACCAGGAAACAGATTTTCCTTTAGAGTTCTGCTGACACTCTGACTTTTAACCTAGTGAAAGTGATTTCAGATATCTGTCCTCCAAGACAGTAAGAGAATAAATCTGTGTTGTTTTAAGCCACCAAATTTGTGTTAAATTGTTAGAGTAGCCATAGGAAACTAATACGCAACCTAAGATAAAATTTACTTTTTTTTGTTTTTGTTTTTGTTTTTTCCTTTTCTCCACTAGAATGTTCCAAGAGGTCATTTTGTCCAGAGGTACAGCCCTATTTGTCAGAAAGTGATTGACACAAAGCAGCTACTCAATAAATGTTAAAGAAATCTGTTAAAATCCCAGTGATTAAAACTATGATATATTCCTAATTTTAACCTGTGTATAAAATGTCTAACCATGTATTTCTATACTGTCATGTTTGTTATTTAATTGCACTCATTCTTTCAGCACTGAACATATAGTTGGCCTCCTTAAGTCTAGTTACTTTGCACATCAAGATAAAGATTAAAAATTTTTGACACATCTAGATTTATAATTTTGTTTCAGTTATTTTAAATTTAAACAACGTGTTTCTTTCAATTGGTATCATCAATTTAATTTTTGTATTTCTCAATTATTTTAATAAGTTTTTATGATTATATTTTACCAGGAAGCCAATGTAACATACTAACAGAAGGCAGCTCTGGTTGAAACCAGGTAGGGGCACCTGAATCCATCTAGCTACTGCCTCATGATATCCACCAGACTTTCAGCTGTGGTCTCAGGCATTTAAAAGGACTCTGAAACTCTGTGGAAGAACTTTTAAATTCACTGCAACAAATATTAATGATCACTTGAATATTTTTCTATAAATATGATAATGCTGTTTAACACAAACACTTGACTGGAAAAAAATGACATCATGAATAGTGCTTACTTTTTAGAATATCATCATATAATGTTAATTACATGGAAAGTCAAATGTGTGTAGCTAAGGGCAACCTATATTAATTTTGAAAACTATTCTCCCTATGGAGCCCTTAATCAAGTGCCCACAGCTATTTGGCAGATGCAATACAATAGCAAGCCATGCCCCTGGAGTTTTAGACTAATTTTGTAATTTCGAGTACATTATTTTTCTGAACTCTTTATTTCAAACTGTGGATGGAAAGAAATTGAGTTACTTGGATTTGAGGGTCCAAATGGTTTATAGGAATTCTTTGATGTCTTTCTCATTGACTTAATCTCCTCTGAAAATTAAACAGATTTTATTTGTATTTTTATTCTCTCAGACTCTCTTCTAGTGACTCTGAACCCAAACTTTCTTTCTTTGAACCTGCTGCTAAACATCACAACCTAAATCAGTTTATAGAATATCCCATTTCTCTCACTTCCCTGACATCATTGTCTATTTTGAAGAGAACGTAGTACATGTAAAGAGGGAAAATTTTAACAGTGCTGCAACATAAACTATAGCACCACAAATTGCTGGTTTCCATTTTATAGTGGAAAGAACACATTTTGAGAATGTGCAGTCCTGTTTCTAACTCCAGCTGCACCTCTCAGCTATTTAGTCTCAAAAAAGTGTCTAAACTTCTCTAATCTCTAGTTTTAACATTTTCCCCACAAAACCATTAGCTTCCTGAGACCATGAGTTATACATTTTTTTAATTAGTGCCATAGCTCTTTCCCTCCAACACATACACAGACATCCTCTCACACACGTGAGTATGTGTGAGATGGATGGATGGATGGATAGATAGTTTATTTGGGCGTTAATGGCAGAGAGCATGCTGAGGAACTGAGGAAAGTGACATAAAGTAGGAGATTCATTGTTGAGTTGGTCACTGCTGTGGATAATTGAGGCTCAGTCATGCCAAGAGATTCTAAAAAGCCAGAATTGTTTACTCAAGGGAACAAAATGTGGACCATTTGTCCACTGGCTCCCAAGCCCCATTGGTTGAGGGTCACTCATGGGATAGGGTAACTTCCCCACATCTCCAGATTGCACAGGCATGAGAATGAGGCACCCACGGCTGCTGAGATGTAAGTGGTTGTCAGTTGCACCATCTCAAAGCTGGTTGCCATAAAAAAATGGTTAGAGTTGATTTGGGCTCCATAGATGTTAGGCGGGGCACAAGAAGTGTCCGTTGTAACAGAGAATATCCAGAACCTGGTGCAGATTTGGGCACCTAGTAGCCCTAATACATTTTATTTATGATGAATGAATAAGGAGTGGGGACCAATAACACCTACAATATAGAGTTATTGTGAGGTTAATTGAGAATGTAAGTAGCAGCTCTAAAATATATGAGAAATAGGCATACAGGTTCATTGAGTTTAGATACATAAGGGTGAAAATGAAGTAATTTTTTTTCTACTTTGTAACTGGATTATTAAACAATCTCAAACCCTATTCTACCTGATGACAGAAAAACCTAACCTACCATTATGCAATCAGTTGTGATGCAGGGTGGGTAGATCTGAGGCAACCCTCTCCCTTACCAGAGTCCATGGAGATGGAGATGGAGATGGAGATGGAGATGGAGATGGAGATGGAGATGGAGATGGAGATGAGATGGAGATGGAGATGGAGATGGAGATGGAGATGGAGATGGAGAAGAGGACACTTTTTCAATTTGGTATCTACAGAGGTTCCCAGGCTTCAGCCTCCCTTGAGCCTCTCACTAGCTTCTTTCTCTTAACTAAAGCCTGAAATTTTATTGGGGAGATTGGAATAATTTTTTTTCTCCGTGGCATCCTGGAACCCAAACGATGTGGAAAGACCATCTCCCATTCCCATCCAATGTCAGCATCCCAATCAGATACCCCTGCTACACTGCAGAGCCCTATTCTACTCCTGCAAAGTCCTGTTCTAATTCTCCAAAATACCAGAGTTGACTTCTCTTCCTCTTTCCCCTAAGCTCTCCTTACCCCTCCTTGGTGACAGTCTATTTACCTATTCTGGGCTTGAGAAGGAAAGGTTTGAAGGGCAGGTGGTCACTGCCTCCACAAGTAAAATTTTTCTAGGAAAAATTGTGACCTCAGTTCCCAGGCTAAGAGATGAGACAGATACGACTGGAGAAATTCCATAAAGCTCAAAGTAGGAAAACTCATCAGTTACTGCTTGAACACTGTTTCCCGCTGTACCTGATGATGTACTATCGCTGTGTTTTCAATACTGAATAAAAAGCATGACATACCTAAGACTGAGTAAGACTATGTATCTAATGAACAACTGAAAGGCTTTCTTGTGGCATATAAGACCTGTTCACAAGTATTTTGAAGCAGTGGAATTTAATGTAATGTAATTAGAACTAGTTTATAGTCTCATTAATTTCTATCAATATACGCACATGAGCAACTATCCTCAAAATATCTATTTGTTATTATGTAGGTAAAATTGTAAGTTACTAGAGGGTCTTTATAATATTTTTGGTAGTTTGCTGCAATTACCCTAATTTACAGATTAGTTGTTTATAATACAAGACGTAGGAGAGGAAAGTTAACATTATCTTCGTTATAATAGATTTGCCCACATTTAATATTTTCATTATTTTATTATACTTTTAATTATTTTATTATGGAGCTAAAAATCCTAGAAAATCTTAGAGTAGAGCTTTAACAGTACTCTTTGTGGTAATGGTAGTAGAATAACTTTTATTCCCTTTGTCCTTTTCTGGATTTTCTAACATTATTTGTCTTTTTCACTTTTTGCATTCAACATTTGTTACTTTCGTTATTAGAGAAAAATGATTATTAAAAATTCTAGACTCACATTTCTTGTGAATTTATGTCTGGCCTTTTACCTCTTTCTCCTCGCTTCTGGCTCCTTTCTATTCCTATTTCCCATTTGCCACACTTTTATAAGTCTTTGTGCCATCCACCTGCCTGAAGTGCTATTCCCTGCAGTCTGCCGCCCACATTGTCCTCTCATGGCTTATGTTTTTAAAGACAATGTCTGTGCTCATAACATTAAATATGCTGATGAGTCCTGGTACCCAGTGGGTTGACAATCCCCTGCCAACATCAATTGGCAGGCACCAGACTCTCCAGCCTCTCAAATGGCTCTGATTGCCTCCCCAATGCCGACTGAAATTGTCATTTTCATGAAGTCCCCATCGTTGCAAATTAGCTATTGCTGGCACAAGTTCACAGGCTGTTTCCAGGTCTTAATGTATGATCTGTGCATCTAATTTCTCCATTCAGACCAACATAGCACAGACGCTCTTCCAAGTTTGAGCCCTTACTTATCTAGTTAACCTAACTGAAAAAAACAAATCTAAGTAGGTTTGTAGCCATTTCTGCTATCGTGCCGTCATCTTCACAGGAAAGGGTAAGCATATCTCGGCTTACCCAAGCATTCCTAAGTTGCACTCGTCTTATTCATTTCACTGACTGGGTTTATATACAGAAAGGACAGGCTTTTTCTGTATCTAGGTTTATCTCAACAGTAAGACTGAATGACTGATGATGGTATTAATAAGACAAAGAGTGGGGCTGAGGTCAAGAGGTCAACATTTCTTCTGTCTCAACTATTATTTCAGGAATTGTTTGGAGACCTGGAAAAGAAAACTAAACTATTCTAATGGAAAAGAACTAAGTCTAAGAGCAATGCTCCTCACTCCATTTTTTTTTAACTCCTTAGGAAATGCCTTATAATATTACTACTTGCTGAAGCAGTTAGCTAAGACAACATTTATTTATTATACTATGAAAATAATGAGATCAACATATAAGCTTCTTCTTATATCCCCAGCCCCTCTCAGAGTCCCTGGAGGCACAAAGAAGATGTTCAATAAACACTACGTTGATGTGAATTCTGGGAAGGCACAACTATTCAAGGAAGAAACTATATCAGAATTTATCATTCCAAATGATCAACTCAAAAATTCTCATGAGAAACCCAGATTTCACAGAACCTCTTTTAATGTTAAAAATGGAGTCTCATGTATACTCGTCTCTCTCTCTCCCTCTCCCCCGCTCTACCCGAGGGAGTTTTAAGATGACCTTGGTGTCCGGGTGGGAAATAAAAACGTCACATGGAAAGCGACGGGATGGTTCAAAGCCTCCAAATCACAGGTACTGCTTCATCCTGGACCAATGGAGATTGCTACTAGCTAATACTTTAACTGTCACATTTTGCATGCTAGAATTAGCTTACTCCACATCTCTCTCAATTACTTAATCGATGCTGTTCAAATGAACTGTGAGAATGAGAATACCCATAAATAGCTGAATGTTTTCTATTCATATTATGCAAGGAAAGAGAATATAGTCTCCATGAATAAAATACCTTAATAAAGGTAAAGTTTATTTTTAAAGTTGGCAATGCTATCTAAATAATGGAATAATAAATTTAGAAGCAGGATAATTCTGTAATTCTATTCACTGTGCCTCATATGTATTCAAACAAATGTTTTAAATAAATATCCTGTCCAACATGTGGTTGTTTAGTGAGAGCCATGATTTTTCCCTAAAGTTCTTCAGCAAATTTCTTTTAATACAAAGTCTGCCTTGTGGCTTTGCATAATAATCAAGGCAAACAAAAATATTGTTCTTTAGACATATACCAAGTGATGAATAACAATCTGCTCTATTCCCAAGCTGGGAGAAAAATACTCACCTTTTTGCAGATGTAAACGAACATTGCCAGCTTTCAATGAATCTCATTTGAAGGCTGGGTTATATATAAACCATCAGTATAACAGAGCAATTAGCACTACTCCCAGGGTAGATGAATGAGTTGCTAAGACTTTGTAAATGCTGTCCCTAAGTCCTGAGTATGACAATATATATTATATAAACATATACCCATACCAGCGTACAAATGAGCGTAAACACAGACACACACACACATGCACACACATGCCGTATATGCCATTTGGCAGACTGCTGCTAATTTTCATATGGTGATACACGGACAAGAGGAAAAGCAAACACCTGCTATAGTTTATTTCTTCTTGTGAGCGGTTAAAGTAGCTCATCTTTTGACAGTGAGTTTATACGTTGGTCTTACATGTCTGGCCCAATCATAATTTAAGCTTTTTTTCTCCCTTAATGATTTGAGAAAATGGTAAAGGCCAATTGATACGGTGGATCATGGCACTAATGGTTCTTATGAGGTGACGGTCTTGTTTATGGGGAAAGAAGAAAGCATGTCTATCAGAAGGTGTGTGAACAAGACAACAGATTTCAATTCCCAGTTCTTGCTTTGGGATTCTGCTTCTCTTTATCGAAAAATCTGGAAGTAGAAAAAAATATACCTACTTTCTCTAATATAAAATCTCAAGAGAATCTTCTCTTTACTAGACAGCCTCTTACAGGAGACAAATAAGAACTAGCATCTCTGCTTGCTACAGTGGGCCTCTGCCTATAACGGGCAATGACATAGGCGGGGGAGGGGAATCAGAAGACCAAGGGTCTGAACTGGCTACCAGGGGTAAACCTAGAGCTGTGAAGCAGCTCTCTCCAAGTAAAAGAGAAAAAAAACTTTCAAAGATCAGTAAGAAAAAAAAAAAAACAGTTGAAAGATCTCTCCCTGTAGAGATGATGAGTAGAGAGAAAAGAAGCAATAATAATATTAGAAGTGAGTTCACTGGATGGAGTTCACTAATAGTGCAAAGATGACCTTATGAAGGCGCGTTACCCAGGTAAGATCAACCTGAGCCAAACCATCGACTGCCTCATGATGAGTTGGGGACTGAGAACCATTATAAGACACACATTAAAATAAATTTGAATTTCTTTTTCCTAAGCTACTAAAATTGTACATTCTTCTTCCATATCTGTATGAATCACACAAAGCACAAAAATAATCTTGTAACCCAAAAGAACTAATCTTTTTTTTTTAAAGCTATTCCTATTTACAAAATGTTTGGACTTACTGATTTTTTTTTTTTTTTTTTAACATGGAGATTTTGTTTCCTTTTCTTAGTAGATTATGGTCATTGTTGTCAACAAAGCTGTTGTGCCTATTCAGTCCTCTAGAAAGGGAGATGTTTTTGTTGGAAGTATGTCCCTGGCTACTGTGGGGCAGCATAGGGAAAATAGTTTGATTATTTTTGGTAAAATGAAACTGAACTAAACCCCTGTTACTGTTGGCAAAGGGACAGGAGATCAGAACTCTAATGAAAAGAGTCAAAGAAAGGCAATGTGCTCAAGAGGGGACTTAGACTTGGCTCTTAAGAGGATGAAGGAGAAAGTTGACAATGAACGAGAGCCACTTTGGTCACCATCTGTTACTGGTTATTTCCCTTCTCTCAACTTGACATGTTTTTCTTTTCCTGTCTGTGCCAACAGAGAGATTCTGTTGTTTGAACTATCTACTAGCCTCTCTTTCATTTAGTATTATCACCTGATTTTCCTTAGGGAACCACTCTCCTCTACTCTCAGGCTATGTGGCTTAGATGGGACTGAACTCACAGCCAGTTCCAGGGGTCAAACACATGACCTAGATTTGGTCAACTGCAATCACAGGGATTAGTTTAGGAATGGATCAACCAGCCAAAAATGCAGAAGTTGATTCCAAGGCTTTTCCTGGAACCAGTGGGTATCAGACCTTCTCTTTCTGCTGAGGTCCTTAAGCTGGTAGCATTTAGGTCTGGAGCTTTGAAAACTATATGGGGAGAGAATCCTTCAGAATAAACCCTATGAAGAGAGGAATCAGAACCAAGATATAACATATGTAAGAAAAACAAATTCCTGGTGATGCTGTTTGAGAATGTTAATCTAGCTATTCTGGAAATTAACCTTGACTATATTTCAGCAGTGTGAGCCATTTACCTTTCTGTTTCGTTTAAGACAGACTGAGTTATATTTCTGTTACTTGTAACCCAAGAATTATGTTAATAAACCATAGAACTGATACAAATAATATAACATTAAAATTATAGAAAATTTTCCCTAGATAAACAAACAAACAAACAAAAAACCCAAATAAAACTATCAAAGGCACTGCAGGGTAACAAAAAACAAGGAGATTCAGGAGGGAAATCAACCCTCAGGTTAAGGGAAGGCATAAGGGAAATTTCTTAATTTTGCAGTTTTTAATCTGAGGGTTTCTAGCCTATGCCATATGGGACGGCTCAATCGCTGATAAAAAGCCTGCAATCTTTCTGGTTTCAGGCAATCACAACTGCTGGAAAATGAAGGGAAAATTCCAAGAATGGTAGAGTCACAGATAGGAGCCTTAAATTCTGTGTGTAAACTATGCTCAAATCCCTGGCTCATTCCAGACTTCAAGCAGCCCAGGGCAAGAATCAAAGAACTGAGGTGAGATCTGATCTGCCATCCAAGAGAGAGTTTGCAATTTGGTTCCAAACAAATTAACTGATGGCTAAAAGAACAACAAAAATCAACACTCTTCAGGGGAATATAATAGAATCCACAATTTTTACAACCTAATATTCACAATGTCTAGGGGACAATACAAAATTTGACCTTCAATGGAAATCAATGTCAAGATATAAGATTTTTGAATTCACAAAGACTTTAAAGCATCTATTATAACTATGCTTATGATGTAAAGACAAATATGCTCGTGATTAATAGAAAAATTAGAAGAAGAATATAAATGGTAAAAAAGAACTCAAACAACTTACTATGAGGGAGAAAGAGTAGAATTCCATAAAATAAATAAAGGATGAGTAAACTGAGTGGAAAAATCAGCATCTCTTATATAGACCAGGAAACATTTCTTCTTGTCCCAGCAACATTTAGTTATGATAAGCTTATTCCAGCAATTAGTTTATACTTGTTATAGTCTTCATTTAAAACATAGTGAGTCCAGTAGTCACTGAATATATTAGTCTGTAAATGCACTCTAACTTCTTTATTACCTAGGATAAACTTTACAAAAAAATAAAAGAGTAAAATTCACTTAAGTCAGAATTGTCATTTTAGCTTCTGTCATTCCTACATTTTAAGTTGATTTAAATCCATTTTGGCACAAAGAGGATAAATAAGTAAATATCTTAAAGTAACAGTAGAAAAACTAATTGTAAAACGTCTCAAAAGACGAAAAGATATAAGTGATAATGTAATATCTCTCATGAAAGCACTTTTGCAACATTACAGAAAAAGTGAATTTTACCAGTTCCATGGGAAAGGCAAAGGATCATGGTTGTAAAACACATAGGCATTAGAATCAAAAAGATATAGATTTAAGTCCCAGATATACTATTTATTAGCTACGTGAACCTGGGCATATTCCTTAGCTTTTTTGAACTCCAGGTAGCTCATTCTCAAAATGAGAATTTTGGCAATTACCCTAACCAGTTTCTTTTTTCTCAGGGTACCTATAGCTACATTAACTGATAATAGTGGCTGTGTATCTTACCATCTCTCATGATACAGTTTAGACAATTATTTGGGAATACCTCATTGGCCAGTGATAAAAAAAAAATTATATGATTCTTTTAAAAAAGAGGTCAATTTGAAAATAAAGTAAGGCAAACACGTTTTCTTCATCACACTATACATAGGAAGCCACTTCCCTTGCAACGCTGTCAATAAGTTGTTTCATTCTTTGTGATCAGAAGTACACTATATTGTTGTACTGGTAAGGAGTATGGGAATAGTGAATCCAGTTTTAACACAGCGATTTTCACATGTATATACTTTTTGTCTAGGTTTCATAATTATTAAAAGGACACAGCTCAGTTTGAATAGTTCCTCATAAGATCAACCAGACTCACACACTTCCTTTTGAATATCTGCCTTTAAAAAAATCTGCTAAATAAAAACAACTTACAGGTATCCTAGTTCCCTCTTCTCCTACAATGTGTTCTTGGCTAATTCCCCACAGATCCCCCTGATGTACCGCTTTGGAATGATTTACAATCCTCTTCTTCCCTCTTTGCCAACAACTTCAGTAGGTTGCTACTCCTCCATCTGGTATGGGGAGCAGAGAGCAGCTCTGCTCATGAACATTCGTGAGAGGAAAAGCCAAAATACTCATCCCTCCCCCACACCCATACATTTTTTTAAAAAAGAAAGAATTATAGACTAATGAAAAAATACAAGCTGTTTGAGACTTTCAAAATTCTAGCCATAGTGTTGAAACGACATTCCTTCAATTACGTATGAATCACCATTTTTGTAGAGGGAAACAGACGCACAAAAGAGTATAGCACTTTCTCTGTGAAATGATCTAATAGCTCAGGAACTCCCACAGCCTGTCAGCTCCTGCATTAGAACTCTTCAATAAAACACAATGGATCATTTATCTCTGCCTTCAGATTGGATGATTATCAACAGGACCCCTGAGGTCTTCTGAGGTATCCCTGTGTAAATTGGAATCGTAGTTGGCAATGAAATTGTCTTAATCATTAAAAGGGAAGTGAAGATTGAAAACTGACCCCAAGGAATGACTATTGCAATAGATCCCTGACTCTATAAATTTATGCTCATAGGCTGGCAGAACGCTAGACAGAGTGGAAGTAAATTTTTATTTCATCATGACAAGGCATTACGTACAAAGAGCATAAAAGCATGCAGCAGCAATTCGTAGAATATTTTTGTGTCCATGGGACACCACCTGTCTATTTGGTACAAAACCAAATAGTTGAAAATATTTGAATCATATACATATATATGTGTGCATGCATACACATACAATATTAACGATAGCCACAATTGGATTGTGTGTTACCATTTTTTATGAGTTTTAATTATTCAAGTGCATTATCTGCTTAATGACAGAGCCCAAAATTATTAAAATAGAAATAAGGAAATTAGCTCACATGAGACCAAAAATTTAAGCGTATGATGATAAAATGAGTATAACCATAATTATAAAAGTATAAATGTATATAATAATTATAGAAGTAAAATATTACATATTTTAATGAATTTTAATTTAATATTATATTTTAATATAATATTATTAATTAATTAATTATTAATAATATTAATTTAATATTATAATGAATTTAGAATTAATGGTTCTACTTTCCTGATTATGAAAGTGATTCAGGCTTATTACCAAAACATTCCAATAATACAGAATCTTATAAAATACAAGATGAAAATCCTCCATAATCTCCTCTGCCTAAAGTAAATCACTGTTAATAATGTGATTCATATCTTTCCTGACTTTCATTATTGTCACACAAGTATGCATATTATTATTTTAAAACCAAATAATATAGATTATGCTATAAATAATGGTTCCCAGAATCTTTTAAAAAAAAAACCATGACTAAACATACACACAGGGCTTCCCTGGTGGCGCAGTGGTTGAGAATCTGCCTGCTAATGCAGGAGACACGGGTTCGAGCCCTGGTCTGGGAAGATCCCACATGCCGCGGAGCGGCTGGGCCCGTGAGCCACAGCTGCTGAGCCTGCGCGTCTGGAGCCTGTGCCCCGCAACGGGAGGGGCCGCGATAGTGAGAGGCCCGCGCACCGCGATGAAGAGCGGTCCCCGCACCGCGATGAAGAGTGGCCCCCGCTCGCCGCAACTAGAGAAAGCCCTCGCACGAACCGAAGACCCAACACAGCCAAAAATAAATAAATTAATTAATTAAATAAATAAATTTAAAAAAAAAACAAAAAAACATACACACAGACACATGCACATACAAGACACATTTTTTAAAAATTAAGAAGGTATTTATGTACTGATGTACAACATATGATTTTTTTTTCCATAAGTACATGGATATCTCATTAATTTTTTGACAAGTTATATTGGTTACATTTAATGGCTGGTATACAAATTATCTAATTATTATCAGTGCAATTTAAGCCACATATATTTTCATTTTAAGACTTGCTCTGTATGTAAAGGAAACCATAGCTGAAATCTTGATATTGTCAAATGACCCTCCTAAAAGAGGTAGCATGACTTCAGAAATGTATAAAATGGCCTACTTCTCTATATCTTCCAAACTGTGCATTGATCTTTTTTCACTTTTGCTAAACTGATAGGTGATAAATATCTCAAATGTATCTTTTATATATTTATTTATATTCCTTACATTATTACTGAAACTGGGACCTTTCTATGTGCTTACTTAATATTATTATTTCTTCTATGAATTTCTCATTTTTATCTATTTTTTTCTATATACGTTTTCTATAAAAATGAAACCCTGGCTACCTGCTTTTCTGCATAACGTGTGATCTGATATACACAATGCCGAAGTTCATTTTTCACTGAAAGTGGATGATAAAAAATTTGATATCAGTTAATACAATAAACATTTATTTGTAAAAAAAAAAAAAAACCCATTTACTGGACACTGGTCTTTCCTTAGAAAAATATTAGGTGCTGAATACAGGAATGTAAATAACTCTAAACCAGAATTAGGCAAGTCTCTCTTGAAAAAAATGATTTCTCACATCACTTGAATAAAAGTAACTATTTAATTCCCCTAAGCTGTTTAACAGAACTGAAAAAAAAGCACAATATTCAGCTTTGGCCTTTTATTGGTGTTCTGTGCAGATTGTTTGCAAATCTCAGACATCATCTGCTGCCCTCTGCCTTTATGGAAACATATTGCCTTCCACGTAGTCCTATAACCCGTAGAAAGGGACCCGCCTCAGTATCCTTGCCTGGCTCAGTTGTCATCTGACATTAACCCATAGGAAGTGCGGCCTCTGTGTGAACTTGGTGGTGGATTCAAACCTCAGCAGCTGGGGTCCTTCATCAATCACGCCCCCCATAGTAGGAGATCTGAGTGGTGCGTCTTCATGGCTGCAGGAGGATATCCCTCAACTTTTGTTGGTTGTATCCTGGAAAGGTGTAAAGGCCAACAAGTTCAAAATAGTGGCTAAAGTCAAAGCACTGTTGCAGGATTGGAATCACAGTAGAATCCAATGACAAGAAAGAAAAAAAAACAGTGGAAATAAGTGCTCTTTTCATTCTTTTAGCTGTAGTTTTGGAGCAGACAGAAGCGATGAGAATAGGGTAACAAGGGGAGCAAAAAGCCCTATGTCAGTTCTGGGACACAGAACTGACAGGGAGCTACCTGGCCCTGGTAGCAGTAGTAGATAGATCCATAATCAAATCGTGAACAGGTCTTCAGAGTTACAAAAAGTACAGTGATGGATACTTTTTCTTCTGAACAGGCTTTCCAAGCACTCTTTCCCAGCTGAGTTGAAGTCACTGCCACAACACGAACACCAGGACCCAGTGTTATGTTCATAGGTTTAAGTATTAAAAAAACACCGAACCATCTGTGCTCTGCCATTTTACATTATGTTAATTCAAGATGACAGCTTCTTTGGTGAAACAATTTTTTTTCTGTTTTACTTGCACACTGTGCCCCATGATGATTATTGTAGACATTATTTCACATGGGGTGGTCCACAGTCATTTAACACCTTCTATCACATTGGGATCTCTGGATAAGGACTCATTAATTAGGTGGACAGAAGATAAATGTTTCTGTAACAATGGCAAGGAGCCAGGGCTTACTCCTCCCAGGTGTTCAGAGAAGTTGCTAGAACCCAATCCATCCTCAGAGAATGACTAAGATCCATTCAAGATGGGGAAACACTGACATGGAAGAATGCTATTTTATTTTATTATTTTTTTAAACATCTTTTTTGGAGTATAATTGCTTTACAATGTTGTGTTAGTTTTTGCTGTATAACAAAGTGAATCAGCCATATGCTTACATATATCCGCATATCCCCTCCCTCTTGCGTCTCCCTCCCACCCTCCCTATCCCACCCCTCTGGGTGGTCACAAAGCACCGAGCTGATCTCCCTGTGCTATGCGGCTGCTTCCCACTAGCTATCTCTTTTACTTTTGGTAGTGTATATATGTCAATGCCACTCTCTCACTTCATCCCAGTTTTTTAAAATAATCATTAAAAATAATAATGGATTTACTTATTCAGATGAAATTCCTTTAAATAAATCTCCCCAAAGAGTTACTAAGTAATGGTCTTGGAGTATTTCCAATTCTGGGCTGACACAGCTTCCTGGAGAGTCTAGTAAATGTTTTGAGGGATTCCCATATTAGGGTCACTTCATTAGGACCTAACTAACATCAATAAAGGTACTCATAAAATATACTAGAACTGGCATTCATTTGGAGAAAATGAGAGGGTCTCTTATGTCTAGGAAATGAAATTATTTGAACAAGAAATGTTTTCACTCATGTATTTCTCTTTACTGAGGTCTTTTATATATCTCAAGTAGTATGACTTTTCTTTTTTTTAACTGTCAATGTTTGTGATTTTTTAAAAATAAATTTATTTATTTTATTTATTTATTTTTGGCTGTGTTGGGTCTTCTTTGCTGCTCGTGGTCTTTCTCTTGTTGCGGAGCACGGGCTCTAGGCGCGCAGGCTTCAGTAGTTGTGGCACGTGGGCTCAGTAGTTGTGGCTCGTGGGGTACAGAGCGCAGGCTCAGTAGTTGTGGCACACAGGCTTAGTTGCTCCACGGCATGTGGGATCTTCCCGGACCAGGGCTCGAACCAGTGTCCCCTGAATTGGCAGGTGGATTCTTAAACACTGCGCCACCAGGAAAGTCCCTGTCTGTGATGTTTTGAATCAATTTTTGTGTGACGATCAGGACAACAAAGTTTAGTTTATGATGATTCATATTCTGTGAAGTTGTTTTTTTTTTTTAAGATACATCTCCAAGATAAGGCTTTACCTTGATGTTAAGGTAACTTGTATGGTACTTGGTGATGGCCGTGAAAACCAGTCAAAGGTGGCTGATTAGAAAGTTGCCTGAAATTGTCTACAAAAATGAAATTTGGGGGATTTGGTGAATTTGTGTATCATGTAAATATATTCTAAGTCATAAACCTTACTGAAACAAGTTTTAGAAAATCAAGTCACTTAAAAATTTCAGCTATTGGGAACACTACACAACTATAAGGACAGGCACTACCACAGCAGAACATGAACAGAGACATTCCATAGAATGGGGAGAAAAAATGCTTTGATTTTTCAGGAAAATATTCTTACTCTTTGCCTTACATTTGAGATATAAACTAACATGTTGATGTTTAAATTCTACTGTAATCATACACTTATTCTTAAATGTCGTAAATGAATCAAATACTATGAACAATTCTATGCTTGGAAAAATGCCTAAAAGTGAGACGCAGATCTGTATTCTGCCACTTCAAATGTTGATTACACAGTATTTGAAATAGGAATGTGTGTCATTGTCAAAGGATGTGTATTATTATCAGCCTCTTTATTTCATCTTCACTGTGTCCTGTTTAGCCACCAGAAAAAAAACAAAAGAATTAGCAATTGCTTGCCAAATCCCATGTCTTCCCCAAGCATTTGAAAATAAAACTACCCCAAATTTTATGGCTTGCCATTTTTCAGCACTTACCAATTATATTTTGAGCTATATTTTTTTTACCAACGAAGAAGTGATACCAAAAAAGCCACGATGTTTAAAACTTCTCTTTTCCTCTCCTTTTCAAAGTGCAACTCTTTGAAAAGGAAAGCATATTTGTCTTTATAATCTCTTGACACCTTCCTTTCAAAGAAGAGTTTCAATTTTTATGTTTCCAATGTTATTCTTAAAGCTGTATGTCATTGCATCATTTTTTAAAATTCCTACCAGAAGAGATACCCTGGATTTGCCTTTGACTAATAAAACACACTTTGTAATCAAAGTAAGCTAAGAGATGTTTCTCAGATATCTTTTGATTTAGAACCTAGGAAAGCAGTAATATCTGCTATAGATTATAGAGAATTCTGGGGACCAATGGGAAGAAGAAATTCAGAGGTAAGGTAAATAAGAACTGGATTATGGGGTACAAAGACACAAAAGTTCTTTTATACTTTGTCATATATTAATTTATTTAACAAATATTTGGTGAACTCTCACTAGGTTTCAGGAACTGTGTGGGAACATATGTTCTCTGGTATTTAAAATAAGAGAATAAAGTATATCGTTATTGTTAATAGCATAGATGAATGAATGATACAATAAATATGTAGATTTCCCTTTTGTTGATTGTGGCATTAAGATAAATTCTTTCTATAGATGTTTTAGAAATTGGATTGTTGGTCAAATATAAACCATTGCTTCACTCATTAACACTTAAGAATAACATTTGTCATTCATTATTTTCCTGAGGTCACTTTCAATTTTAAGTGTCAAAATGAAGCATAGCATATTGTCAGTTTTACAAAATTGTAATGGTAATCATCTTAAAAATAGAGATACGATCCTCTAATGAGTTTGCCATGAAATTCTTATCAGAGTGACTTTGTTTGAATCTGTTTGTTTTTTATAATTAAAAAGGGATTAATCTCCAAAATATAAACACAGCTCATGCAGCCCAATATCAAAAAACAACAACAACCCAATCAAAAAATGGGCAGAAGACCTAAATAGACATTTCTCCAAAAAAGACATACAGATGTCCAAGAGGCACATGAAAAGATGTTCAACATAGCTAATTATTAGAGAAATGCAAATCAAAACTACAATGAGGTATCACCCCACACCAGTCAGAATGGCCATCATCAAAAAGTCTACAAACAATAAATGCTGGACAGGGTGTGGAGAAAAGGGAACCCTCCTACACTGTTGGCGAGAATGTAGATTGGGACAGCCACTATGGAGAACAGTATGGATGTTCCTTTAAAAAGTAAAAATACAGCTACCATATGATCCCACAATCCCACTCCTGGGCATATATCCAGAGAAAACCATAATTTGAAAAGATATATGCATCCCAATGTTCACTGAAGCACTATTTACAATAGCTAAGATATGGAAGCAACCTAAATGTCCATCAATAGATGAATAGATAAAGAAGATGTGGTACATACATACAATGGAATATTACTCAGCCATAAAAAAGAATGAAATAATGCCATTTGCAGCTACTTGGGTGGACCTAGAGATTATCACACTAAGTGAAAGTAAGTCAGACAGAGAAAGACAAATATGATATCGTTTATATGCAGAATCTAAAAAAAATGATCCAAATGAACTTACTTATAAAACAGAAACAGATTCACAGATTAGAAAACAAATTTATGGTTACCAAAGGGGAAAGGCTGGGACGAGAGATAAATTAAGAGTTTGGGATTAACATATACACAGTACATATATTTAAAACAGATAACCAACAAGGATCTACTGTATAGCACAGGGAACTCAATATTCTGTAATAACCTAAATGGGAAAAGAATTTGGAAAAGAATAGGTATATGTATATGTATAACTGAATCACTTTGCTGTATACCTGAAACTAACACGACATTGTAAATCAACTCCAATATAAAATAAAATTTTTATAAAATAAAATTTTTTTAAACTTTTTTTGGCCTAAAAAATATAAAAATAAAAATATATTTTCTCTGAGTATAACCATGGGACAATACATTTAAAAGAGCGGTTTCCACTGGGGTTGAATAAGCATTTATATAGACAGGATGTAAATGTGCCATCTAGCTTTGTTTCAGAGCAGATGAGTCAGTTAGCAGAATTACGTGTATCTTCAAACCTACTAATCTCTGACCAGAATACAATCTCCCATGATCACTATTTAAAATTTTAATGTGGACAGTGCTCATCATTACTTTTCCCCGAATATGGTTATCTCTTACATAATGGAAAGGATTCTTTTATTGTAATAGAAATCCCATTCCTTTATTTCTATTCCATTTAACTTCATTCCCTGCACCTTTGAGTTCATACAACTTGTTTATTTTGTTGTTGCTTAAATATAATCAAGGAAGAGACTATTTTTAAAGTAAATTAACTAGTTTATTACTATTGCTCTTGATGGTACCTCAGGTTGTTTTCTTGGCTTTTATCTCACATTAATCTCTTTAGGTCATTTTATATTCTATCTGTCTTGCTGAAATGTGGACTTAATGTTACTGATACTCAAGTCAAAATCTCCTTTGCAGAACTGTCTTACATTTGCTCCACCAGCATACATCCAACTGCCTTCCAGGATCTCTACTTAGACATTGCACACATTTCTAATCTCCACAAGTCCAAAACTAAAGCCATTACCTTCACCCAAATGTATCAAAACTCTATTTCTTCCAGAATTTCCTATTTTGACTTGTAGCCCAACCACAATCTCTGGTCACAAAGCCAAACTACTGGAAATCATTTATCATAATAAGGGTGTCAGTTTATAAGCTAGTTGACATAATTGATAAACTCCTCGAACTTGATAGCTTAATTTAATACAATTTATTTCTCACTCTCATCACAGTAAAAAACAGGTATTCCTCCTGGTTGGTAGCCCTTCTGCAATATTGACTCAGAAATGTAGATTCCTTACATCTTTTGTCTCCAATTTTAACTTTTGGCTCCCAAAGTCACTCTGAGAGTCATCTCTATACAGGAAGTCAAGAGGGGTAGAAAGCATAGAGATTTTTTCTTCAGTGGCTTTTATTGACCAAGTGTAGAACAACATGCAAGTTTTCTGCCATAATTTTATTAACTAGATCTCTCTCTGTGCATGACTATACCTAATTGCATGGCAGTTGCAAAATTTAGGCACCTGTGTGTCCGGAAGGAAAATAAAATGGGTTTTGATAATTACATACAAGTATCTACTCCATCATCATACAGTCTTCTCCAAAATCTCCCCAGCTAATTTCCAAATGTCTTTCTCAATGTTTAGGTGGCTGACTCACTCACTCTCTCATTCTCATTCTCATTCTCCCTCTCTCTCTCTCCCCCACCTCTTAACAATTACAATGGGCTTTTAATTGGTCTGTAAAATAGAATTATAATAGTGTCAAAACTTCAAGTTTGTTTTAAGAAATAAAGATGATCCATGTCACATTCCTTGCATATAATAGTGTTTAATAGATGGTAGCTATTCATCATTATCAGATGCTGCATCATTTGGTTCCCATGTGGATCAAGAGATGCTTGAAGATGCTGTACATGTTTCAACAACTTAGTATCCACCTATCTGTTCTATAAGATTTAAAGATTCTTTTGATAGTGAACACAACAAAACGACACTAAGATAGGTCAAAGGGAGAACTGTCTGTTATACATCTCCAAACAAAAGAAGACTGCCAAGCAAGGCCACAAAGGCACTTGCACCTGAGACCTGAGCAACAGAAATTTGGAGCTCCAGGGGGAAGCTTACATACAGCAAGAGGGACTTACGGTTACCAAAGGGGAGAGTGGGGGTGGGAGGGAGAAATGAATTAGGAGTTTGAGATTAACTGATACACACTACTATATATAAAACAGATAAACAACTAGGATCTACTGTATAGCACAGGGAACTATACTCAATATCTTGTAATAACTGATAATGGAAAAGAATCTGGAAAAGAATAAGATATATATACATAATATCTGAATCACTTTGCTTTACACATGAAACTAACACAGCATTATAAATTATACTTCAATAAAAAATTAAATATTGACTTCATTGTTAAAAAAAAGAGGGATGGGGTTAGCTAGGTTTCCAGAGCTCCCTATAGATGGACTAATTTGAATAATTTTGCAGGCTCTGGGGAATAGAGGAGTGCTCTCTCGTTTTCTGGTACCTGGCATTGGGCAATTAGGGCAGGTGCATGGTGGCCCCCAGTGTGAGAGCCTGATAATGGAGTGTGGACTTCAGCTGCTCAAGATGAATTGACTGGATCCTAGTCAGGGCTTCAAAACTGGGTCAAGAAAAAAAAAAAACTATTTAAATACATTATAGAGTCCTTGGTTAAAAAACAAACAAACAAACAAAAACCTGTTTATCTTTTAAACAGAATGAAATTAATGTACTGGGAAAATATGATTCAACATTATTTCTTAGATCTTGTGCTTCACATTAATGTTTGGCTATACTGACATCAGTGATGAATTTAAGTAGTTATTGCAATGTCTTTTATTAGAAATCTATTAGGAGATAGTGATATATTACTCAATATGTTTAATTTTCAGTAACCTTTTAAAACTCCGGAAGATTTTAAAAATAATGAATTTTCACTTCTGACCATAAGTTAATGCATGTTTTTTTGTATCATTTTAGACAATGTCTCCAGATTCTCACCTTCATCATCTGATGCAGAAAACATCATGTCCTCAGCTATCTTTCATATCAATTGCATCCATTTCATGTTTAACCAATCAAAAAGTATTCTTACTAAGTCTCCATTTACCATACATTGTATTTAGTGGTAATTAGCAAATGGAAACATAGTCACTGGTCTCAACATCTGTGAAAGATAATGGACATCCAAGAGGAAAACAACGTTATTTTATTTTATTGTGTATCATGCATCCTAATTTTGACTCTTTTTCACTCTTAATCATTTAGGATACCTTGCACAATTCCATCTGCTACACAGAGCTGGCGTGGTGGTCCCCTGGGAGTCAATATGCATTTCTATTATGTCTCCCTCATCTTGATAGCAGAAAGAAGAGAAACCATTCTCATCTCTCCTAATGCCAGACACCTGTTTCAATTATCTGCTTTGGTTCATAAAATTCAGTCATTTCCAGGATTATTATAAACTTACATTGGGAACAATTCTGGCAGAAGACACACTTTCATTTGAAGCTCTTGCTTCTGGATCCACCTTTGTACCATTCACTCTCCTGTTGCTGCCAGCTCTTTCCCCTCAGTTTTCATCCATTTTTTTCCCCCTAATTTTCACTACTGAGTTACCTCCCTATTAAGGAATACTTCAAGGTTTCCTTGTTTGACATATGATATATTCTCTGTTGTGGTAATGATGATATTGAGCTGAAAAGATCTTGGTTTAGAGTATGTCCAAGAAAACCTTATACTACAGAGCAGTTTACAAAAATTATGGCAACTATAAAAATTATGGCAATTATAACAATAATCTTACCTGTATTAATATGGTGCTTTTATGTAACTTCCTTATATATACATCAATTTATTTGACTTTTACACATCTTGTAAGCTAAGTAGGTCAGTATAGTTTTTCCCATTTCATAGATGAGGGCTGAGGCTGAGACAGGTTAAAAGAGCTGCTGAAAGGTCATTGCTTTTTCTATTAGTTATCACAAAACCATGTCTAATTCTTCGATATCTTAAGAAATCTGAAATGCCTAATCCAACCAATCTTTTAAAATAATATGATATATTACAATAAATGTCAGACTAGGTAAAATGAAATATTCATAATTCAAATTGATTCTTAATATTCCTTAGTCAAAAACCACATGGAAATTCTATTTCTAAGATATTTGCCAAGTGTCTTTGATTTGTAGTAAATAAATTTAAGTCCTTTGATGTAAATAAATTATAAAGTATAATTCTACACCTGAGTTTCCAGTCCCATAAATGCTATCTTGTGTACTTCTTTGAAATTAAAAAGAGAACATAGTGCTATAAAGAAATGAAAACATGGTACTATTTATTGTAAATCACATTACCTGTCAGTGAAGGAAACTGTTGATACATTTTTACTTTTAGATTTTTTTATGATGCTATAAATTATTTGTATAACTGATGCAATATACTGTTTGAACAAACCTGTCCTCTATATAATCATATAAAACCAAAAATATTAAACATGGATGAGCTCAGGATGGCAGAGTAGAAGGACGTGAGCTCACCCCCTTCTTATGAAAACACCAAAATCACAACTAACTGCTGAATAATCTTCGACAAAAAAATGCTAGAACCTACCAAAAAAGATACCCTACATCCAAAGACAAAGAAGAAACCACAATGAGATGGTAGGAGTGGCGCAACTGCGATAAAAATTAAACCCCAGGCCTGCCAGGTGGGCAACCCACAAACTGGAAAACAATTATACCACAGAAATTATCCCACAGGAGTGAAAGTTCTGAGCCCCCCGTCAGGCTTCCCAGCCTGGGGGTCTGACAGTAGGAGTCGTCCCCTGAGAATCTGGCTTTGAAGGCCAGTGGGGTTTGATCGCAGGAATTCCACAGGACTGGGGGAAGCAGAAACTCAACTCTTGGAGGGCACACACAAAGTCTCATGAACACAAGGACCCAGGGGAAAAAAGCAGTGACCCCATAAGAAACTGAGCCAGACCTACATGCCTAGTACTAGAGGATCTCCTGCAGAGGTGGGGGGTGGCTGTGGCTCACTGTGGGGACAAGGACACTGGCAGCAGCAGTTCTGAGAAGTACTCACTGGCGTGAGCCCCCACCGGAACCCACCATTAGCCCCACCAAACAGCCTGTCGGCTCCAGTGCTGGGTGACCTCAGGACAAACAACCAACAGGGCAGGAACACAGCCCCACCCATCTGCAGACAAGTGGCTTACAGTCTCCCTGAGCAAGGCCCTGACCACCAGAGGGACAAGACCAACTCTACCCACCACTGGGCAGGAACCAGCCCCTCCCATCAGGAAGCCTGCACAAGCCTCTTAGCCTCACTGACCAGACGGAAGACAGCAGAAGCAAGAACAACAATCCTGCAGTCTGCAGAAGAGAAACAGCAATCACAGGAAGTTAGACAAAATGAGACAGCAGAGGAATATGTCCCAGACGAAGGAATAAGATGAAACCCCAGAAGAACAACTAAGTGAACTGGAGATAGCCAAACTAAGGAAAAAGAATTCAGAATGAGAGTGAAGATGATCCAAGATCTCGGAAAAAGAATTGAGGCAAGGATCAAGAAGATGCAAGAAATGTATAACATAGACCTGAAAGAACTAAAGAACAAACAGAGATGAACAATACAATAACTGAAATGAAAAATACACTAGAAGGAATCAAATCAATAGCAAAATAAGTGAGGCAGAAGAATGGATAAGTGACCTGAAAGACAAAATGGTGGAAATCACTGCTGCAGAACAGAATACAGAAAAAAGAATGAAAAGAAATGTAGACAGTCTAAGAGACCTCTGGGAAACATTAAATGTACCAAGATTCACATTATAGGGGTCCCAGAAGGATAAGAGAGAGAGAGAAAGGACTTGAAAAAATATTTGAAAAGATAATAGATGAAAACTTCCCTAACATGGGAAGGGAAACAGTCACCCAAGTCCAGGAAGCACAGACAGTACCAGGCGGGATAAACCCAAGGAGGAACATGCCAAGACACATAGTAATCAAATTGACAAAAATTAAAGACAAAGAAAAAATATTAAAAGCAATGAGAGAAAAGCAAAACATAACATACAAGGGAACTCCCATATGTTTATCAGCAGAAACTTTGCAGGCTAGAAGGGAGTGGCATGATATACTGAAAGTGTCCAAAGGGAAAACCTACAACCAAGAATACTCTATTGAGCAAAGCTCTCATTCAGGTTTGATGGAGAAATCAAAAACTTTACAGACAAACAAAACCTAAGAGAATTCAGCACCACCAGACCAGCTTTGAAACAAATGTTAAAGGAACTTCTCTAAGTGGAAAAGGAAAGACCAGAACTAGCAACAAGAAAATTACAAATGAAAAAGCTCACCAGTAAAGGCAAACATACAGTAAAGGTAGGAAATCATCCACATACAAATATGATAACAAAATGAGCAATTATGAGAAGAGGAGAGCATGAATGCAGAATATTGGAAACGCATTTGAAATTAAAAGACCAGCAACTTAAAACAATCTTGTTTATACACAGACTGCTATATCTAAACCTCATGGTAAACACAAATTGAAAATCTACAGTACATACACACACAAAAAAAGAAAAAGCAATCCAAACATAACACTAAAGTTAGTCATCAAATCACAAGAGAAGAGAATAAAAGAGGAAGGGAAGAAAAAAAACCTACAAAGACAAATCCAAAACAAGTAACAAAATGGCAATAAGAACATACATATTTACAATTAACCTTAAACATAAATGGATAAATGCTCCAACCAAAAGACACAGACTGGCTGAATGGAAACAAAAATTAGACATCTGGGCTTCACTGGTGGCGTAGTGGTTGAGAATCTGCCTGCCAATGCAGGGGACACGGGTTCGAGCCCTGGTCTGGGAATATCCCACAGGCCACGGAGTGGCTGGGCCCGTGAGCCACAAATACTGAGATTGCGCATCTGGAGCCTGTGTTCCGCAACAAGAGAGGCCACGATAGTGAGAGGCCTGCGCACCGCGATGAAGAGTGGCCCCCACTTGCCACAACTAGAGAAAGCCCTCGCACAGAAATGAAGACCCAACACAGCCATAAATAAATAAATAAATAAATAAATAAATAAATAGATATTTTAAAAATGGAGATTTCTAAAAAAAAAAAAAAAAAATGAGACGCTTATATATATGTTGTTTACAAGAGACCCACTTCAGATCTAGGGACACATACAGACTGAAAGTGAGGGGATGGAAAAGCATAGTCCATGCAAAAGGAAATCAAAAGAACGCTGGAGTAGCAATACCCATATCAGACAAAGTAGACTTTAAAGACTATTACAAGAGACAAGGAAGGACACTACATAATGATCAAGGGATCAATCCCAGAAGAAGATATAACAATTGTAAATATATGTGCACCCAACATAGCAGCACCTCAATATATAAGGCAAATACTAACAGCCATAAAGGGAGAAATCAACAGTAACACAGTAATACTGGGGGACTTTAACACCCCACTTACAGCAATGGAAAGATCATCCTGACAGAAAATCAATAAGGAAACACAGGCCTTAAACACATTAGACCAGATGAACTTAATTGATATTTATAGAACATTCCATCCAAAAGTAGCAGAATACACATTCTTCTCATGTGCACATGGAACATTCTTCAGGATTCACCACATGTTGGGTCACAAAGCAAGCCTTGGTAAATTTAAGAAAACTGAAATCATATCAAGCATCTTTTCTGAGCACAATGCTATGAGATCAGAAATCAACTACAAGAAAAAAACTGTAAAAACACAGGGAGGCTAAACAATATTCTACTAAACAACAAATCACTAAAGATCTTTAGATCACTAAAGAAACCAAAGAGGAAATTTAAAAATACCTATAGACAAATGAAAATGAAAGCACAATGATCCAAAACCTATGGGATGCAGCAAAAGCAGTTCTAAGAGGGAAGTTTATAGCAATACAATCTTACCTCAGGAAACAAGAAAAATCTCAAATAATGAACCTAACCTTACACCTAAAGCAACTAGAGAATGAAGCACAAACAAAACCTAAACTTAGTAGAATGAAAGAAATCATAAAGATCAGAGGAGAAGTAAATGAAACAGAGATGAAGAAAACAATTCCAAAGATCAATGAAACTAAAAGCTGGTTCTTTGAGAAGATAAACAAAATTGATAAACGTTTAGGCAGACTCATCAAGAAAAAAGGGAGAGGACTCAAATCAATAAAATTAGAAATGAAAAAGGAGAAGTTACAGTGGACACCACAGAAATAGAAACGATGATGGAGATCAAGGAGACTACTAAAAGCAACTATATGCCAATAAAATGGACAAGCTGGAAGATATGGACAAATTCTTAGAATGTACACTCTCCCAAGACTGAATCAGGAAGAAATAGAAAATATGAACAGACCAATCACAGATCCTAAAATTGAAACTGAGATTTAAAACTCCCAACAAACAAAAGTCCAAGACCAGATGACTTCACAGGCGAATTCTATCAAACATTTAGAGAAGAGTTAACACCTCCTCTTCTAAAACTCTTCCAAAAATTTTCAGAGGAAGAAAGACTCCCAATCTCATTCAACAAGGCCACCATCACACTGATACCAAAACCAGACAAAGATATCACAAAAAAAGAACATTACAGGCCAATATCACTGATGAATATAGATGCAAAAATCCTCAACAAAATACTAGCAAACAGAATCCAACAGCACATTAAAAGGATCATACACCATGATCAAGTGGGATTTATCCCAGGATGCAAGGATTTTTCAGTATCTGCAAATCAATCAGTGTGATACTCCACATCAACAAATTGAAGACTAAAAACCAGATGATTGTCTCAATAGATACAGAAAAAGCTTTTGACAAAATTCAACAACGATTTATGATAAAAACTCTTCGGAAAGTGGGCATAGAGGGAACCTACCTCAACATAATAAAGGCCATATACAACAAACCCACAGCAAACATTATTCTCAATGGTGAAAAACTGAAAGCATTTCCTCTAAGATCAGGAACAAGACAAGGATGTCCACTCATACCACTATTATTCAGTATAGTTTTGGAAGTCCTAGCCATGTTGATCAGAAAAGAAATATAAATAAAAGGAATCCAAATTGGAAAAGCAGAAGTAAAACTGTCACTGTTTGCAGATGACATGATACTATACATAGAAAATCCTAAAGATGCTACCAGAAAACTACTAGAGCTAATCAATGAATTTAGTAAAGTCACAGGATACAAAATTAAAATAGAGAAATCTCTTGCATTCCTATACACTGACAATGAAAGATGAGAAAGAGAACTTAAGGAAACAATCTAATTTACCATTGCAACAAAAAGAATAAAGTATCTAGGATAAACCTACCGAAGGAGGCAAAAGACCTCTACTCGGAATACAATAAGATACTGATACTGATGAAAGAAATCGAAGACAACACAAGTAGATGGAAAAATATACCATGCTCTTGGATTAGAAGAATCAATATTGTTTAAATGACTATACTACCCAAGGCAATCTACTATGAAATTACCAATGGCATTTTTCACAGAACTAGGTCAAAAATCTTAAAATTTGTATGGTGACAGAAAAGATGCTGAATAGCCCAAGCAATCTTGAGAAAGAAAAGTGAGTTGGAGGACTCAGGCTCCCTGACTATACTACAAAGCTATAGTCATCAAAACAGTATGGTACTGGCAGGAAAAAAAAAAAGAAATATAGATTAATGGAACAGGATAGAAAGCCCAGAAATAAACCCACACACCTATGGTCAATTAATTTATGACAAAGGAGGCAAGACAACACAATGTAGAAAAGACAGTCTCTTCAATATATGGTGTTGGAAAAACTGTACAGCTACATGCAAAAAAAATGAAATTAGAACATTCTTTAACACCATACACAAAACTAAACTCAAAATGGATTAAAGACCTAAATGTAAGACCAGACACTATAAAACTCTTAGAGAAAAACATAGGCGGAACACTCTGACATAAATCGCAACAAGATCTGCTTTGATCCGTCTTCCAGAGCAATGGAAATAAAACAAAAATAAACAAATGGGACCTAATTAAACTCAAAAGCTTTTGCACAGCATAGGAAACCATAAACAAAACGAAGACAACCCACAGAATGGGAGAAAATATTTGCAAACAAAGCGACCGACAAGGGATTAGTATCCAAAATTAACAAACAGCCCATGTGGCTCAATATCATAAAAACAAACAACCCAATCAAAAAACGGGCTGAAGACCTAAATAGATATTTCTACAAAGAAGACATACAGATGGACAAGAGGAACATGAAAAGATGTTCAACATAGCTAATTATTAGAGAAATGCAAATCAAAACTACAATGAGCTATCACCTCACACCAGTCAGAATGGCCATCATCAAGATTCTACAAACAATAAATTCTGGAGAGGGTGTGGAGAAAAGGGAACCCTCTTGCACTGTTGGTGGGAATGTAAATTGGTACAGCCACAATGGAGAACAGTACGGAGGTTCCTTGAAAAACTAAAAATAGAGCTACCATATGATCCTGTAATCCCACTCCTGGGCATACATCCAGAGAAAAACATGGTCCAAACATGGTCCAATGTTCATTGCCACAGGGTTTACAAGAGCCAGGACGTGGAAGCAACCTAAATTCCATTGACAGATGAATGGATAAAGAAGATGTTGTTCATATACACCATGGAATATACTCAGCCATTAAAAAGAATGAAATAATGTCAGTTGCAGCAACATGGATGGACCTAGAGATTGTCATACTGAGTGAAGTAAGTCAGACAAAGAAAGACAAATATAATATGATATCACTTATATGTGGAATCTAAGAGAAAAGCATACAAATGAACTTATTTACAAAACAGAAACAGACTCACAGACTTAGAGAAGGAACTTACGGTTACCGGGGGAAAGGTGGGGGGGGAGGGATAGTTAGGGAGTTTGAGATTGACATGTACACACTGCTATATTTAAAATGGATAACCAACAAGGACCTACTGTACAGCATAATACGTGCATAGACCCTCAGTGCTCTATTAAGCTACAACTCCAACAAATAAGCCTAGAGACAATAATGGATCAGTAAATATTTGTGTCAGTAACTTCCAAATAAAATCAATACTCCCAAGAATTTTATAAAATAGTTTATTTTAAATATTGATGCTTATCAAAATTTCTTGAAAATCTGGCTACTTATTATCCTAAAATTTGCTATGATCTTCATGGAAAGTTTCATCCACTTCACTAAATACAGAATTTCAGCCCAGAATCATTTTCTTACCCTCTTTCACACCACCTCAGTGTGGAAAAATTATCTCATATTTTGGAAAAATGTCCTTATCTATCTTATTACGTTATTCCAGTCTGTGATACAAGACAACAGACAGCTAACATTCCCAAAGGGGATGGGCCTTCTTTGAAGGATGATATATTAGTCTGCTTACTCTGATATAACAGGGTACCACAGACTACATGGATTAAACAACAGAAATTTATTTTCTCAAAATTCTGGAGACTCAAATCTGAAATCAAGGTGTCAGCAAGGTTGGTTTCTTCGGAGGCCTTTTTCCTTGGCTTATGGTTGGCCATCCTCTCTCTGTATCTTCCTCTAGACTTGCCTCTGTGCATATCTCTGTCCAATTGTTTTCTTCTTATAAGGCACCAGACATACTGGATTAGAGCCCATCCTAATGACCTTAATACCTCTTTAAAGGCCCTATATCCAAATATCATCACATTTTGAGGTACTGAAGGTTAGGACTTCCACTTTAGATTTTTAAGAAAGCCCATAAATGAGGTCAATATCCACCAATCAAGGTATACACACCAGGGATCCATCCAGAGAACTTCTCAATACATTATTTCTTGCCTTCCCAAATCTAAGAAACTCATATATTCTTTTGCATTCCATTTGGAAACCTTAAGCATCATCATGATTGGCATGCTATGTATTATAGTGATTGTATTATGTATTGATTATACATCTGTACTGAATTCTTTGGTGGGTATTTATCTGTTTTGCATTATGCATTATACAAGCCAGGAGAGTTCTCAGGTACTTAGAGAAGTCCTGTATATTTAGAAAAGCCTGTGTCTCTCTAGATCTAAGTGCTTTTACCTCTTTTTCCTTGGAAAGCTGATACCTTCTAATTCTGATCCTTAGCAGAATCAAAATAATAATAAATTTATTAAACAGTTTAAACGTCCTGACCACTAAAAAATGTGTATATGCATGTATGCATTTTTTGACTAATATTTTCCTTGTATAAAAATTCAGCTAGTCTGCCTTCCCCTCTGATTGCTCTCAGAGCAATGACAGAGCTAGGCTTCTTAACCACTTCATTCAAAAGAGTAACAATTTTCTGCCTGACCATATTTAGAAATTTAAAATTTTCTATATGAGGCCTCTAATCCTAAGGTAGTTCATGAAGTATTCTTCTTGCTTATTTTAAATATTTTCCTATTCTACACTCCATCTTCTTAATGTGTTTATTGAGAGTTGCACAATTTTTTCACACTAAGCAACCATTCACATACACAATATTTCATCCCATAAATTTAAGAATGGAAAGATTTATGACTTCCTAGCTATTGAAATAAGTGAGAAAATTCCTTTGATCTTTTATTTCCCCGTCAGAGTTTAACCTGTTGAGATAATTATTTCAAGTTCTTTTCCTTATACTTTAGATTCTAAATTAAAAAGAAATATTCCTAACAGTGAACAAAGATGTTCAAACTCTTTAACCATTTCCTTTCTTAACCAAAACACAATTACACAAAGGTGAGGACAATAAACTTTCAAGCATACAGAGAGTGGCATCTGTTTGTATATTTGCTGCTTGTTTGGTTTGTGTTTTATTACCATATTATTCTTAGGTTAGTAAATTGAAGCAGATATAAATATATCAGAGGGGCACCAGATCTAGACTTCACATAAATTATTTTCTGGTAAATTTCCCAACATATATAAAATTAGTAGGAGTTAAAATCCAAGTTATTAATCCTTCAAAGCACCTCTAGTATCTAGTGAATATCCCCTATGATAATTTTAAATTATCACCTTATATTTTTATCAGACAGATCAGTTCTCATCAATGAATTGGTCATGAAAAGCTTTCTGCAGCATTAAGAACCCTCAGAGTTCACAAGGTTTCTCCTGCATCCATGCCTCTTCAGCAGAGCTCCAAGACCTACAAGAAAAGCTCCTAAGGAATCCCTATATCTTTTCTAATTTTTATCAGTTGATATTTTCATAGTCCCTTGAGTATCACTCTGTTCTGGAAGGGTTCCTGGCATCCTTGGGCTTCCATAATAGTTTCTCTCATTTCTATAACTATTATGACAAATTTAATATTAGAAGTTACAAATTTTTCATCAGCTCCTCCAATTAGATGATCTTAGTAATGCATTATATTGACTTTAAACTTTTCTTGTTATAGGTTTACTATAATGGATTTTCTGATACAGAAATGCTGTCTATTAGAAATGGAAACTTGAAAGGCCAGGAAAGATTCCAGCAAGCTGCCTGTGTTAGATACTACAGTACAGGGTTCTTACAGCTCGGGCAACAAAATCAAGGCAATGGCATTTGTATAACGATTTCAATTTGACAAAAACTGTTTCATCATTATTTCCTCTTTCAGTTAAAGCAAATACATCTTAGATCACTTAAATGACCTATTTATGGCCCTAGAAGTAGTAGGCAAGTGCTAAGATTTGAAGCGATATCTTCTATTTTTAACACCAGAAAATTGAAGCAGTTGTGGGAGAGGTAGAAGTATGATGAATGGTGTTAATGAAGATTGTTATCCACTTTGTTGTCTTGGAAATTCACTCTTAAAAACATTATTAAATTAACAATAATAAGATTCTAACATGTTTATCGTAAGATATCCCTTCTTAATCTCCCTCTCATGATGAAACCACGCCCATGATATGAGAACAAACTTAGGCCAGTTTTCACAAATAATGACTTTCTGTCCGAGATTGAAAGACAATATTCCAAGTATAGTATTAAACTACCAGCATGGCTGCGTGCACTGTTCAACTTTCAATTCGCTGTCAAACGAAATTGGTATAGTATCAAAACCTATCAAAAACCTAACACAACAATTTCTCCCTGGAGAAACATACTGTAACTATTACAAGGCACTTTTAAGGTTTATTGATTTGGAGATAGGGAAGCACAGCTAGATGGGAGAGATGACAGAGATGAAGTGCATATCTCAGCATAATAAATATGCTCCCAAGTCAAGGATCATATAAATATAAAAACAGAGCATCATTTAATTGTCATATATTCTGCTTTTACAGCTGTATTTGCACCAGATTATACATATCCAAAAGACAAAGATATTGGTTTTTGAGATGCTGGTACCAATATAATATTTACATTATCTCTGATAGGAAAATAAGGATGACAGTTTTTAAAAGTCTAAGAACTAGGAGGCTCTATGTAACATGATTATCAACTTTAGCAGAATTCAGAAAGTTGAACAGCCAATTTCCCATATCTGTTTTATCCCTATTTAGTATCTTCCTGTAGAGCAGGACCTTTATAATGTGTTTCTGGGTAAAGGTGACTATTGAATTGATTTTTCCCTGGGAGAAGATCTATCATTATAATTATCCTGGTTTAAAGTACTAAAAACAGTACCAATAAAGTATATTCTTAAGTATTCTCTATTCAAAACTATGCTACTTTGCCATACAGGTTAAAGAGTGTCACCTCAAAATTATTTGACCAAATTTAAATTCAGTATTAAAATCAGCAATTGAAACAGTGACTTAAAATAAAAGCTATATTAACAAAATGCATAACCACTTTCTAATTCAAGGATACCCATAGTACATTTTTCATTTTGTTTTAATACTGAGAATGCTATTTCCTTTATAATAAGTCAAACAGAATGCATATGTACACTGATAATAATAGAATGAATCTGCTTCATTATTTTACATATTTGTAAGTTCAAATAAAAAGAGCATTATATAACTATCAGGTATGGAAAACATCCATGTATAGTAAATTAGAGTAAATGGTCTTTGAGAGTTTTCAATAAACATTTGAATCTTGTGAAAATGTCCAAGATTTTTTGTCATCATTAAAGAAGATGTATAGCTTTCATAAGATTTTCAAAGGGGTTTATGGCCCTAGTAGATGAATAACTACCACATTAGAGGCATTTCTACCCAATTCAAGAACAAAGAGATGATGTTCTAAAACTTATAGCTTATGTAGGAAGACATAAAACCAAAAAAACTTAAATGATAAGGAAAGTGTTTTTATTTACAGAAGACATAACATTCTGAATGCTATTTAAATGATGAATCATTATATCAGTAATGAAAGTTTAGTGCAGTAGGCTAGTATATGAAATATCCTGACAAGGAAATTAATAATTCTTATATCCTTAGATATAAGAATTATTATAATTCTAACTAAATATCTTAATTAGAAATATATAATGGGAAACTCCCTCATTCACAACAGCATATATAGTCACAAAATAACTAGAATAACCATAAGGATATGAGTCATAGGTGAAGAAAGCAATAAAAACTATCAAATATCAAGTATATAAAAAAGGAAGAAAATGAGAGGTTTAGCATATTACAGAGTGAAAAGTTTGAACATCTGCAATATAACTTCTTAAAATATAATGCAATTTCAACCTGAATCATAGTTTTTAATTTTATTTTAGAAATTTGAAAAACTTAACTTCCATTTAAAAATATCAAATAGATAAAAATAAAATTGAAGGAGCCATAATCCTATAACACACTGTAAAAATACAAAAGCAGAAATTAATTTATGTTTTGGGAATTAACAGTATTAATACATATGACTAGGGGGCAACAGAGTTAATTGGGAAATGAACATTTATTTAACAAATGATGTTGGCACTCTTTTGTTAGCTATTTAAAAAAAAATTTAACTAACATATATAAAAAGAAGTCCACTGCACACAAATAAGTAGCTTATTATATGTCACTATTAAATAATTTAAAAGAATATACAATTAGAAAATATAAACTCTAGTCACAAAAATAAATAAAATATTTAAGAATAAAACTAGGAAAAAGTATGCAAGCTTTACAATGTAAAGACAATAATACTTTACCTAAAGGCTCTAAAAGATCTAAGGGATGGAGAGACATGCCAAAACCCTGGATGAAAGACTAAAAATTCGAAAAATGCCAAATCACCCAAATAAATCCAGATATTCAATGTGCTTCTGAATACAACAAAAGTTTGCATGAAGATAATTATATTTGAAAGGGAAAGTGAAGATGAATATTTTAAATAGTTTTGCAACAAGTAAATAGCAAAGAAGACATCTTTTCCAAAGATTAAAGATTACTGTGAAATGATAGGAATTAAAAGACCAAGTAACTGCAATAAACAAGCAAGGGGACCCAGAACAGAATTCTACAAATTGACTTTTCTATCTGAAGATTTACTTAATGATAAAGGTAGGACTGCAAACCAGAAGGAAAACTGTAAGTTATTCAATAAATGGTCTGGTTATTCAAAACATATAAAAAATTCCAGATGGATTAGAAATTACATTTCAAGTTATTTAGAATTGTTGTATAGTTTAATACACATAAATGTATACAAATATTAAGAGTATATATACAAACATATTTGTTCAGTGGGATATCATTTAGAAAAATAATTTTGGAGTAAAGAAGGCTTTCTAGGTAAACACTAAACCCAAAAATCATAGAAAAAATAATAGATGTGGCTAGAGAAATAATTCTCTATTTTAAGTGTTATTATATTTAATGTTGAAAAGTCTTCTACAAATCAATAAAAAATTTTAAAAAGACAAACAGCCTACTCCCAGAATAAAGTATGGCATAGGCCAATACATTTATAAAAGTATGACCTAACACAATTTTTCAGGGAAGTTTAAATAAAGCAACACTGAAATACTGATTTTTATCACTTGGATATTAAAATATTAATTACAGAAAATAAATGTTACTGTATTATTAATAATATAATAAATTGGAACAGCCCATTTAGTGAACATTTTAGCAGTATTTAGCAAATTTAATATGTTGAAATACATCGACCTAGAAATTCTATTTCTCGGTATCCTATAAAATTTCTGTTCTCTATGTAAAACTATATAGAGCAAAATTTTAAGTCTTG
Source organism: Balaenoptera acutorostrata (assembly GCF_949987535.1). Lineage (NCBI taxonomy): Eukaryota > Metazoa > Chordata > Mammalia > Artiodactyla > Balaenopteridae > Balaenoptera > Balaenoptera acutorostrata. The sequence continues at coordinate 137,969,129 of NC_080068.1, read as the reverse complement.
ATACATGTGAAAATAACTGTAAAGGAGCTATATTTCCATCATCAGTATGTGGTTAAATAAATTATAGTGCACCTATACAATAGCAGAACAAGATTGACCTCTATGTACTGACCTGGAATGAAGTCCAAAGTATATTCATGAGAAAGACAGCAAATAAAAGAACAATATATAAGACATATATTCATTTATGTTAAATAAAACAAACTTAAAAACACAACTGTGTATTTTATTTCATTAACTATTTATTCTTTTCATGTTAGGAAAGAATAAACATCAAACTTTTAACTATGGTTGCCTCTGGAAACAGTAGTGTTTGAGAAGCACTAAGGATAATGGTATTGGAAAAATGGAACATTTAACTAACCATATTCGTCTATTACTTGAGATAAGAATATACTTAGGTATTACATACAACTTTTAGAAATCAAAAACAAAAATTTGATGAAAAAGCTAATACAATGATAAGATCTAAAACTAAACAAAAAGAACTTTCTAAATTTTAGAAAATTTTAGAAAATAACAAAGCAACAGCAGAAAATGTTGATTGATGGGGCAAAATTAAATAAATAAGTTTCCATATCCAATAATAAAGAAAAAATTTTAAAGTAAACAATAAACTGAGTACACTTGAGCCAAATACATTAGAATAAAAGGGTGACATTTTTAAGATGAAGAATTGGAACAAAGGAATAAGAAACTATTATGAGTCCAATTGGCAAGAACATAAAGAGACACATCGTGATATGAAAAATACTAGTGGCAAAAAGTGTTAGTTAGATGTGAAGTGTGCAAATTTAAGCAACAAAACATATTTCAGAGATGGGAGGGAATGTCCCATTCACTCCCCACCGCAACACCAGAAAAGCCTATGTCAAACAAACATGTTAAATTGTCCTATATTGTTATCTGGTGAGAAAAAAACACTGCTAAGAATAGACTCCCAAACACCACCCTGATAAAGGACACTTTTACAAAGTTTTGTTCTGGTTTGTACTTTGTTGTTGTTGTTCATAGAGATAAGCTAAGGTTAGAACCTGAGGGATTTAGGGGGGATGAGCTTTGGAAGCGGGGGCAGGGCACAAGTTAGGACTTGGGTAAAACAGGCCAGGCAGAAGTAGCTTTCAAGTTGTGGGGCTTTTCAGAGCTGTAATTTTCTGAAATATTTGTAATCTTGTCTTTCAAGAGCCAGTTGTGGCCTCAGAGCTCATTTCTGCAAATTTATAATCTCTGTAAATGTGTATTTCTCAGCAATGAAAGATACGATGCTTTGAGACAGATTATATATGCTGAAATCTCTCAGGAAAGTGGTTTTCTAGGAAGTACTACATCAGGCACTTTAGATGATCCACCTCCATCTCTGAGTCACATGAGTTAATCTGGAGCTGTGGACGATCCCCAGCACCCTCAACGCTTCCCACACGAAGCACCTACCTTCATCTTTTCTACCTGAGGACTTTCTAGCTCACCATGTCCCCAGGACAAACCTCAGTCAGTGGGGGAAGGGGTCTCAGCCTTTAGCTTCTAGTGGCACAGCTGAAGCCAATTCCTACACAGTTTCTCAGTTCCTCCTGGGACTCCAAATATTGCTATTCAAGATGGGAACACAGCTGCATTGCCATTCCAGGTCTTTAGACTGTCCTGAATATCTGCACAGCCTCTGTATTTATTCTTTAGTTATACATGATTATTTTTCCTTAAATCACGTGGTCTCTCTATCTTACCTAGGCAAGTTACTTCACTCTGTAGCTCAATTTTTGAATTTTTTTAAACACAGATAAAGTAACTGTATCAAGAGTCATTGTAAGGGTTAAATTAGTTTAAGTCAAATGCTTAGACCCATGTCTGTTAATTAATACTAATAATTATAATAACAGTGATTATTATTCATAGCATTTTTATAGTTACGTGATTGTTATTATTCAAGTTTCCTGCAAATATTTTGACTCTAAGAAAAAATTTCCTGATGGCCAGAAAGCACATGAAAAGATGCTCAACGTCACTAATTATCAGAGAAATGCAAATCAAAACTACAATACAATGAGGTATCACCTCACACCAGTCAGAATAGCCATCATCAAAAAGTCTACAAACAATAAATGCTGGAGAGGGCATGGAGAAAAGGAAACCCTCCTATACTGTTGGTGGGAATGTAAATTTGTACAGCCATTATGGAGAACAGTACGGAGGTTCCTTAAGAAACTAAAAATAGAACTACCATATGACCTAGCTAATCCTATTCCTGGACATATATCCAGAGAAAACCATAATTTGAAATGATACATTCACACCAATGTTCACTGCAGCACTATTTACAATAGCCAAGACATAGAAGCAACCTAAATGTCCACTGACAGAGGAATGGATAAAGAAGATGTGGTACATATATACAATGGAATATTACTCAGCCATTAAAAAGAATGAAAAAATGTCATTTGCTGCAACATGGATGGACCTAGAAATTATCATACTAAGTGAAGTAAGTTAGAAAAAGACAAATATCATATGATATCATTCATATGTGGAATCTAATTTAAAAAACTATATAAATTAACTTATTTACAAAACAGAAACAGACTCACAGATTTCAAAAACAAACTATGGTTGCCAAACTTATGCTTATGTAGCGGGGAGGGATAAATTAGGAGCTTGGTATTAGCATACACATACTACTATATATAAAATAGATAACCAACAAGGACCCACTGTACAGCACAGTGAACTCTACTCAATATTCTGTAATAACCTATATGGGAAAATAATCTGAAAAAGAATGAATATATGTATAACTGAATCACTATGTTGTACACCTGCAACTAACACACATTTTAAATCAACTATACTCCAATAAAATTTTTTAAAAAAGAAAAAATTTCCCATATCATTGAGACTTTAACCATTTACCATTAATCACTTTTAAGAATTTGCTCAAAATATACGTTTAAAAAAATGTCCTGTTTACTCTCAAGCTAATTATTTGTCATTTTCTCAATACATTTAGAATTTTTAAAGTATAATTTACAGAATAGAAACTCCTATCATATAATAAGCACATATCTTGATGACTTATTCCAAAATGCACATAACTGTGACCCCAATATCCAGATCAGGACCCAGCATATTGTCAACACCACTCTTTGTACCTTCTTCTGTAACAACCTCCTTCAAGGGCAACCACTATTCTAACTTTGTAAAGGATAAACTGGCTTTGTCTGTTTTATAGTTTATATTAATCAAATCATTAATATGTCATTCTTTTGTATCTGACTTCTCTCATGCAATATTGTGTTTGAGAGATTTATCTACATCATTGGCGCTTTCTAAAGCTGATGTTAACTTGCATCCAAAATGTATTAGAAACTTAAGAGTTAGGATCCAGACTTTCACTTGGATCCCCTTGAAACACCCAAGGTACATCATACTGTGACAGACACTTGTTAAAACCTTGAATAAATATTTTGGCTCCTTGTTTCTCAACACAGTAATTCCTCACAAAGATTTTTCACCTTCCTGCTTTACCACACTAACCTATCATTCCTTGTGTTTCTCTTCTGTAAACTACCACTGTAACCTTCCCCAAATCTCCTACTCCCTTGCAAATATTTTTATATAATGATGCATATTTAAATATAGATTTATAAAAGAAAAATATAAAATATTCAAAGCTATCCATCAGCAACAATCTAGCATGCAACAACTGGTAACACACTTTTATTGAATTCTGTGTTAATTTTAACTTGGTCACAGATAAGCTTACAGTTCAGTTGGATTAACTCTCAGATATCATTGAATCACCTTTTGTGTCATCTCTCTCTTTCCTATTACTGGATCATATATGTAGATCATGTTCTTTATTATTCATACCATTCATCATCTTTAATGGAAATTTTTAGCTGGTTGATTAAAAGACTTAGGGGAAATGGGTGGGTTTCTTTTTTTAAGTCGATTCCTTATAGGTGATTCTACTTTCCTTTTGTAGGAGCACTTTTAAAAGTTCATTACAATTTTGGATTATGGACTTGAGAAATGTCTCAACCTGTTTATCTGTTGCTTCTTAAAATACTTTTAAAAGGTCCCTATTGAACTTGACAAAGAAAAATCAGGAAGAGTCAATGACAGGGGGAAAAAAACTATAGCAAACAGACTACAGTTTTTAAAGAAAAGTAAAAGTAAAAACCATGTGGCTGAGAGACAGTTCTTTCTTTTTTTTTTTTTTTTTTGTTCAAAGAAAAGAGAAATGCTTGAAGTAAATGGAAGGTATTTTAGTTTACTGTGAACATAACAAATACACTACCCACAAGTCTGTTACAGCACAGATGAAGAAGTTAGTTCATAGTGACAGGGAGAAAAAGCACCATTCAGTTTTCATAACTCTGTTATCAAACTAACACTCCAAACACCTGGTGAACTTGCATATTGAAGAAAGGTAGAAAGAACTTCTAAAAAGGAAACAGAAAAACTTCTGATTGCATGCAGGTGTAGTAGCCATACTCTGAAAAATATGTGATTTTTAAAGTGCACAAAGTTCTTAGAAATTAGGTTGTCATTACTTAAATCATTTGGAATATTCTAGAAGCTCAAAATGTTACTCAGGTAGGTGAAGAAAAAATATTCCTTCTTTGAATTATTCTTACTGATTCTTTTAACTCTACCTTGAAAATAATATAAAATTTTGAGTTTTAGGATTAAATCACAACATAGAAAATGTTTTCCCTCTTGTTATGAATTCTGGACAAGAAAACATTTTTTAAGTTGAGGAAATACCTACATGCATAATATCTATTTATATACGAACCATATTGAAGAATGTACAGATGGTGATGTTTATTTTATTAATGAGGAAAAATTGTTGTTTTGTTTTCTTTTGTTGCTCATACCTAGATTTTTCTACAATCATTAAGCACGTTGGCATTAGTTACCTTCTGAGATTTACCCATGTCAATGGAGCTTTTCCACATTTATACTGGGCCTGAAGTTCAAGATAATTATTTCTCATTTCTCATGTATTTATGCTTTATATCTTTACGTGGGCAACTTTCCTTGAGATAGCTTTGAAATGCACATAGATTTGAACTTCAAATAGCTAGAGTTCCTCCTAACAACTTATTTTCTCCCCAAATCAATATTTCAAAAACAAGAACTTCTCTTTAAATATTGACTGCTTGTTTGAATGTCAAATATAGTGAACTTTCTATTTGTCAAGACCTTCCCAGTCAGATGCCTGCAAAAATTTACTCTGCTTCCAAATTATTCATTTTAAGCACCTTGTTCCATTTCTTATATCCTTTACATGTTTGAAAACACTTAAAGGGTTTTTCTTAACTCAGACAGAGAAAGCAATTGAAAAAAAAAAAAAAAGACCACTAAACAGTTAGAAAAACTTTTATTTAAACAGTTATATGAGGTGTAAAAGGTGGATATAACTAACTCGTTTTCAAATTTTTCTTTGTAGAGATCATTTTTAAGGTGGAGTCATCACCCCCGAATTAATACATTTGGTTATGTCAGTCAGCAGTACCAAAAGTAAAAGTGGTTGTGATAGGTAGCTTACTCATGACAGCTGTGGCTCTCATTCTCAAAAGATCTATAGAGCATTGGAGTTTTAAAAGAAAACGTGTTCTCATGTTAACACTGCATTACGATTCTGCATTATGACTTGGGATAATGAAGCAGTGAAACTTTTGTTCTACATGTTTTTTGTTTTGTCATAAGGATAAAAAAAATCCCTGATTAAAAATGTAAACTTGGGACTTCGCTGGTGGCGCAGTGGCTAAGACTCCATGCTCCTAATGCCAGGGGCCCAGGTTCGATCCCTGGTCGGGGAACTAGATCCCACATGCATACCGCAGCCAAGAGTTTGCAGGTCACAACTAAGGGGCAGGCAAGCCACAACTAAGGAACACTCCTGCCCCAACTAAGACCTGGCACAACCAAAAACATAAACTAATTAATTAAATTAAATTAATCTAAAAATCAATCAATCACCTCTTTAAAAAAAATGTGAACTTGGAGCTCAAATCTAGTGTTGTGGCTCAACTGATTTCACAATGGTGTGTGTGTGTGTTATGGATTACAATAGAATCTCACATATTGTATTACTGGATTACTCTAATTCAGGGGAAGGATCATCTTTCTTTCTTCAAAGTGACAAATACACTGCTGAATATATCTAGCATATATAAGCAGAAGTCCAGGCACCAATAGAAATATCCATCCTTACAAAATCATCATCTTATTTTCACTTCTTTTATTTTGATTTTTTCAAGTTTCAGTGTAATGGTTAGGAATGTTCCAACCAAATAGCTTCGTAAATTTTTCTAAATTACTTACATGTAATGTCTCAGAATCTACTATTTTGAAATTGGCATACAAAATATCTATCTATCGATAATAATTGTGAGGATTAAATTTAAACAACTTACCATAACGCCTACACATAATAAAAAATAATACTCAACTAAAAATATTTTTATAATAGCTTCCTGTGACTGTTTTATCATAGCTTTTAAAACTCTCTCAAATGATTTTGGGAACAATTTTTTATAGGAATCTATGATTCTGAAAGAAGGGTGTTATCATGTGTGTATTTTGTATCCCCATAATGCCAAGCATATATATTATATAATCACATTATAGATATTTAATAAGCATTCGTGCAAGTGACCAATAGCTCCCAAATTGCTTTACATCTACTAGATTCTAGCACTAGAACTAGAAAGATTTACATACCCTGAGGAAGAGCTCATGTTAGCATAGATCTGGATATTGTGATTCTAGGAATAACCACCAACACGTAACAAAAATCAAGCCATTTTATTAAAAGAACTAAATGTCCACTGTCCCACCACTGAAAGACTGCTTTTTCCAAGATATATAATGCTTGGAAGATAACTAAGAATAGTTATTATTCTACCTGTTAGTTCAAAGATTTAAAAACTCAGATTTGCAAGAGGTATTATCCTGTATTTGCTGAGTGCATATAAACAAAAGATATCTAGAAGTCTATTGGGAAATATGACAGCCATGAGTATTTCTTGAACAAAAGTTTGATAAACTATTCTGGCATGTTTTTGACACTCTAATATTATTTTGAATACAATGGCAGCAACATCTACATGGTTGTGATAAACTATGTTAAGTATATAGGTTTGTTCTGGACCAGTGTGGCTTTTGTGAAACAGAGTTCTAACAGTTAAATTGTTAGAAAAATTTTCAGATCACAGTTGTATTAGTGTAATCTGAATAGACCTGTTGGTGCTTCAATGTTCTATTTTTACACATACATAGGAAATAAAACTTGAAAAGCATTTTCAAAAAGTTCTTTTCTAAATGGTCTATGCCTAAGTCATAGACATTTTAAGCACCTGAACTGAGACCTGGTGATGTTTGCAAGGGCCCCTCTTTGTTTTTAAGCCCCAAATTCCAGGTGGTGTCTTTCCTGGAGAATGAGATTGTTAAAAGATAAAAATAAAAAACCTCTGTTTAACATTTTTTAGCCTTCTAGTAAGTGTTTTTTACTTGGCGTTCTGCCCTTGTCTTCCACATACAGAGCATTTGGCAAATGCCTAAAGGGATAACTGCATGCAGTATGTTAGACTCACTTCTCTCTGATTTCCTTTTCTCAGAGATCCTGCCCCTTATTTCCTCCCTTCTTGGATGTCTTGGTTGTTTTTCAAAGCCGCCACCCTTTAAAAAAAATCTAGCTCTCATAGTAATTCTCAGTTGGAGGCTTAGTTTGATATAAGCTACTCCAAATAGCCTACAGCAGTCAAGTGGAGATAATGATTTTTAAAAAAATGTTACATGTATAGATTTTGTATATCAGGGCAGAGCAGTTAAAAATGGGCTCTCTGTAAGGCCAGACACCATCAAACTCTTAGAGGAAAACATAGGCAGAACACCCTATGACATAAATCACATCAAGATCCTTTTTGACCCACCTCCTAGAGAAATGGAAATAAAAACAGAAGTAAACAAATGGGACCTAATGAAACTTAAAAGCTTTTGCACAGTAAAGGAAACCATAAACAAGACGAAAAGACAACCCTCGGAATGGGAGAAAATATTTGCAAATGAAGCAACTGACAAAGGATTAATCTCCAAAACATACAAGCAACTCATGCAGCTCAATATCAAAAAAACAAACAATCCAATCCAAAAATGGGCAGAAGACCTAAATAGACATTTCTCCAAAGAAGATATACAGATTGCCAACAGACACATGAAAGAATGCTCAACATCATTAATCATTAGAGAAATGCAAATCAAAACTACAGTGAGGTATCACCTCACACCAGTCAGGATGGCCATCATCAAAAAATCTAGAAACAATAAATGCTGGAGAGGGTGTGGAGAAAAGGGAACCCTCTTGTACTGTTGGTGAGAATGTAAACTGATACAGCCACTATGGAGAACAGTATGGAGGTTCCTTAAAAAACTAAAAATAGAACTACCATACAACCCAGCAATCCCACTACTGGGCATATACCCTGAGAAAACCATAATTCAAAAAGAGTCATGTACCAAAATGTTCATTGCAGCTCTATTTACAATAGCCAGGACATGGAAGCAACCAAAGTGTCCATCGATAGATGAATGGATAAAGAAGATGTGGCACATATATACAATGGAATATTACTCAGCCATAAAAGGAATGAAACTGAGTTATTTGTAGTGAGGTGGATGGACCTAGAGACTGTCATACAGAGTGAAGTAAGTCAGAAAGAGAAAAACACATACCGTATGCTAACACATATATATGGAATCTAAAAAAAAAAAGAAAAGAAAAAAGGTCAGAAGAACCTAGGGGCAAGACGGGAATAAAGATGCAGACCTACTAGAGAATGGACTTGAGGATACAGGGAGGGGGAAGGGTAAGCTGGGATAAAGTGAGAGAGTGGCATGGACATATATACACTACCAAACGTAAAATAGATAGCTAGTGGGAAGCAGCCGCATAGCACAGGGAGATCAACTCGGTGCTTTGTGACCACCTAGAGGGGTAGGATAAGGAGGGTGGGAGGGAGGGAGATGCAAGAGGGAAGAGATATGGGGACATATGTATATGTATAACTGATTCACTTTGTTATAAAGAAGAAACTAACACACCATTGTAAAGCAATTATACTCCAAAAAAGATGTTAAAAAAAAAAGAAAAGAAAAGAAAAATGGGCTTCCTGGTGAGATGCTGATTCTTAGGGCCAATGGCAAGGTAAGAGCAGTGATTTGGATTACTGTTCTAGACTCTGGAAAAATTCTTTAATTTTATCCCTTACTCAAATGTTTTTATAAAATGAATCTTTCTAAGTTCATAACACTACAGAATGTTTAGGGAAGTCCTAATACTTGAGGGGAAAAATCCATTCTTTCCCCCCCAAATCTGTAATGTCTCGCTCTATTGCATGAGGTCTGCTCTCTGGAGAGCACGGACCTTCAGAGTCTCTAGGACAATTTCACAGCCACTTTCCTTCCTATAAGTTGAAATCCTTCTTAAAAGCACATATTTAGGGACGAACCAAGATGGCGGAGTAGAAGGACGTGCTCTCACTCCCTCTTGTGAGAACACCAGAATCACAACTGGCTGCTGGACAATCATCAACAGGAAGACACTGGAATGCACCAAAAAAGATACCCCACATCCAAAGACAAAGGAGAAGCCACAATGAGATGGTAGGAGGGGCGCAATCAGAGTAAAATCAAATCCCATAACTGGTGGGTGGGTGACTCACATACTGGAGAACACTTATACCACAGAAGTCCACCCACTGGAGTGAAGGTTCTGAGCCCCATGTCAGGCTTCCCAACCTGGGGATCCGGCAACGGGAGGAGGAATTCATAGAGAATCAGACTTTGAAGGCTAGTGGGATTTGATTGCAGAACTTCGACAGGACTGGGGGAAACAGAGACTCCACTCTTGGAGGGCACACACAAATTAGTGTGCGCATCGGGACCCAGGGGAAGGAGCAGTGACCCCGGGGGATACTGAACCAGACCTACCTGCTAGTGTTGGAAGGTCTCCTGCAGAGGCGGGGGGTGGCTCTGTTTCACCATGGGGACAAGGAGACTGGCAGCAGAAGTTCTGGAAAGTACTCCTTGGCGTGAGCCCTCCCAGAGTCTGTTATTAGCCCCACCAAAGAGCCCAGGTAGGCTCCAGTGTTGGGTTGCCTCAGGCAAAACAACCAACAGGGAGGGAACCCAGCCCCACCCATCAACAGTCAAGTGGATTAAAGCTTTACTGAGCTCTGACCACCTCAGCAACAGTTAGCTCTACCCACCACCAGAGCCTCTCATCAAGCCTCTTAGATAGCCTCAACCACCAGAGGGCAGACAGCAGAAGCAAGAAAAACTATAATCCTGCAGTCTGTGGAACAAAAACCACATTCACAGAAAGACAGACAAGATGAAAAGGCAGAGGGCTATATACCAGATGAAGGAACAAGATAAAACCCCAGAAAAACAACTAAATGAAGTGGAGTTAGGCAATCTTCCAGAAAAAGAATTCAGAATAATGATGGTGAAGATGATACAGGACCTCGGAATAAGAATGGAGGCAAAGATCGAGAAGATGCAAGAAATGTTTAACAAAGACCTAGAAGAATTAAAGAACAAACAAACAGAGATGAACAATACAATAACTGAAATGAAAACTACACTAGAAGGAATCAACAGCAGAATAACTGAGGCAGAAGAACGGACAAGTGACCTGGAAGACAGAATGGTGGAATTCACTGCTGCGGAACAGACTAAAGAAAAAGGATGAAAAGAAATGAAGACAGCCTAAGAGACCTCTGGGACAACATTAAACGGAACAACATTCGCATTATAGGGGTCCCAGAAGGAGAAGAGAGAGAGAGAAAGGACCAGAGAAAATATTTGAAGAGATTATAGTCAAAAACTTCCCTAACATGGGAAAGGAAATAGCCACCCAAGTCCAGGAAGTGCAGCGAGTCCCATACAGGATAAACCCAAGGAGAAACACGCCGAGACACATAGTAATCAAAATTGACAACAATTAAAGACAAAGAAAAATTATTGAAAGCAGCAAGGGAAAAACGACAAATAACATACAAGGGAACTCCCATAAGATTAACAGCTGATTTCTCAGCAGAAACTCTACAAGCCAGAAGGGAGTGGCATGATATACTTAAAGTGATGAAAGGGAAGAACCTACAACCAAGATTACTCTACCCGGCAAGGATCTCATTCGGATTCCATGGAGAAATCAAAAGCTTTACAGACAAACAAAAGCTAAGAGAATTCAGCACCACCAAACCAGCTCTACAACAAATGCTAAAGGAACTTCTCTAAGTGGGAAACACAAGAGAAGAAAAGGACCTACAAAAACAAACCCAAAACAATTAAGAAAATGGTCATAGGAACATACATATCGATAATTACCTTAAACGTAAATGGATTAAATGCTCCAACCAAAAGACACAGGCTTACTGAATGGATACAAAAACAAGGCCCATATATATGCTGTCTACAAGAGACCCACTTCAGACCTAGGGACACATACAGACTGAAAGTGCAGGGATGGAAAATGATATTCCATGCAAATGGAAATCAAAAGAAAGCTGGAGTAGCTATAATCATATCAGATAAAATAGACTTTAAAATAAAGAATGTTACAAGAGACAAGGAAGGACACTACATAATGATCAAGGGATCAATCCAAGAAGAAGATATAACAATTATAAATATATATGCACCCACATAGGAGCACCTCAATACATAAGGCAACTGCTAACAGCTATAAAAGAGGAAATCGACAGTAACACAATGATAGTGCGGGACTTTAACACCTCACTTACATCAATGGACAGATCATCCAATATGAAAATAAATAAGGAAACAGAAGCTTTAAATGACACAATAGACCAGATAGATTTAATTGATATTTATAGGACATTCCATCCAAAAAGAGCAGATTACACGTTCTTCTCAAGTGCACACGGAACATTCTCCAGGATAGATCACATCTTGGGTCACAAATCAAGCCTCAGTAAATTTAAGAAAATTGAAATCATATCAAGCATCTTTTCTGACCACAACGCTAAGAGATTAGAAATGAATTACAGTGAAAAAAACGTAAAAAAGACAAACACATGGAGGCTAAACAATACGTTACTAAATAACCAAGAGATCACTGAAGAAATCAAAGAGGAAATCAAAAAATACCTAGAGACAAATGACAATGAAAACACGACGATCCAAAACCTATGGGATGCAACAAGAGCAGTTCTAAGAGGGAAGTTTATAGCTATACAAGCCTACCTAAAGAAACAAGAAAAATCTCAAGTAAACAATCTAACCTTACACCTAAAGGAACTAGAGAAAGAAGAACAAACAAAACCCAAAGTTAGCAGAAGGAAAGAAATGATAAAGATCAGAGTGGAAATAAATGAAATAGAAACAAAGAAAACAATAGCAAAGATCAAGAAAACTAAAAGCTGATTCTTTGAGAAGATAAACAAAATTGATAAGCCATTAGCCAGACTCATCAAGAAAAAGAGGGAGAGGACTCAAATCAATAAAATTAGAAATGAAAAAGGAGAAGTTACAACAGACACCGCAGAAATAAAAAGCATCCTAAGAGACTACTACAAGCAACTCTATGCCAATAAAATGGACAACCTGGAAGAAATGGACAAATTCTTAGAAAGGTATAACCTTCTAAGACTGAACCAGGAAAAAACAGAAAATATGAACAGACCAATCACAAGTAATGAAATTGAAACTGTGATTAAAAATCTTCCAACAAACAAAAGTCCAGGACTAGATGGCTTCACAGGTGAATTCTATCAAACATTTAGAGAAGAGCTAACACCCATCCTTCTCAAACTCTTCCAAAAAATTGCAGAGGAAGGAACACTCCCCAACTCATTCTATGAGGCCACCATCACCCTGATACCAAAAACAGACAAAGATACTACAAAAAAAGAAAATTACAGACCAATATCACTGATGAATATAGATGCAAAAATCCTCAACAAAATACTAGCAAACAGAATCCAACAACACATTAAAAGGATCATACACCACGATCAAGTGGGATTTATCCCAGGGATGCAAGGATTCTTCAATATACGCAAATCAATCAATGTGATACACCATATTAACAAACTGAAGGATAAAAACCATATGATCATCTCAGTAGATGCAGAAAAAGCTTTTGACAAAATTCAACACCCATTTATGATAAAAACTCTCCAGAAAGTGGGCATAGAGGGAACCTACCTCAACATAATAAAGGCCATATATGACAAACCCATGGCAAACATCATTCTCAATGGTTAAAAACTGGAAGCATTTCCTCTAAGATCAGGAACGAGACAAGGGTGTCCACTCTCACTGCTATTATTCAACACAGTTTTGGAAGTCCTAGCCACGGCAATCAGAGAAGAAAAAGAAATAAAAGGAATACAAATTGGAAAAGAAGAAATAAAACTGTCACTGTTTGCAGATGAGATGATATTATACATAGGGAATCCTAAAGATGCCACCAGAAAACTACTAGAGCTAATCAATGAATTTGGTAAAGTTGCAGGATACAAAATTAATGCACAGAAATCTCTTGCATTCTTATACACTAATGATGAAAAATCTGAAAGAGAAATTAAGGAAACACTCCCATTTACCATTGCAACAAAAAGAATAAAATACCTAGGAATAAACCTACCTAGGGAGACAAAAGACCTGTATGCAGAAAACTATAAGACACTGATGAAAGTAATTAAAGATGATACCAACAGATGGAGAGATATACCATGTTCTTGGATTGGAAGAATCAATATTGTGAAAATGAGTATACTACCCAAAGCAATCTACAGATTCAATGCAATCCCTATCAAATTACCAATGGCATTTTTTACGGAAGTAGAACAAATCATCTTAAAATTTGTATGGAGACACAAAAGACCCCAAATAGCCAAAGTAGTCTTGAGGGAAAAAAACGGAGCTGGAGGAATCAGACTCCCTGACTTCAGACTATACTACAAAGCTACAGTAATCAAGACAATATGGTACTGGCACAAAAACAGAAACATAGATCAATGGAACAAGATAGAAAGCCCAGAGATAAACCCACGCACCTATGGTCAACTAATCTATGACAAAGGAGGCAAAGATATACAATGGAGAAAAGACAGTCTCTTCAATAAGTGGTGCTGGGAAAACTGGACAGCTACATGTAAAAGAATGAAATTAGAACACTCCCTAACACCATACACAAAAATAAACTCAAAATGGATTCAAGACCTAAATGTAAGACTGGACACTATAAAACTCTGAGAGGAAAACATAGGAAGAACACTCTTTGACATCAATCACAGCAAGATCTTTTTTGATCCACCTCCTAGAGTAATGGAAATAAAAACAAAAATAAACAAATGGGACCTAATGAAACTTCAAAGCTTTTGCACAGCAAAGGAAACCATAAACAAGACGAAAAGACAACCCTCAGAATGGGAGAAAATATTTGCAAAGGAAGCAACTGACAAAGGATTAATCTCCAAAATATATAAACAGCTCATTCAGCTCAATATTAAAGAAACAAACACCCCAATCCAAAAATGGACAGAAGACCTAAATAGACATTTCTCCAAAGAAGACATACAGACGGCCACAAAGCACATGAAAAGATGCTCAACATCACTAATTATTAGAGAAATGCAAATCAAAACTACAATGAGGTAGCACCTCACACCAGTTAGAATGGGCATCATCAGAAAATGTACAAACAACAAATGCTGGAGAGGGTGTGGAGAAAAGGGAACCCTCTTGCACTGTTGGTGGGAATGTAAATTGATACAGCCACTATGGAGAACAGTATGGAGGTTCCTTAAAAAACTACAAATAGAACTACCATATGACCCAGCAATCCCACTACTGGGCATATACCCTGAGAAAACCATAGGTCAAAAAGAGTCATGTACCAAAATGTTCATTGCAGCTCTATTTACAATAGCCAGGACATGGAAGCAACCTAAATGTCCATCGACAGATGAATGGATAAAGAAGATGTGGCACATATATACAATGGAATATTACTCAGCCATAAAAAGAAATGAAATGGAGGTATTTGTAATGAGGTGGATGGAGTTAGAGTCTGTCATACAGAGTGAAGTAAGTCAGAAAGAGAAAAACAAATACAGTATGCTAACACATATATACGGAATCTAAGGGAAAAAAAAAAAAAAAGGCCATGAAGAACCTAGTGGCAAGACGGGAATAAAGACACAGACCTACTAGAGAATGGACTTGAGGATATGGGGAGGGGGTGGGGTGAGATGTGACAGGGTAAGAGAGTGTCATGGACATATATACACTACCAAATGTAAAATAGATAACTAGTGGGAAGCAGCCGCACAGCACAGGGAGATCAGCTCGGTGCTTTGTGACCACCTAGAGGGGTGGGATGGGGAGGGTGGGAGGGAGGGAGATGCAAGAGGGGAGAGAAATGGGAACATATTGTATATGTATAACTGATTCACTTTGTTATAAAGCAGAAGCTAACACACTATTGTAAGGCAATTAAACTTCAATAAAGATGTTAAAAAAAAAAAAATAGATTTACCATATGATCCAGCAATCCTACTACTGGGCGTATACCCAGAGAAAACCGTAATTCAAAAAGACACATGCACCCCAATGTTCATTGCAGCACTATTTACAATAGCCAGAACATGGAAGCAACCTAAATGCCCATCGACAGACGAATGGATAAAGAAGTTGTGGTACATATGTACAATGGAATATTACTCAGCCATAAAAAGGAACGAAATTGAGTCATTTGTTGAGACGTGGATGGATCTAGAGACTGTCATACAGAGTGAAGTAAGCGAAAAAGAGAAAAACAAATATCGTATATTAACGCATGTATGTGGAAACTAGAAAAATGGTACAGATGAGCCGGTTTGCAGGGCAGAAGTTGAGACACAGATGTAGAGAACAGACATATGGACACCAAGGGGGGAGAACTGTGGTGGGGTGGGGATGGTGGTGTGCTGAATTGGGCGATTGGGATTGACATGTATACACTGATGTGTATAAAATTGATGACTAATAAGAACCTGCAGTATAAAAAAACAAACAAACAAAACAACTAATACTAAACTTTCATTGGGTTATTTGTATGGAAATATGTTAATATAAATGTTTCAGACATTACGTGAAATTTCTAAAAATCTTATATGTTCTGGTATAATGTTATAAGTCATAATTCTAGTTATTACTTTAAAATGTATATCTCAGAAATAACTAAATTTCCTTGTCAATTGCACTATTATGAACTTTCATCAAATCTTTAACTGTGGTCATTTTTAAGTCTTTTGTCATTTACAGACAGTTCTGGGTGTACTCTGATGCTTTTGCAAATATGTTCCTATAAAAGGGGTTCATCTTCAAGGAATTCATAGAAAAGACTCTGACAAGTACAGATTTCTGGTAACTGACTATACTGCTGAACTGAATGAATAAGCATTTTCAGAACTCTAATGAAAAACTGATGAACTCATAAAAGTGCTAACAAAAGATCAAGATGAAAAAAAAAATTAATTACATGGGACTGAGTGAACTGATGAGGATGAGTATAATTTTTGTGACTTTCTGTTTGAATTAAAAAAAAAAATCCCACAAGGACTCAGAAGCAAAGAATATACAAATCAATTTTCACTGCAAAGTAAAGGAGCTGTTACAGTGGAGGATTACTGGACTGAATGTCAATATTATGACATAGTATGAGTGTGTTTCATGTTTGGTAATTGCAATCATTGTTGCTTTTGTTGTGGTCATCCATTTACAATGCTTGGTGTCAGTCTATTTATCTCTTGTAAAAATAAAATACAGTGTGTGTGTGGGGGGAAAAATCAGCTGATAACCTTTTAAAAAAAAAGGACATATTTATGCCAATATTCTGGGAATTAAGACATGATTTCATTACCATCATCTTTTCTTTTAGTACCATATTTTTATACTGATAGATTACACTATACCAATTCTTTGGTAAATCATCTAATTTTAATGTTTCTGTGGGAGGAACGTGGAATTTATTTTATAACAGTTTGCTTCATAAATCAGATTTCTGAAAAAATATTGAAATAAGGGGGATTTATACATATTTTAATCTATAAGGTAATTTGAATCATATATATTAATATGCAAAAATACGCCATATATAAAATATAAAATACAAACTAGATAGATACATTGTATCATATATAAATACATCATGTACATAAATATAACACAAAAACATTATAGTGCATACATAGCATACCAGGAATCCTATCCATATTGTATATTCACTCCTAAGGATTATTTCACTGCTTTTCCAGAAACCTGTTAGAATTCTATTTCACAGAGGCCGCATTGGCCCATGAATGCACCCAAGAGCCAACCCAATCTTAACCATTATTTCCCAGATCTAGGTATATAATGCTGTCATGTTAGAATGAGATATTATGTCTACAGTGCTAAGAATTTGTAAGTTTTTTTTTTATATACACAAATGTTTGAAGTTTGGGGCTTGAAAATGCTTTTCACAATTTATCAAAATTGTATTCAAGAAACACTCATGGATATCATATGTTTAAAGAGGGTTTTCGATGTATAATATGATTACTTAACAAAATCAAAGTTCTCTATCTGCTGCTCAGACCTGATTGGCAAGCCAGATGAAAATTAAGTCTTCTCTAAAGAGACAATAACATTTAGAGGCTGTACACATTTTCATATACAATGTGCATCCATTATTCAAATTAAAAATGCAAAGTATGCCATAAAACAGGAAAAATGACCACAGAAGAAAAATTATTTATTAAAAATAATATAACTATTTCAAAGTATAAAAATATTGGAGTATTGGGTATAGACTTTAAAAAGTATGATTAAAAAGATGAAAAAAGAGAATGTTGCTAGTGTGCTCCCTGAAAATAATCAACCATGAGTCATCAAAGTAAAAAAACACAATAAATTAAGAGTTCTGTGTAACATACAGCAGAAGTGTAATAAACTAGAAGAAAATTCTGAAGAAACTCCAAATTGAAGCATGATGAAAAAGAAAAAAAATGGATGAAAAATACAGGAAAGCACATTAGAGATATATGAGCTATAGTGAAAAGGTCGAACACATCACTGGAGTCCTGGAAAAAGAGACAAAAAGAGAATGGGGCAGAAGCAATATTTAAAGAGATAATGTTTGGGAATTTCTGAAACTGATGAAAGATACCACTTCACACATTCAAGAAACTCTGTGAATCCCAAGAAGAATAAGTACAAAGAAATCTTCATCTAGGCACAGCACTGTGAAACTACTGAAACCTAAGACAAAAAGACAAACTTACTAGCAGACAGAGATAAAACACATGTTATCTTCAAAGGGCAACAACAGAACTGATACCTAATTTCTTAAAGATATGGTATAAGTGGAGCTCAGTCCCATGAGACAACTCTGAGAGACAGTATAGAACACACCGCAGAGTTTTTCCAAACAAAGGGTGCAGTAGCTGAATGCTGGTTATTTATGTATCAGTTCCTTTATTCTTTGGCTGAATTGTTAACTCCTTGGCATTTCAGCCCTCTCTGTGTGCAGACAAGGTAGGATTTAGGGGACAGGAAAAGTCCTCAGGCAACTACCAGCAGAAAGCCCTCTGCTGGACTGTGTTGACTACATGGGATTTAACATGTATGTAGACATTTTTAAATGACAAAAAATAGCATGAAATGAGGGAGGGAACAAATGCAGGTAAAGTGTTGTAATATCCTTGCATTGTCCAGAATATTGAAAAAGTATAATTTAAGGTGGTCTGTTATAAGTTTATAATACTGTAAACATTAACTAATAATAGACTAAAGTAATGAGAACTTATGAAAATAATAATAAAAGAATTATAACTGAGGACTTCCCTGGCAGTCCAGTGGTTGAGACTTTGCCTTCCAATGCAGGGGGTGCGGGTTTGATCCCTGGTTAGGAATGTAAGATCCCACATGTCTCAGGGCCAACAAAACCAAAACATAAAACAGAAGCAATATTGTAACAAATTCAATAAAGACTTTAAAAATGGTCCACATCAAAAAAAAACTTTAAAAAAAAAAGAATTATAACTAATGAGCTAATAGAGGGGCAGAAATCAAATAATAAGAAATGTTAACCCAAAAGAAGTCAAGAAAGAAGAAAAAAGAACAGCTAATACAATTGTAGATGGTAGATCTATAAAAGGAAATTGTAGATCATAGATTTCAACCCAACTATATTTACTATGCTAATGTAACTGGGCTAAATGTTACAATTAAAAGACACAAGACTGGATCAAGAAAAAACATCATAACTTCCAAAAAGAACAAGAAACCCAACTACAGGAGGCGTAAGTATAAGAATGTAGAACATGAAAGTAAAATATGAATAATAGTTTTACCATACAAAGACTAACCAAAAGAATGGTAATATAATCATACACATAAAGTAGGCTTTAAAGCAAAAAGTATCAGTAGAGATAAACAGTGACATTTTATAAAATCAAAACCAGCATAAATTATCTACCTTGACAGTTTCTTAGTAGGCAATGACTTGATACCTTTGAAATAAAAATATTTTCCAATGAAATTAGAAATGTGCTATTAGCTTTTGACAATGAATAGGGTAATAGAACAATTTTTAAAATAAATATTTAAAAATATATATTTGTTCAAAGAAGTGCAAAGAAATATTCTGACTGATACATATTATAGATGAAGAAAACATATATTTTCTGTTTATTGACAATTAGAAACTACCTGTATATAGTCCATTAATTTCACAAAATTGTTAAAGGCATGGCATATTGGATATGGGTGAGAAAAGACTCCGGGGGTGGGGGACATGATTCATTATTTCAATCTATTTTATGTCATTACAATTAAATTCCTTGTCATTCTTTACCTTGCCATTTACCTTCTAGTCTTGTTGCACATGCCTCACAAATCCCTACACTAAAGATTCTTCTAACCATTCACCTTCCTACGGCAATGTGCAGGTTCCTGAACTGCTGGAGAAAAGCATGTAATATGCAGAGTCTGTGACTATGAATTCATGACATTCAAATTCAACTGGATCCTCAGAGCTGCCAGCAGATTACTTATCATTCTCTCTCGTTCACCACAGCTTATTTAAAATGGTCATCCCTCTCTCCCAAATGACACTGCTAAATCTGCCACTGTTACTTTTAGCAGAAGTTGCCTCTCAAATCACAAAGGACATTGAATCCAGAGATCTTCACTAATTTTCTGGCGCACAACTTGCACGTGGAAGCATCTTTCCTCTATCTTCCTGGTAGGATCAAAGAAACATTGCTCTAGCCCCAGGTTAATCCCTGTAAGGATACTCTAGATCTCATTAAACTTTTCCTTCTTAGTGACTTCACTCTATCTTTTATCTCATCTGACAATGATAATCAACCTCTTCTTTTTGTTGGTTTCATTTTATCAGCATTTAAATAACTTCGAAGATTTCCAGTCATTAAAAATAAATTGAAAAAAAAGCTCCCTCAACTCCCATCTCCTTCCTTCATAGCTGGACTTGTTTATAGAGCTGTGCATACGCCCTTTCTTCATTTCTTCACAGCTCATTCACTCTGTAATGCACTGAAATACGACATTTGCCGCCATCAATCTATTAAACATCTCTCAACAAGATCGTCTTCATCTACAGATGAACTGCATACGTATTTGTATGTGTGCTCGTGTATACGTGTATAATTATCTTACTTGGTACCTCACAAGCCTTTTATATTATTTTATTGCTGATCATTTCCTCTTTGGAACAGTTCCTTCCTTCCCTTAGTTTCAGTAACCATGCTCTAGAAATCTACCTTCCTCGCTGATTCCTTCATCCTTGTCTTCTTACAAGCTTTTCTTTTCATATCTAACTCTTTTTCCTCTTATTATTAAAAATTTCATGTTTACAAGAAACTATAATAATGAAAACCCATGCACTTACTACCAAGCTATGTCAACCCTCAACCTTTTTTTTCAAAAAAAGTAAAGAATTAAAACAATACATATACAGTTGAACTGTCTTATGTACCCCACTTTGATCCCATTTCTTTAACTTCCTATCTATTCTTCAACAACATCCTATCTGTTCAACAATAGTATCAGTGTTTTCCTTTTGAATTTAATCACGTTTCAAGATTCCATATGCGCTTGAAAATAAATTGTGTGGATATAGTGATCTACATATGACCATTAGATCAACCTTGCACTGTGCTGTATTCAAAACTTCTGTATTCGTATTATATTCTGTTTGATATATCAATTTCTGAAAGGACTGTATTAAGATCTCCCAGATATTATGGATTTATAAATGTCTCCTTATATTTTTTCAATTTTATTTTATATAATGAGTAGCTCTGTTTTAGCACTTAGCGGTTAGAAGTTTTTCATCCAATGTCTGGTATCCTTAAAATAAATTATAAGGTCCTTAATGATTTATGCATAAATTATCTCTTTCTAGGTTCATCTCATGTCTCTTTCAACTCGCAGTGTATATACTCAGCATATAGAACTAAAGCCAGTTTCTCAAACTTACGTATTTTCTTACTTCTGAAAATGATTTCCTTTTTTGTACAGATTAGAACATTCCTCCCTTTACCTTACACATGTTGTCTGGTTAATATTTAAGCATTTTTTTTCTGTCTCAACTAAGAGATCCATTCTTCCCTCTCAGTTCCACTGGAGTGGATGTACTGTGGTGTCACCCGGAACTGCCTGTCCTTAGAATAAAAGAGCACTTAGAATTACTTCTCTTGAAGGTTCCTGTCTCTTTTACCCTTTGTATCTCTACACTTAGCACTTTGCCGTATAGAAGGAGCTTCATAAATGGATAGTGGCAAGATGAACTGACACAGGCCTGCCTCTGTCTTTAAAAGAGCTAGTAGCCTAGTGCTGTGTGTGTGTGTGTGTGTGTGTGTGTGTGTGTGTGTCTGTATGCATGTATACTGATGGTAAAAAAATATACATTTGGAATGTGAATTTATTCACAGTTCCTCATGATTCCAAACTGAATTATGGATGTTAAGAAGTTGCTCCTTCAAAATTGTTACCAACATCATGGTGGGGAGAGTCCTACATGGATTTAGAATCAAAAGAACTGGTTGTATAGAAAAGCCATTCTGAAACCATGTCCTAATTACTAATGTAACTGTCATATGCTAAAATACAATCTATCTATATAGAAGGCTCAGGTTGAAATTTTACTAGTTCCCAGAATCCCAGATCAACTCACACTTTCAAGTCTAGCCTTTTCTGAGCGCCCAAGTAGATGTGGTCCCTCCTTCTTTTGTCTTGGGGCTCTTGTCTTTTATTTTTGGCTGCGTTGGGTCTTCATAGCTGTGCTCGGGCTTTCTCTAGTTGTGGTGAGCAGGGGCTACTCTTCGTTGTGGTGTGTGGGCTTTTCACTGTGGTGGCTTCTCTTGTTGTGGAGCACGGGCTCTAGGCACACAAGTTCTTCAGTAATTGTGGCGTGTGGGCTCAGTAGTCGTGGCTCGTGGGCTCTAGAGCACAGGCTCAGTAGTTGTGGCGCACGGGCTTAGTTGCTCTGCGGTGTGTGGGATCTTCCCGGACCAGGGATCGAACCCATGTCCCCTGCATTGGCAGGTGGAATTTTAACCACTGCGCCACCAGAGAAGTCCTCTAGCCACTTGATTATTAATTCCCGGGGCATTAGTTCCTAAAGCAGCAACATCTGTGATTTATTCATCTTTTCATTTCCTACAACAGCTAGCAAAATGGCTTGCACATTATAGATGCACTATTATGAAATTAAACTTGGATTTTTGTTTTGATAGTATGAGAGCAACAAAAGTACTAATTACAATCAAAAAAATTAGTAGAAACGTATGGCCTCTCCTACTTGTCTTGTCCTTTACACTGAACAAACTTGAATGCAAAGAATTATGATCATACCAAAAAATGGTGAATTTATCATTAAAAACAAATCAATTCAGTCTATGGTGGCATAAACTTTAAACTTTCAAACTAAAATAACTCCAAAAGCCACTAGTAAGCAACATTATTTTATCGCACATGCCATGATATATAAAATATCACAGACTCCTCCATATTTACCTGACAGCTGGGTTATGGTCATTGTGGGGACTGTAATTTCAAATCCATAACACATATTTAATAGTTCAGCATTTATCCTGCTCTGACGTAGGGTTTTGTACATAATAATTATCTTATATTTTTGGTTTCATTTCTAGAAAGTAACACTTAGACTTCAGAAACAAAATATGTTCTATACAGATGGGGATAAATTTTCACCATGGATCTTTTGGCTGTGTGTTTTACAACAATTATGGGCAGAATCCTTACGAGTTGTCCAGAAGTATTCTGAGGCCTTGGTTTTATTCCTATTTCTCTGTTGGAGAAATTCAAAAAATGCCTTAACTCCTCTTAGAAAACATACTGTCATTACAAAGTAATGATGACATCCCCTTTTTTTAAAATAACAAAAGAGTACATTTGAGCATTCGTTTTTAATAGAGAATTATTAGACCACT
The DNA here is from genome assembly GCF_949987535.1 of Balaenoptera acutorostrata. Classification (NCBI taxonomy): domain Eukaryota; kingdom Metazoa; phylum Chordata; class Mammalia; order Artiodactyla; family Balaenopteridae; genus Balaenoptera; species Balaenoptera acutorostrata. The sequence continues at coordinate 137,945,592 of NC_080068.1, read as the reverse complement.
ATGAATCCACAGCCAGATTTGGACACAATTACTTGGTAGTAAACTTAATTTAAGGAAAGGTACCTATTATTTATCACTTTCCCACCTCTTATCTCCTGTCCCCAGTCTCTTATTTCATACTATTCTCAGATACTTCATTCTCAGCTAAGGTAAAAATGGTCAATTATTATTTAAAACACTACCCCTGGAAGGAAAAATTTTATTCCCATAAGGATCAAAGTGTTTCAATTAAGGAAATGGGTAACTTCTATCTTTTTGCTAAATTTGGGCAGTTAAGAGTAAATATATATGTGTTGAGGGCTATACACTAAGTGCTTCTGAAGTTCAACATTCAGCATTTGTTTAGGAATTGCTATGAGTGAGGCATGGTGCTAGACTTAGCAAAAATAATAGCAAGCAAAGCAGACTTGGTTTTGTCCTCATACAGTTTATAATCTTGGATGAGAGCAGGGGGGAACATTAATCAAATAACCAAAATTAATCAAATAATCACCAACACACACACACACACACACACACACACACACACACACACACACACGTATGTACGTGTTTGCAAACCAATGAATTGATGGTTTGACCAACGGAGGGTGATATAAGATTGTGTAACCAGGGGACCTAGTCTGTTCTGGTGGGACAAGGAGGGTGTCTGAGAGAGGGCCACCTGAATTTGCAGGGTTAGATGCTCACCAATATTAAACAATAAGGCCAGGGTTATTCATATGCCATTACTTAAAGTAAAATAAAATTACTTGGAAAAATAAACTTGTCAAATAAATAGAGAAGAGAAACAGTAATCAAGTAAAATGAGAGCAATATAAAGAACATTTTATTCTCAAAATGCTTTGAGAAGTGATTAATAATGCGGTATTATTCCATATGATATCACTTATATGTGGAATCTAAAATATGACACAAATGAACCTATCCATGAGACAGAAACAGAATCACAGACATAGAGAACAGACTGGTGGTTGCCAAGGGGGTGGGGGGGTGGGAGAGGGATGGATTGGGGGTTTGGGATTAGAAGATGCAAACTGGTATATATAGAATGGATAAACAACAAGGTCCTACTGGATAGCACAGGGAACTATATTCAGAATCCTGTGATAAACCAGAATGGAAAAGAATATGAAAAAGAATGTATATATTAATATACATATATGTATAACTGAGTCACTTTGCTGTACAGCAGTAATTAACACAATATTGTAATTCAACTATACTCAATAAAAAATAATGTGGTATTATAATAAACCATGTAATATACTGATTTTAAAATCTTGATTTTTGAGTCATGTGCCAGATTATTGTTTTATTTTGTTTTCTTTTTGTTCTGATTTAAATACATTAAGCTTAGATTAGTCCAGTTGATTCTCTGTCATAACCTGCTGGAACAAATACTCAGAAAAAGGTGATCCAGGGGACACAGGAACTAGACTGACCACATTGTGAACTGCAGAGCACTAGAAACTCATTTTTATTGGGCAGGCAAAGGAAAGGGATAAAGGATTTTCAGTACTGTGTAAAATGCAAAAGTAGGGTCTAGTCTGATATTTCCTAAAGCATCATCATAAAAAATTACATAGCACAGAATAAATTTTGAAAGTCATGTTGATTTTATACCTAAATGTCTAATCATCCAGTTTGGAGATTCACAATAAACAAATACTCAGTTGTTTATGAGACATCTGAGTATATCAAAGTCCCTGGGAATTTCTGCATTAAAGAAACCTACTTAATTCTCTTTAAGTTTTTGACAAAGCTGTTCGCAAAGCTAATGTAATTTACTTATACTCAGTAGAATTATGTTATTTGCTGTAATATGATTTTGACATGTTGACCTAGCCCAAATCTTATCAACTGGCAGATGAAAATTACTTGATCCTTGGACGTTAAATAATTTATTAAGTTATACACACTTAGTGGTATAGCCAGTATGAGAAACAATGTGTCCTTACTTCCATATTCTCATTGTCTCTCTTGCACCATTTTAACACACATTAGTAATATATTTTGTCTTAATACATTTAGATACCAGTTTTACTGCAATATTCATCTATATTTGAAGAACTAATCCTATATCAACATACAATCATAATATATACCAATGAAATAATTACTATTCTTTTATACTAATAAGTTTTTATAAGTATTCATGAACTGATCATTTGGATGTCTAATTCCTCATTTCCTCTATTGGGGAAAAGGAGGGAGTGAAATTGGTAATTCTTTTCTCATTAAGGCTACATGGCAAGCTGTGAAATGCTGTTAATGGACTTTGATTAGATTGCTTTCATTGTGGTCTTTTGAAATGTGTTAGGAACTTATGAACATATGCTGCAGTATGATTGGTTCCCAAAGTGGTCATAATGTGGGTACTATAGGAAAACAACCCGTTACACTCACACACTTGCAAACATTTATTTTCATGTGGCCATTTGATGTCAATAGAGGGAGCATATATAGAACTTGTTCTTAGTGGCCATTTCTTAGTGCCTTAATTGGACAGGAACATTTAAAGGAATGAAAGGACAGAAACAGTGAACCTGAATGTTCTACCGAGTAGCTTTTCAAAGTAGTGTTGTACCTAATGTGGGTCCCCATAAAAACCTAATGAAACTGATAGAAATAATTGCATACCATATCATCATGAAAAGAGCTCTGCTGTATTGTCATAGAATAGCAAAAGTTCTACCTAAACCAGAATTTATTGGGCAGATGGAGAAAACTGCAACTCTTCTCCTACTTTTGGAAGATAATTTTCAGCAAAACAAAGTGAAAAAAAGAAAGAAAGAAGAAAAAAAAAACACAAGAAAGCAAGGCCTGCTTAAAGGCAGCAGTAAAATTAATCGGGGTCTGGATAAGGGTGTGGCCCTATATTGCTCATTTTCTACCATATTAGTGTTCCTTTGAATTGATCCTTTTTATCACCATTCTCTGAGCCCTGGTAACACTGCCATCATCCAGTACTGCAAATGATCACTTAATGGTCTCTGATACTGAGTCTATAGTTAATTCACTTCTTATACCATTGCATGGTTGATTGCTAAAAACCAGGTTTACTTCTGAGTGATATTCATTTATCTCCTCTCTTCATTAAGAACACTATGGCCCTTTTAATCACCTTTTCTCTCCTCTTCATCTGCATTCTTTGTCAGGTTCACCTTTTCATTAGATTTTCCTCTATGTTAGAATGACTACTGACTCTTAGTCTCTCATCACATCAAGCCCAAATCCTGCCTGATTTTCAAGGCTCCCCACGTACATCCAATGGGTTGTCAGTGTGTGCCTAGCACTGCACTCTGATACATCCATCTACTTGCACTGACCAAGTGGTTCATTTCACATGCTCATCTGAAATTTGTACTTATTTCCCATTGCCCCCCATGTTTGGTGAATGCTATGCATTCATCCTATGCTATGCATGTTCATTCATTTAGGGAAACCAGCTTCTTGCCCTTTTCCTTATCTAAATTTTACTCTGTTTCAAATTTTGTCCCACTGAAACTGCCTTTCGTCACTCTGACATTTATTTATCTTACCATCCCCTAACATTCTACAGCATTTTTGGCTCTTCAACATAAATCACCCTTTAAGAATATGCTGTGAACTTTGCTAATTATTTCATGTATATTGTTTTTACCTCTTCAAACCAATTTGCATACATTTTCAGTTTGGGTCAGTGTCTTACACTCCCTTTATTTATCTTTTACACACTTCCCTTACATCTAGCACAATGATGAGAAAATGGTGTGTGCTCAAAATCCTTGTTGATTGACTCAAATAATTGCATACCATCAGCTTGTTTTTGTCACCAGCTGACAGAATCAAGTTTTAGAGATCCAGTTAAATGCCTGCCTATCAACCTGCCAAGAACTGGTGCAATTGGAAGTCATCATCCTAAGAGTCAGACAACTCATTCACTAACTTGAAAGGAACTGCCACGTATTAAAAATTCTCTTTATGGATTTTGATGAATTGCACTGTTTGATTCATTCTTCTGTATTAAACCATATACATGATGTATCTAGAAATAACATTACTTTTGCAATGTATTAAAAAATGTCACTCACTTTCCTGAGTTGTCATCTTAGTTTACTATTAAAAAGTTGAAAAAAAAGAAAATCACATGACTTTAGCCAAAGCCATTTTCTGCATACTACAGGAGATGCAGAATGATTTTTAGGGAAACTAAAAAATAGTAAGCTTATTGATACAATGATATTCCTTGTTAAAATAAATATCCACATAAATTAGCTTAAATAGAATTGTAGCAGCATTCTATTTTCTAAATATAGTTTTATTTATTTAGATACATGACTTTAAAAATCTATATATATAGTAGAGTGAACAACTATGAGTTTCAAATGAAAGGAGAATCACAAAACTTGACCATGTATTTTTTAAAATAGATTTTAACGTATCTTTCAGAATATGTGGGTAAAATTAGTAAATCTGAATTTTTGTTATGAAATTTTGTTTCACAAATATTTTTAAATTTTAAGGAAAAACATAGCATAAGGAAGATTTACTTTTCATCTGATTTTGAATTTTTTTGGTAGACTTTATTCTTAATTCTCAAAGATTTGCCTTCTCACTGATTTAGCCTTTATTGATCCTTTTAACCTCCAGCTGTTTTATTTTTGCTTTGGGAAAAGTTTTCAGTTTTTTGCCCTTTATCTTCCCACAGACATTTCTTTTCTCTGTGAAGACAAAGGTAGCAGATTTCCCATAGTTTTCAGACTCTGTTTATTTTCTTCCCACAATTTGTATTTTTCTGATTCCCCATTTCTTCTCTCCACCCATCAACACACTCTATACTTTCTCTGCATTTTCCTCAATAGACTACAGAAAATTATGTACACACACTACACACACACACACACACTTAACTAATGAGTAAGAGGTGCCTTTTTTGTTCAATAGCAGTTTTCAATTATTAGTAAAACATTTTACTTTTTAAATTAGTTAATTCACTTAATTCAACTTTTTTAATAAATAAAAGGAGAAAGGAAATTATGCTTCCCATAGTTTGGTACTTTTCTCAGACTGTATCCTTTGGGGCACCCACAGAAAAAGAAGGCGGTGAATGGAAAGATTAGAGTTGGGGTTCAAACTTTCATACTGGCAGATTCTCACACTCTTGATGGGCAAGCAGTTGGCTTTTCAAGTAGGCTTATTTTATGTTCTGTTTTTTGGTTGATTTAGAAGAGCCAGAGCCCTTATCTGTTCATTGTGTTAAAGCTGAAGCTTCAATAAATTGGCAATCAGGCTGATTTGAGTGTGTGCAGATGGTAGATGGTATATAGTCAAGTGCATATTTTCATTACAACAAGTTTAGCTGTGCCTCCTATGTGCAAAGAGTGGTGTCAAGTTGCGAGGATCTCCAGCCCTCTGTTGAAGAATGCTGAATAATTCTTGCTGTCTTAAGGCTAGTACTTCCTCTTCAAGTGATATGCATCAGCACCAAGCAATGCTATTTTTTGCTCTTTGGTGGTGATCCAAGAATATAAAAGGAGAACATCTGGATTTCTGTCAGTTCCAGCCACGCTGAAAAGCTCTCTATAGCGTGTTTGTTTTTATAGATTCATACACATTCTCCAAATGTGATTTTCCAAGGCAGCCACATTTCAAAACTGTGAACTTTATCTCATTAAGTGCTAAAACGAAATGAAATATCTTTTAAGCTCCCATGTGAAGTTCTAGTTCTTCGAGTCACTTTTCAAAACACATGTTTCAAGCTTGACTCTAATTTCCCTTCTTCCTGGGAATCATGACTTGACTTTGAGAAACACTCTAAAAATGTCTGTGTTCACTGTTTAATGATAATTAACAACTCGTAGGTGGGTTATTTTTGCAGTCTTTGGAAAACAACAAAAGCCTTTTTTTGAAGCAGTTGGCACCTCTGAAGTATAAGGTAGTAGTTTTATTTACAGAAGGGGTTGGAAGATAGGGAAAAGTAATATAATCTTCTTCTAATTGTTTAGTCAGTCAATCTCAAATCCAAACAGGTAAAAAGAAGTCTTCAATTAGGAAAATTATTTTAAGTCCCAAATTCTTGGTTGATTTTTACAAAGGTTTTAATTTATCTTTAAACCAGGACAATAATTTAAGATGAGTGAGTTTGTCACCAACATGGCTGCTTTTTCTCCAAAAACTGAACAAAACTAACCTTAACACTGATAATGAAGTCACTTCCTAGGGCCATCTTTGGCTGCCTGTTGACTCAGTTAGTGTGAGAAAGAAGAAACCAAATTTAAATGTTTTAGAACACATTCCAAATCCCTGAAACTGTATTTCCAGCTTAAATTTCTTAATGTTTTAACATGAATGTAAACTCCATTTTAGGTTTTCAATTTAGATTATAAATCTAGGGAGAGCTAGGTTTTAAATTTCTCCATGTACTCAGCCCCAGTACTAAATTCATTATTAGCTATTGATAAATGAAAAATAAGAATTAATTTTTCTGGGACTTCCCTGGTGGCGCAGTGGTTAAGAATCTGCCTGCCAATGCAGGGGACACAGGTTTGATCTCTGGTCCAGGAAGATCCCACATGTCGCAAAGCAACTAAGCCCATGAGCCACAACTACTGAAGCCCACGCACCTAGAGCCCGCGCTCTGCAACAAGAGAAGCCACCGCAATGTGAAGCCCGTGCACCGCAATGAAGAGTAGCCCCCACTCGCCACAACTAGAGAAAGCCCGCGCGCAGCAACGAAGACCAAACGCAGCCAAAAAATGAATAAATTTTAAAAAAAGAATTAATTTTTCTGATATATCTGGATAATCTTTTCTGTAAGTTTCAAAATTTTGCGAGCTAATGTGATCACTGTCATTTAAATATATCTGACCTTGTTTCTTGTCCACATCTCCTAAAAACAAACAATTGTAAAATTTTATTATTCTTAATTTACCTTCCATTCAAAGTGCTCTACAATCGTTTTATTTTATGAAGTTTTTTTTTTTTTTTTAAATACACTGTAAAGGTGTTTCTAAGAGGAGGGAAATATCTGAGTTACATCATAACTGGAATTATGAGGTTCTAACTATCAACACTTCACCTGCCCCATGCCAACCACATATGTTAACAGAAGTCCATTTGAATCCTGTGTAACATCTTGGCCTGTTTGGTCCATAATTTGTAGCGAAACATATGGTGAGAGGCTTTGGAGAAGAGTCTTCAAGCTGGCAGGCTGCTGTTGATGTCTCTGGGATCACACACCCTATTGAAGTCTGTGCAGTTCCAAATTGGAGCTTGACTCTTGTCTGCCTGTGCTGAAACATGAGGAGGTCCAGATTTTTTTACAGCTTCCAAGCCTCCCAGACAAGTATAATTATCAGCACTCCAAAGAGCTAGGAATATAAGCCAAATGCAAACAAATGAGGGAGGGAAAGCAGAAGAGCTACAGCTGTTGGGTCAAGTTGGGTGCAAAATGGTTGGGTATTTTCAGAAATCGGAGAAGAATGTCACCACAGTGAACTTTCTCTGATTAAAATGGGCTTATTCTTTAGCACTTTTCTTTCTAGTACTGGAGAAAATCAGCCTAAGAGGAGAATAGCTTTTAAATTTAAGTATGGATACGGTGAAGATGGGCGGGCAAAAACGTAAAATTTCTGAAGGGATAAACATTATATGATAATTTGGAGATCACACATTTTCTTGGAGAGAGATAGGCATCAATGGTAATTATAACAAATAATTCTTTTAAAGTCTAAATTCTAGAACTAGAATTAGAAAGCCTATTAAATCAGAATTAGAAAGAATTGGAAATTCTACCAGAATTAGAAAGCCTACTTGACTTTTTCTCTCAATTACAGTATTTATTTTATTGCACCTCTTCTGAATGCATATTTTCTGATTTCATGTTTAATTTTCTTGTAAATCTATCCTAGCTAGTCTTCCTCTTTTCTTGAAACATTGCTTTCATGGAACAACATGCAGATGAAGTGCTTCAGTCAAACTTCCATTTCCGTATTGCACACCCTTGATTCTTTGGTTTAGGAGGCATGTTTTGTTCTATGATGCCTTTGATAGTTTCATTCTTGTAGTGCTGGGGCTTGCTGGAGTCCTGTGGAGCCAGTCAGGCAATAAATGCAGCAGAGCAGAAGACCTTAGGGGAGTGGGAAAAGTTAAGGTAAACTGGAGACCATGTCCCCCTTCTAAAGGAAGCTTCCACACCTCAGGTCCAGCTGAGTTTTTTGTTGTTGTTAGATGGGAATGAAGCCCCGAGGTCTCACAAATCTGGTTTACAACAAAGATATTGTATGATTTTTAGATGTTGACAAATTATTGTTTTCTATTTTAAAGAAGAAAACATTTTAAGAAAACTTTAAAGAAAATATTCTTAAAAGTGTTGCCAATACAATTCTATGAACAAACCCCTCTGAAGTCATTTAGCCCAGTGGCTGTCAATTTACAAACTTCGCTGTAAGACAAGCAAACTTTACCAGAATTTACTCTTAACAAAGTATTCAGAACTTTGGGTTTGTCCTAAGGAGATGGGCATTTTTTTTCTCCCAGGACCTCAGCTTCTCTTTCTACCTTTCTAGGAAGGAAATACCTCCTTCATACACACCCTCTCCTTGGGATTCAATGAGTAGCCCAATCCCATCAATTACACTTTCTAAATACCTCTTAAATCCCTACTATCCTATTTCTACTACCATTGTTTTCCACTAGACTATTATCATCCCTTAACTGGAATCTCACCCATTGATCTTTTTCTAAAAATACCTTACCCCTCCCTCTACTTCCTGTCTTGTAGGTAGAATTTGTTATTCCTTTGTTTTCTCAGCACCCCCTCCTCCAGAATTTTATCATTATTAACCCCCTATTCCTTATTATTGTTTTCATAGCAACCAGTCTGAATATCATCTACCAACTCAGTATAAGAAACCCATAGCAGTCCATTTCCTAGGTTCTCAACTTGAGCCCCACCATGGTGAGGAATTCAACTTCAACGATTCCTAGAGCTCTTTTGTCCCAAGGTTGTTGCCAAGTTTCTGAAGGACTCTAATGCAATACCAAGGTGTGGTGAGAGCCCTCAGTCACCCATCATTTTAGTTTACTGCTGAAATATACTTTTTAATGTCCATATGGTCCTTAGAGGTGTGGCTCCTCTGCTTCTTCCATCTAAGCTTGGGACAGGAGTATCACAGAGAGGGTAGGGCCCTCAGTGGGATTCCCAAAATTGGTCTACCTCCCTGGACCAGTGTTTTGCAACTTTTTTTTCTTATTTATTTATTTAGGTTGCATCGGGTCTTATTTGCAGGCACATGGGATCTTCACTGAGGCATACGGGATCTTTTTCGTTGTGGCACATGGGCTCTTCGTTGTGGCACTCGGGCTTCTCTCTAGTTGTGGCTTGCAGGCTTTCTCTTCTCTAGTTGCGGCGTGGGTTCCAGAGCATGTGGGCTCTGTAGTTTGCGGCACACACGCTCTCTCACTGAGGTGCGCGAGCTCAGTAGTTGTGGCGCGCGGGCTTAGTTGACCCGCAGCATGTGGGATCTTAGTTCCCTGACCAGGGATTGAACCCGTGTCCCCTGCATTGGAAGGCAGATTCTTTACCACTGGACCACCAGGGAAGTCCCTCAACTTTTGTTTTTCTAATAATTTTCTCTATATAGCTGCACTGTCCATCTGTTTATAGTCTGTTGTGATTCTTTGGGAGGCTACAAAGTATAATATGCAAGACTTTTTTCACCATTCAATAGCCAATTTTTGCTCATCACCCTTGTTGATAACGCATGCCCTAGACCTGCTAGGAAGCCATGCTTCATGAAGTTTTGCCTTGAGTTACAATGTCCTTGAGTTACTGCTAGAGAAGAAGGCCCAGAATGCTAAGGTTCTAGAACAAGATGCATTTTTTCCGGCCCACCCCCAGGCAGGGTGATCTCTTTCTGGTGTGATGTAAGCACTTTTCTTGCACCTTCAAGGCATTTCTCTTCTTCCTTCAAATCATGTCATTTTTTGACAATATCCTTTGATAAACCATTAAAATGAGATACCAACGTATTTGCACAAAAATTCTGTTTACCCTTCTTTTAAAGCAAGAGCAGGCCAAATCATCATACCCTCCCAGTGGGTAAAAAATATACTTGCTTTTCTTCCTCTTATATAGTAAATAAGAGGAAGAGTTAGGTGAATCTATACAATAAAACTATTTAAAAGCTGTACATGTAGGATATTTTGTCAGATGTACATCCATCTCTTTCTACTAGACTATATAAGCTTTGGTAAGGTAGAAATGATGGTTTTTCTCATCTTTGTAATATTAAAGCTCTATAAAATTCCTGTCACGTCATATGTGCATCATGTTCTTGAACAAATAAATGATCTAGGCCAAGGGTCAGTGTATTAGTCTACTCATGTTTCCATAATAAAAACCACAGACTGAGTGGCTTATACAATAGAAATGTATTCTCCCACAGGTCTGGAGACTGGAAGTCCAAGATCAAGGTGTCAGCAAGGTTAATTTCTGATGAAACTTCTGTCCTTAGCTTGTACGTGGCCACTTTCTTGTTACGTCCTCACAGGACCTTTCCTCTGTGCACACAGAGAGTAGGGCAAGAGCTTTGTGCCTCTTCTCTTCTTAGAAGGACAACAGTCATATCAGATCAGGTCCCCATCCTTATAACCTCATTTACTTTAATTATCCCCTTAAAAGCCTTATCTCCAAATATAGTCACAACGGGGGCCAAGACTTCAATGTATGAATTTTGAGTGGACACAATTCATAGAGCCAGCAAAGAGTTTTGGTAAAAGTAGCAGCAAAGTTTTCTGGTAAAAGGGAAAGACAAAATATTTTAGGTTCTCAGACCATCCAGTCTGTATTACAACTACTCAAGTCTGTTGTTGCAGCATGAGTGAGTGAGTGTGGCTGCGTTCCAATAAAACTTTATTTACACAATGAGGCAGTGAGTGAGCCGGATTTTGCCCATGGTCTGTAGTTTGCTAACCCTTAATATAGACTTGCAAATGTTCTACCTGCCTTACCTATCTATACATCTCTCCATTTCTAGAAGTATTTCACAAAATTCCTACTTGCAGCCATTTAATGACTTCTGCTTGCCTCCGGAATATGACAAACTCCTAGGCATAAGGAGGCTTTTTTTTTCCCTTCAGCCTCGACGCGAGGCTTACGGGATCTCAGCTCCCTGACCAGGGATCGAACCTGTGCCCCCTGAAGTGGAAGCGCAGAGTCCTAACCACTGGACTGCCAGGGGAGTCCCATAAGGAGGCTTTTTATATTGATTTGATAGCATGTCAGCAAACTTCTTTTCTACTCTGTACAGTAAATAAATCATGTTCGTTTCTCCAAATAAAACTGAGCACCTTCGGAGTTGGTGTTTGTGCCTAGGGTATCTCTTTTCTATCTGGAGTATCACTCCCTCTGTAGCCATCACTGCCCCTGCCCCATTTACCTGGAGAGCAGCGCTCAGGCTATGCCATCTTTGCCGCAGCCCAAAGTCCAGTCAAAGTTATTCATTTCTTCTTCTTCTGAGCTAACACAGGTCTTTATCATTATACCATTAGGTAATTACTCACTCAGCTTCCCCAATGCATAGTGAATCTCTCTTCTGCATTTCTATAACCCCAGCTAGTACTCAGCATTTTGAGAACATCCTGGGAACTCTGTATCTTTCTGCAACAGAGTTTTTTTTTCTCTGAGTAGAATCCTGTGCTCTAGACCAATAGCTCTCACCCAGGGGTGATTCTGACCCCACAGGAAATTTGACAATATCTGGAGAAATTATTGATCATCACAACTGGGGGGAGGAAGGGTGTGTTACTCCTGGCAACAAGTGAGTAGATGCCATAGATGCTGGTGAACATGCTACAATGCACTGGATAGTCCCCATGGCAAAGAATTATCCAGCCCAAAATGTTAGTAGTACTGAGGCTGAGAAACTATGATCTACATCAGTCAAGGATATTCCTTACCATTAAAATTTGCTTTTCCTATAACCACTGTTTTAGGTGATTCCCCATTCTACTCAAATGGATTCAGATGTCTTTGTACTGCTTACCTCTTTATCCATTTGTTTTCATAGTAACAAGTTCTGAAGATAGACTCTATTAAAGAAATAAGAGTAGCTAGGTCCATCTGGGGTCCATTTTCATTTAAGTACATGAAATATTTGTAGGGAAGACATAGGAATGTTTGATAAGAAGCCATGGTCAGAATATGTCTTGTTGGTCAGTGACAAGTAGTAAATTCATCCAAGTTTCTATCAGCGTGCTCCCTCTGGGGAGCCTGGAAGTTTTGAAATGAAAACAGTGGCTTAGAGTTATTTCAGGATGAATCACCTGTTAATACCTCCCCTCTGTGTTTTATTTAGAGTTTCAGAACAGTAAGAAGAAATTAAGAACTTGTTTGCAGAACACGGAAAATAAATGTTATGAATAAAATAATATAAATCAATGTAAAAAACTGAAATATGAATTAACTTATACCTTCTTGAAAGGAGAGAAACAGAAAGAGAGAGAGGATGGAAGGAAGGGAAGGGGAGGGGAGGGGAGGGGAGGGGAAGGAAGGGAAGGGGAGGGGAGGGGAGGGAAGGGAAGGGGAGGGGAGGGGAGGGAAGGGAAGGGGAGGGGAGGGAAGGGAAGGATCAGGCAGGGAGGATGGAGAGAGGGAAGAAGGAAGAAAGGATGGATGGATGGATGGATGGATGGATGGACAGATGGGTGGATGGAAGGATGGATGAGGGAAAGGCATAACTAGTAAATTAGGACGGAAAGCATGAAGTTTGGGTCAGGCAGAGGCAAGTTTAGATTTAGTCACTGAATGTAATCAGTGGTATGACCTTGGACAAGTGTCTTATTTTCTTCTCTTTCCTTAGCTCAAAAATGGAGATAGTATTGTTATGGAAATTAGATGAAAATATATACAGAAAACATCTATCACTGTATCTGGTACATAGAAAGTGCTAAATAAATGTGTAAAAAATAATGTTTGACAATCTGGAGAGCATAACTTCCTGGAAGTAATAGAATGTTCCAAGATAAAGTATTTTAGGACCAGGCAGACCAGAGATATGATTCCTATGAATATATTTGTACGGGTAGCAGTAAAGTTAAAAAAAATCTCTGTTCCCTCCTCTCCCCAAAGTGAGTCAAGAATTTTAAATGAACCCCCAGTTCAATTCCTCCACTGCCAGTTAGGCTTTTAAAGTAAAATGTGCTATAGACAGATGTTATTACTTTCTGCTACCACACTAGTCCAAGCCACCATCATCTGTCACCTAGGCGACACAGGCTTCTCCAGGACACCTCAGATGATCTCCCTGCTTCCCTTTTTTCTCTCTTCCAACTTAAAAAAAATCCATTTTTTTAAAGGTATAAATCTGTTTGTTTACCCTTTGTTTAAGATCTTCGCTGGCTTTTGCACTTCACATAAAATCCAGATGTATGGCTCCCAAGGTCTTGCTTGATCCCAATCCTGACTGCACCTCTGTCTCTCTCCCTGCTCCAGCCACAGAAGCTTGCAGACTTATCTTCAAGTGCACCACATTTCCTCCCTCAGGGGCTTTGCAAAGGCTATTCCTCTGTTCTTCATAATAACACTGACTTCTGACCCCTCAGGACTTAACTTCGAAGTCACTTAACTGCAGAAGAGTTTCCATCCTTCTCTTTTAAAGTAGGTCCTATGTTGCTGATCTCGAAATCTGCACTCCTTTTATTCCCTTTGTCATTTACCACAAATTGCATTTATATACATGTTAAATTGTTTACGTACATACATTTTGTTTCCCAACTAGGCTATAAATTCTATAAAGGGAGAGTCCACTTGTGTAAGTTTACAACCACATAACCAGAATCTATTACTATGCTGCGCAAAAAATAAATATTCAGTAAATATTTGAATGTATGAATGAATAAATGAATGATGAACAATAGGTTAGGAACTGATTTCCTTAAGAATTTACTAAACTTTTCTTGGACTTGTGGGAGATGGAAAAGGAGTACAATAAAAATTTTACAATGTCTTCAGTTTCAAGTGGTGATTTAAACATTTTTTAATAAAAATGCATGCATAGCAGCATAAAAGGATGACTCCCGATATTTCATTCCTTGAGGTCTTCTTGTTCTTTATAGATAACAATGTGTCTTGTGTTCAGTAGGTACTCAATAAATTCTGGTTGAATTACAAATTGTCATAAAGAAAATATTCCAGAAATATAAGATGGTTTTTGTTTACTTCTTTTCGCTTTTTTTTTTTTGGTGAAGAATGTATGTGGGTACCATACTACTTAGGTAAGACAGTGTTTAAATTTTTTAAGAACTGAAATATGAATTGTGTTGAAGTAACATATTTTAATATCAAAATAATTCTAAAAATTCTAACTTCATACAGCTAAAAGCACTTTTGTCATTGTTGTCACATTTATTATTTAAGGCAAAACCCTTGGGACAAGTTTTATCATCTTACATAAAAAATGATGCTCAGAAAAGTTAAAAAAAAAAAAAAACTTATTCAAAATCACACAGCTATTAAGAAATAGGGCCAGGAGTAAAACTCTAATCAGACATTAAAATCCACGTTTATTCTTCTAGATGACAGCTGTCTTTTCTGTAAATGCATATCTTTCCTTGTAAATCCACACCATCTATGTATCACTAAAGAGAATTTTATCAAGGTTTTGAAATTAATAATTTGCTTTTTCTATGCTCTGTCACATTTCCTTAAAGCCATCTGAACGTCTAGACAGATTTTCTATGGGGCTATCAGTTGGATAACAGCCACCATATACACATTTTTGGAAAAAGTACTATGGCCTCTCAGCTATTCTAGGTAATATAGAAGACAGAAAAGAAATACGAGACAAAGATGCTTCATTTTATGTGTATAAGTTGTATAAATTTTGATTCTCCAAGTGTTTGTTGTTTCATGCTATATGCAAGTCACTGAAGGAAGGGCCATGGCCCATCCAAGAGAACACGAAGCATGCCAAAGTGCTTACAACTGAACAGGGGAAACAAATCATAAATACATGGATTTCCAAATAAAAGCATATGTCAGTATATGAATATTTGGGAGAAAAAAACCCTGCAAGCTCCTGGGAATAGAGTGTTGCTGTGGAAACTCAGGAGAGGGAGAAATTAACACAGACCATCATGGGTGATGTGGAATTTGAGTTACACTCTAATGTACATGTAGAATATGTCTAGACAGACAAGAGAGTGAGTCAGCAGTCTACACTGGGGTATCACATGAGTATCTCTTGTTAGGAACTCTGGAGAATTTATTTTAGAGTCTCTTAAGTATGAGAGAGTAACAGCCAAACCAATTACAGAATACTATGAGGTAATATATACTATTAAATCACATGGGGGCTTTAGTGTATCAAGTTGTAAAACTAGGGTGCCTTTAGAATTAGGCACTAATGTTAACTGTTCTACTATTGATATATTTTCAATGGGTACGTATTCCTGTGCAATGTTGCACTTCTTGAGGTCAGCTTTCAGTCCAGGGAGTCATAGAAACTAAGATAAACTACAAAAGGAAGCATAAATGCCCATCAGACAAACATATTCACTAGTTACCTACTTATAAATTTACCCCCTCCTCCATGATCTCAGTGTGTTTTTGGATCTGTACCTTGCTGATGGTAGGCTATTATACACTGCTGAACGTAGTGTGAGAAAATCATGCAGATTGGTTGCTAAGTGAAAAATGTCCACTTTGAAAACAATGCAAAATTTCATAAAGCCAATGAAAATGTTGGAGACTTGTTCAGATTGCACACAGACTTGCAGTACACATATGGAAATACGTGTGTAGTTCTCTATGTTTGTACATACAGAATAGGGGGCGTGCATACATCATTTATACACAAAGAATGGATTCTTGGCATATTTGAATGTAACATTTGCAGTTTCATAAGTGATTCAAGAGGCTTATGATATTTTATATTATATAATAAATATCAATATTTACCTACCTCCCATATGAAGTTGTTATACACATTAAATGAAATAATATATGTAACCTATTTAGAAAGAATAGAAAGAATTTGAACAGCACAAGCAGTGAACCTAACCTACTATCCTGTACTTACATAAGAATCAGTTATTTGTTAAATGCCTTTGGGAGCGAGAGAAGACATAAGAATGCATTCCTTATTAATGTCCAGAGACTCATCTATACATTTACCAAAAAAGCAATTTGCTAATCTGATTCATCCTATTTTGTAATAGGGTTACATTGTATCCTGGTGGCCTTCAAGAGGTACTGTTCATCCTCAATTATCCAACAATAAGAAAAATAATACAGTGTGAGTGTGTGTGTGTGATAGAGTGTATATATACACGTGCATGTGTGTAAATTATTTTTATCCTATGAAACCTGACTTACCTTTAAAGCACCTCGGATGCTTTAAAGTTATAACATTTTCTAGGCGCTACCTGTATCTTTATAAATATTTATTCAATTTATATAACGAGGCATGCTGTTGCTTCTATTCTCATCTTACATATGGCATTTTGCTTATGGCATAGCTGAGGCACCAAAAGACTAAGTAACATACATGAGGTCACAGAAGTAATAAGGCTCAAAGCCAAACCCAGGCTTCTGGCTTCTGTGCCCATTCTCTTAATCACCAACCAGTTCTCTGATCGAGTGGCTTACTCTGAGAAGTCATATGTTGAATTCAATTCCGTTTTCTTCTTTTGTTACAGATTAAATTTAGGACCAAATGCTACTCTAAGAAATTGTTTGAATCTCAAAGTCTTTGGCAAGTTTTCGGAGTTCATTTCCAGGGACCGGTGGATGATAAGTTTCTTTATAATGAGTTCTTTAACACGTTTCACTTTACTTAGGTGATAGCTACAGGAAAACATTATGACCCTGTTTCCAAGACTGATCTTTCTATTTAGCTTTATAAATTGCTTGGTGTCAGCAGGACATAAATACAATCTGTACGTAGGCTCTGTGGAAGCCGATATCCTGAATAAATTTCCAACAGCCTTTTAGAAAATAATGGACTACAGGATTAACTTTTCTTTGGTATCTGTAGACAAGCACTGAAGGCAACGTCATCTACCAAACTCAGAGGTAAATAACCTCAAAGAGTCTTCCCACACCACTTGAGAACTACAGTAAGAAATCTCACCCTTCTGGGAGATTCTCAAGGATTACGCAACCGTAAGTGTAATGAAAAAGTCAGCAATTCTCTCTAGTTTCTGCTCGTGTTCTCTGCTAAGCACTGGCTCTTCTAAACTGTCACCACACTCCTCAAGCCATCAGTAACCTCACCTCAGCAGGTAACACCTCCTTCTTCTCCTCAGATAAGTTAAGACACTGAGGGTGACCTCCTTCCATGTCCTGCCTCTGTCTCTCAACTTTTTTGCACACAGTGAACTTAGCACCTTCTTGGCTCATGAGAGAGGTTTTACCTATGGCTAAAACTCCCCCATGCACGCTGGATTCCATTCCTTTCTATTCTCTTATAACTTGCCCATCAAATTTCCCTCTTGTTATTTTTTTCTTCATCACTTTCCTTTTCATTGATTGCTTTTCTTTGGCACAGAAGTATATTTATTTTACCTTGAAAAACAAAGACCTCACCTGATACTGTAGGGTCCTCTGCCTGTCTCTGCTCTCTTTCCATTTATGCTTCTGGTAATTTTGTCAACCTTTTCTATCCTGGCTTCCTCACTTCCCCTTGCACTTTGATTCCCCTGCAGTCTGGGTTTTCTCCTGAAATCTTCAATGAAATGGCTCAGCATCCAGAGCTGCTTCATTTTCAAAGATTTTCACATGTAAGAATTCCACTTGCTGAATTCCTTCTTTACTTCAATTTTGTCCGTCTTTCAAAATCTCTTTCAACTTAGGCTGAGATTAAGTTTTAGTTCCCATTGCTTCTGAGACATCTCTCTCTAGAGGGCATATCTAAGTCAAAAGGTCCAAACAAAACACACCATACAGACTGACTCTCAAACCCATATCCTTTTTCCTGTCTCGGCTAACAGCATAACAATCTTTCCATCTCCTAACCTAGAGAACTGGGATTCATCTTCAATTCTTTCTTCCTCCTGGTAATTAAATCCAATCATACTTAAAAGTAGATATTCTAAACCTTCCCTCCTTTATTATTCCACTTATTCTAGCACATCACAAGCTCTCCTGGACTAAAATAATTAGTTTCATGTAGTGAAATAGTGACCCCTAGAATTCATGTCCACCTGGAACCACAGAATGTGACTTTATTTGGAAACAGAGTCTGCAGATGTAGTTGGTAAGAATCTTAAGATAAAATTATCCTGGATTTAAGGTGGGCTTTAAATTAAATGACTAGTGTTCTTATAGTAAGAGAAGAGAACACAAATACTCACAGAGAAGAAACAAGAAGACAGAGGCAGAGTTAACGTTGTACAAGCCAAGGAAATGCCTGGGGACACCAGAGGTTAGCAAGACGCAGAGAGGATTTTTCCTTAGAACCTTCAGAGGCAGCCTGGTTCTACTGACACCTTGATATCAGCCTTCTAGCTTCCAGGAATGTAAGAGAATAAATTTCTGTTCTTTTAAGCCATTCAGTTTGCCATACTTTGTTGTAACAGTCCTAGGAACCTGATAAATTTCCTAAGTGGCATCCGTAACTTCTTCTAACTCCATGATTCTTTACGGAATGCTTTGGTAATCAGTTGAAAACTACAGAACTCCCAGGAAAGATGCACAAACGTACAACTCCAAATTTCACATACAATTTCACAAGTTTCCAGAACCTCATAGGTCTATCTATGGATCTCTTATTATCCTTGCAGCCAATTAAAAACTCCTTTCCTACACATAATATCCAGAGTCAACTTACTACAATTCTGATCATGCCATCCTCTGATTTTAAAACATTAACATCTTTCCTAAACTACACAGCATGACTTGGTTATTATATGCTACATCTCCCTGATGAAACATCCTTTGTTTTTATCCCTCCAAACAAATACCTATCTCAGCGCACACATGCCTCTTTGCCTTTGCACTAGCTGTGTGTGCTGCCTGAAACTCCCTTCCTTCCACCAGCTCCCAGCCATCTAAGGAACTCCTAGTCATTTTTATGTTTTATATTACTTATCTCATCTGTGAATCAAATGGTCTCACTGGCAAAGTACTATTTTATTTTTACAAAGTAATTAAAGTCTTTGTGACATATTTATGAAATACAAGATGCTTTTGAGTGTAAGAAATTTTCAATTATATTGTAATATTTTGCTTAAATTTCTATATATATACCCACTATGTTTCCAATTCTTTACAGAAAATAATTATAATTATATAACATATAACATAGTACTAAATATACTATAGTATTAAAATTATAGGTGTTTATTCCAATTAATATATATTGGAATCTCAGAATCATAATTTGTGGACTTTTTGACCTTGAACATTTTATAATGTATAGAAATATCGAATCACTTTTTTGTGCACCAGGAACTAACATAGGGTTGTAGGTCAAATATATTTCAAAAACAAACAAACAAACTCATAGAAAAAGAGGTCAGATTTGTGGTTACCAGAAGTGGGATATGGGGAGAGGGGATTGGATAAAGGCAACCAAAAGGTACAAACTCCCAGTTATAAGGTAATTAAGTGCTAGGGATATAATGTACAACATAATAAATACAATTAACAGTGCTGTATGCTACTTATGAAAGTCATTAAGAAAGTAAATCCTAAGAGTTCTCATCACAAGGAAAAATATTTGTTTCTATTTCTTTAATTTTGTATCTATATGAGATGGTAGATGTTCACTAAACTTATTGTGGTAATCGTTTCATGATGTATGTAAGTCAAATCATTGTGTTGTACACCTTAAGCTTATACAGTGCTGTATGTCAATTATATTGCAGTAAAGATGGAAGAAAAAATACAAAAGAATAAATGCTTAAACTTTATATATCTCAATTTTCTTCTATGTAGACTAGTAAAAAAACATGCTTACTTACAGGATTGTTGTGAGGATTAGAAAGAAAAGACATCTAAAAATTTAGCACAGCAACAGGTATGTAATAGTAATTTTTTATTAAATTTAACAATGTCTCAGTTTATAAGATTATAAGCAACATCACCTAGTTTATAAATAATACAGTAAGTCCCCTATATACAAACAAGTTCCATTCTGAGAGCACATTCATAAGTCCAATTTGTTCGTAAGTCCAACAAAGTTAGCCTAGGTACCCAACTAACACAATTAGCTATATAGTACTGTACTGTAATAGGTTTATAATACTTCTCACACAAACAATATTGATACATAAAAAACAAACACACAAAAAAAGAAAACATTTTTAATCTTACAGTATAGCACCTTGAAAAGTACAGTAGTACAGAATAACAGCTGGCATACAGGGGCTGGTATTGAGTGAATAGGCAAGAAGAGTTACTGACTGGAGGAGGGAGAGGAGGTGGGAGATGGTAGAGCTGAAGGATCATCAGCAATAGGAGATGGAGGGCAAGCTGCAATTTCACTCACACCTGACGTTGATGGCACAGGTTCTGGTTCCTTGCTGGAACAAGATGCATTGTTGGCATCTTTGAAAGCTCGCAACTTGAAGGTTCATATGTAGGGGACTTACTGTACATCCAACCCTCTTTTTTCTTATAATTTATCTGTTTCAGAAGCTGGACTATGTTGATTGCATGTTCATGGTCTAGTTGAACATGGCCCTTTTTCACTTTACTTCCTGCAAAATGGCTGCTGAATCCAGAGACTTAGATCCCTGTGGCATGATTACACATGATGTTTGGCAAGATCTATAGAAAGCATATACTGCTTGGTTGTCTCTCTTTTTGTGACATAGTAGAAACTGATTGTAATGCCTATATCTATTAATTAATTGGAGGTTGAAAAGTGATGGTATTTTAATTCTATAAGTTCTTTTTTTTATAATTACTGGGGCTATTATAGAGATATATCCCCAAATCAATTATTTGGTGATCCAGTGGCAAAGTTCATATGGAATAAGCAAAAAAAAGTTTGACTCTTTCACTTCATGAATCAGTTCATATCATACTCTAAAGCTGACCAGTTCTTTTTCAGATGAAATTATGAACACATGGTTTTACATATATTTGATGGGTTTAAGTCACTTGCAATTGTTATCATCATTGAAGCTCAAATTGTCTTATTTTCAGCTGGTGGAAGGCTCTTGAAGTTGACACTTGAGTCCTTGGCATAATCCTAGTAAGTCACTGCTACCTGGTATGTTAAGATGAGGCTCATATTGAACACTTTCTGCCCCAGACTTGGAATTAGCCATTTTTCCGGGAAACTTTTATTTTAGTGATTAATAGAATTTCAAGACATTTGAACTGGATGCTAGAGAAATTTAATGTTACTGCATTGGCCACTGGTCATTATTACTGCATTGGCCACTGGTCATTATTTCTAGGTCTTTTCAGTGGAACAAGCAAGCAAAGATATATATATTCACACACACACATATACATATATATAAAATTTTATTTTAAATTTTAAGTTTAAAATATTTATATTTATATATAGTAGTCAAAGTACCACATGAGATTATATTGATATTTCTAATTCAAAAATCAAAACTAGGTGTTTGGAAGACTTGCTGGCAAGATGGCAGAGTAGAAGGACGTGAGCTCACCCCTTCTTACAAAAACACCAAAATCACAACTAACTGTCGAACAATCATTGGGAAAAAAAACTGTGGAACCTATCAAAAAAGATACCCTACACCCAAAGGCAAAGAAGAAGCCACAGTGAGACGGTAGGAGGGGCACAATCATGATAAAATCAAATCCCACACATGCCAGGTTGGCGAGCCACAATCTGGAAAATAATTATACCACAGAAGTTCTCCCACAGGAGTGAAAGTCCTGAGCCCCGCATCAGTCTTCCCAGCCTGGGGGCCTGGGAACAGGAGGAGGAGACCCCAGAGAATCTGGCTTTGAAGGCCAGTGGAGTTTGATCACAGGAATTCCACAGGACTGGGGAAAACAGAAACTCCACTCTTGGAGGGTGCACACAAGGTCTAGTGCACACTGGGACCCAGGGAAAACAGCAGTGACCTCATAAGAGACTGGGCCAGACCTACCTGCTAGTATTAGAGGGTCTCCGGTGGAGGCGGGGATGGCTGTGGCTCACTGTGCAGACAAAGACATTGGCAGTGGCAGCTCTGGCAAGTACTCATTGGCATGAGCCCTCCTGGAGGTCGTCATTTACCCCCCAAGACCTAGCCCAACCCAACAGCCTTTAGGCTCCAGTGCTGGGATGCCTCAGGCTAAACAACCAACAGGGCGGGAACATAGTCCAACCCATCAGCAGGCTGGTTGCTTAAAGTCTTCATGAGCATGACCCTGCCCACCAGAGGGACAAGACCTAGCTCCATCCACCAGAGGGTAGGAACAAGGCCCTCCCACCAAGAAGCCTGCACAAGCCTCTTAGACTAGCCTCATCCACCAGAGGGCAGGCAGCAGAAGCAAGAAGAAATAGAACCCTACAGCCTGTGGAATGGAAACTGCAATCACTGAAAGTTAGACACGATGAGACAGAAGAGGAATATTTCCCAGATAAAGGAACAAGATAAAACCCCAGAAGAACAACTAAGTGAAGTGGAGATAGGCAAACTACAGGACAAAGAATTCAGAGTAATGATAGTGAAGATGATCCAAGACCCTGCTAAAAGAATGGAGGCACAGATTGAGAAGATAAAAGAAATGTTTAACAAAGATCTAGAAGAACTAAAGAACAAACAAACAGAGATGAACAATACAATAACTGTAATAAAAAATACACTAGAAGGAATCAATAGCAGAGTAACTGAGGCAGAAGAACAGATAAGTGACCTGGAAGACAGAAGCTGGGAAATCACTGCCTCGGAACAGAATAAAGAAAAAAGAATGAAAAGAAATAAAGACAGGCTAAGAGACCTCTGGGACAACATTAAACGTACCAACATTTGCATTATAGGGGTCCCAGAAGAAGAGAGAGAGAAAGGACCTGAGAAAATATTTTAAGAGATAATAACTGAAAACTACCATAACATGGGAAAGGAAACAGTCACCCAAGTCCAGGAAGCACAGAGTCCCAGGCAGGATAAACCCAAGGACGACAGGCTGAGACACATAGCAATCAAATAGACAAAAATTTAAGACAAAGAAAAAATATTAAAATCAATGAGAGAAAAGCAAAAAATAACATGCAAGGGAACTCCCATAAGGTTATCAGCTGATGTCTCAGCAGAAACTCTGCAGGCCAGAAGGGAGTGGCACAATATATTTAAAATGATGAAAGGGAAGAACGTATAACCAAGAATACTCTACCCAGCAAGGGTCTCATTCAGGTTCCAAAGAGAAATCAAAACTTTACAGACAAGAAAAAGCTAACAGAATTCAGCACTACCAGACCAGCTTTGCAACAAATGCTAAAGGAACGTCTCTAAGCAGAAAAGAAATGGTCACAGCTAGAAACAAGAAAATTATGACTGGAAAAGCTCACCAGTAAAGGCAAACATAAAGTAAAGGTAGGAAATCATCCACACACAAATATGATATCAAAACCAACACCTGTGAGAAAAGGAGAGCACAAATGCAGGATACTAGAAATGCAATTGTAATGAAAAGACCAACAATTTAAAACAATCATGTTTATATACAGACTTAAAACAATCTTGTTTATATATAGACTATGTCAAATCCTCATGGCAACTGCAAACAGAAAATCTACAATAGATACACACACAAAAAAAGAAAAAGGAATCAAACATAACACTGAGGTTAGTCATCAAATCATGAGAGAAGAGAACAAAAGAGGAAGGGAAGAAAAAATACCTACAAAAACAAATCCAAAGCAATTAAGAAAATGGCAATAGGAACATACATATCAATAATTAACTTAAATGTAAATGGATTAAATGCTCCAACCAAAAGACAGACTGGCTGAATAGGTACAAAAACAAGACCCATATATATAATGTCTGCAAGAGACCAGCTTCAGATCTAGGGACACATACAGATTGAAAGTGAGGGGGTGAAAAAAGGTATTCCATGCAAATGGAAATCAAAAGAAAGCTGGAGTAGCAATACTCATATCAGAAAAAATAGACTTTAAAATAAAGACTTTTACAAGAGACAAAGAAGGACACTACATAATGATCAAGGGATCAACCTAAGGAGAAGATATAACAATCGTAAACATACATGCAACCAACATAGGAGCACCTCAATATATAAGGCAAATACTACCAGTCATAAAAGGAGAAATAGACAGTTACACAATAATAGTGGGGGACATTATAGAGCATTCCATCCAAAAGCAGCAGAACACAATTTCTTCTCAAGTACACATGGAACATTCTCCAGGATTGACCATGTGTTGTGCCACAAAGTGAGCCTCAGTAAATTTAAGAAAGCTGAAATCATATCAGCATCTTTTCCGACCACAACACTGTGAGATTAGAAATCAACTACAAGAAGAAAACTGTAAAAAACACATACATGTGGAGGCTAAACAATATGCTACTAAATGACCAATGGATCACTGAAGAAATCAAAGAGGAAATCAAAAAATACCTAGAGACAAATGAAAATGAAGGCACAACGATCCAAAACCCATAGGACGTGGCAAACCAGTTCTAAGAGGGAAGTTTACAGCAATATAACCTTACTGCAGGAGACAAGAAAAATCTCAAATAAACAACCTAATCTAACACCTAAGGCACCTAGAGAAAGAAGAAAAAACAAAACCCAAAGTTAGCAAAAGGAAAGAAATCATAAATCAGAGCAGAAAGAAATGAAATAGAAACAAAGAAAACACTAGCAAAGATTAATGAAACTAAAAGCTGGTTCTCTGAAAAGATAAACAACATTGATAAACCTTTAGCCAAACTCATCAAGAAAAAAAGGGAGAGGGCTCAAATCAATAAAATTACAAATGAAAAAGAAGTTACAGCGGACACCACAGAAATACAAAGGATCAGAAGAGACTACTAAAAGTAACTATATGCCAATAAAATGGAGAACCTGGAAGAAATGGACAAATTCTTAGAAAGGTATAATCTCCCAAGACTGAATCAGGAAGAAATAGAAAATATGAACAGACCAATCACAAGCACTGAACTTGAAACTGTGATTTTAAAACTCCTAACATACAAAAGCCCAGGATCAGATGGCTTCACAGGTAAATTCTATCAAACATTTAGAGAAGTTAACACCTATCCTTCTGAAAGTATTCCAAAAAATTGCACAGGACAAAATACACCCAAATTCATTCTATGAGGCCACCATTATCCTGATAACAAAGCCAGCCAAAGATACCACAAAAAAAGAAGATTACAGGCCAATATCACTGATGAACAAATTCTCAACAAAATACTAGCAATCCGAATCCAACAATACATTCAAAGGATCATGCACCATAATAAAGTGGGGTTTATCCCAGGGATGCAAGGATTCTTCAATACACACAAATCAATCAGTGTGATACACTGCATCAACAAACTGAAGAATAAAAACCATATAATCATCTCAATAGATGCAGAAAAAGCTTTTGACAAAATTCAACACCATTTATGATAAAAACTCTCCAGAAAGTGGGCATAGAGGGAACATACATCAACATAATAAAGGTCATAAATGACAAACCCACAGCTAACATCATACTCAATGATGAAAAGCTGAAAGTATTTCCTCTAAGGTCAGGTACCAGACAAGGATGTCCAATCTCACCACTTTTATTCAACATAGTTTTGGAAGTCCTAGCCACAGCAATCAGAAAAGAAACAGAAATAAAAGGAAACCAAATCGGAAAAGAAGAACTAAAACTATCATTGTTTGCAGACTACATGGTACTATACATAGAAAATCCTAAAGATACTATCAGAAAACCTACTAGAGCTCATCAATGAATTCAATAAAGTTGCAGGATACAAAATTAATACACAGAAATCTGTTGCACTTCTATACACGAACAATGAAATATCAGAAAGATAAATTAAAGAAACAATCCCATTTACCATCGCATCAAAAAGAGTAAAGTACCTAGGAATAAACCTACCTAAGGAGACAAAAGACCTGTACTCTGAAAACTATAAGACAATGATGAAGGAAATTGAAGATGACACTAACAGATGGAAAGATATACCAAGTTCTTGGATTGGCAGAATCAATATTGTCAAAATGACTATACTACCCAAGGCAGTCTACAGATTCAATGAAATCCCTATGAAATTACCAATGGCATTTTTCACAGAACTAGAACAAAAAATCTTAAAATTTGTGTGGAAACACAAAAGACACCAAATATCCAAAGCAATATTGAGAAAGAAAAATGGAGTTGGAGGAATCAGGCTCCCTGACTATACTAGAAAAGCTACAGTCATCAAAACAGTGTGGTACTGGCACAAAACCAGATATACAAAATAATGGAACGGGATAGAAAGACCAGAAATAAACCCACACACCTATGGTCAATTAATCTATGACAAAGGAGGCAAAACTATACAATGGAGGAAACAGTCTCTTCAATAAATGGTGCTGGGGAAACTGGACAGCTACATGTAAAAAAAATGAAATTAGAACATTCTTTAACACCATACACAAAAAAAAACTCAAAATGGATTAAAGACCTAAATGTAACATCAGATACTCTAAAACTCTTAGAGGAAAACATAGGTACAACACTCTTTGACATAAATCGCAGAACAATTTTTGACATAAATTGCTGCAATATCTATTTTGAGCCGTCTCCTAGAGTAATGGAAATAAAAACAAAAGTAAACAAATTGGACCTAATTAAACTCAAAAGCTTTTGCACAGCAAAGGAAACCATAAGCAAAATGAAAAGACAACACACAGAATGGGAGAAACTATTTGCAAATGATGCGACCAACAGGGATTAGTCTCCAAAATTTATAAACAGCTCATACGGCTCAATATCAAAAAACAAACAACCCAATCCAAAAATGGGCAGAAGATCTAAATAAGACACTTCTCCTACGAAGACATACAGATAACCAAGAAGCACATGAAAAGATGCTTAACATCACTAATTATTAGAGAAATGCAAATCAAAAACACAATGAGGTATCACCTCACACCAGTCAGAATAGCCATCATCAAAAAATCCACAAACAATAAATGCTGGAGAGGGTGTGGAGAAAAGAGGACCCTCCTACACTGTTGGTGGGAATGTAAACTGGTACAGCCACTATGGAGAACAGTATGGAAGTTCCTTAAAAACTAAAAATAGAGCTACCACATGATCCAGCAATCTCACTCCTGGGCATATGTCATGACCAGAGAAAAACATGGTCCAAAAGGATACATGAACCCCAATGTTCACTGCAGCACTATTTACAATAGTCAAGACATAGAAGCAACCTAAATGTCCATCGACAGATAAATGGATAAAGATGATGTGATACATATATACAATGGAATACTACTCAGCCATTAAAAAGAACGAAATAATGCCATTTGCAGCAATATGGATGGACCTGGAGATTATCATACTACATGAAGTAAGTCAGACAGAGAAAGACAAATATCATATGATATCACTTATATGCAGAATCTAAAAAAAAAATGATACAAATGAACTTATTTACAAAACAGAAACAGACTCACAGACTTAGAGAAAGAACTTATGGTTACTGGGGGGAAGGGTGGGGGGGAGGGATGGTTAGGGAGTTTGGGACTGACATGCACACACTGCTATATTTAAAATGGATAACCAACAAGGACCTACTGTATAGCACAGGGAACTCTGTTCAATATTCTGTAATAACCTAAATGGGAAAAGAATTTAAAAAAGAATAGATATATGTATAACTGAATCACTTTGCTGTACACCTGAAACTAACACAACATTGTTAATCAGCTATGCTCCAATATAAAATTAAAATTAAAAAAAAAATCAAAACTAGGAAGGCTTTATTTCCCCTTTCAATGCCATTATGTGTCTTTCCTTCCATAACACAAATACACAAAGACACACATAAATAAAAGTTCTTTGACACACATAAATGCTTGCTTCTTTAATCCTCATATTACACACAGCAGTAGCAGAATGATAACAGTAATACTACCACTAATATGATTATGAAAACATCAAATTCTTGCATGTATACTCTCCCCATTCTTCCCTATTTTTTAATAGTTGTACTATTGCTATTACCAGAGCACATAACTACTGAATACTATACTCACTCTAGGACTCAGCACTGGTTCCTGTGTTGATGCAGCTCCTGTCATTCTGGTTATCAGACTAGGTATCTTTGGTTATCTGAAGTGCATTTTCTAGCCAACATTGAGGAAGTACTCAGGGACAATACTCCCATCCCCATCCTACATGTTAATAGTTTTTCTGTGTCCTTTATACTTGAAAGTCAGCTTTGCTGGATATAAAATCCTTGGTTCACTATCTGTCTCTGGTTTTTGTTAATATGTTTCTCATTTTCTTCTACCATAAAGCATTACTGTCAAAAAGTCTGATGAAAAATTGTGTAGATTTCCTGATGCCCGAAGCATTTTTTTCTTTCTCTGAAAGACCAATAATTTTATTAGTATGCCTTGACGTTGTCACACAGTGAGCTCCATCAACGTGTAAATTCAAGTCTTTTATTTCAGGAAAGTGTTTATTTCTGGGAAGTTTACTTGAATTATGGTTTTAGTGATTGGCTTGTTCTGTTTTTCTTTTCTACTCAGGGATTCCTACTGTCTCAATGTTGGCCAGCTTTTACTATCATTTTCTTAGTATCTTTTGATCTGTTTTTCAAGGTCATCTTTAAAGTATGCTTTCATTGTCATCAGAGAATTTATTACAGTTGACCCTTGAAAAACTCAGGGGTTAATCCACTTATAATATATAGTGGGTCCCTCAGAATCCACAGTTTCTCCACATCTGCAGATTCAATCAATCACAGACCAAGTCTTTCTGCAGAATGTACTACTGAAAAATATTCACGTATAACTGGACCCAGGTAGTTCAACCCCACATTGTTCAAGAGCAACTGTACTCTCTTTTTTCCTACTGTTATTTTGTATGGGATTTGACCCAACATTTTCCTGTTTCCCGTTTTTATGAGAAAGTTGTTTTCCTAGACTTTTAAAATGAGAAAGCATTCTAACTTCACAGAAATTCTCTTTTCTGTTTTGTTTTTTTTCTTTCTCTCTCCAACCTTTTTTTTTTTTTTTTCTTTACTTGCCTGGCTCTACTTCCTTCCAAAACTTTGGAAAATCCTTCTTTTTACTTCATTTCTGATATTCCTGCCTTGTTCAAATTCATTTCATTTATAACATTCTTCCTTTCTTGGAAGGGTATCCTGAGAAGTCCATTTTTGAGGCTCATAGGAACCCAACTGTTCCAGGCCCTTTGGTCCTTCTTACCATCAGCCTTTTGCACTCACCTGCTGGTAAAGCCCCCCGGCCTCACTCCATGCTAGTTTCAGCCTTGTGTGCTTTCCACTTAGCTGATGTTCTCCTGTTTTCACATGCATCTGATGCTACAATGTTGATTCCTTCTTTTTCCTTTCACAGAGATGCTGATACTCTATAGGTGTTGTTTCCACCCACCTAAGATTTTGTGCTCATAAGAATACCTTGTCACCCAATTTTTTTTTTTGGTAAATGCTGCCCATGTTATTTTTATTAAGTGATTTAATTGTTTTTGTCTCCTTTATACTAGGATATTAGTTTCCTATTGTTGCTATAACAAATGACAACAAGCTCAATGGCTTCAAACAACGCAAAATGATTGTGTTTGAGTTCTGAAGGTCAGAAGGGAAAAATCATTCCCAGTGGGCTAAAACCAAGGTGACAGCAGGGCTGTGTTCCTTGTGGGGCCTCTAGGGGAGAATCCATTTCCTCGCCTGCATTCCTTGGCTCAGGGCCACCCTCTCCATCTTCAAAGCCAGCAGTGTACCACCTTCACATCTCACTCTTGACACTCCTGTTTCTCTCCTTCCTTTGTGATTGCATTGCACCCACAGATAATCCAGGTTAATCTCCCATCTCAGCATCCTTAATTTAATCATATCTGCAAAATCTCTTCTGCCATATAAAGTAACATATTCACAGGTTTAGGGGATTAGGACACAGATATCTTTGAGGAAGCCATTATTATTCTGTCGACCACAGTGGGTATTCAGTGAGATTAAAAAACCATGCTGCTACCATCTTCCCAGAATCCTCTCCTGAACTATCATAGTTTTCTCACCATAAATACTGATGTTAGCCTGAAATTCTGAAAGAAGATGAATTTGGATTATTACAATTCAATCATGTTCCCCATAAGCAAAATTTTTGTCTGACTTAGTATATGCTACTTTAGCATATGTTAACCAGAAAACATTTTAAACAAATATAAGAGTGAGATGCTAGATATCCTTGGTGTGTGTGTGTGTGTTTATAAATCCTTGACTATAACTTGGTAAGGTGCCTTACAATAACTAGATATATTTAAATGAAGAATGGTTAAAGTTTGCAAATCGTTAAATCATGACAATAAAAAAATCATTATTTCATCTGCATGTGGGTTATAGACAAGTAGTAACAGAAAAGCCATACCTCCCATATCTGGTCTGAATTAAAGCTCTTCTGAAGAAGGATGTGGAAGTCATTCAGGCTTATACATTCTTTAATTTCTTTTATTAAGGCCTGAGCAAAGTCAATGTAGCTAGAAGGCAATGTACAGCCTTCTAGAAACTACAAAGTGTAACAGCTGGTTCCAATTACTCACTAGAGTGTGACCATATGCACAAATGTTCAGCTTTCTGTTTAAGTTCACAAATTAAAAAGAAAAGAATTCCTTATAAAAATTTGAGAAATGCTGTGGTCTGTGCATACATTTGTTTCTGCTAAGTTTTAACCTGTTAGTTATGGTCAAATGTATGGATAAAACCTTTCAAATAAGACAAAGAGCCTCAGCTGACAGAAATCTTTTTAACTTTAAATTAACATGCAATGCATAGTTTTTTAAAAGTTCATTTCCTGGAGCAAACATGTTTCAAGAGACACGGATTCTTAAGATAATCATTTAACAACTAGATCAAGCAACCTTGTATTAAGCATATAGGCAGTATGTAAATCAACGATGCTTCAGTAAAAAAAAAAAAACTTTTTTTAATAAAAAGATAAAACTAAAGTTTAAAATTAAACATTAAAAAAAAAAGCATATAGGCAGTAGGTAGCTTTTATAACAGCTGAGTAAGACTAATGTGATTTGGCATTTCTGACTCCAGTGACCTTTATGAAATCATAAGTTTTCTCTTAAATACATCATACTGAACTAGAGATAACAAAGACAGATGCTGAATTGACCTTTTTAATAGCAATCTGAGGTTGAAAATCACACTTTTCATATTCTTTACTTGGCGTGCCAAGTAGGTTTTTAATACTACAGTTGTCTCAGTTAATTTAAATTCTTAACTCTTTGTTTGAATCAATATGCTTTAGTTCCATTTATATTACTTGCAGGAATGAGTGACATGTAGCTATCTCGGTTAAAAACACCTTCACTAACATTGAAACTCATTATCTAATATGTATCTTAATAAAATATGCTTTATTTTTCTTAAGTGGGAATATAGCAACTTTCTCAGTTGAGGAACATGCATCAACTCTTTAAGTTAGTGACAAAATGATAATAAAATGCATTTTTTGATTAACTAAACGGTATTATGGACAAGTAAAGGAGAAATTATGTGCTGCATTGAAAACAGTATGTCTACCAAATTTAAGAAACAAAGCAATGAGAATAAGAACAGAGAGTATATTTATACAGGTTAGGAATTCCACAATCCCCCTGTCTTATAAGTATTTACTATTTGAACAAATGTGTTTTTCTGAAAAAAAAAAATGTATTTAAGTAGGTATTTGAGGGCATAAGTTTGTAGCTACAATTATATTTTATAGAAATAGTAGTAGATGGATACTGTTTAATGGGTCTCCAATGTTAATTATGATTTATTAGTTTGCATAGCCTGGAAAGGGAGAAATGTCAATAATTAGGCTTTCTTTCCAGACATATTTTAGTTACTATTAATTTGGAGGCCAGGAAGTGAAAATAAATTACTGGAAGGCAAGTGGATTCCCATTTGTGTGGTTTGGGCTTTCTCCATTTGCACAGTTTGAATCAGCATAATAGAACACATTAACATGCTTACTTTTCGTATGAAACTTTGTTAAACTGGATGAAGCATATTCGTCGAAGTCCCACTATCTAAATTTTATTAGAACATTTCACTGACCTTTCGTTATTGGGAAAAAATAAAATTAGTTGTCCAAATGGCACTAACCTGTTCTAGGAATTCTACTGT
Source organism: Balaenoptera acutorostrata (assembly GCF_949987535.1). Taxonomy (NCBI): domain Eukaryota; kingdom Metazoa; phylum Chordata; class Mammalia; order Artiodactyla; family Balaenopteridae; genus Balaenoptera; species Balaenoptera acutorostrata. The sequence continues at coordinate 137,913,300 of NC_080068.1, read as the reverse complement.
AAAGAATTTCAACGATCTACTTGCACCATGTTCTAGAATTCTGATGGAACATACTTTTCCAATTTATTTAATATTTAGAGTACTAATTCATTTTGAAGTATTAGACACAATGCCATTCACAAGGCTGGAAATGTTTTCTGCATATTTCTATGATATATGAAATTTCTGTTTAATTTTCATAACTAAAGGGCAATCTTACTTAAATTTCACATTGTAGCTTATTAACTATCACTTAATCTCTTTGAACTTTATGCTGTTCTAAGCCTAAACAATAACTGGTATTCCTCCAGCTACGTGATTCTATGATCTGTAAAACTCAACGCAACTCTGAAAGCTGAAAAGGCTCTTCAATCATCAACTGAATCTTTCATCATGCAACAGAAGTGTGAACATTAATGATCTATTTAAAATTCACTGTCAGAAAGATTTCAGGTTGACAGAAAAACACCTAATATTTCATTTTGGTATATTTCAGTAATAGATGATGACTCAACTTCAACTCATGTGTCAACCACAATATTGAATATTCTTCTGGGAAGATTATTTCAAATTATAAATCAAAATCCAAATAAACAACAGTGCTTCACTTGAAAATCATAAATAACTACCAAATATCAATGAGTGGCTTAATATACAGATGTCAAAGATTGACAGATGGGGTGGCTTGCACATTTGTTATTGCTATTTTCAAATCTGTCCATGTTTGGGAGTCTCTCAATGTGATCAATAGGCATCTTAATAGGGTGGCCAAGATCTTCAGGAAAGATACTGCTTTTCTTTTTTCACCATGACTATGCTCTTCTACATTCTTTGCTATAAAGTTTTCTATTCCCTATTTGTGATATGTTTCAAACAGAGACCTAAACTACTTATAGCCTAAAAAGGAAGAACAAAAATTTTGGAATAGCTGTTGTTGTAAGTCGGCGGCGTATGGGAGAGTAACGATGCCTGTATATTGTCCCTTCCCCTGATCATTAAGGCAAGGCCCCACTTACATTGATTAGAAGAGAACATCTTCAGTTTCTCCACATCTCTGTGCTGCCACTGCATTTAACTACAAGTGGAGGGTATTTATGCTTCCATTCTGAAAAAAATGACTAACTTTGGCAAGAGAACGTCTCTGCACTGGAATTATTAAATCGTCCAGTTTGTGCAGCATCAATCCTCATTACTTCATTCTGATTAACTTTCATCATGTTATGACTGAAAAAATCAAATAGTTATTTGTGTGAGGTAAAATATCAATAGTAGTATAGGAAAAGTAGTGTTATTATAAAATAATATAGCATATAAAACTCATGTAGGAGGATCTCTCTCTCTCAGTCCCTTTCTTTCTCTCTCTATACCTCTCTAAAAATTATTTAGAAATGAACCAAAAAGAACAGTATGAAGGAAAAACTTAGGAAGCATAGGAAACATTCCATACCTCCACTCCCATATTAGAGATGCATATTGATAGTACGTATCCACTATTGTTAAAATTTAGTTTTACCCAAGTCACCATAATCTGTTTGGGTGCACACTAATGAAATGGACCATTATTCAGGTCAATAAATTCTCTATCTATTCAAGACTGGTTGGTTTGGGATGGTGGAAGAAATTTAGCTAGGCAAGCTTCAGCGTGAGATTCTCAGAGTTAATGCTGGCAGCCTGTGAGCCTTCTTAGAAAGCAATGAGAAGGATAGCTTGGTGCTTCAGTGAACTTCCACAGGGTTTTTTTTTTTTTCCTAGTACACCTCTGAGAGTATGTATTTGAATCTATTCTGTGCTGTATTAACAGCCCTATTTTCCTTTCCACATTGGGAAATACACATTCTCTGCAGACTACTTATTGGAGGAAAGAGACCTTTGGGATACACCTAAAATAATTATGTATACAGAGAGGAGACGTGGAGGTTTGAAAGGGGAGAGGGAGAAGTTGGAATAAATTCTCATACTAATATTTAGTATTAATAACTCCCCATATACAAAAGTTGAATGTGGTATTATTAAGCTTCTAGAACAGTTGGTTTTTTGCAACTTTGAGTTCTATTAAGTATTTGGGAGCAGAATCAATAACTATGTTTAAAATTTTCCCGACTGCAAAAAAACTTCTCATTCTAGGAGATTTCTTTCCTCAGGCCAATTCCCCCCAAAAAAGCCACAGGAGCAGAATTTTCAAGGGGATTTTCCCCTAGAATAAAAAATTCATTAACAGGAATTAATTTGCCCTGAGTCAATCCCAGGATAGATTGTTACTTTTTTAATATATAAAAATGCACTTTTTAACTCAACCCAGGATTTTCAGCGTTGGTGAAGTCTAGCCTCAACCAGGGCCCTGTAGGCCTAGGGTTATCTCAGTAATTAAAATACTTCTGAGGAAAAAAGAAGAGGAGACGGGATAATTAAGTTTCTAGCTGAGTCTAAGAACAGAATTAAAAGCACTTTGGCTGGTGTAAGCCATAGCAAACTTGATACTAGAGTTTTCCTCCATAGACAAATCTATGATCCAGTCTCTTAAACTTACAGGGAGTGAGACAGGTACAATTCTACACCTGTTAATCTGAAGCGAGTCGTCTTTTCTGTTCATTCTAGTGAAACAGTATTGAGACGGAAAAAGGCAAATGCAATCTGTTCAACATCTGTGCTTTAGGATGCTCTAATTTTATAAATAGAAAAGAGATAATTCCTCTCACCTGGACTCAGTAGCTAAAGTCAAAACTCTTGACTCAGTAATTAAGCACTGGCTTAAAGCTAAACATCTGTGAGCTCCTTTGCATTCTCCTTTTAAAATACATTCCTATTTGCTTTCCTTCTTCCTCCGCCCCCTCCTCCTCCTCCTCAGTCCACCTTCTTCTTCCTGCACTGCTGCTGTTCGCCTCTCCTCTCCCCCTGCCCTCCTTCCTCCTTTTCCTCTCCCCCCACCCTTCTCGGATGCCAAAGGAGAAATGGATATGAAGGAAATGACACAGGTATTATAATCGTTTCCAGCTTCTATGGTCCCAAGCATGCCTTGGCTTATGGCAGCTTAACTCTAATCTTTACCTTCATTTTCACATGCCCTCCCTGTCTCTGTATTACTGTGCCCTTTTTCTTATAAGGGCAACAGCCATTGGATTTGGTACGCACCCTAAATCCAGGATGATGTCATCTTCAGATCGTTAACTTAAATCTGCAAAGACCCTATTTCCAAATAAGGTCACATTCACAGATACTGGGGGTTAGGACTTGGACATAGATTTTCTTTTGCATGTCAGTGGGGAGGAACACAGTTCAACACAAAACAGAGAGTAATAACAAAATACAAAAAGATAAGGCTTCTTCTAAGGGCTGTTTGACTAGTTATGTTTTTATTTCCCCCTCCTATCTTAAACACCAGTAGCTACATTAAACAGAACCTGCCAGAGAAATGCACTTTGTTCATATTTCAGCAGCAGGTTCAAGGGGGAAAAAAAATGGGTAGAGCAGGGAAACAAAACCCCCAAAGCTTAGGTGTTCCTCTTAGCCACTGATACAAAAAGTATACACTGACAAATTCTTAGAAATCTCGGAATGTAAAATATACATGGATACATTGTCAGAAATAAACAGTATTTATTCTTTATATATTCCCACCTTAATCTGTAAAGATTTTGAAAGGTCTTACAAAAATAAAGTCATAAATAAGCTTAAATGAAGAAAATTAAAACAAAAATCAGAATATGGGATGTTTGAATATAATTAGAAGGTCAAAAAAGGGGAAAAGTATTGTGCTGACAATACACGTTTGGTCTTATTTATGACCATAAACACTATATGTTCATATTTGAATACTGAATTAGCTCTCAGATTTCTAGCAGTAAAAAAAGAAAGAATCAGCATAATTTGTTTTCAAACTTCTCAATATATAGAAGAAAATACTATTTTCTCCCATCATGTAGTTATAAAGTGATTAATTAAATGGGAGCTTAATATAGAGAGGCACAGAGTAAATTTTTCAGAATTTTTTTCTACAGAAAGCAGAAAAATAATTTATTCCAAAAGATGGCAGAAATAAGAAGTTCATCCCAGAAATACACTTTGGTATAATTCTGTTGGGACAGATCTTCCCTCTGAATCTGTTCTCCTGTTGACTGCCCCACTGGAGTCTTATCGTTATAACACTTCTTAAACACTTTGCTGATTCCCATGTTGAAAGCAGGCAGGGGCCATCTTCACATCCACAGGTTCCAAGGAGAGAGTAACACATTTCTCAGAAGAACAGCACTTTTTACCCCAGAGGATTACATAAACGTTTTATGGAGGCAGCAGAGTTTAGGTTGAATAGGCACATAACTCATCAAAGTATAAAAAAAAGATGACAGGAAAAAATACTGCATTGTAGAATGACATTCAAATGTGGTGTGATCATTTAAGGCAGCTGGTAGCCAAAAAGGCGAGTCAAGGAAGGCGGTCTGGGTATGGAGGCAATTTTGCATCTAGAGGAATTTTCTTCATTACCTCAATCATTGCACACTGGAGAGCACGTCTTCTTCCTGAAAGCCAATGATGCTTGTGCTACCAGATGGTTGCATTTTTCAGCTGTGGTCCAGAGAGGCTTGAGTTGGGTCAGAACCAAAATCAGCCAAAAGAGAGCAGCAAAGTGAACAGGTCACCAACATGGTAATGATAATGACCGTGATAGGGGCCTTAGGGATGAACCAGAATACCAGGAAGCCTTTGAAGCCTCAGAACATGCAACTCATGGTGACGATACCATGAGGCCCTTACACACCATGGTTGCCACAGGAGCTGCCAGGCCCTATCCCACCACCTCACTTTGGTTAATTTTTCAAAAATTTAAAAGTGAATACAGCAATAGTGCTCACATGTCAGGTTTTTCCAATGTAAGTTTATAAAGGCAAAAAGGCAGTGTTAAAATCCCACTAAGAGAAAGAAGATGAATCTAAACAAAACTAAGGTAATCTTTTCAGGCTTAATCCCATTTGATTGAATTGTCTAGAAGAGAATGTGACTTTGAATCTTTCCAACTCATTCATAAATAGCCCTTTCATCTTTTCGGCCTCTGGAGGGTGTTTTCTTGAGGTAGTAGTACTCACCAATGATGGCAGTAAGGTCTACCAGTGTATTAGTTTCCTATTGCTGCTATAACAAATTACCACAAATTCAGATTTATTATCTAATAGATTTCCAAAGGTGGTGGGTTGCTGTAGGTGTGGGTATCTCATTGTTTTAGAAGTCAGGTGGGCTAAGCTAATGCCTCTGCTTAGTCTCACAAGGCCAAAGTCTAGGTGTCAGCAGGGCCATGCCCCCATCTGGAGGTGAGAATCCATTTCCTGGTTTTTGCAGAGAAGTGGCAAAACCTAGTTTCATGCAGTTGTAGGACTGTCTGTCTGTATGGCTTGTTCTCTACTTCTGAAGGCCACCACATGTTCCTTGACTCATGGCCTTCTTTGTCTTCGAAGAAAACAGTGGTGCGTAATGCCTTCTCATGTCTCTACTCTCCTGCCTCTCCTGCTTATAAAGGCACACGTGATTACTCTGGGCCCAGCTGATAGCCCAGGATAATCTTCTTAAAGTCAGCTGATTAGTAACCTTAATTCCATATGCAAAGTCCCCTTTGGGTCATGGCAGGTAACGTTCACAGCTGTAACACCAGGGGATGAAGATGATAGGGACCAAAATCCTGCCTACCACACTAATCTTATATTGTTGGCTTAATGATAGAGCACACGCTTTAGGAACCAGGTGAGCAAAAGATGAGTTTGTAAACTTTCATAGAAACCTGAAAAGCTTAATCTGGTCTCCTTCAAAAGTCTGTGACTAACAGAATACCTAAAAGCAAAGCCAGCATTTCTCTTTCAAGACTATTTTTCCCCCTTTCTTCCTTCCTTATTATTATTATTTTCGGTTCATGTGAATAATCATTTGAGTTCCTCAAATTTTACTCAGTGGCACATGACTAATACGGTTTTAGCCTGGAAAATGTTTAATGTCATGTTACTAGTCAACCATTACAACCCTAGAAAAGCCTTAATGCTGCTTTCAAGAACAGTCAATTTGGGCAATATGCCTTTCCATACTCCCATCAAACTGAATTAGTTACAATACGATGTATATAAATAAAACTAATAATCTGCTTTATATAAGTTAGAGATCAATTGAGCTTCGGTAAATAGTTGTTAAAAACTGATATGTAAGTTTCAAGATAATCAATATTAAGCTAATGTTTTTGAGAGTATCTACTATTTCATACTGGCTTTTTAGTAAGGCATTAAATTGTTTGGTGTTCTTTGCAAGTATTTTAATGACCACGTAAATCCCTCCAACAATGTTATATTATTTTCTTATCCAGTTCTTTACTCGTATCCATTTTATTTAATTAATTAATTTATTTCATTTATTTTTGGCTGCACTGGGTCTTAGTTGCAGCAACGCAGGATCTTCATTGCAGCATGCAGACTCAGTTGCAGCATGCATGCGGGATCTAGTTACCCGACTAGGGATTGAACCCAGGCCCCCACTGGACCACCAGTGAAGTCCCTTGTGTCCATTTAAAATTGTTTCTTTTTTATTTTCAAGGGTAGACGATATTAAATTCATTTTCATTTTCCAGCATTGAGTTTTTTCCCCTCTCTTAATATTTTTATTCTTCGCTAGTGCTACATTTGAAGATATGAGATTACTTGCTCCAAGTGGAATTAGAGAGACTTTCTAGTTGTTTCTCAAAAAGGAATCAATCAGTATTGTCACTAGTGATGTAGGAGAATCATCAATTTCACTGTATCGTACCAATAAACCATTATTTTTTGAAGTTTTGCAAATTTTGAAAATAAAAGTCTTTATTTAAATATGTGAGACCCCATATAAGTTCCTACCCTTTAATATTGTTTTCATGCATCTTTTCTCCCTCTCTCTCTCTTTTAAAATCAGGATTCTGAGAACAGAGATAAGAGTAGATGGTTTCCTTGGGAAATTATATATAAATATCTGTCCTAGACTAAAAATAGTTACACTCAAAGGAAGTTGGTCAATTCAGGCTTACAAATAACTAAATTAAACAATGTTTGCCACAGCCTGAATTTTTAAAGAACTATTCTTTATTTAAAAAAAAAAGATATGCTTTTCTTTCAAACATTAATCCACACAATGATGTTGGAATGAATGAGATAATGTCTCTAAAAAGTGTTTTGATTTATATGATGGAAATAATCAGATAAAAGCCTGCTATTATTATTTTAAATTTAGCGAAAATAAAATTATTACCTAAAGATTTCTTTGTTCCTCTGCTTGATTTAAGCCTAACAAGCCTAACTTCTTTTTCACTTGTTTATTTTTCTCTCAAAAATCATAAAATATCTAAAGAGTAATTTTTGTAATAACAGACAAAAATAAAAATATTGCTTTTCATTAATTCATTCATGTGTACAAACTTTTTCCTATGTTTAATATATAAACACAAGTTGCTTTATTAACAACTATAGAGTATTAAATGTTTTTGAAGTATATTTAACTTGTCACTCAGTATACTCATCACTCATTTCTATAAAGTCAAGCACGGATGGTTATTCTAGATTTTTTTAAAATTAACTTCACTTTAGAATGATTTTAGATGTACAGAAAATTGAAAAGGCAACACAAATAATTGCCATATACTGAACACTCAGTTTCTGCTCTTTTTAACAATTTACATTCATATGGTACATTTATAAGAACTAATAAACCAATATTGATGAATTATTAACTGAAGTCCGTACTTTCTTTACACTTATTTAGTTTTCACTTAGTGCCCTTCTTCTGTTCCAAGATCCCATCTAGGATACTACTACACCTGTAGTCAACCTTGTCTCCTTAGACGTCACTTGATTGAGATGGCTTCTCAGACTTCTCTTGTTTTTGATAACCTTGACACTTTTAAGGAGTATCAGACAGGCATCTTGTACAATGTTCATCAAGTGGTATTTGTCTAATGCTTTTTCTCATGATGAGCCTCGGGTAGAAGACTACAGAGGCAAAGTACCAAAGTAACATCACATCATACCAAGGCTACGTATTATAATATGATTTATCATTACTGATGTTAACCTTGATCACCTGACTGAATTAATGTTTGTCAGTTTTCTCCACTGTAAAGTTATTCCTTTCTTCTTTTCATACTCTACTCATTAGAAGAAAGTCACTATGAGTATCCCACATTTAAGAGGTATTAGGATCTCAATCAAGATGGCAGAGTAGTAGGACATGGAACTCACCTCTTCCCACAAATACATCAAGAATACATCTGCAAATGTAAAAGTTCTCACAGAACACCCAGTGAACACTAGCAGAAGACCTCAAACACCTGAAAGGACAAGAAAGATCTCCACGTAACCAGGTAGGACAAAAGGAAAAAAAAAAAAAAAGAGGAAGCAAAAGTGGAAGCAGGACGGGACCTGCACCCCTGGGAGGGAGCTGAAGGAGAGAAGTGTTGCAATCTGGGAAGTGCCCTTACCAGCGGGGATATCGGCTGGGACATAAAAGGAGCTTCAGAGTGCAACAACCAGTTTGTGGCAGGCAGGGCAAAGAGACACCTACACGGACGGTCCATGCCACCATCCTGGGTGCTCCAGGCTGAGACGTGTGTATGCTGGTGCAGGCAGGGGCTGGGTGCTCGGACGCAGGATTTAGAGGACAGACAGACCCGGGGAGAGGACTGATATTGGCTATGCCAAGACAGCCTGAAGGGGCTGGAGTGTGGGGCGCCATAGCCAGGAGTGTTTGCTGAAAATGGCCGGGCCGCCATAGAAGCGAAGCATCATTGTTAAGTGGCATGTGAAGGGAGGGGAGGGACAGCCACTGCAGCCTCTTTCCCTACACGCCAGCCCCAACCTCCACAGGCTCCAGGAGAGGCTTCCACCTGGGAAGGCTCTCATGCCCCGGGTGCTACATTGGCCGACTCCCACCTGGACAGGCTCACGCACCCTGGCCACTGCCTCGGTGGCTCTTGGAACAGACACTGGCAGGTTGCCCACATGCAGAGGTGGGGTTGAAATCACAGCTGAGGCCCAGGTGCTGTGCAACTTAGGAAGCAGAGCTAAAATCTCTCCCTGTAGCTCTGTCAATCATGGATTTACACCTCCACCACTGGGTCTGTAAATTCAGCACCTGTGGGACATCCTAACAGACAACAGGTGCTCCTGCAGCAGGGACAGGTCTGGCCTTAGCAGCTGTGGGGTTTGTGGGCATGCACACCCATTATCTGGGCTGGGCCAGGGTCTGAGCTGCCTCCATAGTTCCTACAGTGGGTCCAGGTACACACTTACTGTGGTCCTGGGACCTGACTTCACTGGATCTGTGCTGGTGGCCTTGTGAAAACAATGCCTGAGAGACACCAGGGCCAATGGCCAGTATACCCATGATGGAGGTGGGGCCAAAGGCAGTGCCACCAACAGTGTTCTTCGTGAGCCCACACAACAAGTGACAGGTGACAGACAGAGCACACTCACCAGTGAACAGCTGCAGCAGAGGAATACTCAATGGCTCTTCTCCCAGTGGGAGCATTCCAGTCCTGCCTACCTTGCACCACAGCTCAGAAACGAATCTGGGGGCTTCTACTCCAACAACTAGGGGGCAGACCCTGCTCCTGACAATAAGGTGAAAACCACTGAGCAAACAGGAAGTGCCACTCAATATCCAGTGCAGGCTCTGGCCACCACCACAACAGTCACACCTCCTATCAAGGGGATAATGGCCAGCATACACTGAGGAAAGAGGTGGCAGGCATCCACACTAACAACAGCCCTCGCACCAAAAAATATTAAACCCATGCAGGCTACATAGGACATTCTCACATAAACATAGCCCTCCAAGACCCCAGTGGAAAGATAATTGTTTCTCCTAAACTCATAGAGTAAGAGAAATATAAGTCAAATGAAGAAGCAGCAGAAGCACTCCCAGTTAAAAGATGAAGAGAATTCCCCAACAGTGAAACAGACCCCTTCAGTCTACTAGACATCGAGTTCAAAAGGAGATAATGAAAATACTGAAGGAATTAAGAAAGGCTATCGACAGAAATGCAGATTATTGTAAAAAGTAACTAGAAACTATTAAGGAGGAGCCAAGAAAAATTAGAGAATTCATTTGAAGAGATGAAAGCTGACCTAAAGGCTATGAATAGCAGAATGAATAATGCAGAAGAACGAAAAAGTGAGCTGGAAGATAGAATAATGGAAATCAACCAATTAGAACAGCAGACAGAAACCCAAATGAAAAAACAAATGAAAGCAATATAAGAGACCTATAAGATAATATAAAGTGTGCCAATCTACACACAATAGGGATCCCAGAAGGAGAAGAAAAAGAAAAGGGGATTGAAAATGTATTTGAAAAAATTATGGCTGAAAAATTCCCAAAGCTAAAGAAGGAAACAGATACAGGAAGCATAGAGGGTCCAGAACAAGATAAACCCAAACAGACCTACACCAAGACATATTATAATAAAAATGGCAAAAGTTAAAGACAGGATTCTAAAGGCAGTAAGAGAGAAACAAAGAGTTACTTGCAAGGGAACCCCCATAAGGCTATCAGCTGATTTCTCTACAGAAACGTCACAGGCCAGAAAGGAGTGACAATATATATTCAAAGTCCTAAAAGGGAAAAATCTGCAACCTAGGCTACTCTACCCAGAAAGATTATCATTTAGAATAGGAGAGAAAGAATCTCTCAGACAAGCAAAAACTAAAAGAATACAGCAATACTAAACCTAACCTAAAGGAAATATTGAAAGGTCTTCTCTAAATAGAAAAGAAGTAAGACTCTATAGGAAGAAGAAAATCACAGCTGGAAAGTAAATCACTTAAGTAAGCCAGTGTACAGATTAAAAAAAAAAAAATCCAAAAACTTTTGTTAAAGCAATGATAACCAAAATTAACAGCAAAAGGATGAACATGAAGATGCAAAAGAGAACATTAAAAAATAAAATGTGGGGGGGTGAGAGTAAGAAAATGTAGATTTTTTTTTTTTTTTGGTTGAATATGTTTGAGCCTATATGACTATCAGTCTAAAGCAAGTAGATGTAGGAAGGGGTTAACATACTCAATAAACAGGGCAACCACAAATCAAAAACATACAATAGATTCACAAAAAACAAAAAGAAGAGAACATAAGCATAATACAAAATAAAAATCATCAAACCACAGAAGGAAAAACAAAAAGAAAAAGAGAGGGACAAAGAAGAAATATAAAATCAATGGGAAACAAGGTTTAAAATGTCAATAAATACATATCTATCAATAATTACCTTAAATGTCAATGGACTAAATACTCCAGTCAAAAGACACAGAGTGGCAGACTGGATAAAAAAACAAGAGCCTACAATATGCTCCCTACAAGAGACTTACCTTAGGGCAAAGGACACATAGATTGAAAGGGAGGGGATGGAAAAAGATATTTCATGCAAATGGAAATGACAAGAAAGTGAGGATCACAATACTCATATCAGACTAAATAGACTTTAAAACAGAGGCTATAAAGAAAGACACTATATAATGATAAAAGGATCAATACAAGGAGAGGATATTACATTCGTCAACATATATGCACCTAATATACGAGCACCTAAATACATAAAACAAATATTGTACTAACAGACATAAAGGGAAAAACTGACAGGAATACAATAAGAGTAGGAGACTTTAACACCCCGCTCACATCAATGGACAGATCTTCAAGACAGAAAATCAGTAAGGCAACAGGGATCCTAAATGATACAATAGAACAGTTAGACTTAACTGGTATCTTCAGGACATTACATCCAAGAAATCAGAATACACATTCTTTTCAAGTACAAATGGAACATTCTCTAGGACTGATCACATACTAGGGCAAAAAACATGCCTCAACACATTTAAGAGTATAGAAATTATTTCAATCATCTATTCTGACCACAACAGCATAAAACTAGAAATCAACAATAGAAAAAGAAATGAGAAAAAACAATTACATGGAGACTGAACAACATGCTACTAAAAAAAGCAATGGGCCAATGATGAAATCAAAGAAGAAATTTAAAAATACCTTGAGGCAAGTGACAATGAAAACACAACCATACAAAATCTTGGGATGCAGCAAAAGCAGTTCTTCAAGGGAAGTTCATAGCAATACAGGCCACCTTTAAGAAACAAGAAAAATCTCAAATAAACTTCCTAACCCACCACCTAAAAGAATTAGAATAAGAACAAACAAAACCTAAAGTCAGCAGAAGGAAGGAGATAATAAAGATCAGAGAGGAAATAAATAAAATAGAGATTAAAAAAAATAGAAAAAAATCAATAAAACCAAGAGCTGGTTCTTTGAAAGGGTAAACAAAATTGACAAACCTCTGGCCAGGCTCACCAAGAAGAAAAGAGAGAAGACCCAAATAAAATAAGAAATGAAAGAGGAGAAATCACAACTGATACAGAAGAAATACAAAAAAACATAAGAGAAAACTATGAACAATTATATGCAAACAAATTTGACAACCTTCAAGAAATGGACAACTTTCTAGAAACATACAGCCCACCAAAACTGAATCAAGAAGAAATAGATAATTTGAGCAGACCAGTCACTATAAATGAAACAGAATCTGTAAAAAACAAACAAACAAAAAACCTTCCTACAAACAAAAGTCCAGGACCAGACGGCTTCACTGGGGAATTCTACCAAACATACAAAGAAGAACTTATACTGATGCTTGTCAAACTCTTCCAAAAGACTGAAGAGGAAGGAACACTCCCAAAGACATTATATGAAGCCACAATCACCCTGATACCAAAACCACACAAAGACACTACCAAAAAAGAAAATTACAGGCTAATATCTTTGATGAATATAGATGCAAAAATTATCAACAAAATATTAGCAAACCAAATCCAACAACACATAAAAAAGGTCATACACCATGACCAAGTTGGATTCATTCCCAGGGTCACAAGGATAGTTCAACATATGCAAATCAATCAATGTGATACACCACATCAACTAAAGAAAGGATAAAAACCACATGATCATCTCAATAGATGCCGGAAAAGCATTTGAGAAAATTCAACATCCATTCATGATAAAAACCCTTAAGAAAGTGGGTGTAGGGGGAATATATCTCAACATAATAAAAGCTATTTATGACAAACCCAGGGCCAATGTCACTTCAGCAAGTGGTCTTGGAAAAGTTGGACAGCCACATGTAAATCAATGAGGTTAGAACACACCCTCACACCATACACAAAAATAAACTCTAAATGGCTTAAAGACTTAAACATAAGACATGACCCATAAAACATCTAGAAGAAAACATAGGCAAAACATTCTCTGATAGGGTGTTTCCCTGGTGGCACAGTGGTTGAGAGTCTGCCTGCCAATGCAGGGGACACGGGTTCAAGCCCTGGGCTGGGAAGATCCCACATGCTGCGGAGCAACTGGGCCCGTGAGCCACAATTACTGAGCCTGCGCGTCTGGAGCCTGTGCTCTGCGACAAGAGAGGCCGTGACAGTGAGAGGCCTGCGCACCGCGATGAAGAGTGTCCCCTGCTTGCCACAACTAGAGAAAGCCCTTGTACAGAAACGAAGACCTAACACAGCCATAAATAAATAAATAAATAAATAAATTTAATACTTGCTACTCTAACTAGCTCCTCTGACATCTCTCTGTATTCACTATAAAAAAAAAATCCTCTGATATAAATAGTACCAATGTTTTCTCAGGTCAGTCTCCCAAGGCAATAGAAATAAAAAGAAAAACAAATGGGACCTAATTAAACTTATAAGCTTTTGCACAACAAAGGAAACTATAAACAAAATAAAAAGACAACCCACAAAATGGGAGAAAATATTTGCAAATGATGTGACCGACAAGAGCTTAATTTCCAAAATATACAAACAGCTCACACAACTCAAAAACAAACAAATAAACAACCCAATTGAAAAAATGGGAAGACCTAAATAGACATTTCTCCAAAGAACACATACAAATGGCCAATAGACACATGAAAAGATGCTCAACATCACTAATTAATAAAGAAATGCAAATCAAAACTACAATGAGTTACCACCTTACACCAGTCAGAACGACCATCATTAAAATGTCTACAAATAACAAATGCTGGAGAGGGTGTGGAGAAAAGGGAACCTTCTTACATTGTTGGTGGGAATGTAAATTGGTGCAGCCACTATGGAAAATAGTACAGAGGTTCCTCAAAAAACTCGAGTTGCCATATGATCCAGCAATCCCACTCCTGGGCATATACCCAGACAAAACTTTAATTCAAAAAGACACGTGGGGGGCTTCCCTGGTGGCGCAGTGGTTGAGAATCTGCCTGCCAATGCAGGGGACACGGGTTCGGGCCCTGGTCTGGGAAGATCCCACATGCCGCGGAGCAACTGGGCCCGTGAGTCACAATTACTGAGCCTGCATGTCTGGAGCCTGTGCTCCGCAACAAGAGAGGCCGCGATAGTGAGAGGCCCATGCACCACGATGAAGAGTGGCCCCCGCTTGCCACAACTAGAGAAAGCCCTCATGCAGAAACGAAGACCCAACACAGCCATAAATAAAATAAATAAATAAAATTAAAAAAAAAAAAAAGAAAACGCTCCCTATTAAAAAAAAAAAAAAAAAAAAGACACATGCACCCCTATGTTCACAGCAGCACTATTTACAATAGCCAAGACGTGGAAACAACCTAAATTTCCATCAACAGATGAATGGATAAAGAAGATGTGGTGTGTGTATGTATGTATATATACATATACATACATACACACACCATGGAATATTACTCTGCCATAAAAAGGAATGAAGTAATGTCATTTGCAGCAACATGTATGGACCTAGAGATTGTCATACTAAGCAAAGTGAGTCTGAAAGAGGCAGACAAATAGTATATGATATCGCTTATATGTGGAATCTAAAATGAACATATCTATGAAACAAAAACAGACTCACAGATATAGAGAACAGACTTGTGGTTGCCAAGGGGCCGTAGGGGTGGGAGAGACTGGGAGTTAGTGATTAGCAGAGGCGAACTATTATATATAGGATGGATAAACAACAAGGTCCTACTGTACAGCACAGGGAACTAAATTCAGTATCCTGTGACAAAGCATAATGGAAAAGAATATAAGAATATATGTATATATACATACATATATTCTTATACATTGTAAATCAACTATACTTCAATAAAATTTTTAAAAAAGCAGTATTAGTTAATGCTCTACCTCTTTGAGAGTAGGCTATCTGCAGAAATTATTTGCAATTCTTTTGCAGGGGAAATTTGTCCCCATTTGTTTCCTTATTCACTTATCTCTTTACATTAGTTTAGATTCATGGATATTTAGTTTATACTTTGGGCAATAATTCAATACCAGTCTCCTTATTTATGGTGCAAACTGTTCTTTGTACATTGAGAAGAATTTCAATTGGCACCTGTGTACCTTTGACATATCCCCCCCATCATTGGGAAGATTTTGTTTGTTTGCTATTTGAGTAATTCCTTACCTTTGGGCACTATGAGATACTCTGAGTCATCTTATATATTCTCTGCCCTAGCTCTAGATTCAGTCATTTCTCCAAGTAGCCCTAGTTCCTTTCATTGAAGGATGATATTGGCACCAAGAGCTGACTGCTAGGTGCCCTGGGGTATTTTTGATATCTAAGTCTGTCCTACAGGCAGAAACTCTTAAGACCATTCGCCCATGTGTATCTTTGACTAAGTCCCCAAAGTGTCCCTCTGATGCATGTTTCCAGCTCTGAGCAAATACAGGACGTCAGTCCACAAGAGTGTCATGGTGGTTTTATGATCTCCTGACACTGTCAGTCATGAATATATGTTGGTGCATCAAGTTTATAATGTACCAGTGTTGTCCTCTTCCTTTTATGAACCATAACATGGATTCTAAATTTTTAAAATGATTAGAATGAAGAGCTAAGATGGCTGACTACATACCTCACTCTCTCAGCTATCCCCCTGACACCTCCCTCTGACGCCCGATACCAGAATGGTCACAACTTCTAGTCCTGGCCAAACCCACAGCAGAATCACTCACGAGGCCACGGTCTACTCCATTTATTTTACTGAGCAAAAATCGATTGAGCATTTACCTTTTTCCAAACACTATTCTAAGTACATTGAGTACAGTGTTGAACACAACAGAGAAGGGTCCTACCCGCTACGTCATTCTAATGGTAAAGGTAGGCAAAAACCAGTAAACAAAGACACGTAAGAGAATTTCAGCGAGTGGGAAATATCATTAAAACAATAAAACAATGGTGTATTTTATACGTTCAGGAAAGGTGACATTTGAACTGAGACCTGAGTGACAGGAGGGATTCAACCAAATAAAAATATTACAGGTGAGAATTCTAGGAAATAAGCATGGCAAGTACAAATAAGTAGAGCAAGCTGGACGTATTAAAGGAACAGATTAAAGGCTGGTGGGACCAGCTAGATATAGAAGTGGAAAGAGGCACAAATGGGGCAGTTAAGTAGGAAGGGGTTGATTTCATGTGTGACTTTCAGGAAGCTTAGAATCTATTCTAAAAGTGATTGAACCCCAGTGGATGGTATTAACAGAGGGCTGATCTGACTTGATCTGGTGCTGCCTGGTAAGGAAATTTTAAGAGGAGAAATTTGTAGCCGTTCCAATTTATCTAGCTCTTATGACATGCCCTGTACTATCTTAATGACTTTACATCTCTCTTTTCAGTCATTACTTGACATAACACTATGAGGTAGGTATTAATAATTCCATTTGTATTCTAGGAAATTGAGGCTCAAAGACATTAAGAAATGAAGACCACCTAGCTAGTAAGTAGCAAAGTCAACATTTAAACCCTCCTAAATTAGCAGCTATTCCATAGATGCAAATTTTAAAACTGTATGATTAAGCAAGTTTAGAAGAACTGTCATATATGAAACAAATATTAAAGAAAGGACATACCTAAGGTGTGATTTCAAATAATATTAAGGTGATTTGGGCTGGTAATACCCATAATACTTTAATTCTGCCCTCACTCAAAACTAGTTTACTGACAAAGACTTTAAGAGGAATATTTGTAGGAGGGAGACAAAAGAACAAACTGTTGTTCACTAGAGTGTTTTCTGAAATCCTAATGAAAAAACTTGGGTAAGCTAGATTGGGCTGTACAAAGTCTGGAACCAAGTATCAGAGTTAATCACACTCTTCAACTTAGAGACGGAGAGTAAGCGTTAAAGTCATTCTCTGATTCCAGTTCTTAGAGCTGCCTACGTTACGGCTTTTTGGGTAAATACTTCGTAGGAGCCTTTCTAGACTTCATAGGAGGAGAAGAGAGGCTAGAGATTATGCCCATTTGCACTCTCCCATTTTCTTTGAAAACTGTACTCAAATAATGTGGTTGAGCCACTATGACGCTCCTTCAGGGCGGAGGTGTTTAATGCTGACTCAGCAGTGGGGCTTGGTTTAAACTTGAACTTCCCATAGAGTTCAGTACACTTTGTAGCCTGATGCTGCACATTAACATATTGAACACTCCAAGATCCTTGCAGTAAAGACACTTGTTTAACTTCTTTAACCCTTCCCTATCATTTCAAAAAAAAAACATTTTTTTTTAAACAGGAGTATTTTCTTTTCTACATGGTACCTATTAACATGCTATAGGAAGGCAGCGCTGTGTTTCACATTGAGAAATCTTGCCTTGGATCACTGAGTACAAAGTCTACAGTTTTGTTCCTTGAAGTTAAAGGTAATTCAGGTTTAATAATGCCTTCTCCAGCCAGTGCCATCTTTGGACAAAAAGATCCAATGGCTTTGATTTCCCAGAGTAAAGTTATTATTTGTTGATGTTGATTGAGAAATGTGATACATACAGCATGAACTCTGCTTCAACTGCCAGAATTTACTGTCTTGAGTAAGTGCTGGGAAGAAACAGAAGGAGTATGGTCAGTGTCATATTTCTGTCAAAATCAGGGCCAAAGTGGTTTTTGCTCTGGGATGTGAAGGGACTCCTCAGAGAATGGCGAGAAGCAATCTCACGCCCAGGGAAGATGGAAGGCAGTGAGCTCACCCCAAACTTAGGATGGAGCAAAAGACACCAGTGAAAACAAAATGTGTGACATTTTAGTAAAGTATAAACATTAAATTACAATAAACTCATAAAACCATGAGGATGATGATTATCTGATGTGGGTTTTTATAGCTTTGTCAACAGAAATGTAATTCTTGAATTTCCCTTGTAGAACTAGACTACACGGTGCCTTCTGATATTTGGATCTAGAAATATCCTAACTTTAACACAGTAATTTCAAAATAGTAAGTCTCATGTCCTCTTACCTCACATAAACAAAATATTGGTATCCAGAATTTATTGACATTTAAAATATCAAATAAAATAGGGAGTGTTTTTCTGTCTGAGAATGAATAGTTTTTTTATATAAAGAAGAAAGAAGAGTTCAGAGAAGACTGCGGATTTGCACTAAAAGCTCAGATTTTATTTATTTTCCTTTTGGAGGGTCTATTGATATTTTTTTCCAAAATAAAGATAGTAAACTTATAAGTATCTTATTAAAGACAAACACAAAAAATAAAATTTCCCTGAAAAATATTTCTCTGTTCATCCTCTCTCCACCCTCATACCTTATTTCTCCATCCTTCTCTTTGATAACAAAGTATTATGTCAAGCATAACCCTATGACACCAAAGTGTATGGCTAAGATCTCTGTTTTGATTATAATTTGCTAACAGTTTATGTCAAAGTACAGGGTAAATGACTTTCAACATTATTATCTGCAGTATTCCTTGCACCGGAGTTTAAGTTTAACATTATTTGTTGACCATTTTGCAAAACACTGTGGCAATTTTTGGCTTATGACATACATTATTCTTAGAATATTATTTGATACTCAATGCAGTACATTTTATTTAGATCTTGTAGATTCAACAAGACTATCTGGAAATGAGGGATCAATATCTCTATTCGCAAAAGTACCATCTTTAAATAAAATGTGCCACATAAATGCCTTCCATAGCATAACTACTATGGTGATTTTGAGTGACATATTGATATATATTTGTTTTCTGTAGTATCCTCTCTCTATACCTACATATCGATGTAGATATATAGATCAACAGGCACCATGTAGCCTAATTCTACAAGGGAAATTCAAGAATTACATTTCTGTTGACAAAGCTATAAAAACCCAACCGCATATTTCTATTTCTATCTGTGTGTAAATATATTTTTTCAGAAAGTTAAGTGAATTTAACTTTTGTGATGATTTTTTCAAGAGACAGTTATAGGATAACTAATAAGCAACGACTACATATAAGTATTGTTTGAGATATTGAATGTTAACAAAGAAGCATGTGGTTAAGTGAATTGATCTTTAATGAGACACTTAACAAACCTTAAGTGCTATATATGTGAGGGAAAAAAGAGCACTCCGAAATCAAGAATTTTGAATACAGTGGAATACAAAAAATTAAAAATGATGGCAGAAGAGGCAGGAATAACAGTAGCAATAGGTTTATAAAAGAAGACAGAAGTCATTTTTATTTATACTCCTATGTAAATATTTGAGAACTTTCCACATTAAAATGAGGTTCCAGGATGGGTCAAAGAAAAATAACCAAATGTTGCAGAATGTAATTGAAATAGCATATCTTTCTATATTAGGAAATGGTCTTGAACACATGCTTATACTAAGAAGTCGACTGTGATTTGGAGTTTACATTAGTTGTACAACCAGAAAGTTGTGGAATTTGCAAGCTGCAAAGCTATGAAAAAGCTGAGTGCAATAATGAGCTATAAAGCACGCTGTGTGAGAAAAGAAACAGACCCTAAACCCTCGCAGCTTTGCTCCTTTGGGATAAGCCTTGAGCTAACACAATGAAACCATGCCTGTGGAGGTCTGTTAATTTTTCTATACTCCATGGACACAATTTTTTCCCTTTCTCTAGCCAGTCATTTTATAAACCCATGTTATTTGTCACAAAAGAGACCAGACAAGGGAAATTATATAAACCTAGAATAATGATGTATCAGCAATAGTATTATTTTGTACAAAGGGCATAACCATATTATCTTTCTATTATACATTATCCTCTGTCTACAAAGAATATCAGGATAGATTCTGGAAAAATATTGCTGATATTTGAAATTCTAAATATAAACTTTTTTTTTTTACTTTTTTATAATATGGTATTTGTTCTCCCATTTCATATTTTACAAACAGTTTTGGTTTTTGTTGTTGCTTCTCATAATAAGAATATAAGAAATCTTATAAAGGAATTCTTGGTTTAATATCATTTGTGTATTAAAAGTACACATGCATTGGGTGTGTTTCATCACTGTACTGTATGTTCTAGGATTAAATCAAACAGCACTGTCTCCTTCCCCACACCTTGGAAAACAACACTAAAAAAGCACTAATTCATTCACCTGATAGTTATTAATTAGGTCCCTCCAATTCCAGAGACTGAACTGGTTTCTGATTATTTAGTAATAAACCTAGGCTGGCATAGACCTTGTCTTCCAAGACCTTACAGTCTAATTGATAAGGAAGATATTTAAACAAAACAAAACCTATAAACAGAGCCATAATGTAAAATAGTTGAAAATACAGCAAACGAAGGACTTGGATGGTATGTGATAAAGTAAGACAGAATATTTTGATATGTAGCTGTTCTCTTTATGTACAATATGCTTCATTAAATCTGGATAAGCACAAACCCAGTTATAGTGTGACAATATTACAAATACTTAGGAAGATAACATATTCCATGCACCTCTTAACTGTTTCAAATTAAGGCTTTTGAAATATTAAAGATGATCAAATATCAATATCATGTTGGCATCTATTCTGAAGTTTCTAAGGGTACAGCTTTACTGCACATGCTTACTTAGGAATCTAAACTTCATGTAACGGCAGAGAACTGCATCGACTTCCTGTTCGTATTCAAACACAATTAAGGTGTTCCTTGCAGTCTGTGAAGCTTTATTGCCTGAGTCTTCCTTACCTGAGGGACCACTTATCTGCTTTCCACAAAGCAAACTTTGGAGCAGTTATGCTGACAGCTCTCTGCCTCAGTTCTGAGAGGCTGATAAGGCAGCACCACTCCTGGCAAACTGCTTGAACACTGGTGTCCCTGTTACTGCCATTATGACCCGATCCATATTCGCAAGTGTAAGAAGACATAGCCATGTCTTCCTTGTTTACACTTGGAAGCAAAGAAAAAAATTTTCATTCAGTTTTATCTTTGATAAATAGCATCTCACCTATCTCTCAGCATTGACATAATAAGTATATGCAATATTATTTGTTAAAATATATTGTTTACATAACTTGAGAAGCTTCAAATTAAATAGTTATTTCCCCAAAAGACCTCAAAACAAAGTAGTATGGAAATTTGCCAATGATCAAGTCATAGCAGTCCTAGAAAATAAATGGGTAAATGCTAACCATCACCTCAGAAATCATGATTTACTACGAAGGTGCTTTGAGTAACATCTAAAAATAAACTAATATAAGTAGTATAAGTAACTAATGAAAAGATAACTCTTTTACATATTTTTAAATACCTAAAAATACTGATACTAACCAAACTCTTATTGTTCTAATGAATCTGAAAAATTGAACAGGGAATTCTAAAGTATTTAATTCTAAAGGGAATTAAATACTTTAAATACTATATTATTTGAAAAAATTGCCTCAAACATTTCATGTCAAGTCCACGAACAAGAAGGAAATCAATACATTTTTAAAGTAATATAGAAATTGGTATAGGTGTGTTTTATTCTTCCAATTATGTGATTTGTTTCTATTAAGTCACTATGTCTTTCTGTGTTTCTGTTTATCACAAACAAAGTGATGGGAATATACAACACTACTTTAAACTTCAATCATGTTACTTCAATTAAAAAATACACTATATAAGTTGTCCAAGATGAACAGCAAAAAATACTATTTCTACGTCCTTTCAAATACTGAGAAACTGTGTAGTATGGTACCCATGTATATTGCAACGTTCCAATGGACTGGTTTAATTAAGTTTCTTCTCTACAGTTTTGATGACTCTCAGGATGCTAATTGATGATTATCATCATTGCCCACTTTCTAGAACTCACATTAGTGTAGTGCATACTACACTAGGTTGTTCTTTTCTTTCGCTTAAGTAAATATCAATTTAAAAGTGGAGTAACTAAAGTTTCAGGACGACAGAAAAAAATGTCAATTTTGGTTTTGTAGGAAGATTTACCTCTATACTTAATTACTTCCACCATCTACGCTAGTTCTCTAGAACACAATCAATTTATTTAACGTCCATGGTTATTGCTTTCAGTACAGTGAAGCATGACAGACTGAAATGAAATGCTAGGAACAAAATGTAAAGGAGGTCAGACAAATAAAGAATATAAACGATAGGTGGCCACGCATAGAAGTTGTGTAATGATATTTGTATTTTAGGATTGCTGCCTCAATACACATAAAAATTATGAACTCTCATTTTCAACTTGCTTATCTGTTTAGAATGCAGCTTAAGAAGCAGACAAGTAGAGGGGACTCCCCTGGTGGCTGAGTGGTAAAGAATACACCTTACAATGCAGGGGACGCGTGTTCGATCCCTAGTCAGGGAACTAAGATCCCACGTGCAGCGGGGCAACTATGCCCGCGCACCACAACTACTGAGCTTGCGCGCCTCAGCTAGAGCCCCTGTGCCGCAAACTACAGAGCCCACGTGCTCTGGAACCCGTGCCCTACAACTACAGAGCCCATGCGCCCTGGAGCCTGTGCACCACAACTAGAGAGAAGCCTGCGTGCCACAACAAAAGGTCCCGCATGCCTCAAAGCGGATCCCACATGCCGCAACTAAGACCCGACACAGCCAAAAATAAATAAATAACAAATAAATCTTAAAAAAAAAAAAAGAGAAGTAGACAAGGAGAAATTTTTTGCCAAAGGGAAAATAATTCTATTACTGAGAGGTTGGATATATGGCATCATAACTGCTGCTTGAAAGTTGGAGGAGAGCTATAGTGTCTTCTGCTCTTCTCTGTGCCAATAGGTTAGTTAGGTTCAAAAGGTTGGCAGGAATCATATCACATAAAGCATGGTTCATCAGAATTAGATTGTGAAAATTAAGGGGAGCCATCCCAGGATTGTATGTACTGAAAAGATATCCTAACGCTTTAGGAAGGTCGATCTGTTTGCTAGAAGATTAATTTTAAGAGAGCCAAAAGGGGAACAACCTGTTGGGTGGTGGTCACAACTATTGAGATTTTAAAAAATGATGATGAATTGAACTAAAATAATGATAATAATAACATAAACATACACCGTGAATGTTGCTCTTTCAATCTTCATTCTACTGATGTGGAAGCTGAGGTACAGTGGAGTTAAATAACTTACCCAGAGTTACACAGCTAGCAGGAAGTAGAGCCAGGATTTACACATAGGGAGTCTCTATAATATACTGTTTGTAAGACTGGAGATAGTGATAAATCGTAGATTCAAGTGAGATTTGTAGGTAGGACTGATAGAAATTGGTCACTAAAAGGAGGTAATAAGTGAGGGAAAACCAGAGGCTAGATGTATAGATCTGGGAATCATCAGCATCTACTGTGCAACTAACGCTATGGAAGAGGAAGAGGCAACGTGTGTAGATGAGGAAAACACTACATCTAAAAATGACACCCTAGGAACCCCCTAGATTTAAAGGTATGTGGGAAGAAAAGGAGCCTATCATGGTGATTAATGCAGAAACAATTTTGTCATAGATATCAAGGGGGGATGAGATTTCAAGGAGGGTGCTGTCAAGAGAACCAAATTCTAGAGAAAGTATAATAAATACACAGTGAAAGCTGCCCATTGCTTTTTGATTTAATAATAGGAGGTCATTGGTGACCAGGGAAAGATTGATTTCTAGGTGGTAGAGACCTGATCTAATTAAGTCTTAATTAGATCTAGCATAGACTTGACTCTGAACCTGATGATGTATATCTTGGAGAGTAGTAGGCTTGGAAAGGATACACATTTTGAGTATATGCTAAAAATAGGTATTGCCTAAGAAAGAACACTAAGAGATTTACTGGGAGAAAGAGAGAATGAAATATCAAGAGAGAGAAGGAAAGGGTATATTAAGTGATATTTTGAAAAAGAAGGTAGAAATAGATCTAAAAAGTAGAAAATAACTGCTAAAGGATGACACACTGAAGGATCCAAAGGAACCATGACACTAGAATTATTTGAGAAACTTGTATGGCCCAAATTTATACCATATGGGATTGGTCACACTGTGTCTCTTCTCCCAGAGATTTATCACTTTCGAAAAATAAGTTCCTTTCCTTTTCAGTCTTTGTAATCTGTCACTTTGATGTCTCCACACAAGGTCTGTACTGACAGATATTTTTATGCAGAAAATAGCACTCATTTCCCTTTCTGTATATAAGTGTGTGAATGCGTGTGATTATAAGAAAAAGATTTGAATTATGAAAGTTAGGGTGAGGCCCTGCATTTTTTTTTTTTTTTTACATACCCTTTAAAAATAATAATTACTTGAAGTCTGTTTCCAGAGTTATAATGGTTTGAGCCACACTGTTTTCTAAATGCTCAAATTTGGTATGCAGCTTTATGACAGGAAGTTGGCCTTCAGAGCAGGAATGTATGTAAACAAAGAAATGTGGCTCACAGGAAGGTTTAGTTAAATCAAATCCCAGAGGCTGCTCCCACTCTGAGCTTCTTTCTGTATCTTGATTATTTGCAGATGCTTCACATGGAGCTAGAGATGAAACCCAAGAGTTAACCTCCCTGAAACTCCCAAAGCCGTTCACGGTCAGCTTGGAGCGTCAACCAGCTAAACCAAACAATGAGAAGGAAGTAAGAAATTTAACGCCATCCTGCTTCAAGATCAATGAAGTACTTTTTCCTCCCTTGGGAATCAAACCTCAACACTGAACTTTGAAAAGAGAGACACAAAAAATCAAATAATACAACTGCCTGGAATCATCACTCCAAACACGAAGGGTTAAATGTTATAGTTGTTTGGCCCTTCGACATGATTATAAGATCACACACCTGCTGAGGTTCAAATGCTATTGTCTTGCCAGAAGTGCATAGCTCTGCCTCCTTTCTTGGCTGTAAAAATGCTAAGAGGCCAAGGGCTACAAATCGTTTTATATAAAGTCATGGAAACTTTATAGAATAAAATAGATGAAGAAGAAAAAAAAAGAAGACATTTTTGTCCGTCTTAGAAAGTCTGTCTGCATGAGTGAAAGCAAAAAATTTCCTGATTCCTGCCATGCTGTCTAATACAAAGATGTAACCCCATTCTTCTGGAAACTAGGGGCTGCTTTCTTTTCCCCAAGCTAAGCAATTAGTGGAAGTGGCAAGAAGGTAAAACTGGCGTGATGTTCTTGGAAATCTGCTGGGTGTCATGCTTTGTGCGAATGGAACAGTAGAGAAATGAGCTGAGACAGGCCTGGCAGAGGGGGTCAAGGTCAGGGACCACCACACTGCTGCCCCAGCAGCTCCCACTTCCCAAGGAATATGGGAGATGGATCCTGCAGGTGCCCAGAGGCCCTAGAATTAACCCTCAAACAGATACAGTTGGGCTGGGTGGTTTTGCTGAGATTGCTACAGAGAGGCTTGCAGCTTGAGACCACCTACTTCCTGGGGCTCTGCTGGAGAGCATAGTAAACTCTCAAGGAACTGCCAGTTCCTAAGGGCGCTGCCCAGAAGTGAGCTACCAGGACTTCCCCGGCGGTCCAGTGGTTAAGACTCCGTGCTTCAATGCAGGGGGCGCCGGTTCAATCTCTGGTCAGGGAACTAAGATCCCACATGTCACGCAGCCAAAAAAAATACAATAAAAATAAATTTAAAAAAATTTTTAAAAAGAATGTTCATTGTTATTAAAAAAAAAAAAAGAAGTGAGGTACCAACTCTCCACATTGAGGCTGTGGATAAAGTGCTAGAACAGTGGGCATGGGTAGCAAGTGGGGAGGCGGGCGGGAGGGTTGCAGCTGTCAAGTGAGAAAGGATCTGTGTTTGCTTTCTCCTGTTCCACTCACCAGTACCTGAGAAGCTGACATCACGAAACGTGCATAAGAAGTATGAGAGCCACATGAAACCCACCTCATGTGGTAGCTATTAGAACTTCAGCTCTTACAGGGGAAAGGAAAGGATTTTTTTAGAATATGATATGAACTTTTAAAATAAACAAGGATGAGTTGTATAGACCAAGAAGAGACTGAATAAACTGAAAGTGGCTGAAAAACAATGAAATTGGGCCAAAGAATTATTAACAAATGTGGCTTTTAGCCAGCGAGAATATGAGCTTCAAGTTTGCAAAGATGTGGGCAAGTCACTGAAAGAAAATAAAATTGTTGCACATTTACAACTTGGTCAGATGAGGTTGCTCAATAAACTCATTACATATGACAGCTCAGTTCTGGAGTGAATATATTAGACAAATTATTATGTACTCTCATTTTTGTGCTTCCTGTTCGTTGACATTGAAAATAGTGAGTTCTTTACTCACAGGTAGGTAGCGCATTTCTATGTCTGTATATTTCCTGAATCTTTTGAGAAAAAAAAAATATGGGTGTTATGTTTTTAAAGAAAAACCTGTTGCCTTTCTCACTGTTAACACAGTCAAAAGTCCCAAAGCCTTTGGGTTTGTTTACAGTTATGACCTCACACTCTGCTAATTCTACCACTTGCAAATTTATTTTTATTTCCACGTGCACTTGCCTAGTACACACACACACACAGACACAGACTCTCTCATCTCACAGATGCACACTGGTCTAATTCTAGCTCTATTGCATACTGACATGGTCCTTCTATTGCAGTGGGAGGGAGAAATGTACATGGCATCATGTCACCTGACTACAGTAAGCAGTGGTCTGGCCTGGCTTCAGGTGCCCTTTTTCTATGGGCACTGACCTCAAGAAGCTTGGCAGTTACCACTTTCTCATTGAGATGAGGTCTTTCTCTATCTGAGCTTAGTTTTATAAAATTAGGTATGGTTTTCACCCTTAGGAGAATTTTTTTAAACAAACAGAACATTTAAGAGTGCACATTGACCAATCGAATCTGGGGCCAGAGCCTGGGTTTGGAGAGAATGCTCATATACTGATCAGTGTCTCCAGAATTCCTCTGGGGAAAATCAAAGCAGTGGCTAGGGATAGAGTCATGCCAACAGGCTTCACCTCAAATGTTTGATTTGGTTCACAAGATTAAAATGTCAAAATAGCATTTATTATTTCCATTCCTTTCCTAAAAGAAAATAATATTTCACTTCTACTATGCTTTAGGTTTCATTGTTCCTATAATTATCTAAAAATATATTTTACTTTTTCCATGTGATAGATAGGAAATATCTAATTTTACTAATGCCAAAATGTTCTCTTTTTGGTAATGTATAAATGTTCTTTTTTTTCCTTAATTTGATTTGTTGAAAGTAAGTTTTCATTAGTAAGCATGTCATAATAATGTAGACTTTTATTATGAGTATCTCCATCTCCTCTAGCAAAGCTATGCATAGCTTAGGAGACTTGCTAGGCTTTGAGAATAGTAAGATTGCACACAGAGTTTTGGGGGGAAATGCAAATTATACAAAAAAGGCAAAATATTTAAAAAAGGTGAATTATTATGTTCATGTGAAAAAGAGCTAATGAGACTGAACAGAACCACTGAGTTAACACCCTATGTTGTTGAGACTGAAGCCTAGGGAGAAATTACTTTCGTGGGTCATCCAGTTAGAACCAAATTAGATTCTCCTATTTTTCTTCCCCCCTGACTTAACCATCAAGTCATCTCTTCTACTGCTTTTTACTGGTTTTGGATATTTAATGAAGAGTAGGAGGCATTCTGAGAAGAGAAAATAGCTGTATGATGCTACAGATACAGACATGGAGAAGAGGGAAGTAATTATAAATTAGTTACCTCAGTGGGAGAGCATTCATACTGAGGCACCCTGGGAAAAGCACCTGGAGAAACAGGTGTAAATTCTAAGTGTCACTCTCTAAATATGACTTACAGACTGGAGTCATTGTGAATTCTTGAAAACCGTTTTTCTTTGGAGTCAGAAATTTGGCACTAGGCATTCTAAGCCTTGAGGCTGGAGCTTCATTGAACAGCGAGGGCTGGAAATGCTATTTGGGTCAACAGCATAGAGGAAATATTTAGAGCTATGAAAATTTATGAATTCTCCGAAGGAGTGAACTTAAAAGGTCATTGGTAAATACAGAATCATGGAGAAACTTAGACATATGGGCCAGTAGGAAGAAGAGAAGAAATCAAAAGAGATAGCATAGGAAAAAAACTGTAAACGTTGAAATGGAATTCAGTTTTGTGCAGTATCAGAGTAACATATAAAGAGACAATTTCAGGGAAGAAGCCATCTATTAAGTAGAAAATAATGAAGAATTAAAATAGACATTTGGATTTTGTGGGAAAAAAAATGTCTGTGAGTTTCCAGACTATTTTTAGTAAACAACAGCTTTTCAATTGCTTTAAAGACTTGAATAAATAAAAGAATAAATGAATAATTTAACAGATATTTATGGAGCAACTACTACATGCTAGGCATATTCTATTGATGTTTTCATGTTATTTATGACCAACACCTTAGAACACCACTTCAGCCTTAACTTTTTCCAGCATGTTTATCTCTAGTAAGTATAAACACTCTCCTTCAAATTATTCAGTAATGCCATGATCTCTTTGGATTATTTGGTGCAGGAAACCCTTAGACAAAAAGATCTTACGAGATTTCTATCTTTAGGACTGTATTTTGGCTCCAGCTGGAAAAAATACTTAAGGATCTTTATGAAATTTCTGTTAACTAGTTGGAAGAACAATTATTGTGGCTTACAGATGAGAAGGTTTTCATTTTATTTCATATTTTATTTAATTTTATAGTAAGAATTTCAGAATAAGGACCTTTGCTGTACGTCTCCTGTAATTTCCTATTTGGTTTGGTAAGATATGACAGGCTAGTAGGATAAGTAGCAAGAATATCCCTTTAACCCCTGGAGCAAATAACTCTATGCAATGGATGCTTCTTAACCTCTAGGTCAGTGTTCTCAAGAGACACCGAAATTCTTTCGGAAAGGAAAGGATAAGACACAGTTTGAGATCATAGGGAAAGGAGAATTTCAATATAACTAAAGTTATTTTACTAAAATTTTCTTCTGATCCAGGCTTTTAAGAGACTTAGGCCAGGTCCCTATGCCAAGGGATGTTCATTCATTGTTTATTCATTCCATCAATATTTATTAAGCAACTATTAGGTGCTGGGTAACAGGGCTAAAGCAAGGAACAAGAGAGGCAAGGATTTTTTTCGTGTATGTGTGGCTCTTATTTTCTAATATATAGAGTTATATAATAAATAAACAGTTTTGGGTATTTTGAAGTACTGTGAAGAAAAATAAAGAAAGCTAAGGAGAAAAAGCAAAGTATATATATGGGGGATGGGGCTAGGTAATGGCTTATTATACACACTGAAGCAGTGATATTAGAGCCTGGACCTCAATGACATGAAAAAGTGAGTAATGCAACTATCTGAAGGAAAGAAGTTCCACAGCAAAGAAATACAAAAGCACTGCCCTACAAGAGGATGAACTAGGGGCATGTTTGAGAAACAAGAAATGGGGTGGGGAGGCAGTGGTAGAAATACAGCTGGAGAGGTACTATTTTTAAGTCATCAAATCATTAGGGCTTGGTTGTGAATTGGGCTTTTATTCTAAGGGAGATGGGAAGACACACTAGGGTTTTGCATAAGGAAGTGATACTATCCGATTTTATTTTTTAAATATCACAGAGCTACTTTGTGTAAAGTAAATTAAAGTGGGACAGGAGGGAAAGGAGAGGAATCAATTAAAGAGGCTGTTACAGATGTACAGGAGACAGAAAAGTGGACTAAGATGGCAGCTATAAAGGACGTAAGTGGTCCAAGTCAAGCTGTGCAATATAATCAGTAGCAAGTTGAGAGTGCAAGCCTTTTTTTTTTTTTTTTTTTTTTTTTCTTGAGCAGATTTTATGACAAATAGGAGAGTAGTTCTCCTAACTTTGGCATGGTGGTGATTGGACCAATGCAAAAAAAATAGCTAAAAAAAAAAAAAAAAAAAGAGCTATAATCATGTGAGCATGAGTTAACAGAAGGAAAACCAGTTATATAAAAGTAAAACAGAGTTTCCTTACTTTAATACTAATCAGATAAAAATAATAGGAATTCAGATGATGAAAGAACAACACTAGAATCCAGTACTACCAAAATTTTGGATTTTACAGACCTTAAAAAGAATGACTAATATTGTGATGTCCTCTTTTACTTCATCAACTAAGCATATTTTAAAAACAATAGCAGAATAAACAAAACTAAAAGACAACCCACACAATGGGAGAAAATATTTGCAAATGAAGCAACCGACAAGGGATTAATCTACAAAATACACAAACAGTTCATGCAGCTCAATATCAAAAAACCAAACAACCCAATCAAAAAATGGGCAGAAGATCTAAATAGACATTTCTCCAAAGAAGACATACGGATGGCCAAGAGGCTCATGAAAAGATGCTCAACATTGCTAATTATTAGAGAAATGCAAATCAAAACTACAATGAGGTATCACCTCACACCAGTCAGAATGGCCATGATCAAAAAATCTACAAACAAATGCTGGAGAGGGTGTGGAGAAAAGGGAACCCTCCTACACTGTTAGTGGGAATGTAAATTGATACAGCCACTATGGAGAACAGTATGGAGGTTCCTTAAAAAACTAAAAATAGACCTACCATATGATCCAGCAATCCCACTCCTGGGCATATCTGGAGAAAACCATAATTCAAAAAGATACATGCACTCTGGTGTTCATTGCAGCACTATTTACAGTAGCCAGGACATAGAAGCAACCTAAATGTCCATCAACAGAGGAATGGATAAAGAAGATGTGGTACATATATACAATGGAATATTACTCAGTCATAAAAAAGAATGAAATAACGCCATTTGCGGCAACATGGATGGACCTGGAGGTTATCATACTAAGTGAAGTAAGTCAGACAGAGAAAGACAATATCACGATATCACTTATATGCAGAATCTAAAAAAAATGATACAAATGAACCTATTTACAAAACAGAAATAGAGTCACAGATGTAGAAAACAAACTTATGGTTACCAAGGGGGAAAGGTGGGGGAGGGATAAATTGGGAGATTGGAATTGACATATACCCACTGATATATATAAAATAGGTAACTAATAAGAACCTATTGAACAGCACAAGGAACTCTACTCAATACCCTGTAATCACCTATATGGGAACAGAATCTAAAAGAGAGTGGATATATGTATATGTATAACTGATTCACTTTGCTGTACAGCAGAAACTAACAGCACTGTAGATCAACTATACTCCAATAAAAATTAATTTAAAAAATAAAAATAGTGGAAACAACATCTCTTCTAATGCTCATTTAATCACATTTTTTACCTTTATTATAAACTTGATCCATTATCTTTATTTTTCTTGCTATTCAATGAAAAAATGAAATTATTTTTCATTGACAAAATTTTACTGACAAATGAAAGCTTCATGATCAGGCCCCCAACACGAGCCATCTTCTAAAGACTGACAACAAACTTCAAGATTACTTTGTATAATATTAATTTTGGAGTCACTTTAGTACTTGTGGAGTAACTCAGTTATTTTTATACCAATTTTATACCAAAATTAGGATTGCCAGATAAAATACAAGACATCTAGTTAAATTTCAATTTCAGACAAACAATAAATAATTTTTTAGTGTGTTTCAAATATTTCATAGGACATACTTACAGTTAAAAATTATTTGTAATTTACCTGAAATTGAAATGTAACTGAATGTTCTACATTTTTGTTTGTCAAATCTGTCAACCCTGACCCAAATCCCTTCAGGAAGTTTCTATGTACATTTTCCTTTGTAGTTTACACTGAAGTACCTAAAAATAGGTCAGTATAGATACATTTAAAATGTATCTATACTGTCACCAAGAATACTGATACATTATAATTTTCAGACTCCTAAAAAGAGCATTTTTTAGTTAATATACCAATCTCGGTTTCCTTATAAGCATTTTCTATTTAGTTATGAAAATAATGCAGTCTATCTACTGAAGTGGAAACAACTTCTAATCGCTGTCAGTGAAAGGTGTAGTACTTATGATATTGATGCATATGTACCGATTCATCTGAAGCCTGTAAGTCAAGTGCTTAAAGGAAAAACATCCTTAATTCCTTTTTTAAGGGAATTTATTACCTTCAATAGTTTGACCAAGCTTGTAAATGCAATAATACATTCTCTTTCTTCTTGGATTCTGTGTACATATTATACACCTCCTGCAAGGCATGGAGTGACTAGATGAATGTTTGAAAATAACTGGGATGAAGTGAGCTTTCCTCACTTGTGTACACATGATTGTCCTGCTACTGCCCTTGGTATTGCTTTGACGATTTTGCTTCCTGCCATTAAATGCTAATACAATGCATCATTTGGTCGTATTTCTAGCTAATGGATAGCAAGAGACTTATGATCCTTATAAAGAAATGTTTCTAATCCAAACCCACATACTTTTTTAAATGTCTGAATCTGTTTGCTATTTTTTAATAGAATCTTGGATGAATTTTATACAGAGGCAATCTATACCTCCATTGAAGTTTTTCAAAGTGTTTTTTGTTTGTCTCTTCTGGTAGGAAAGAAGAAAGACCATTCTTTAAATTATACTTATCAATCTGAAATAGGCAGTGAGTCTGGAAGTCTTTGAAAAGATGGAGACACAGAGTAAGGGAAAAGAGAGAGACCTTGTTTCCTTGTAATTTGCAGATGTAATTATCCTAAATATGGAGGAGCAAGCTGAAGCAGCTGGCATGGATTTTGACCACATTTAAATTGTTTATAAGCAACCCTCTCCAGTAAACACGGGTGTTCCAGATGCAAGGGGAGATTGTGGTATTTGAAATCTGAGAAAGAAAAAAAAAAACGGGTATACTTGGAGAGTATGTGGTAGGATACAAGGCCATTTATAAACAGAATGAACACCAAGCAAGTCAAGGCTAGGCCTCTTGAACAAGCACTGAATATCTGCACCACTTTCAAGATGTAGAAATCTTATTTGAAACTCATTAAAAGGAACTGTAGAGAGAAAAGGCCCAGATACAGCAACTTAAAAAGAAAACAGTAATATACATTTCCAATATTCTTATTCAGGATTGCATTAAGGCAGTGAAGGATGTTTATGCAAGTAACGAGCCCTAGAATTTCAACACCGACAAGAAAAATTTATACTTCTAATCCCCCCCGAAAAAAATGGCTTTTGATGCGAAAGGTAAAGATTGTAATTTGGAGCTTAATAGTACAGAGAGATTGAATATGTTTCTATACCATCTCTGCCATTTGAGGAGCTTCTGATTTTTCAGTTTAGATTCTCCTGAAGAAACAGAAGACTGTGAGGAGAGAAAATGTACCATGAGGCAAGGTTGTGCAGTAGCGGGGACCACACTGGGGCTTGCAGGCACTTATTAATGTGTGTATCGGATACACATGTTGAATGTCCCCTCCAGACAAGACACATCCGCAGACGCTGGCGATATCACACGGGTGTCACAATGTCCTACCTGCCTCCCTGGAGCTCCTCATCTCAGGGCCGGACAGGAGTGGGTCCAGTTCACTGACTGTGTGACCTTGTGCAACTTCAATTTACTCAACTTCAGCCTCAGTTTCTCCCCCTAAACACAAGAACAAAATAGATATACAGCCTTTACCTCAGGTAATGTTTTTTTCAGTTTTCAAACATCAACTCTGTTAGGATTATGCTTTTCATTCCATCAAATTCAGTTTTTTGTGAGGACATTTGACAAATGTATACAGTCGTATAAGCACCAGCATGAGTGTGATTTAGAACATTTGCATCACTCTAGAAAATTCCCTTGGGCCACCTGGCAGTCATTCCTGCCCTGAAGACCAGCCCCTGACAAACACAGATCTGCCTCCTGTGTCCTGTCACTATAGTTTTAACTTTTAAGATTTCATGAATAAAAGCAATCATACATCTCATCCTCTTTTGTATCTGGCTTCCTTCACTCAGTAGAATGCTTTTAGAATTTACCCTCGTTTTGTGTATCAGTATTATTTCATCGTATGGACCTTATGTGTTGTTTAGATAATTAAGTAAGAGAGTTTATGGTAGAGGCTGGTGAGCAGTTCCTGATTTACAGAAATTGTTGAATGTGTGGCAACAATTATTAAATGATTCTCTGACTCACACATTATTTTCTGTTGAGATTTAAGGAATAATAGCACATTTAAGAAGTAATATTTTTGGCTAATGTCCAGAGGCTCCAGTTATGAATATAATAAGAAATTGGAGAATTTAGACATTCTCTGGAAAAACTGAAGCTGTCTTTGATTCAATTAGCACACATGTTCTTTAGATTGATCTATCAAGTTACATTGTCTCAATTCTATTTTCACTCTGTATGTGTAGATAAGGCCACGCTTAGAAACATAATCTCCAAGGGTCAGTCTTTATTGTCGCAGACGTGACAAGTCATGTCATCGCACCTCTAGCAATCACAGTCTCTTAATGGCATCATAAAACCTGACACACCATTTTTTTTTCCCCTTCAGGAGAGAAAATTAGGAAGTTCAATTTCAATATAGAAATGGCACTCAGAAAAGTGATCACAGATAAATCTCGAAGCTATTTTCAGAAAGAGGTTTCATTTCCTATGTCTTGTACACTAAAAGTATGTCTCTGTAATTAACTCATTTTTTATGTGTGATCACCATCCAAACCATGTTATAATTTCTACAATCCTCAAGTTACAGTCTATTTGATGCCTAGAATTAAAAGGCTAAATTTGGGAGGTAGCTTGACCTATAATACTTTACTAATTCAAAAGAGAACTGTATGCTAGCTCAGAACTTGAAATCTGAATTTGACTTTTGCTTCTGAGAACTGGTGATCAGGATTTGCAGTTTGCAACTTCAACCAACCCAGGATTCATTATTGAGATCAGCAGACTGCCTATAAATGCAACCCTAGGTTGCTTGCTACTTACACTTAAATATAACTTAGCTGTAAACAGCTTAACTAGAACTTGTGGAAATGCCGTCACTTTGCATACGTAAAAAATTTACTCCATCATATATTGTATTTATGTCTAAAATATTATTTGGCAGGTTAGTTTTACTATTACTATGTTATTGATGGTCAGAAGTTTTAAACCCAAATTTTGATTTTTTTTCAACCCTTTGTACACTACTGCTTGATTGAAGACAGTTAGTCATTATTGCGTACCAACTACAGCGTTCCTGGAGGGGCTGCGTCAATGCACCCAGGTCCTCTTTTAATCACGTACTCCTCAGTGTAAAAAGGAAAAGAGGGATATCAGTAGGCTGAGGAAGGGCTGGCATTTGTACCAAGGAAGGGTGGAGCCAGTGTTCACCTGTATTTCAGTTCAGATCCATTTCACCTATTTGAAAAGCTACTGTTAATGAATTTGCTTGCAACTGTGATTCAAATGCAATAAAATCTTCCTACTCTTCAACACCAGGGTGAGGAAATGCCAGGAAAATTTCATTGTTGACACTATCTTCAGGAACCAATGAGGACTTGGTGGCGGTGGTGGTATTTTTTTCATACACTCTTTTTTTTTTTTTTTTAATTTCTTTTTGGCTCAGCTTGAGGATGATGAAGGCGAGCTGTGAATTGTGAACTCCAGAAGGGCAGACGTGGGGACAAAAGAGAGAGAGACATGGCTCTTGTCTCTATAACACAAACTATCCACATAAAGTAAAGCTCTTTGAGATGGTGCACCCGGATGCATTTAATTAACAAATAGCCTGTCTTTCCGTTTCCAAAGAAATTTTTAATAAAAACATACTGTATTTTTGTCATCACCATATTTCTTGCAATTAGACTTCACATCTTTGTTTCCTTGTCTTTTTTCTGTCTCACACAGGATACATTTCTTGGGGAATTTCTACAACCAGTGGTCTGAAAACATGTTCTTTTTTTTTTTATTACTGTGACTGAGACAAAAATATATTTTACATTTGCAACCACATGTACACATTTATACTTAAATAGTTATAAATATAAAGTTATATACTATAACTTAAACAAAAGTTAAACAAAACTTGTATAAAACTTTACTTACCCTTACCATGAGTGATACACCCTATTTTTCAGTCTATTCTATTTTATAAAAAATGTCTTCATGATCTACCATATTGATCTCACTACCCACTGATGGTTTGCAAACCACATATTGGAAAACTGGTATAAATATGTTTGCATCCTGCAATGGCTTGGTAGGATCTATGTATGTCTGCAAAAAGTTGAATTTAGACTTTTTAAATATAGTCTCCCTGTAGTATAAAACTCTGTTCTTAAGAGGAAAGAAAAAATTGTTAATTTTGATTAATTTTTATTGTATTCAATAAATTTTTGCATCTAAACTGTTTCTTATACAAAGTATCATTAGTGTAGGAATCAGGAGGCCTGGTTTCTAGTTTTTGCCCTTCTGCTAATTAGCAATATGTCCTTGGGCACTTATTTCACCTAAAGGAGCCTCAAGAATACAAGAATTCTCTCTTTCTCTCTGTATGTATATAAATATAATATATATATGCATGTGTATGGCTGTATCTTTGTTTTGATTTTTTTTACCATGTGTTTATGTTTATCTTTTTAATAATATAAAGAAAAATGAATAAACTTAACTGGATTGCTTCTGAACTTCTGTTTAGGTTAAAAAATAAGCATTCTGTTATTTGCCATCAGTAAGTTATAACCATGTAATTACTTCTCTAGTAGAGGTAACAAGATTGCCCAGCTCCATGGCCTTTTTCCTGACTGGTTCTCCTGAGAAATTTGGATCTCATATTTTTTAAGATAACCAATTAGAGCTACTTTGTGGTATAGGTGATGGTGAGAAAATATGCAAGACTTGTAATAATCTAACACACAATCTCTGCTAATGACTAGCTGGTAACCCCTAACCCTAAATCTAACTTTATTTTTTAACTCCTTTTTTTTCTTTCCCACAAGAAACCCATGTTTCTATTTCTTATATGAGGTCTAAGACTTCTCTATATGGAACAGTGAAATGTGAACTATTCACCACAATGCTTTCCTCTGCTGTATTCATTTTTCAAGAACAATTATTGGCTAAGAGATACTAAAATGTGATGCACCCTTAATAATAACTTAAACACACTGGTAAAACTCAATTGTATGTTCTTTTCTGTCCTTTTCAACAAGGGTGATATTTAATTAAATGTAATGTAAAGCCACATAAACAAAAAACCTTTTTTGTTATTACAAACTCTTCATTTAACATTTTTTTCTTCTAGAAATTTTGATATAAAGCGTTCAGATTTTTGTATGAATTATACTCTAGACGTGCTAAGTAAGATGTCTCTATTAAATTTGTGGATCCCTATTCAAGACATAAATTTATTGTTTGACCACTGCAGCATACACATACAGTGATACAAGCTTCATGTTTCTGTGCTTGTATTTAAACCAGCTTTAGACATCAAAGATTTGCATTATATTGATGTGAATTGAACTATAGGGCCGAAGAATAGCCTTTTGTAGGGGAATATGGAGCTTAAAAGAAATAGCTAAGCGGTCATGCTTCACCCTTTCAAACAGCATATTTCATATTCAGTACCACAAGATGGTCTTTCTCTGAATAGCCTTCATTTAATGTGTCTGTTGGGGTGAGATAGCCTGTCTCAATGCAGGCTGGTTAAGTACTTGAGAACTGAAAGTTTCTTAATATACATACCCAGACCTCTCAGTCTGCAAGGGTAGATAAATTACAGTTTAATTGGAGATGTATACTGAATATTTGTTCATGTAAATATTTGCATTGAGGGTAAAGTTTTGAAATACTGTCTCTATAGCATTAGTTACATAAAAGCTGTGTGACATTCGGGGTGGATGACCAACAGGGACTTACTGCATATCTCAGGGAAACCTGTTCAATGTTAGGTAGTGACCTAGATGGGAAGGGAATTTGAAGGAGAATGGATATACGTGTATGTATGGCTGAGTCACTTTGCTGTACACGTGAAACTATCACAACATTGTTAGTCAAGTATACTCCAGTATAAAATAAAAAGTGAAAAAGAAAAAAAACAAAGCTCTGTGACAAATATGGAGTCCTAAAGAACAGGAGAAAATTTAGGAATCTGCATGTGGATTTCATGGGTCTCAGAAGAGGTATGCTTCTCTATCACACTATAAAAAGTACTTCTGGTGGCCAAAATGTACAAACTTCCAGTTATAAAATAAATAAGTCCTGGGGATATAATGTACAGCATGGTGACTATTATTAGTAATAGTGTACTGCATATTTGAAAGTTTCTAAGAGAGTAAATCTTAAGAGTTCTCATCACAAGAAAGAAATGTATAACTATGTGAGGTGATGGATATTGACTATATTATTGTGGTGATCATTTTTCAATACATACAAATATCTAGTTATTATAGTGTACAATTGAAACTAATACATCATTATATGTCAACTATATCTCAGTATAAATACATAACTAAATAAATAAATAAATAAAATTACTCTAGTCACTTGTAAATGTTCTATATGCCACATTTAGTTATGCACTTTTACTTGTAAAACTATAAAACTCAATATTAAAAAGAATAACTAAAAAATACATAATATGTACTCAGCATTAAACTAGCTTTTTGGCTAAGGGGATATTTAGGACCTAAAGTTGATTTTAGTCATGAATTGTCACCCTGAGAGGTGATTCTGTCAGAAGTGAAGGGTGATGTGGGAATTGAGAAGTTGTGGGGAGAATTCTAGATTGAGCTACTCTAACTTTATGTAAACACATCCCAGAATCTGCTTAACTACCTTATTCCTGCCAAAGATTTCTTTCAGATGAGAAACGTATCAACAAAATATAATAACATTTGAGACTCCATGAGTCTAATGTGAAGCAAGAGAAAGTATCAGTATAGATTAAAACCTTCAAAGATTAAAAAATCTTAATTGTATGTTTTCATTTATGACTATCAATTATAATAAAATAACAGTAATTAGCTATCAAACTGACTAGAGCTAATTAGATCATTTTTATGTGTAAGTATGTATGTTATGTATCAGGATCATTAAAGAAAACAGAAATCACACTAGATAATTCAAATAGAAAGATATTTAAAATAAGGGGTTGAGATAAGGGGAAAAAATTTTAAAAATAAAAAAGATCAGTGAAACCAAGAGCTGGTTTTTTGAAAAGACAAACAAAATTGATAAACTCTAGCCACGTTCACCAAGAATAAAAGAGAAAGGACCCAAAGAAACAAAATAGAAAATGAGGAGAAATAACAACCGATACCACCCAGATATAAAAAGTCATGAGAATACCGTGAACAGTTACATGCCAACAAATCGGATGACCTAGAAAAAATGGACAAATTTCTAGAAATATACAGCCTGCCAAGACTGAGGCAAGAAGAAACAGACAACTTGAACAGACAGATCACTGAAAGTGAAATTGACATCATAAAACAAACAAACAAACAAACAAACCTCCCAGCAAACAAAGGTCCTGACCAGAGGGCTTCACAGGAGAATTCTATCAAACATATAAAGGAGAACTAACACCTTCTCTTCTCAAACTATTCCAGAAATTTGAAGAGGAGGGAACAATCCCAAAGTCATTCTACGAGGCCACCATCACCATGATACTAAAACCAGACAAAGACATCACAACAAAAGAAAATTATAGGCTATCTTTCATGAATATAGATGCAAAAATCCTCAACAGAATATTATGAAACCAAATCCAAAAATACATAAAAAGCATACTATACCATGATCAAGTTGGAATAATTCCCTGGTCAAAAGTATGGTTCAACATTCGCAAATCAATCAATGTGAAACACCACAGTAACAAAAGGAAGGATAAAAATTACATGATCATCTCAATAGATACAGAAAAAGCATTTGACGAAATTCATCATCCATTCATGATTAAAAACTCTCACCAAGGGGGCTTCCCTGGTGGCGCAGTGGTTGAGAATCCGCCTGCCAATGCAGGGGACACGGGTTCGAGCCCTGGTCTGGGAAGATCCCACATGCCGCGGAGCGGCTGGGCCCGTGAGCCACAATTGCTGAGCCTGCGCGGCTGGAGCCTGTGCTCTGCAACAAGAGAGGCCGCGATAGCGAGAGGCCCGCGCACTGCGATGAAGAGTGGCCCCTGCTTGCCACAACTGGAGAGAGCCCTCGCACAGAAACGAAGACCCAACACAGCGATAAATAAAATAAATTAAAAAAAAAAAAAACAATTTAAAAACTCTCACCAAACTGGATATACGGGGAACATATCTCAACATAATAAAAGCCATTTATGACAAACCCACAGCTAACATAACATTCAACAGTGAAAAGCTGAAAGCCTTCCTGCTAAATTAAGGAACAAGACAAGGATGCCCACTCTCACAACTTCTATTAACGTAGCCCTAGCCACAGCAATCAGATAAGAAATATACGGTATTCAAATTTGGATGTGAAGAGGTACAACTGTCACTATTTGCAGATGACAGGATACTCTATATAGAGAATAGAGAGAAGTCTCCACCCAATTAGAACCATTAGAAATAATAAATGAATTCAGCAAGGTTGCAGGATACACGATTAATATATAGAAATCTGTTGTATTTCTATACATTAATAACAAAATTTCAGAAAGAAAATTTTTAAAACTCCCATTTAAAATCACATAAAAAATACCTAGGAATAAACTCAACCAACCATAAACTTAACCATGTCTTAACATGACATTTTTCATAGAATTAGAACAAACAATCCCAAAATTTATAAGGAACCACAAAAGACGCTGAATTGCCAAAGCAATCCTGAGAAAAAAGAACAAAGTTGGAGGCATACCCCTCCCAGACTTCAGACTATACTACAAAGCTATAGTAATCAAAACAGCAGTGTGGTTTTGGCACAAAAACAGACACATAGATCAATGGAACAGAATAGAGAGCCCAGAAATAAACTCACATACCTATGGTCATT
Organism: Balaenoptera acutorostrata; assembly: GCF_949987535.1. Lineage (NCBI taxonomy): Eukaryota > Metazoa > Chordata > Mammalia > Artiodactyla > Balaenopteridae > Balaenoptera > Balaenoptera acutorostrata. Next base: position 137,872,247 of record NC_080068.1, on the reverse strand, counting down.
TAACCTATGACAAAGGAGGCAAGAATATACAATGGGGAAAAGATAGTCTCTTCAACACGTGGTGCTGGGAAAACTGGACAGCCACATGTAAAACAATGAGATTAGAACACTCCCTCACACTATATACAAAAATAAACTCAAAATGGTTTAAAGACCTAAATTTAACACCTGAAACCATAAAACTCCTAGAAGAGAACACTGGCAGAACACTCTAACATAAATCACAGCAATATTTTCTTGGATCAGTCTCCTATGGCAAAAGAAATAAAAGCAAAAATAAACAAATGGGACCTAATTAAACTTGAAAGCTTTTGCACAGGAGAGAAAATCATCAACAAAACAAGAAGACAACCTACAGAATGGTAGAAAATATTTGCTAATAACGCAATTGACAGCTCATACAACTCAAAGTCAAGAGAACAAAGAACCCAGTCAAAAAATGGGAAGACCTGAATAGATATTCTCCAAAGAAGACATACAGATGGCCAATAGTCACATGGAGATGCTCAACATCACTAATTGCTAAAGAAATGCAAATCAAAACCACAATGAAATATCACCTGCCATCTGTCAGAATGGCTATCATCAAAAAGTCTACAAATAAGTAATGTTGGAGAGGACGTAGGGAAAAGGGAACCCTCATACACTGCTGATTGGAATGTAAATTGGTGCAGTCGCTATGGAAAACATTATGGAGGTTCCTCAAAACTAAAAACAGAACTACCATATGATCCAGCAATTCCACTTCTGAGTATATACCTGGAAAAAAGTGAAAACACTAACTTGGAAAGATACATGCACCCCAATGTTCACAGCAGCATTATTTACCAAGACATGGAAGCAACCCATTTGCCCACCAACAGACAATTGGATTAAGAAGATGTGAGATACATATACACAATGGAATATTATTCAGCCATAAAAAATGAAATACTGCCATTTGCAGTGACATGGATGGACCTAGAGAATATTATGCTTAGTGAAATACGTCAGACAGAGAAAGACAAATGCTGAATGATATCACTTACATGTGGAATCCAAGAAAATAATATAAATGAATGCATATGCAAAACAGAAACAGACTCACAGATATAGAAAACAAACCTGTGGTTATCAAAGGGGAGAGGTAAAGGGGGAGAAACAAACGGGGGTATGGGATTAACAAATACAAACTACTATATATAAAATAGATAAGCAACAAAGATACTGTATAGCATGGGGAATTATACCCATTATCTTGGAATAACCTATAATGGAGTATAGTCTGCCAAAATACTGAATCACAATGCTGTACACCTGAAACTAATGCAATATTGTAAATCACCTATACTTCAACTAAAAATAAATAAAAATAAATAGGTAATAAAGCAAAATAAATAAATAAATAATACAAGGGTTTGGGAGCTCAGAAAAAATCATTGAAAAGCTTAAGAGAGTTACAGTTAAGATGTAGGTGGATGTCATTAGGTTTTAGTTTTGGGACCTCAGTTTTGCTCCTGAGAGTCAAAAACTTGTTGCTCCCACTTTGAGTTATAAAACTGTATGACACAGGTGTCAATGACACAACTGATCAGTAGCCTCAAGGCTGGGTATTGACAGGGAAGCATAGTCTAGCTGGCCACAACAAAACCTTCCATCTACTAAAGTCCATGGGCCCACAGCCCTCTGGAGCTAGAACAAATGCCACAAGGTGGCAGCATGGTTGGTAGTTTGGGCTTGGTATTGGGGAAAGGAACCAAAAAACTATGCCTAGAAATATACTAGAAGAAAATTCACTAAAATATTAACAGTATCTTACCTATGTTATGATAGTAAATGAGATTTTGGTCTTCAATGTATGTTGATTTTTTAAAATTACATGGGATTATTGTAGCAATTCCATTTCTACTGATATTAGTTTCTTATCACTGCATAATAAATCACCACAAACTGAATGGCTTACAACAACCCATTTATTATCCTGGAGTTTTTTGAATCAGAAATCTGGGCACAGCTTAGCTGGGTCCTCTACTAAGGATCTTAAAGACACAGACCTACTAGAGAATGGACTTGAGGATATAGGGAGGGAGAAGGGTAAGCTGTGACAAAGTGAGAGACTGGCATGGACATATATACACTATCAAACGTAAAATAGATAGCTAGTGGGAAGCAGCCACGTAGCACAGGGAGATCAGCTCGGTGCTTTGTGACCACCTAGTGGGGTGGGATAGGGAGGGTGGGAGGGAGGGAGACGCAAGAGGGAAGATATGTGGGAACATATGTATATTTATAGCTGATTCACTTTGTTATAAAGCAGAAACTAACACACCATTGTAAAGCAATTATACTCCAATAAAGATGTTTAAATAAATAAATAAATAAATAAATAAGTAAATAAAAAGCAAAAAAAAAAAAAAAAAGAGAAATCTGGGCACAGCTTAGCTGGGTCCTCTACTAAGGGTCTTACAAGACTGCAATCCAGGTGTCAGCCAGGACTGGGGTCTCATCTGGAGGCCTGACTAGGTAAAAAACCCATTTCTAAGCTCATCAGACTGCTGGCTGAATTAAATTTTTTGTAGTTATAAAACTCATGGGGGCTTGCTTCTTTAAGGCTTCTCTGAACTCAGGGAAAACCTAATCCTGGTTTTAAATGTCTTACCTGATTATGTCAGGCCCTCCCAGGATAATCTGTCTTTTATTAACTCAAAGTCAACTGATTCAAGTCCTTAATTATATCCTTTAGCTTTTGCCTATATGGAGAAAGTAACATAATCTTGGGAGTGATATCCCATCACATTCACAGGCCCTGCCAACACTCAAGGACAGGAGATTACACAAGAGCTTAGGTCACTGTAAATTATTTTAGAATTCTGCCTACCATAATTGTTAAAACAGATGTATTGGGAATTTTCTGCTTCATGCTACAGGACATAACCTTTCAGGGTGTTCTTTAGCTGGCTCCAACAGAGTATTAGGATGGTAAATTTCTGAGGTGGGAAGGGAGTGGTCGTGAGAAGTATTATTTTTCTCCACAGCAGAGTGAATTGGTACAATTTAATTCTGGAATCTTAGATTACATCATTCCAGAAATAGAATTTGCAGTAGGATGCACCTTGACATTCCTTAACATTAAAAAAAAAAAAAAAACCAGAATATGGATTGTACAATGTCATAGTTAATTAGAAGTGTAGCCACAATCAGAACCTTGGTTTCTTGACTCCCTAATCCAGTAGCATTTTTCATAATACCACCCTATTGAGGCCACGAGATTATAACAGGCACATTTGTTTATTAGAATTACAACTGTTTTCCAATTTCAATATAAGAAAGATATGACTCCAATCTTGTGCCTCATTTATTGTTTTAACTGTACATATTTTTAACTGAGGCCTTGAGATTGCTCTATTTGTGTTACACCCAAATAATGGGTATTTAGAGCACAGTGATACAAAGAAAAACAGTACCAAAAAAGAAATGCACTAGCTCCCAGATCTTCCCCTTATGTTTCCATGGCCTGCTCTCTCATCTCTTTTAGGCCTTTAGTCAATGTGACTTTCTTATTTGAAATGAAAACACTCTCCCAATTCTTCCAATCTCCCTTGCTCCAAAGTATTGATCACCACCTTGTTAGCTTATTGTGTATATCAACCCAGTAGACTGTAGGCTGCATGATGGCAGGGAAATTTTGTCTGATGTGCCCACTGTTGTACCTTTGGTACCCACAATAGTAACTGGATATGTGTGGAATGAAAAAAATGAAAGAGTGGGTTAATTAATATTTAGTTGTAAGAGATCAGGCTTATCCTGCGAAGCAACACGGCCAAGAAAAGGCATGGAAAATATGGATAACCACCCGAGTAAACCTGGGAAGTTTTTATTATAAAAATACTGGAAAAGTTTAAGTGGTAATAACATTCGGGTGGCCTAGGACTTTAGACTCACTGCTTTAGATAACATAAAGCTATGACACTGGCTCATCTGTCATGAGCAGTTTAGAATACCAAACAGTAAGGCCCTTGATCAAACAAGTAACCTCCAACTCCGCTATTCAGGTCCTGGGAAATATCTACCAGGGATATATCATTGTTACAGGATGATATCTTAAGGAGACATACTAGCTACTTACTGCTCAAGTATTTTATATGCATTTTATATACATAATTGCCCAGAAAATTGCATCAGCTCTTTAGATGCCCACAGAATTACATTTATTTAGTGCAATCCAGGCTTAGAGCTTTACTTTTCCAAAAGGCAACGTTAAGAACTAGCTCTATAGGTTCTACATCTATTTTGGGGTTGGTTGGTTTATTTTTTTTGAGAAACTGACATAGAATCCTAAATGTTATTCAGTACCTCCTATATAATGCTTAGCCTAACTTTTCTTTGAATTTAGTAATTAGCAATAAAACAAGAAAACAACACACACAGACACCAGGTTTCACAGAAGAACTGATATACTTTATTCCTCCTGAGTTACATGATAAATAGCAACTTTTCATCTTTGCTTTGGCTGCCAGGATGTTTAGAACTATTGTTATGTTTTTATAGATGACCTGTTGCCCTGGTTCACCTCGGATTCTTGGGTGTCTCAGGACACAGGCCTTTCAGCACTAAAACTGGACAGTTTCAGGCTAACCAGGAAGGCTGGTCACCCTACATTTGATTATAAAAGAAATATATGCTTGTCTTTGAAACTTTAAAAGTTATAAATTTTAAAAAACTGCATTTATTCCATAAATATTTTACTTGTATATTTATAAATTTATAAAGTTTATAAAAAAGTAAAGTAGAGGGGAGACTTTCAAGATGGCAGAGGAGTAAGATGTGGAGATCACCTTCCTCCCCACAAATACATCAGAAATACAACTACATGTGGAACAACACCTACAGAACACCTACTGAATGCTGGCAGAAGACCTCAGACTTCCCAAAAGGCAAGAAACTCCCCACGTACCTGGGTAGGGCAAAAGAAAAAAGAAAAAACAGAGACAAAAGAATAGGGATGGGACCTGCACCTCTGGGAGGGAGCTGTGAAGCAGGAAAAGTTTCCACACACTAGGAAGCCCCTTCACTGGCTAAGACAGGAGGTGGCGGCGGGGGAAACTTCGGAGCCACGGAGGAGAGCACAGCAACAGGGGTGCGGAGGGCAAAGCGGAGAGATTCCCGCACAGAGGATCGGTGCCGACCAGCACTCACCAGCCCGGGAGGCTTGTCTGCTCACCCGCCGGGGCGGGCGGGGGCTGGGAGCTGAGGCTCGGGCTTTGGTGCTAGCCGGGAGGGAGTCCGGGAAAAAGTCTGGACCTGCCTAAGAGGCAAGAGACCATTGTTTCAGGGTGCACGAGGAGAGGGGATTCAGAGTGCCGCCTAAACGAGCTCCAGAGACGGGCGCGAACCGCGGCTATCACTACAGACACCAGAGATGGGCATGAAATGCTAAGGCTGCTGCTGCCGCCACCAAAAAGCCTGTGTGTGAGCACAGGTCACTCTCCACACCGCCCCTCCCGGGAGCCTGTGCCGCCCGCCACTGCCAGGCTCCCGTGATCCAGGGACAACTTCCCCGGGAGAACGCACGGCGCGTCTCAGGCTGCTGCAACGTCACGCCGGCCTCTGCCGCCGCAGGCTCGCCCCGCCTCCTCCGTACCCCTCCCTCCCCCCAGCCTAAGTGAGCCAGAGCCCCCGAAGCAGCTGCTCCTTTAACCCCGTCCTGTCTGAGCGAAGAACAGATGCCCTTAGGTGACCTACACACAGAGGCGGGGCCAAATCCAACGCTGAACCCCGGGAGCTGTGCAAACAAAGACAAGAAAGGGAAATCTCCCCCAGAAGCTTCAGGAGCAGCGGATTAAAGCTCCACAATCAACTTGACGTACCTGCATTTGTGGAATACCTGAAGAGACAACGAACCATCCAAAAATTGAGGCAGTGGACTTCGAGATCAACAATATATATATTTTTTCCATTTTCCCTTTTTGCGTGTGTGTATGTGTATGCTTCTGTGTGTGATTTTGCCTGTATAGCTTTGCTTTCACCATTTGTCCTAAGGTTCTGTCTGTCCTTTTTTTTTTTTTTTTTTGTATACTTTCTAGCACTCGTTATCACTGGTGGATTAGATTTTTGGTTTGGTTGCTCTCTTCTTTTTTCTTTTCTTTTTTGTTTTTTACTACTTTTTAATTTTTATTTTTAATAATTACTTTTCACTTTTTATTTTAATAACTTTATTTTATTTTTTTCTTTCTTTCTTTTTCTCTCCCTTTTTTCCTGAGCCGTGTGACTAACAGAGTCTTGGTGCTCTGGCTGGGTGTGAGGCCTGTGCCTCTGAGGTCGGAGAGCCGAGTTCAGGACGTTGGCCCACCAGAGACCGCGCGGCTCCACATAATATCAAACAGTGAAAGCTCTCCCAGAGATCTCCATCTCAATGCTAAGACCCAGCTCCACTCAATGACCAGCAAGCTACTGGGCTGGACACCCTATGCCAAACAACTAGCAAGACAGGAACACAACCCCATCCATTAGCAGAGAGGCTGCCTAAAATCATAATAAGGTAACAGACACCCCAAAACACACCACCAGACGCGGTCCTGCCCACCAGAAAGACAAGATCCAGCTATGTCCACCAGAACACAGGCACTAATCCCCTCCACCAGGAAGCCTACACAACCCACTGAACCAAATTCACCCACTGGGGGCAGACACCAAAAACAACGGGAACTACGAACCTGCAGCCTGCGAAAAGGAGACCCCAAACACAGTAAGTGAAGCAAAGTGAGAAGACAGAGAAACACACAGCAGATGAAGGAGCAAGGTAAAAGCCCACAAGACCAAACAAATGAAGAGCAAATAGGGAGACAACCTGAAAAAGAATTGAGTAATGATAGTAAAGATGATCCAAAATCTTGGAAATACAATGGAGAAAATTCAAGAAACGTTTAACAAGGACCTAGAAGAACTAAAGAGCAAACAAAATGATGAACAACAAAATAAATGAAATTAAAAATTCTCTAGAAGGAATCAATAGCAGTATAACTGAGGCAGAAGAATGGATAAGTGACCTGGAAGATAAAATAGTGGAAATAACTACCACAGAGCAGAATAAAGAAAAAAGAATGAAAAGAATTGAGGACAGTCTCAGAGACCTCTGGGCCAACATTAAATGCACCAACATTCGAATTTTAGGGGTTCCAGAAGAAGAAGAGAAAAAGAAAGGGACTGAGAAAATATTTGAAGAGATTATAGTTGAAAACTTCCCTAATATGGGAAAGGAAATAGTCAATCAAGTCCAGGAAGCACAGAGAGTCCCATACAGGATAAATCCAAGGAGAAACATGCCAAGACACATATTAATCAAACTATCAAAAATTAAACACAAAGAAAAAATATTAAAAGCAGCAAGGGAAAAACAACAAATAACATACAAGGGAATCCCCATAAGGTTAACAGTTGATCTTTCAGCAGAAACTCTGGAAGCCAGAAGGGAGTGGCAGGACATATGTAAAGTGATGAAAGGGAAAAACCTACAACCAAGATTGCTCTACCCAGCAAGGATCTCATTCAGATTCAATGGAGAAATTAAAACCTTTACAGACAAGCAAAAGCTAAGAGAATTCAGCACCACCAAACCAGCTTTACAACAAATGCTAAAGGAACTTCTCTAGGCAAGAAACACAAGAGAAGGAAAACACCTACAATAACAAACCCAATACATTTAAGAAAATGGGAATAGGAACATACTTATTGATAATTACCTTAAATGTAAATGGATTAAATGCTCCAACCAGAAGACATAGACTGGCTGAATGGATATAAAAACAAGACCCATATATATGCTGTCTACAAGAGACCCACTTCAGACTTAGTGACACATACAGACTGAAAGTGAGGGGATGGAAAAAGATATTCCATGCAAATGGAAATCAAAAGAAAGCTGGAGGAGCAATTCTCATATCAGAGAAAATAGACTTTAAAATAAAGACTATTACAAGAAACAAAGAAGGACACTACATAATGATCAAGAGATCAATCCAAGAAGAAGATATAACAATTGTAAATATTTATGCACGCAACATAGGAGCACCTCAATACATAAGGCAAATGCTAACAGCTATAAAAGGGGAAATTGACAGTAACACCATCATAGTAGGGGATTTTAACACCCCACTTTCACCAGTGAACAGATCATCCAAAATGAAAATGAATAAGGGAACACAAGCTTTAAATGATACATTAAACAAGATGGACTTAATTGATATTTATAGGACATTTCCTCCAAAAACAGCAGATTACACTTTCTCCTCAAGTGCTCATAGAACATTCTCCAGGATAGATCATATCTTGGGTCACAAATCAAGCCTTGGTAAATTTAAGAAAATTGAATTCATATCAAGTATCTTTTCCGACCACAATGCTATGAGACTAGATATCAATTACAGGAAAAAATGTATAAAAAATACAAACACATGGGGGCTAAACAATACACTACTTAATAACCAAGAGATCACTGAAGAAACCAAAGAGGAAATCAAAAAATACCTTGAAACAAATGACAATGAAAACACGATGACCCAAAACCGATGGGATGCAGCAAAAGCGGCTCTAAGGGAAAGTTTATAGCAATACAATCTTACCTTAAGAAACAAGAAACAGGGCTTCCCTGGTGGCGCAGTGGTTGAGAATCTGCCTGCCAATGCAGGGGACACGTGTTCGAGCCCTGGTCTGGGAAGATCCCACATGCCGTGGAGCAACTGGGCCCGTGAGCCACAATTACTGAGCCTGCGCATCTGGAGCCTGTGCTCCGCAACAGGAGAGGCCGCGATAGTGAGAGGCACGCGCACCGCGATGAAGAGTGGCCCCCACTTGCCACAACTAGACAAAGCCCTCGCACAGAAACGAAGACCCAACACAGCCAAAAAAAATAAATAAATAATAAAATAAAAAAATTAAAAAAAAAAAGAAACAAGAAACATCTCAAATAAACAACCTAACCTTACACCTAAAGCAATTAGAGAAAGAAGAACAAAAACCCCCAAAGTTAGCAGAAGGAAAGAAATCATAAAGATCAGATCAGAAATAAATTTTTTAAAATGAAGGAAACAATAGCAAAGATCAATAAAACTAAAAGCTAGTTTTTTGAGAAGATAAACAAAATTGATAAAGCATTATCCAGACTCATTAAGAAAAAAAAGGGAGAAGACTCAGATCAACAGAATTAGAAATGAAAACGGAGAGTTAACAACTGACACTGCAGAAATACAAAGGATCATGAGAGATTACTACAAGCAACTATATGCCAATAAAATGGACAACCTGGAAGAAATGGTCAAATTCTTGGAAAAGCACAACCTTCCGAGACTGAACCAGGAAGAAATAGAAAATATAAACAGACCAATCACAGCACTGAAATTGAGACTGTGATTAAAAATCTTCCAACAAACAAAAGCCCAGGACCAGATGGCTTCACAGGCAAATTCTATCAAACATTTAGAGAAGAGCTAACACCTATACTTCTCAAACTCTTCCAAAAGCTTTTGCACAGCAAAGGAAACCATAAACAAGATGAAAAGACAACCCTCAAAATGGGAGAAAATATTTGCAAATGAAGCAACTGACAAAGGATTAACCTCCAAAGTTTACAAGCAGCTCATGCAGCTCAGTATCAAAAAACCAAACAACCCTGTTGCTTTTGTTGTGGTCATCCATGTACAATGCTTGGTGTCAGTCTATTTATCTCTTGTAAAAATAAAATACAGTGTGTGTGTGTGAAAAAAACAAAAAACAAAAAACAAACAACCCAATCCAAAAATGGGCAGAAGACCTAAATAGACATTTCTCCAAAGGAGACATACAGATTGCCCACAAACACATGAAAGGATGCTCAACATCACTAATCATTAGAGAAATGCAAATCAAAACCACAATGAGGTATCACCTCACACCGGTCAGAATGGCCATCATCAAAAAATCTAGAAACAGTAAATGCTAGAGAGGGTGTGGAGAAAAGGGAACCCTCTTGCACTGTTGGTGGGAATGTAAATTGATACAGCCACTATGGAGAACAGTATGGAGGTTCCTTACAAAACTAACAATAGAACTACCATACGACCCAGCAATCCCACTACTGGGCATACACCCTGAGAAAACCATAATTCAAAAACACTCATATACCACAATGTTCATTGCAGCTCTATTTACAGTAGCCAGGACATGGAAGCAACCTAAGTGTCCATCGACAGATGAATAGATAAAGAAAATGCGGCACATATATACAGTGGAATGTTAGCCATAAAAAGAAACGAAATTGAGTTATCTGTAGTGAGGTGGATGGACTTGGAGACTGTCATACAGAGTGAAGTAAGTCAGAAAGAAAAAAACAAATACCGTATGCTAACTCATATATAAGGAATCTAAAAAAAAAAAATGCTTCTGAAAAACCTAGGGGCAGGACAGGAATAAAGATGCAGACATAACGAATGGACGTGAGGACACGGGGAGGGGGAACGGTTAGCTGGGACGAAGTGAGAGAGTGGCATGGACATATATACACTACCAAATGTAAAATAGATAGCTAGTGGGAAGCAGCCACATAGCACAGGGAGATCAGCTCGGTGCTTGTGAACACCTAGAGGGGTGGGATAGGGAGGGTGGGAGGGAGACGCAAGAGGGAGGAGATATGGGGATATATGCATGCATATGGCTGATTCACTTTGTTGTACAACAGAAACTAACACAGCACTGTGAAGCAATTATACTCCAATAACGATGTTTAAAAAAAAAAAGTAAAGTAAGTTGTAGGCACTCAGTCTAAAAGGGAAATTCTATTTGGCTAGTTGGATTAAGGAACCAGAACTAAGGGTGAGAAAGTGACTAAAGGAAAGGATTTGAAAGTCACTGATAAGGAGAAACAGCTAAAGAACAGATGGTCCCTTTACATGCCCTGTTGAGAGAAGCAAGACACATATAATAAGTGGTAGGAAGAAAAGAAAATAGGGAACACAGGAAGAGAAGCTTCATGTTTTATTATTAGCTACAGCTCTTGTATTTTGTTTAAAAGTCTTCTTATCAAGATTCTATGTTCCTTGATAATTTCTTTATTGATTTTCACATTTTTAAACTGAGACTTCCTGTCTTTAAACAGTGTTAAAAATTAGTGGATTAGGTAGGTGCTGATTAAGGAGAAACGTCTATACTAAGATAGCAATCTAAGAAGTTTCGGCCGAAATACTGTCACTGGAAAGTGACAAAGTGGCGATGTTTGGGTTGGAAATGATGCAAAAAGAATTCCAGCCACTGCCACATATTGCAAAGCACTCCCTGGTGTCCCTGAATCACCACTTTCTCAGCCTGTCCTGAGCCAACATATTGTTTTTCTGTCCAAGTAATTTTCAGTAACACCCACAGAATCCCCAGCAGTGACTGCATTGAACATAACACCTGGCAAAAATTCAACTTAATGTGAGCAAAATGGCATCACAGAATTTATGCTCCTGAATGAAAATCTCCCTCCACATTCTGAAAGAGAGGAAAGGAAATGAACAAGCTCATGGTTATGAAATTAAGCAGTCTTTAGTCACTAATTCCAAGACAAAATAAATAAATAAAACATGCGGATTTTATAACCTTGTTCCAGCACCACTAAGGAAAACAAAATTATACAATTCTACCCACAGAGCATCTGCGTGATAGCAGCAGTTTAATAATTAAAACCAAGTCCTTTTCAGAGCAGCTTGTTCCATCAGATTCAAGACACATTCAAGGGGTCTTTCTTATGTTCCAGGGACTATGCTGGTTCCATTCACTTAAACCATTATTTCCATCAGAGAAATTTCACCAGCTATAGGTGACTTGTAAATTTTTTAATTCACTTTGGATCATACCATCATTTTACACTAAATTTACCATAAATGTATCATTTCTGACAACACAGAGATATAAGAGAACGAAAACTGTAAAAGTTGCCAAAACATTTGCACTGTTTTGCTCAGATTTTTATTTATTTATTTAATTTATTTATTTTTGGCTCTGTTGGGTCTTCGTTGCTGCACACGGCCTTTCTCTAGTTGCGGCGAGCGGGGGTTACTCTTCATTGTGGTGCACGGGCTTCTCATTGCAGTGGCTTCTCCAGTTTTGGAGCATGGGCTCTAGGCACGCAGGCTTCAGTAGTTGTGGCGCACGGGCTTCAGTAGTTGTGGCGCATGGGCTTAGTTGCTCCGCGGCATGTGGGATCTTCCCGGACTAGGGCTCGAACCCGTGTCTGCTGCACTGGCAGGTGGATTCTTAACCACTGCACCACCAGGGGAGCCCCTCAGATTTTTAAAAGTCAATTAATTGCTCTGTCACATGGAAAATTGGTCACCTAGCTGTAGATTTTTCATGCACGAGACTTAATACCCACAAATCCCATTACTAAATAACAGGATCTACAAGGCCTCATTTGAAAATGTGCCCCCCTTTGGTTTGAGCTGAATTTTGTCATGTGTGCTGTTGAATAAATAGCCCCACTGTTGGCTGCATATCCACAAGCTGACATCCCAGCCTTGGCTCTGGTATAATGTTTTTTGTTTTGTTTTGTTTGGAGGTAGAGTCCTTAATCACACTAGAAGCTATTATAACCCCCTGGCCAATAAGACAGCTTGCCCTTGGTAGGGCCGTTCTTGCCGGACCCCACTGCTTTATGAGTAACGGTTTTTCATGACACTGATGAGAGGACATGATCCTCTCAACATAGTTCCTTTTTGTCCAACAGTTGGTGCTGTGTTTCTCTTCCACACACAAGTCTAGAACACACAGGAGAGTGTTCAAATAGTTGCAGAAAAGAAAACTTTTTCTCCATACATTTTTACTTAAGATATTGTTTTATTTACTTTGTACTCTGTGAAAGCAACTCTCTCCAGTATCAACCTGCTTTTCCACTTCTTATGCTAGGATGGAAAAAAACACTTTAAAAATGTACAAGCCGCACTCACATCGCTCTAAAGTTTCATGTCCAGTTCTGGGTATTAATAAAGCATAGTGGTCAAAAAAGTGACCTATATCATTAGCTGACCCTGGTTTTGAAACCTGACTTTTTCTTGTATTACCTAGTGACTTCTGGAAAGTGACTCAGACTCTCTATATAGGAGTTTACCCATCTGTAAAGTGTACATAATAATAAATATCTACCTCTTAACGTGTTTGGGGAAGGAAATAATGCCAGTATGCATTAGTAGAATATCTGTCACATAACTGCTGGTTATCATTATTGTTATTAGAAGACATTATAAAAGTAGGTAAAAATAGATCTTTATATATCTAGAAAATTAAGATAACAGTCCACACCTTTAATAAATATATAAGTTCTATGGTAAAATTGTACATTTTTTAAAAGAAAGTAACAGGAAAACACACATGCAAAAAAAGTAGAGTTCCACATTAATAAAGTGTTTTAATTCTAGCAAATCTTTTCTTAAAACATCTGCTGATACTATTTCTGTGAATTCTCTCAAAACAGCGTAATAACCAATACTTACCCAAATCTTTGATCATGAAGCAAGTTACTGAAGGAGATATTGTTCAGAGAGACCTATTTCAGCGTTTGCCCCAGGGCACACATGGATATATACTTAAGGGCTCTTCATAAAACTAACATTTGAAAGATAAGAAAGCAATTCCTCCCTGTAGCTCAAATTGTACCCACCAGGAATGAAATAGAATTCTTAGAGGCACAGGAAAACACCTGCGAAGATTATGACACCTAAGACACTATTCTGTTTGTCCTCTGATAATGTAAAACCAAAAAAAAAAAAAAGAAAAGAAAAACCAAATCACACCTTTTTCAAGGAACTCTGACACCACATATGAAAGTAATTGGTACTGCCCACCAATTCTGGCAGGCTAGACCCATGGTGGCTTTTGATGCAGAGTGACAGAATAGTTTCTAAGATACCCACAACAACTACAGCAGTGTTTTCAAAGAGCTTACATCCACAGCCACTGAAGTTAAACAAAATAAGCCCACATGGAAATTTCATGGCCATTTGTGTTTCTTTTTAAAAAAAAAAAGGTGATATGAATATTTTCTACTAAAGAGAGACCCCGTCAGCCTCTTTCCTGCCCATTTTGAGGGGGAGGTACTATCTAGGGTGTAAAAGTGGTTATGAGGCAGGTACACAGGTTTGCCATATAAGATGCAGAAAAAAAAACCAATCAAGCAAGAACACCCACCTTCATTCTGTACTTTTACTATTTGAAAACACAGCCACCACTTCGCTTCCAGCACACACACAGCACGCAACATCAGTGTTTTGTTTTTTTTTCCTTTTCCTTCCAATTCCAGAAAGAACTTTGTGCCAACAACCTTCTGCAAACAGGGCCTGGGTAAATTCTTTGGGAAGCCCCAAAGCCCCGGCCAGAAGAAAGCCTGGTTGCTTAGCTCAGTATCCCTACTCGTGCTCGTTTGCTATCTCCCTCCCAAACAGAGGGATGTGCAAGTGGGAAGATGACCAGAGCTGGGCCCTGGGGAACAAATTATATAGGGGAGTTGTTAAGATCATTGAGAGATCTGAAAAAAGATGTGGAGTAGGAAGGTTTCAGAGAAGACGGACATGAGCAGTGAAGAGGGAATGGAGGACTTCAGGTTTCGAACAATTCTGGAACTAGCAAAGTGCCCGCAATTAGTGGGTTCAGGTGTAATTCCATGTGATTAATGTCAGGCTTTCGCTTGTAATGGGATTATTTGGAAGTAATTAAGAATAATAGATGTGAAGTCATTTCATAAAAATTCAAGTACAATATGAATGTTAAGTTTTAGTTGTAAGTGGTTATAGCTATTTTATCAAATGAAAGGCCTGGGGACATGGAAGAGATTTAAATTAATAGGATATTAATTAATCCGTAGTTCACTCATTTTTAAATTCTTTTCTCATAAAAAAAAAGGAGAGGGTAGTATAGGTATGAAAAAAAAATCCATTTGCCCAAATCCACGTACCTCTTCATCTTCTAAATAGCACAGCAACTGCCTCAGTACCTCTTCAAGTCTTACAGACTACATTACCACAGTTGTCTGAAGATTCCTCAAACCACTGGCAATTGAGTTTTTGCACAGGGGTTATAAGACCCAACAGACTTACCTGGCTGATAAACCCTTCAACTGCGTGGTCTGGAGTCAGACGATTCGATTCTCAGAGCCTTTTCTCGTCAGCCAGAGATGACGCTGGCGTAATAACTTGCATCAGGGCCCCGGATGCTTCACCTGTCCTTTTATAGGTGCCCTTTGCCACGTGACTTTGTAGCTCCTCCTTCTAGAAGGATACAGTATATTTTCTTTCCTCTGACTTTGGCCTTGGCCGTGTGACTTGCTTTGGGAAACAGAAGGTGGCAGATAGAAGATGGCAGAAATGACGGTGTAGCAGCTCACAACCTACGCCGCCTCAAGACGCCTTGCAACTTTCAAGTTGCTTTCCTAATCCCCTGCCGTTGCCACGAGAAGGACTCGCCCTAAATATCTAGCTCATTGAAGGGAGATGACAGACATGTGGGGAAGAACGGCCCCAGATGAGCCCAGTTTAGGTTACCCAGCCCCCAGGTGCATGAGATAAACCAATTCTTATCTTGTGTGCTGCTGAGAACTTGTGGTTGTGCGTTACGCAGGTTTATTGAAGCAATTGTTAATTGATACGCTGACCCTCCAAAGTTAATCACTTCTGCTGAGATCATGGGAGTAAGGTCAGTGCCAAACCCTTCAGGCCCCCTTCCACTTGGCCTCTTTTTCATTTGTCTCTCTATTCGCTCCACACAGCATCGACAGACACTCCCCTAATCAATCTGCAGTCCCTTTTTTAAGCCATAGTTAAAAGAAATTAAAGAAAAAGAATGGAAAATCCGTGCATGGGAATATGCAACACTTCTTGCACAATCCCTTACACCCAAAGGTTTAAATCCAGCATTTAAGATGATCCGAATGTATAGCCACTAAAACAAAACAAAGCAGAGACTTAAAATCTGCCATTGCATTAGCAATCACACCTCTTGGGATGATACGAATTAGGATGGGTTAAGAGTGACTCAGCTGTAGAGACACAGATGTAGAGAACAAACGTATGGACACCAAGGGGGGAAAGCGGGGGTGGGATGAATTGGCAGATTGGGATTGACACATAGACACTGATGTGTATAAAATCGATAACTAATGAGAACCCGCTGTATAGCACAGGGAACTCAGTGCTCTGTGGTGATCTAAATGGGAAGAAAATCCAAAAAAGAGGGGACATATATACATACAGCTGATTCACTTCTCTATACAGCAGAAACTAACACAACATTGTAAAGCAACTATACCCCAATTTAACAAAAAAGAGTGACTCAGCTGTGCTCTTGGATGAGCACAGAGATACCTTTGGAACCAGGCAAAAGCAGGTTCCTGAAGCTAGGCACCAACTAACTGTGTACACTTGGGAAGCTAAGTAAATTTTGCAAGCATCTCTGTCTTTCTTTGCCAAAATGTGGATAATAATCTACTTCCTCAGTTTATTAAGAGGGACAAATGAGAAAAACATATTGGAGGCATTTATTGGAGTTACAGGCAGCCTCCCTTTTCTAACCAAAGATATGTATCCCGTAGTATCCTTACTATACTCTCCTTATTTTTGTTTAAACAAGTGATATTGTATTTCATGGTCCTTGCTACTACTAAACAGTAAGACACATATTATTATGTCAAATGGAACTGCGTGAAACTCAGCTGAAGAAGCCCAGGGCACATACAATTTTTTCGCCCTTATTCTACAAATCCATGCTCAAAGAATAAACCCCTTGTGCTTTTACTTTGATTTGGGATTCAAACAAACCTGAAAATTCAAAACAACACTCAGAAAAGCCTATCAAGTTTTTTTTGTTTTTGTTTTTGTTTTTTTCTAGTTGTGACTTTATCTCCTGTATTCCTTCCCTAAGCTCATAGGGATGGCTAAGAAGTTGATACTGCTTTTCTTAACCATCATCACCTGAAAAGTTCACAATCCTCAATTAGCCTTTGGATCCAAGAACAGCCTTGATTCCCACAAAATCAAAATTGGTAAGATTACTGGATACCCACTGTGCACAAACAAAAATTATGTTAACTTGATTGTATAAAAATTAATAAACACTACTGTATTTTTAAAAAACATATGAGTATAATGTTGCTTGTTCTAGTAGTTTAAAAGTGGAGCAAAAGAAATGGGTTACTTTTTTCCATTAGAGCCTTTCCTAATAAGCTAACAAACCTGAATAAATGTATTTCAAGATTTTCTCTGCTACCTAATCCCCTCCCACAGATGCTTTCAGACACTAAAGAAATTTTCGAAGATTAACCTTTGGAAAAAGATGTCTTTTTAGAAAAGAATAAACAAAAGGAAAAAAAAAAAACTATGTGAAATTTCCCAGAAAAGCTCTGTCTAATTTACAGTAATGGGTATGCAGGTCATATGGAAAATTAAACACCAAAATCTAAATTTTCAGGGCAAGAGAATTTATGCACACAAATCCTATTACCAGCTAATGGGATTTGTGGGGATCCCCAGTGACCTATTTAGAAAATTTACCCCCTGCTGTTCAAGATGAATATATCATGAGAGCTAAACCAGAATACACAGTCCTACCGTTGGCTTTATCCCCAGTCTGTCAAGTGATCCCTCTTTGATTTTTAAAAAATGCTGGCAACCATATCAGTTCGCATATCTGACTGACACTGCAAAATGACATCTATATTTTCTATCTTAAGTTCTCCAAAACTTGTTTCAAATAATTTTTAAATTCTTCTTCCTTCCTTTCTCCTTTCCTCTCTCCCCTCCCCTCCTCCTCCTCCTCCTTTTCTTCCTCCCTGTCTTCCTATTCTCTTCTCCTCCTCCTCCTTATTCTTAAATGTAGAAAAGAAACAAAGCAAGCATCAAAGCATTAATATTCTCTTTCTGTCTGTACTTGGCTGAAGAGATTGAGGCTCGTGTCACTACTGAAACACTTATCACCACTGTGGTTTCAGAACTCTCGCTGCGATACACACATACACACGTTTTTGGAGAACGATTCATATCAGGACTATCAGGTGCTGAGAAAACCAAATCACTGGAGTGACCAAAGATGTGGAAAAGTTTGGTGGTGGTGAGATTGTATTCCTCTCTGTATAATGCTCCTTTGGCAAAACACCTATTTTCTCTGGGACATGGGTTCTCACTACTCTCATGCAGTCCTCTGACTGGATATAAAATCACTCTCCAGATGGCATTGCCCCCTCCTTCAAAAGGGCATGTTTCTACTTACCAGCCAATGAAACATCTATTTCCTCAAAGCAAAAATCTCAAATTCTTTTTTGGAACATGCCATCTGAAAACAAACATATAAAACCAAATCAAACTAAAGCACAACTGAATTATTCATCCTTAAACATATGAATTTTAAGAATGTTTTTATATCTAAAGGATTAAACTGTTTGATAATGATGAAATACCAGACAACATCTAAGAATTATCAGGTAAGAAAAGAGTTTGGACATGAAATTCTTGGCGTTACTCAGATCACCATACGTAATCTCACAGAGACACTCATAAATTAAAGATGGGTAAAACTTAAAGTAATTCAAAATTGGATTTATGTGAAGCCAGAATAATGATATACAATAAAATAAGATTCTTTATATAAGCTCTTTCTTAACTTAACACCAAAAGGTTAGATTACTTATTTTTCAGCGCCTGGGCCTTTTAAAACATGTGGAAATCACAAGTTGTTTGGATATATACAGTTTATTATTGCATTCTTAGTTTATTTATTTCACGTAGAAGTTGACTTTTCCTCCAAAATTTCAGAACGTCCTAGCAGATGTATTCTGTACACAATCATCGACTGTTTCACTGTCTATTGATTTGTGTATATCCATGACCTCTTGGCATCATTCTTTTAACTCTCAGTATTGCTGAGAGTTATTAGACTTATGGGCCATTAGACTCAATTTTAACTTTTGAGTTTCTTTTTTGAGCATTTTGTAAGGGTTGATATTTCATGAATCTTATTCTTTCTTAAAGATTTCCAAAGTTCAAACATAAAATTGTTAACAGAATAAAACTCATTCTATTTTGTAATTACCATAAGCATTCATGAATCACTTTTATTTTTTAAAAAGATATACTATGTGAAATTAATGATCTATTTTTTCATGTCTTGAAATATTTTTGTATTTCGTAATTCTAGAAATTATTTCATCTCTACTCTTCATTACACATCAATTTTTCTCAACTATCCAAAAACTCCCCAAATAATAAGAATCAAGAAGAATGATGAAATATTTAGAAGGACAATACAAAAGTGAAATAAATTATTCTTCAGCTCTCTTACTGTATTGTCCAAAGTAATGCATCATCTTTCAAGAAGGCATAAAGGAAATCTGCCTGTCATTATTTTTTGTAATCTGCTTTTAGCTTTCACTGAACACAATAAAATCTCTGAATTTTTTTTCTGCCTATCTGAGCAAAGAGGAGAAAATTAACAGAGAAAGACATTTCACAATCATTAGACAAATCAGAAGGTGAATGCAAAGAGAAAGGGAACAGCTCTCTGTACTACTACATCCTGGGGAAACTGGTCATGTAAGCAAAATCTCAGACTATAGGTCTTCAGATTGATGATACCTTACAAGAATTTTTCAAACTCAAAATTGATAAGGAAACAATACACTTCTAAGGACAAAAGGTAATATGGTTTTCTCATCCAGTTAGCCAATCAACAGGAAGAAGGACTTCATAACATAAAAATTTTGACAAAAACCTAGACCATCACATTTTGTTGGAAGAATATATGACTATATTATTTCATATTTTATGAAGCAACAGGCTAAAACTTACTTGATAAAAACAGTAAATGTCTTGATACTACTGTTAATATTTGATAGTTTTGTATAACAAAATTGATTAAAATATTAATAAAAATTAAGTAAATTAAACTTTTAATTTAAAAATTCTACAGATTACTTATAAAATGATTTAAAATATTTTGAAAATTAAATTCAAAGTGTTCATTAGGCCCAGGGAGTAAATAGTTATGATTATTTTTCCTGGCAAATTGAGGGCGAAGCTGCATATATTCTAAATGAGAGAGCTTGTGTGTTCTAAATGAAAGCATTTTAGCAAATCTAATAAAACTATACTTCCTCATCTTGACTTCTAACGTTGGCAAAAGAAAGGGCTCACAGACTGATCGCTGCTACTCTTGGACCTGCAGGATATGAAAAACTGTAGAGCAAGGAGCCAAAATGAGAGGACAAAGGTCCTGGAGTGACCTAAATTTTCTCTGAATGTATTTGCGTGCGCATACTATTTTCCTTATTTATTTCATATGGAACATACTACTGTTGAGTTTGGCATTTGAAAGATCAGCGCCACTGATCAAATTACCAACTAGGTTGGTTTGAGAATGTTTCTTCAAAACGTTTGGATCCAACTCCCCAGTTCATCCCAGGCAGCACCATCAACACTCATGGCAGCAAGAGGGTACTATAAAAGGATCCTTTGTTGTTTTATGAGCAAATGCCAAGCCAAAATTCCCATTGTGCACCTACATAACCAATTATCAAGATCACCATGTCAATTCAACTACAGTGCACATATGTTTTTCCTTATTTGCAGACCTGTAATTACTTGCATTTAGCTCATACTACTTCTTAGAAAACAGCCATAAAAAATTTTATTGGCTGTACACATATGAGTAGGCCTCATTTATGCTGTTGAATAAAATCTATCAATCCAATTAAATTAACCTGCAAGCTATGCTGAGTGGCAGAGGTCTCAATATACTGGTTCTTTTGATTATGTGGTAACAAAACACGTCCATCAGGTCCCAGGTCCCACTCATGTGTGTCAAGGACATTCAGCCATACAGATTGTTCAGTTAAATCTCATCTGCTTGGTCTCTATTCATTAAACTCTCCCAACTGTGAACCATTAGTAGCAAGAATCAATCCAAAGTTTGGGGCAACACCGCCTCCAGCCTGGCCCAATCTCTTAGTTCCTATTGTAAAATTCTAGCCTTATCCTTCACGTAGCCCAAAAAATAAACTTCTTAATACTCACGGCTATTAGTATTCCACAGTTCTATCTTGAGAGGGAAACTAAGAGTCTAGCCTTAAATTCATGTTCTTTACTTCTCCCCATTTCTCTCAATTATTTGTGTAAATCATAATAGCATTTTCAATTTATTTTTATTAAGACTATTTGTAGAGCAATTTTAGGTTCACAGCAAAATTGAGGGGAAGACACAGAGATTTCCCACATAGCCCCTTACCCCACACATGGACAGCCTCCCCTATTATCAATATCCCCTACCAGAGTGGTACCTTTATACAATTGATGAACTTACACTGACACATCATAATCAACCAAAGTCCATGGCCTACATTACTGTTCACTCTTGCCATTGTATAGTCTATGGGTTTGGACACATGTATAATGACTTATATCCATTATTATGGTATTGTACAGAGTATTTTCACTGCCTAAAAAATCCTCTGTGCTCCACCTATTCATCCCTCCCCCTACCTGATCCCTCACAAACACTGAGATTTTTACTGTCTTCATAGATTTGCCTTTTCCAGAATGTCATATAATTGGAGCATACTCTACATAGCCTTTTCATATTGGCTTCTTTCACTTAGTAGTAATATACATTTGTTTCCTTTATGACTTTTTATCACTTAATAGCTCATTTCTTTTCAATGTTGAATAATAGTCCACTGTCGGGATATACCACAGTTTTCTTTTCCATTCACCTCCTGAAGGACATCTTGGTTGCTTCCAAGTTTTATGAACAAGGAATTATGAACAGGCTGCTATAAACATCATGTGTAGTTTTAAGTTGTGAACTCCTTTGTGTAGTTTTAAGTTGTGAACTCCTTTGGGTAAATACCAAGGAGTGCGATTGCTGGATCATATGATAAGAATGTTTGGTTTTCTAAGAAGTCATCAAACTGTCTTCCGGAGTGGCTGTACCATTTTAGATTCCCACCAGAAATGAATGAGAGTCCTTGTTGCTCCACATCTTCACCAGCACTTGGTGTTGCCAGTGTTCCAGGTTTTGGCCATTCTAATAGGTGTATGGTGGTATCTCAGTGTTGTTTTAATTTGCATATCCCTGATGACATATGATATAGAGCATCTTTTCATATGCTGATTTTCCATCTGCATATCTTCTTTGGTGCGATGCCTGTTAAAGTCTTTGGTCCATTTTTTAATTAGGTTGTTTGTTTTCTTATTGTTGAGTTGTAAGGGTTCTTTGTATATTTTGGATAACAGTCCTTGATCAGATGTGTCTTTTGCAAATTTTTTTCCTAGTCTGTGGTTTGTTTTCTCATTCTCCTGATACTAATTGGATTTAAATTTTTATTCTCCAATGGACCTTCTATAAGAGAAGGAATGTATAGCATAAAACTCATAAACAGGGCTTCCCTGGTGGCGCAGTGGTTGAGAATCTGCCTGCCAATGCAGGGGACATGGGTTCGAGCCCTGCATTGGTCTGGGAAGATCCCACATGCCGCGGAGCAGCTGGGCCCGTGAGCCACATGTATTGAACCTGCGCGTCTGGAGCCTGTGCTCCGCAACAAGAGAGGCCGCGATAGTGAGAGGCCCGCACACCGCAGTGAAGAGTGGCCCCCGCTTGCCACAACTAGAGAAAGCCCTTGCACAGAAACGAAGACCCAACACAGCCATAAAAATAAATAAATTAATTAATTTTAAAAAAAACAACAACTCATAAACAGGTTTATGTACTATAGAGAAAACAGTATAGATGAACTTGATTTCTCTGGTTAAAGAAATCTTTTAGAGAACCTACTATGCATCAGGTTCTATGCTAGTCTCCTGGAAGAGTTGGGAAAAAAAAATAAAACCAAAAATCTAAACAATATGTTGTGTCACAACAGAAGTTTATATCAGACTTTAGCATTCTATGGAATCAGGAAGGAGAAAGCATCAAGCTTCCATGGGAGTATAGGGAAAGATTCACAGGGATGGTGATGATTATTACGAGAATAATATTCTTCCAACTATGTGTCTATCAAATTGATTGATTTGCTATTTCTCCAAGTGATAGTGGACATTCTCTCTCGTTGGGCTCTTAGTATCTCCCTTTGTTTTTAGACCAGATCTGCCTTCTGTGAAGTCATTCTAATAATTCTCTAGTCTCTTGGAACAAAACTTTTATTTCTTTGCAAGACTCCTCCACCTAGCCTCATACGCCCTTCCTAGGAAAAAACGCCTGTAATTTTGGAGTCTTTCCTGACTAAACTGCTTATTGAGTTAATTAAATATAATTGTTAGTCCCCTACAACTCTCTGCCCCTTGAGTAAATCCACATCCCACCTCATTCCCACTTCCTTGTAACGGCCTCTTTTCATCTGTGGCTTCATCCTTTCCAGCAGCTTCTGCTGATTTATCATTCTAAATCCATTTTTAATTTTATAACTTTTACAACATGAAAGCATAATCCTCAATAAAGCCGGGTGGGAGACGATTACTGTTTGTAAATGTTTTAGGTTTCATCCAAATAGCTCTGTTATTTTTTAAATTTCCATACTCTTGATAGGCAAGTTGAATGCATGTTGAATTCACAAACATTTGTATGTGTGTGTGTTTCAGTTTTCAAAGATCTGTGAATGCCATATGTAGAGAAGAAATCACACAAAGGCAAGCTAATTAGTAAAAAACAGCCTAGAAGAAACAAACCTGGAATTAATGGTGACTGCCAACCTAAGAAGGCAAATGTCATTCTACAGTAAAGTCCCAGAACATTCCTTTCTTCGTCTGAGGGTCTTAGGATCACAGGAACAAATGCTGCAAAGGTAAATAAAAACCCTCATAGCCACAGCAAATGTTGTTTGTGTAGACCAGACCCAAATAATCATGTTGGTTCAGAGCAGAGCTTTTTAATTGGAGACCTTTTGTGCCCAACTGAAGATGTCTTAATGAGACAGAACCACAAAAGGGAAGGTATATTAACACAAAGCTTGTTTATAAGTCAGCTGGAAATCATTATTTTCGTAGGAAGCGTTCCAAATTTTGTTATTTTCTACTAGTACTAGATAACTGCTGAGTATTTTACAAATAGAAAATAAGAATAAGTTAATGAACTGCAATAACACAGAGTTGTTTTTTGGAAACGTTACCAAAAACACTCAAACAAAACCACTCATACATGTGAATAAGCAAAAATCTATTCTTTTTTTTTTTCCACATATGCTTTCTTGTTATTGAGTTACAAGATATAAGATGAGCAGCTCCCTTTCACTAGTGTAAGTCCAAAGTTCATTCATCTTGTCAAAGTTCATCTTTGGGTAGATTTTGGTCTTTCCTCTTTAATACAGAGAAAGATTCAAAATCAATTTCATGAGACAAATTAACTACATAGCTTTATCCCAGTTACTATTCAAGAAAGCTTGTTCCAGTGTGGCTTCATTTGAATAAACAGTCTATTCAATAAATTTGACCTTATTTACTGAGTCTTAGGAAAAAAAGAGAAAGAATCTGGGAGCTAACGGGAGCCACTATAAAGATTTTTGTCCTTCCCACTCTCTTTGCCATTCTCAGCTTGAAGTGTATTTCATTAAAGTTTTCTTTTTTAGTACTTTTTCTGCAGTTTTCTATAACGGGAAAATCATTTTACTAATGGAAAAGTTTTATTTTTTTTACCTCAAGGTCAAACTGAAACAAATTTGGAACTAGAATATCTTTGAGAGAGGAAGGGTTAGAAAACTCTGAAATTGTTCGTTGTGTTAACCCGAAGGTACATGATTGCAAAGAGTTTATTTTGGAGCGTGTAATTCCTAATAACTTAGGTTGGGAAGTAGAAGTGAGGAGCGTAGGGTCTTCTTTGACTGTACAAGCAGGGTCAATTTATTTAAATTAAAACAGACATTGGCTTTGTAGTTTCTGGGCCAACATATATTATATATGTTATAAGATATATATTATAAATGTTGTATAATGTAATATTAAATAAATACATATTTTATATATATATAATATTCAGTGGTAACAAGGAACAATATAGCATATTATTCTTGGAAACATCTGCTTTTGAATGGACCAAAACAACTCTTCTGATCTGCTTTTTAAATCTAGTCAATCCTCTGAAGCTATGTACTGAGATAGCATAGTTAATTTCCTTTTGTATCTTGTATGCCTTTCTATTACTTAGCATTAAATATGATCTGTTTTAAGAATTGTTCATGTATATTTTATACAACTATCACACCAAATGAACCATTGTAGTAGTAAGATATAATGCCATATACATTTTGCATATTCAGTCTAGCATAATGAACGTCCTTTGATGTCAAGGTGTTTAAGAACTGAGATGAGGTGGCTCTAGATTTTAAAAAGTCATGTCAGGGTTGGGTAGAGACTTTCTAATAAAAAGAAAACTTAACTACTACCCCTCAAAAACACCACTTCCCATGACTGTTCATTGACAATGTACCTGGTCACCCAAGAGTTCTGATGGAGATGTACAATGAGATTAATGTTGTTTCCATACTTACTAACACATTATCCATTCTGTAGCCCATGAATCAAGGAGTAATTTCAGGTCTTGTTATTCAAGAAATACATTTCATAAGGCTGTAGCTGCCATAGATAGTAATTCCCCTGATAGATCTGGGCAAAATAAATGGAAAACCTCAGAAGAGGACTCATCATTCTAGATGCCATTAAGAACATTTTTGACTCATGGGAAGAGGTCAAAATATCAACATTACAGGGGTTTGGAAGAAGTTGATTCCAACCCTCATGGATGACTTTGAGGGGTTCAAAACTTCAGTGGAGGAAGTAACTGCAGATATGGTGGAAATAGCAAGAGAACTAGAATTGGAAGTGGAGCCTGAAGATGTTCCTGAATCACTGCAAATCTCATGATAAAAATTTCACAGATGATGAGTTGCTTCTCATGGATGAGCACAGAGAGTAGTTTTTTGAGATGGAATCTACTCCTGGTGAAGATGCTGTGAAGATTGCTGAAATAACATCAAAGGATCTAGAATATTATATAAACTTAGCTGGTAAAGCAGCAGCAGGGTTTGAGAGGACTGACTTCAATTTTGAAAGTTATGTGGGTAAAATGCTATCAAACAGCATTACATGCTACAGAGAAATTTTTTGTGAACAGAAGAGTCAATCAATGCAGTAAATTCAATTGTTGTCTCGCTTTAAGAAATTCCCACAGCCACCCCAACCTTCAGCAATCACCACCCTGATCAGTCAGCAGCTATCGACATTGAGGGAAGATTCTCCACCAACAAACGGATTAGGACTCGCTGAAGGGCCAGATGATGGTAGCATTTTTTAACAATAAAAGTATTTTTAAAAAAATAACAAAAAACCCACCACTTCCCTTGATAAACTTTGAAGTCTTACTTTGCTTAGTTTTTTTTAAAAATAAATTTATTTATTTTATTTATTATTTATTTTTGGCTGTGTTGGGTCTTCGTTGCTGTGCGCGAGCTTTCTCTAGTTGCGGTGAGCGGGGGCTACTCTTCGTTGCAGTGCACGGGCTTCTCATTGCGGTGGCTTCTCTGGTTATGGAGCACAGGCTCTAGGCACGTGGGCTTCAATAGTTGCGGCACGCAGGCTCAGTAGTTGTGGCTCACGGGCTCTAGAGGACAGGCTCAGTAGTTGTGGCACACAGGCTTAGTTGCTCCGTGACATGTGGGATCTTCCCGGACCAGGGATTGAACCCATGTCCCCTGCATTGGCAGGCAGATTCTCAACTACTGCACCACAAGGGAAGCCCTGCTTAGTTGTTTTGAATGTATCATAGAACAAATACTGTCTTGATTATATGATGCCATAACTTTTGGGCAATTATTTTCATTATTTATTGGAATCGTAACGTAAGTAACTTGGTAAATTGGTATTCAAGAAACAGCACATTATAGCTCAAAAAAAGTAAAATTGAAAATGGTTAAAACTTCTTAGCAACAATGAAATACAGTAAAGGAGATTTATAATTTTTTAAACACATACCATTTGGGATGTATTTGAGATAATATGATTTTTAAATGCTTTATTTTCCCCCTACTTAATAGAACTTTCTTTTCCCCAAAGAATCCAATTATTTACTATGCTAAAAAGGTGAAAACCAAAAGATAAGATAAAATCAAAATCAGCTGAACTAACTCTGGTTTAATTCGTTATTTCTCCCATTCCCTTAAATGAAGATGCCTACAGAAATAGTAACATTTTCATAAGAAACTAGAGACCCCAAAATGAAACCATATGTCCTGTTGAGCTTATTTCCTTAAGCTCAGGAAATACCAATTATCTTCATTGGTGTTTTTTTCTTTTAACTCCTAAAAATGTAGACATGGTTTTGAATTCCAGTTTGGCAACTATATGCAATTCCCCATCAATGTCACTCACTTCTGTGCCTTTTATCTTTTTTTTTTTAAGTTATGTTTGATGTTTTCTCAAATAATTGTTTTCTGAATGAAAGGAAAAAACTGTGATTTTAGTTCACAGTTTAGTTTTGAATCTTTCTTCACATACTCAAACCAACTCTGAGCAGGATTGGAAATATCTTCTGTTCTCTGCTAAAACTGAGTTTTATGGCTGCTGAAGACTGATCTCATTTTCAATTTTACAAGTATTTTACGGACTAGAATGTGCTATTGCTTGAATATCAATTTACCATAAGTTATTTACATGGAACTTTTAATAAATAATGAGAATAATGAGAATTAAAGAAATGTGTCATTTTGCTGCCTCTCATTGGGTGATATCTTTAAAATCCTCTTTTCTGCTAAAATTTCCTGGCTAGTATTTCTAAATTTACCCAGGAATGACCTATCTCTACCTTTGTAAAATTTTCTGGGCCATAACTATTAATTCATCCAGTAAATATTTATTAACTAAACTATGGGATGAGAAACATGGTTGTAGAGCATCTCTATACAGGCTTTCTATCTGGGCACTAGTGTTATTTGACAGTGAAGGGCTTCTTCATCTTTTTTTTCTTTTCTCATTTTCTCTGTTTCACATAAAGCAACAGGTGGTGAGTGGCATCCTAGTAGAATTCTTTCTGCCAGCTACTCTTCTCCTGTTACTGTTAGTGTTTTTCACTATTTAGTTTTCAAACATTTCGAAGTTTCGTTTGTGTGTTTGAAATCAATTGTTTAACAATTCGGAAACAACTAAAGCTAATGGCAGTCCCTAACATTGGTCATTTTGTTTGTCTTGCTTTGTGTAGATAAAGCTTAGAGAAAAGAACTGAGATCTTTAATTTCTAGAGTCAAGTGTTTATGTCTAAGAACTATAATTGCAGAAGCTGTAGATATTTACAAAAATGGCAAAATCTGACTATGTCCTGAGAGCTTAACCTGGTAACTGTCAGGTTGGGAGCCTCAAAATATGGCCAGACAGAAATGTGGGTTGAACTCCATTTGCAGCTAGGGTCCTACCAAACTGCTGCCAGCCCTCAGGGGAATCACAATGGCCATTAGAAGGGACATTTGAATCAGATAAGATTATTTTAAAAGTGCACTTAAAAACAAGGGCTTCCAAATCAAACAAACAGAATGGGACACCTATTTTAATTGGTACACGGTAGCCTCCAAAAGACTTCAAAATTCCAAAATAGCTTCATTGAAAGATCCGTTGTAAAAGGCTAATAAGAAAATTAAAGATATAAGACCCACCTAAAGCAAAAGACTATACGACGAACATAGCTCCAATTGTTTCCTTCCTTCCTTTACTTGTGCACTCATTCTAGTAATCCTCTGTCCGAATTGGTTTTTTTCACTCTAAAAAGACTACATGACCATAAGCAAAATACCAAGTTAATGGCCTTACAGATACCCCCATATCTTCCTTCAAGGGAGGACCCCCATATGACCCTCTCCCAAAGCTGATGACACTCTGAGGGATTTTTTTTTCTGGTAAACTGCTATGTTATTCCACTTAACAGCCAAGGGGAAACTAAAATTAAAAGCAAAATTCCTACCAAAGTCAGCTCCCAGATCTCTGCTGGTAGTACCCAGTGGAGATAGGAAAATAAAATATCTTTTGCACCCTGTTTGGGGACATCTCTTAAGTCCAAGGAATCGTTCAGTATTGCCAGAAATATGTACTGGTTGTCCAGCTAAAAAATTGACAAGATATTTAAAAGGATTTTTTATTAGGTAGCTCGATGGTCAAGTGTTGGTCAGAGATTGAAAGCTGATATTTAGAGCCCAACAGAAATATTTTTCAAGCCTTCTCCCCTAAGCAAATTGAAGATAATGTAGTTGGATGGTAGATCAACCTATGACTTTCTTTGACTTAGTTGATTTTGATTGGTTTGGGTCTTGGGGACAATGGCGCTGAAGTGCCCTCCAAACACTGGGAATTATGCTGCTCATTATAATCAGAATAATCTCCCTGGTGCACTGTATTCTCTCAAAAGCTTTAAATGTGTGTTTGCAGCCGCTAACCATTAAGCAAATGATCTCCCTAAGACTGGAACGTCTGAAGAGGAATGAAGAGAACCTGTGAATATCATAGGAATTAAGCAAAAACATCATGACTTGTGGATTCCACACAAGGGATCAACAAAGCTCTGAGAATTAGAGTGGTAGCTAAGAGTGGCACTGATGCCTTCAACTTTGATCACATCTCTCAGTTAACCTGAGAGTCTGATCACAAAAGTGGGGATTTGGAAAAAAAAAACAAACCCCGGGCCCGAAATGGCGTCACTTGTGCTAAGCTCCACATCAATAAAACAAGACTTAATACCTAACTTAATTGCAGTTACAATCTCCCCCAGGAATGTAATCTTAATTGGTCAGTCTGGAATTTTCCGGTCAGCACCAATGAGGTAATCTGCCACGTAGCTCCCTTCCATTCCCCATAGGTACTTTACCTAAGCCTGGAACAATCCACTCTTTTCCCCTTTCTGCCTATCAAAGCCTTCCATTTTGTATAGCTCCTTGAAGCTCCTCTCTACTTCCTAGGTGGCATACCGCCCAATTCATGAATTGTTCAGTAAAGCCAATTAGATCTTTAAAATTTACCTGGTTGAATTTTTGTGAGCTTCATTTTTCTTTTGGTGATATATGATATATATGGTGATAATGATATTTGCCCTACCTTCCTCAGGGTTTTTTTTGAGGATCTGATAAACTAATGTGGGTAAAATCACTTTGTAACATGTAAAGTGTCATAAAAATATAATCTATTATTATAAAGTATTCATATAGTGAGAATTCTGTAATATTTGATTTCTAGATAATGTGTTCATTTCTTACAGTTTCACTTGGAAAGAGTATACTTTTTAAAAATACAATTGTGTCAAACGGAAGAAAGCAAAGTGACATTTAGTAATAAGCAGAACTGGGAAAATAATACAGTCTCCTAGCTTCCTAAAGAAACATACCTTGTGTGTTAAATTTAAGAATGAATGAGTTGGAGTTTATAGTTATCCTTCACTAGAACTCCAACTGGATAGACCAGAAAAAGGAACAACTGCTATCTGTAAACCTGTTTTTCAGATTTGTTTCACAAAGCAGATCTGAATCCCTTGCTCCTAATGGGGAAAGAAAAAGAAAAATCTTCCAAACCATCAGTCCCTGAGAGCTGTGTAAAATGAAATGGAGGTGGGAGGACAAAACCTTTCAGGATCGAGCAGAGGCCACGTAAACAGATGTGGCTGTAGTGAATAGAAAAGGGTGAATAGTTGCTTTGTTGCTTGCTTTCTGTTTGTATCACAGAGGGTCTTCTCTATACAAATCTTTCTGGCAGATGATGTCCCACATAACTCTTACTGCCTGCAGAAACATACAGAACCTGATCTGAGCTAAACACAGGCACCCTCAGCTCTTGGCTCTGTTTATTTTAACGAATGTTTATTTTAATGAATGTTTCGCATAAGACCAAACATTTATGGTAATTGTGAAAGAGAATTTATGAAGAACATAAATGAAAAGCCCATATAATTTTGCTTTTGAATCTACTGGAAGATAAACATCAGTCTCGGACTACACTGAACAGAGAAAACCACTATATACGAGTTTTAAAAACCTGCATTTATAATTGACAGGCATTAAATGACTTTATAGCTAAAGAGAGAAGGAAGGTATGTTCATAGTAAAACTATTTATGAAAAGAAGCTCTGTTATGAGGGTGTATTATGAACAATGCGTTGGGATGAGCAATGTAAACTTCACTCTATTTTTAAAGATTTTGGTGGAATAGTACATGGCGGTGTTGAGGTACTCTACACATGTCCACTGATTTACTTCATGAGGAACTCTTATCTTTGCCTACTTGTGAAAGGTCAGACACCAGAATGTGGAAGCTTGCCAAGGCTCCTTTAGATAACCTGAGGGGCCTGGCATACTGTGATCTAGGATGCCTTGTAGGGTGGGTGGCCAGTGGTTGAGAGAGGTGAGAGATGCCTGTTCTACCTTTTATTATACTCTTATTTTCATCAAATAAAATCAACACCAGCCTCGAAGGCCAGCAATAGCCTACAGCAATAAAGCATAAAATGTTCCTTCATAAATGTATACGGTCATATTCAACTCTTCCCCTGTAGTAGAGTTTTTTTTCATAGGGAACAGAATAAATGAGTCTCCTGAAAGCTGGTGGATTTACAGCTTGAATTTACTATTCTTCTTCTAGCATGGTGTTAACTTCACTAATAAAAATGTTGTGTCTGCTTTGCAGAAATTCTCCACTGAAACAAATCATGCAGATCCAGGCACAGGAGAAGGATGCAAGTTCAAGAAGAACAAGAAAGAGGGAAGAAGGGAAACACTGAGAATGCGCCTTTGTTTCTTGAATGACATACTAAACAATAGTAAATAATAAAAGGCATAACCTTAGAAACTGCAGTTAAGTTGTTATAATCAGAATTCTCTCCTTAATGCCTGTATCCTCGTGTATTATCCAGATACCGTTCTTTCATGAGTTACTTAATTCATGTCAGTGTGTAGAATGATTCTTCACGAGAAAGGAAAAAAAGGATGTGGTTTTCTTGAAATGTATCTGATTTCCCCTTCCATGTTTAAACACATGTGTTTCTTGATATACTCTCTAGAGATATTTCAAAGTGTGTAAATAAGAGGACTTGCTTTAATTCTCTGATTTCTTGTACTGCCCCACATTCCGACTTTGTCATTAATAAACAAATATGTTTTGGGCACAGAATTAAAAAAATAAAACAGAGGGAAGGAAAGGAGGGGAAAAGGACACACTGAAAGAAAGAATTTAAATTTGAGGCCCAGGGAGCTCCCTCTTTCTCTGTCTACACGGAATCAGCGTCCCTTTGGTCCTACCCGACAGGGCTGGAGGCTCTTCTATACATGACTGTGTCCCATGCATTCATGGCCTGCTCTGACACCACAGCCCCTTTTGTTTGGAGTCAGGTCGTCACTCTCCCTGCTCTCAGCTGCCATATGGTGCAGTGGAGACCCAAGTACAAAGACAGAAAGAGGAATGGAAAAAAGAACATCAAGAGCCAGCAGATGAAACTGATTTATGGCCAGTGTTGAAGGGGCAAGTAGGCAAGCTGGGGCTCGGAAGACAGAGGGGAAAGGGGGGCCGCGGAGGGGGCATGCGGAGCGCATGATCTTGGAATATGAAACTTCTCACAGATAAGCAACCAGGCTATTTCCTGTGAGACGTGGGCTCTGATTATTCTCCAAATATGGCGTGAAAAACAGAAAATGTCCACTATGGTTGTGTATCTTTTGTTATCAGTCTTAAAATTATTTCTGTTACTCCTCATGGTCAGGACTTATTTTTTTTATCATAATGATATAGTTAACAAAACAAATATGTTGTGTTTTTATGCATACTCTCACATACCTATGCTGTGGTAATTTTT
The DNA here is from genome assembly GCF_949987535.1 of Balaenoptera acutorostrata. Classification (NCBI taxonomy): domain Eukaryota; kingdom Metazoa; phylum Chordata; class Mammalia; order Artiodactyla; family Balaenopteridae; genus Balaenoptera; species Balaenoptera acutorostrata. The sequence goes on along the minus strand of NC_080068.1, from coordinate 137,839,433 downwards.
AATATTGTGTAAAGTCGATCTCTTTGTAAGAAAATTGTAATGTACGTGTGTTTTCTTCCCCTTAGTCAGTAGATGTCCTCCCAAATAATTCTCTGAACATCATATTCTATTTTGAGGACATCTAGAGAGCCTACTGTTTCAGGAGGCTACGGCCAACCTACTGTGACACAATTCATACTTTTTTAAAGCACATGAACACTCCCAAATTATAGGCTTGTGTATCAAGACTTTTAGATTTTTAAAGTCAAGGTGGCCAGAATACATAATGCTAATGTATTTTGGCACCTCGAAAAAATATTTTATGCTAATTTGGGTGAAACATTTGATTTTCCCGCCATCTATTTTCTGTATAATACAATGTACTGCCATATTTATCATGTTTCATAATCCAGTGAGGCAGAAGTATAGCTCTCTGCCCTAAGAATAGCTTGATAATTTTGATCATTTTCTTCAATGAGTAAGTAGTACAGCAAATAGTGCAGCTGCCCAATATTTCATATTTGACTCTGACCTCATAATGTTTGATAAAATAATGTTGTATGAAAATATTACTACTTCACACGTCAAGGAGTACTTAAGTATCCACAAATTTCAGGGTGATATAAGTTATCAAGAGTTTATCTCAGATATAATGATGCCACCTATTAGAAAGAGTAAAGGCTGCTTGAAATTCTGTCTTTAGCTTGAAGTCCAGTACAGCACATACCGTTAGTTTTGCTGCTGCACTTTGACAGTTACCTCTCAGTACGTGTTGCTGGTGTTTCCTAATCTCTCTATCTCTTAAAGTTGGAGGAGCGAGCTGCTCGAATTTGGGGTTTCTTTTCATCTCTCTCTCTCTCTCTCTCTCTCTCTCTCTCTCTCCCCCCCCCCCACTTACTCCCTTGGGGATCTTATCTAATCTCATGCCTTTAAACACCATCCATATGATGGCAGCACCCACATTCACGTCTCCTAAACTCCACCTGCGTATTTCTAGCTGCATCTCAGCAGTCTTGGGTTCGTCTGACAGGCATCTCAAACTTAATGTGTCCAAAACTAAACTCCTGATCTGCACCCACTAAACATGCTTCTCCCATGGGTTTCCCAATCTTAATTAACGACCATTCTATCATGCTAGACCCTCAGGCCAAAATTCTTGAAATCATCATAGACTGGGCTCCTTCTCTCACACCACACATCTAGTACAGTGGCAATCCTTGTTGATTTTATCTTCAAAATACATTCAGAATCCAACCACTTCTCACCAGTTCCATGGCTACCATTTTGGTCCAAGCCATCAGTGTTTCTCTACTGAATTTTTGTGATGATCTCCTTATTTGCTTTTCTGGTTTCATTCTTGTCCTTACACTATATTCTCAACAGAGCAGTCAGGGTAAACCTTGTATACTTTTTTATGTTGTATCTTTTCCTTCTATGTACAAAAACCTGTGAACAATCTGCCTACCCATTACCTCTTTAATCTTGTCTCGTCATACTGGCTTCCTTCCTGCTTGCAAATGCACTAATTACACTCCTGCCTTTGTACCAGCTGTTCTGTCTTTCTAGAACGCTCTTTCCCCAGATTTCCTCACTTCATTCAAGTTTCTGCTTACCTGTCATCTTCTCGGTGAGAGCTTCCCTAACTCTCCATTTAACATTTTAACCCTCCTCCCAGCACACATCATCCCCATTCCTTGTTATATTTTTTCCCACAGAACGTTTCACTTTCTAACTTCCAAAAGAAAAATTTCTTCCTGTGAGAGTAGCAGCATGAGGCACTGGAGTCATTGAAAATATATCAGGTATGTCTTCTTGTGAAGCCTAAATCATAGTTACCATGTCTAGTTACTATCAGAAATAGACCTAGAGAGAAATAGTGGTTTTATTTTTTCTACCTTATATGATCCACCAAAATATATTTTACAATTGTTTATTTTTTTTTCTCAGCCATTTCCAAAAAATGAAGAATTGATGTATGTTAGATGCCAGGACCTACTCTTCAGTTCCCCACACTGAACTGACTTTAAGATACAAGGAAAACTGCCAATAAAAGAGAAATTAAAATTAATATTCTATAAAGAGAAAAGTAACTGATAGAAAACTAAAAGCAGCATCCTAAATTAGCCTAGATATTATCCCTCAAAACAGGTAAATTAAATGAAAAACTTAGGGAAAAACATATGCATTGCCATAGTAACCAAAACATTTGGTATGTTCTGTACATTTAGTAAATGGTGAGGAGAAAATACTCTTCCGTTTAGAAGCAGATAAAGGTTCTAACTAGCCTGTTTTTTGTGCTCACTTTTCTTGTATTGCTGCTACTGTGTAACACAAGAACTTGCTGAAGATAGGTTCTCTGGTGAAAAAGTACTCAGAACATGGAAAGAAGGTCATTTGAATTCATATAACCAAACTAAAACCTCAGAAGTTATTTTTACACAGAAGAGCCTGGGACCTGGAGTCGTCAGCACTGGTTAATATCCCAGCTCAAATGTGTAGTTGCCTCAGTAGCTTAGTCAAGATACTTAAACACCCTGAGCCTATTGCCTCATCTGTTATATATGAATGATAGCTACCTCAAACCATTGTGGTGATGATGATAATAAATGCCTCTAAGACACATTCTGGCACATGTAAAGTATTCACAGAAAGTGCACGTATTATCAGTGTTAATATAATGAAGTATTGAACGATATATAAAAGTTAGAGGTATGGAAATCACTTTCAATCATGTTTCTCCTTTTAAAATTTAGAACTTCATGATATTTCAATTTAATTTTACATAACCTGCTCTTTATGGTTTTCACTAGAGCAATAAAAAAAACAGAGAGAAACCCTGATTAGTAATGGGGACACCTGGTACCTTGATCATCACTATCTGTTTCTTCTCAAATGAATCTCAAAATATACATAATCCCTACTTGATAGCATATAAAGAGAATTTCCTGAGCTCAACCTAAGGCTTGCCTAATATCCACAACTTGATTTCTTAAATTTTTTGAAAACGAGGATAACTTATTTCAAGGGAATCAGCATGAACTTGTTGTTGAACTCAGAAACTTTGGGGAGCTTCAGTCCATGACATGTTGAGGGAGGGTGTGGTTATAAAATGAGTGCTTATTTTGTGCTTTTGTCAGCTCAGGCTGCCCTAAAAAAACATCACAGACTGGGTGGCTTAGATAACAGACACCTCTTTCTCACAGTTCTGGAGGCTAGGAAGTCCAAGATTGAGGTGCCTGCACATTCAGTTCTCTGTGAGGGCCCTTTTCCTGGCTTGCAGGCAGTAATCTCCTCCCTGTGTCCTCACATGGCAGAGAGAGAGAAAGAGAGAGAGCTCTGATGTCTTCCTCTTCTTATAAGGGCACTAACCTCATCATGGGGGCCCCACCCTCATGACCTCATCCTAATCTGAATACTCTCAAAGCTCCACCTCCAAATACCATCACATTGTAGGCTAGGGCTTCAACATAGCAATTTGGGGGACACATACATTAAGTCCACAGCACACTGCCAAGTGGCAGATGATCTGTAGTGAATTTATGAAACTGGTGGAAAGTATTACTGATTAAAATAGTGATGCTGATTTCAGGGTACAGACTCTGTTCTTAGACGGTTCCTTTCTTTGCATGTCTACTCTTTATACTTGTAGTTATCACCTAGATTTTGCTTAATTTATACACTCTTTTTATCTGCTGTGGAACTATTCTAGGCTCTGCTGCTGTTTTTTGGCACTCTAAAGCCTTACCACGTTATTTGAAGCAGTACAGTGCCAACTTTTACACTGTCCTCCCCTCTTTCTTCTTGAGATGGTTTCCATTTAGTTCACTGTCTTAGCAGCCATGATCTAAAATGGGCAAATCAGTACTATATGTCAAAGGTGGCAGATGGGCTAAGTCTCAAGGTTTTCTTGTTGGGCAAACTCTCCCCAGTGTCATATGACATGTACTAAGCTCTGTGTGCAAGATATTAAGCTCAGCATTTTTACTGACCTTCCCTCATTTAACATTTGTGTTACCCTGTATGAAATATATTGCCATCCTCATTTTTCAGCCACTGAAATTGAGATCTACAGTGATTAAAATACCTTGTCTCAAATCACACACCTAGTATAAAAAGAGATCCAGCATTGAATACATATCTTGTGACTTCAAGTCCAGGTAATTCCATTACAATAAGTTTACTATCAAACAGGACCCATAGGTGATACAAATCCTATTTCATATCGACAAAATCAGATCTCTCTGTCATTTGGAGAGGTGGATGGTACCAGTATATTACAGGACTTAAATTTGAAGCTTTTGTTTTCTTTCTGTGAACTGTCCTCCCACAGTGCATTCTAGACTTCTTGGCTTACTAAATATTCATTTCCATCAGTACATTCCCACATAATGCACTGTCTGAAAAACAATGCAACAATAAACTGATATATAACATTAAGAGTTTGAGCTTTGACCATCTTTAATTTCACCTATCATTCATCCTAATCCAAAGAAAGGCCACCTGAGTTAGTAAGTCTTAAAATATAAGAAAGGCTTTTCTAGTGAGGATGTGATGTTACTCTACAATTTATTGGAGGGAAATGCCCTCCCAACTTCATCTTGACCCACAGGAACTCTATCTCTGTCTGTTCTGTGTTTGTGTGAAAAATCTACCTCTTATTTCTCAGCTGTTACTGGGGTCATGACAATTAGCCCTTCTGCAGTTCTTGAGTATATCCTTCATTAAGAAATGAATGAGTGGCAAGTGAGAAATGGAGCAAAGAAGTTATATGGAGAAAAAAACAGTAGCAGAGGAGAGGGGCTTGGTACGCAACAAAGAACCATGGCTCGGACAGAGAATCCTCTCTGGTTCAAATCCGAGGTCTGGCATTCATTAGCAGCAGGACTTTGGGCCTCTTTGAAATTAATTTCCCTTATGTTCAACACAGGTAACTTAATAGCATCTACCTCAAAGGATTTTTATGAAGCACAAGTTATACAGCTTGTGTGAATATGTGATTGAACTATAACAGGTACTCAATAATTATTAATTTCTTTTCTTCATATGTGTTTATTTATTTTCCCAATTAGGGTACAAATTCCTTTAGACCAAGGTCTCCATTTTAGCATTCTTTATCAAACAAAGCTTAGCATGGTATTTGTAATATAATAGTCACTCAGTAAGTGAAACTACAGAAGGAAAAAGAGAAGAAAAAGATGGTTAGAAAGGAAATGAAAATCAACATATTAGGGTATCTTCAATAAATTGCTCTGGAATTTCTCACTTTCTGAGCAGTACTTTTCTTAGTTGAGGTATAGAACAGCTTAAGTGTAAACTTTTCAATCAATAAGATTTTTTTCATAACTTGCCCAATAATGGGTCCGCTTCAGACTTGTTTTCAAACTGTGTATTTTATTTTTAAATTTATCTAAAACCCAAAATGAGCCCATTTGTGCTATTTGTTGAGAGACAAGGATTCCTATACTACATCATGAATCGGTCTCTCTATCTCACACACACACATACACACAGCTCAAACTTTCAAAGTGTTGATTAATTCATTCTTCACAAAAATATAATTTGAAACTCAAGCCTTATTGGGGAGACTCACAAATTAACTGAGGTGAAATAATTGTATTCCTTTTCTTCTGTTTTTCTAAGAGGACTGACACCGGCTGTGATGAGGAAATATGACCTCCTACGCATGTTTTCCATGAGGAATATGTTCGTTGCACAGCCACTGAGTTAAAAGCAAGCTTCATTCCCTGGTGCACAAAGGTAATCTGGAAAATGAGCCAGGAGTCAGGAGTGCTATTTCTCATTCTGCTTTAACCAGTGACAGACTGTTTTTATACCAACTGTAGAGATATTCAGGTGAGACAGATACCCCAGAGAATATTGGAGAAACACTTACTTTCACATGGGTATTACGTTATGCTCACTAACATATTCTAATAACATAATTCCTGTTTCAAACGTAAACAACTTTTAGACTATTTGGTAGAGTGCCTGAGACTAATCCTTCTTTTACCCTCCAGATTTCTCACATGAGGACACCCACTGAAATCTGTCCTTCACTGTTCTTGAATCCAATTAAGGTAATGCTGTCTCTGTTTTGCATTTTGATGAAATCACTGAGGTACCACTTTCTCTGACCAATACCCAGATATCTTAATGAGGTCAATGTCACTACTTGTCTAATTAACTTTTATTTTCTGGAATTCACACTCTGGGAGTCTCCACTGGAATATTGATGGGGTTCAGGACATACTACCCCCAAATCTGGCACCTTGGCATGAATAATATTTTAAGCTGAAGGAAAATGAGAAACAGCAAATGCTGGAAAGGCTCTCTGACCTCCTCCCATGAGGCAGGTCATTAGACCCTCATGTGAGGGGTGCCCTCCCTATTCCCAGAGAAGAGGAGCATCCTTAACTCTGAAGACAGGGACACTGAAAGGAATCTAAACCAATAGAGTTTCTAGGTTTCCCCCAGTTTACTACAACTAGCTCATACCCTTTGTCCCATCACATTTTCCCACAACCTTCCACTCTTCATCAAACCTAGCATAAAATTGTTCAGGTTTAACTATTTCTTCAGAGCTCTATTTCCTTATGAGGGCCCCTGTGTTAGGCAAAATTTATATTAAATAAGTCTGTATGCGTTTCTATTGTTAATTTGTCTTTTGTTACAGAGACCTAGCTAAGAACCTAGAAAGACAGGAGGAAAAAGATATTTTTCCTCCCATACAATGTCTTATTGAAAGAAAGTGCCGTTATTAAATAGCGTACAGTAAAAATTATCTCTGTATATGAGCTTCCCTGGTGGCTCAGTGGTTAGGAATCTGCCTGCCAATGCAGGGGACACGGGTTCGAGCTCTGGTCTGGGAGGATCCCACATGCCGCGGAGCAACTAAGCCCGTGCGCCACAACTACTGAGCCTGCGCTCTAGAGTCCACGAGCCACAACTACTGAGCCTGTGTGCCACAACTACTGAAGCCCACGCGCCTAAAGCTCGTGCTCTGCAACAAGAGAAGCCACCACAATGAGAAGTCTGAGCGCCGCAACGAAGAGTAGCCTCCAGTCACCACAACTAGAGAAAGCCCGGGCGCAGCAATGAAGACCCAACGTGGCCAAAAATAAATAAATAAATAAATTTAAAAATACATATATCTCTGTATAACTCCATAGTTGAGGAAATTGGAGACTTTATACAGTTCTTTTTTTTTTTAATTTTATTTATTTATTTATTTTTATTTTTGGCTGTGTTGGGTCTTCGTTTCTGTGCGAGGGCTTTCTCTAGTTGTCGCAAGCGGGGGCCACTCTTCATCACGGTGCGCGGGCCTCTCACTGTCGTGGCCTCTCTTGTTGCGGAGCACAGGCTCCAGACGCGCAGGCTCAGTAGTTGTGGTGCATGGGCCCAGTTGCTCTGCGGCACGTGGGATCTTCCCAGACCAGGGCTCGAACCCGTGTACCCTGCATTGGCAGGCAGATTCTCAACCACTGCGCCACCAGGGAAGCCCCATATACAGTTCTTTTAATGAATGTATTTTGAAATGATAAATTAATGGTCAGCATTTCAAAGAGAATGAATAAAATTATGCTTTGGAAAAAAACTTTTTTACTGTATCTTATCTTTATTTGTATATTCTCCTTTCTAGAAGCTCTCTGAGTATTCTGATTCAAGGCCCAGGGGGGATGCAATTTATTAACCATAGCTCTTTGAGTCTTGGATTACTCAAAATTGTTCTTAAAATTCTTGCGCAATTTAGTGTTTGGAAAAGAAACCTCTAGCCTTAAAGATACTACCACTGAATATGAAAATCTAGACTCTATTGCTAACCATGAGAAGAGGAAAATATCCTCTGGGTGTTTGAATAATTTTAGTTATCTAGCATTTATTCCCTCTGATTATGTATTTTTAGAGCAGACTTTTTAAAAAGCTTAAATTTAAAGGAAGGAACAAACATTTTCTTTTAGAAGAATGTTAATAATCCCTTGGGTAGGTACTTTTCTTCTTGAACACACAGATAGGCATTTCTACATTATACATTTGACATAGTTATATGTCAAGTGCCTGAAATTTCAACATATTTTATCTAATGGGTAAAATCAGCCACACTAAGGAAATGTAAAAGTGAAGGTACTTTTGCATGATAAAAGTCACATTAAGGGTTTGTGCAACTTTTGCAAGCATTTTCACTCTTAAGTTCATATACTGAGACTTAAATGAGGCTAATACAAAAGGGGCATTTCTCATCCTCCCTCCCCTTTTTTTCCAAAAGACTTTTCAGTTTTGAATATGTCTAATATCATTGTACTCAAGCTACTCGTTAAGGGTGGTTCTGCCTTGGTTTACCTGCTAGTGATTCACTGGTTTATGGCAGATGCAAAAAATACTGTTAGAAATCAAACACCTATTTCATCAATTGACCTTAACACTAAGATGATCACAGCTAAATGCCTGACACGTGATTTTCATCACTGAAAAGGAAGCGATAGTATACGTCTGAGTACACGTACTATGGTATGAACATGTACTTTTCAATTTCATCTTTAAGGCACTGAAGCTAAGCTGAACTCTGGATTAGCATGTTTGAGGTTTTAATGATTGAGAGATTTTTTTTTATGCCTACTAGCCACAAATTATTTTTCTACTAGACACTGGGATATGAAACAGACCAACTTCTTTAGATAACTGAAATTATTAAGTCACTTAGGTTCCTCCCAGTTCAACCCAAGCAGCAGCCATTCCTGACTAACAACTTCCTCTCCACCTCTTCCCAGCAACTCTAAACCAGACAGATTTTTAAAACATAAACCAATGCTTTAGGATAAAATTTGTTTCTCATATAATATAAATCTTCCAGAAATGTTGGGCATGGTGGTTCATGAGAAGGGGAATTGTTTTTTATTGGCCTATAGCGTTTAATGTTAAAACTGAAGCAAGAGCAATTATATTCTTCATAAAACTACAATTTAGTGACTTCTGACCTCTTTCCCATCCGGTCCCCAAGTATTCCTCATTCCAATAGTAATAGCATAGGGAAATAAAAAAAGACCCACATTTACAAGAATTTAGCTTCTGGCAAGCATCATTTTAAAGAATTCACTTCCTGGCTCATGGTTTACATGACCTGTCTGTCTTCTCTTGCTTTTTTCTTTCCCTCCACCCTTCCCCCTCTCCTCCTCAGGGCAAGCTGAGTTTTAACTATTGCATTCACTGCTGCTTCCTGCCTCTTTTGCTTTCTGTTTTTCACATCCATGGGAATGGAATCTGCTCAGAACCATCAGACCAATATCCCCACCTATCACCACTGTTCATGCTACACCAGCCACCATTGACTAGAGAAGTATTAGCATAATTAATTCAGAAATAAAAATACCTCATAAACTATTAGCTGAGTTAACTTCTATAACGTGTCTTCGGGTATTCTTGTTTCTTTAAAGCTGTTATTCCAAAGAAAAACTTGATGATGAATGTTAGGATCTAATTTTCTTTGGGGGCACAAAATATGTAATCTTATGCGTAATTAAGGAATGAGTTTATCTTATTATTTTTAATACCAGTTTGTATTTCTTGTATTTCATTATTTTTTATAACCCTCCCAAAAAACAATTCTCACTCAGAAGTCGTATGTATGAAGAATCAAATTTCCATTATTTGTTCTATCAGGAAATGGGTGAATCAATCTTGAGGCAAAAATTAAGGGAAAAATTTAAGTTATTGCAGTTAAACCTCAGTTTGTAAAATCAATGCATCCTCGAAATATTAGGAACAACACACAAGAGAATTATACTGGTAAATGTGGAAAAGGTTTTCATTTGTCTTATGTTTAGGTAAATAGGATTTCTAGGTAATTTCTGAAGCTTGAGAAAGTTTCCAATTAAAAATAAAATTACATACCTACTTAAAGAAATAGTTCAAAAGGAAAAGAGCAACAACAATTTAGCCTTACAACTATATTCATTATGGTTTTATTTTATCTACTTTTTTTTTTAAGTTAGAATTCAAAAACATCTGTTTCCAATACAGTGGGAGAGAGTACAATTAACTTTTTTTTTTTTAAGTGAAAGGAAGTTAACTGTTTCCTTATCCTAGTTTTGTTCATAGGATCATCCTCTTCTCTTGATCTGTTTCTTATTACCTATATATTCTTGTTTCTAGTTCTGCTACTATGGAGCTATCCTAACATTTTTCTGTTCAAATTCCGGAGAACGAATATATGACTAACAGCATATCGCCACTTTCCCTCTTAGGGATGGTTTTCTGTGTCAGACAGGACCAGCTTTGCTGACCTGTGGTTCTCTGTCTCGTAAAATCAGTGGTCACCTCTTCAAGGGTTGCCCTGGGCTCTCCTTCTTCAGTGGGTGTTTCCAGCAGTGCAGTTTCCCTTAGAAGAGTTGGGTAGACGTAAAAAGTGCTGAAATCCACATCTTAGTGGAGAAAATGTGGAGGTAACTATGTAGTAATCCATTTGTAATAATATGACATCATTTATTTATCCTCTGATGTAACTATTGCAAAAAGTATGGCAATTGAATTAGAATTCTTAGGTCATAAGGCATGTAAGCTTTAGTTTCTATAGATATTACATACTTCCTTTCAAAAGTAGTTATAAAAATGTAATAGGAGGGCTTCCCTGGTGGCGCAGTGGTTGAGAATCCGCCTGCCAATGCAGGGGACATGGGTTCGAGCCCTGGTCTGGGAAGATCCCACATGCCGCAGAGCAACTAGGCCCCTGAGCCACAACTACTGAGCCTGTGCGTCTGGAGCCCGTGCTCCGCAACAAGAGGGGCCGCGACAGTGAAAGGCCCGCGCACCGCAATGAAGAGTGGCCCCCGCTTGCCACAACTAGAGAAAGCCCTCGCATAGAAACGAAGACCCAACACAGCCCAAAAAAATAAAATAAATAAATAAATAAATAAGTCAGATACCAGAGACTGAAATCTTCAGCCTTGCCTAAGGGAACACCTCGATCTTTATTGTGTTGTTTTGTACAGGGCATTCTCTGTACTAGTTTGTTGTGGTTATAAAGCAATTAGCAAAACAGCTTACATTTGTATTTATTTTCTATTCCATACCTCTCTGCCCCATGTTTTTTCTCTTCAAAATCCAGTCCTTTAAAGAAATAAATGTGTTGGAGAAAAAAAAAAAAAAAGTAACAGGAGATTTCCCAAATGCTTGCTATCTTTTAAAAATCTTTTCGTATAATGATCAACCATTCTTATTTTAGTCTTCTGTGAATTACCTAATCATATTCTTTGAAACATTTTCTACTGAATTGCTGGCTCTTTCATGCTGAATTATATATTTTTAAATATATCTGTGTTATAATATATTCTCTCGGTCTATGGTCTTACCCTGTTTATACTGTCATTTGTCACAGTAAAGTTTTAATATTAACATGGTCATACTATAATACAGTATAGTCATATATTCATAATAAAGTTACCCTTTTTGTTTTATTTTTGTTGTTGTTATGTGTTAACATCATTGTTCTTTATCTTGATAGCATAAAGATATTTATATACTTTTTAAGAAAGATTTATTTTTAATTCATCTTGAATTTATATTTTTAAAAACAGATTTTGTTACTCCTCTTGAATATACTGTAATTTTGTGGCTTCAATATTTTGTTTTTTACTATTTCTGGAAATTTTTCAACTATTACCTCTCCAAGTGTTGCTCTGTCTTTATTCCCTATTCTCCATCCTCAGTCTCCTATTAAAAATACACTGGCCTTCCATTCTATTCCCTACATCTCTTCTGTTTTGTAGTTCTCATCTCTTTATCTCTTTTTGCAGCTTCTAGATAGCTTACTCAGATCTATATTTAAGTTCAACAACATTCTTTTCCTGTGTTCCTAATCAGCTGTTTGGCCTGTCTAAAGAGTGTGTTCATTTGTACATTTTCATTTCTAAACAATTTATTTGGTCCTTGTTTCTCTTGTTAATCTGCCTCTTTTTCATTCAAAGCATTTTGCATTATCATTTAACTTCCTTCTTGTAGCATCTTAACAATTATACATTATAAAGTATCATATATATTGTTCTATTAGCTCAAATTCTTAGAGAGTTCATCTTGTTACTGTGTCTGTTGAATCCACTTCATGGTATAGTACCTCTTCTGTGGTTCAAAATTTTTACAGAGATAGCACCTCAAAGGATTTCCCCTTTTCTCCTGGCAATCACTATTGCTCTGGTTGGTGGAAGTGTCCTCTTAGAGACACTGTGGGTGTTTTTTTTTTTTTTTTTTTGCTACTAAGCAGCTCAGAATGACCTCTCCTAGATAACTTTTTATGGTTATTCTTTGAGTTTGAGTTTTGACGTCATGCAATACTGAGACAGGAGGGAAGGGGGCAGAGCACAACCTTTAAAAAAATGGCAGAGCCATTGAGGATACGACAAAAACTGGTTAGAACCTACTAGGCCCAGGATGATGAAAGATTCGACTTCCATTTGACCTTGAGCCTAATTATACACTCATTGTAATACATTAGCATGCTAAGTGACATACCCACAGACGCATGACAGGCAGACCATAAAAGGCCAAAAAGTGGGCAGCGGCCCAACTCCTGGAAGTCCCCACCCTTTATCCAAGATTGAGTATTCCTCCCACTTGTTAGCTTATGAAATTACCCAGCACATAAAAACTAACCACCCTGCACCCTGGGGCCTCTTGTCTTCTGGGATGGTCCACAGTCTGCCTATGGAGCGTGTATCTCTCTAAATAAACCTGCTTCCACTTTACTGTGGCTGTTCTTGAATTCTTTCCTGAGTGAAGCCAGGGACCTTCACTTGGCGGCTGTCCCAGGAACTTGCCCAAGACTTGGGACAAGACCATTCTCACACACCCTGTTCTCCTGCAACAATACTGTCATTTTAGACCTGCACCCATACAAAAGCTTTGGTTTTCATTTTTACAGGAGAATTTGTTCTATATGGAGCCATGCGTAGAAACAGCCTGCTCTTTTGTGGGTCAGTGGGTATTTTTTTCTTGTCCTTTGTTCAAGGAGGCTACATTCATTCCAGCATACTGGCTTTTTGCATGGGTCTCAGTTCCAGTTCCAGGCTTCCTGTACTGTTTTGGACCCAAAAGCTGCAGCCCTTATGGTTAGAGGCCTTATCAGATCAGATAATCTTTGGGTTACTGTGGGTTTTATCACTTGTTTAGTAGTTCCTTCTTTCTTGTTTAGTAGTAGTTCCTTCTTTGTCACCTCTGGTCATTTTTTCTTTCTTTACAACTTCCCTCTTCCCTTCTCTTCTTTTCCCTTTCTCCCCCCACCCCCACTGCCACCAACGCCCCCACCACCATTTTGTTCAAATTTTCTCTTATTGAAGGGAGGTCTTAGGACACAGGACAATAAATTACCAGGTATCCCTTAACTCATTTTGACCGGACCATTTCAATACAATCCCAACATTTATTCTTGTTTCCAGTCTGCCTTCTCCAATCCATAGCATAAACTGATTCAAATTTTCTCTTCGTGACCAATCTTCTTACCACGCCAAACACCCTAAACTTATCTTTGTTATTTTTTCTGATCTTATTTGTGAGGCCAAACTTACGATGGGAAGTTACCTACAGAAAGTAGGTATTCTCTGTATTTTTTAAAAATTTTTTTTTTTTTGATGTGGACCATTTTTAAAGTCTTTATTGAATTTGTTACAATATTGCTTCTGTTTTATGTTTTGGTTTTTTGGCTGCGAGGCACGTGGGATCTTAGCTCCCTGACCAGGGATCAAACCCACACCCGCTGCATTGGAAGGCGAAGTCTTAACCACTGGAGTGCCAGGGAAGTCTCTCTCTGTATTTTTAAATACAGAGAATGTTGCATTCCTTAACTATGAAAATAATCATTAAGAGGGCAATGCATTAAGTAGCCATAATAAAAAGAAGGATAATTTATAATTGTAACAGTTGAGATTCTAAACAAAGTAATGATTAGCAATTACTGCCTCTTTGAAGACTGTACTTAAATTTTATTAACTCTCAGGCAACTATTTGGAAGTATCTTATTGGTGACATAGCAGGTCTTGTTTCTAAATCCTTAGAAAGCGATAGATTTATGTTTTTATTATCTATTCTAAAAAAAAAGAAATGACCTACCTTATCTAAAATACTTTGGTTTGTTGTGTATGAGGTTGGTTGATCTTTGGTAACACACAACTCATGTTTTCTGATGTTTTTTCCTTCCATCCAAGTTTAAATTAAGTTGCATTTCCTGAAAGTACACACAACCTTGTTAGAAGAAATGAAGTCTGGTTGCATTCTCAACTGAGAAAATCAGCCTTATGTGGAAAATGCTCACTGGTAACGTAGTCAATGAGACATTTATATTCATTAAAATGAAAATAAGCCTCCTTGACGTAGGCTGTTTCATTTAGACTGTGCTTCTCCAGAGCTGTAGCTCTCTTTCAAGGATATTTCATCATTCTACACAGTAGTTTGTATTCTTAGGACTTATTCATGACTTATCTAGAGAGTTGTACAGTTTTATTCATGAAATTTTTAAACAACGGGGTGGTACATGTATGGTAGTAAAGTCCTTCTGATTTGTGAATGTAATATTTACAACAATCTTAAGAGTCAGGTATAGCTTTTAGCATCATTTTACAGATAAAGAAACTGGCCCAAGATCACATGGCTGTTAAGTGATACAGCCAGGATTTGACCCAGACGCTTTGCCTGTTGATAATTTGCACTTGACAGTTGTGTTATATATACTATTTACCGGTTCCAACTGGTCATCCATCATGTGAGCAAACTGCAACTGTTCTATTGAACTAATAATTTTGTCTCCAATTTGGATACGGTCTAGTCTTTTCAAAATATTTCTGATGAACAACTTACTGGTATGACTAATTGCATCTTTGTTATAGAATTATTTTACTATTATTTATTATTTCTAGAGAAGCACTGAAAAAAATATCTGTTACCTAAGTAATCTCTTTATTTGGGAAAATAAGTTTGGCATTGCCCTTAAATTCTGACACCAGAGCAAAACTGATTAGAATACTCAGAAATGAATCCATGAATGCAATTAAAAGAGAAAAGAGATGGTTAACTGTATTAATGCACATTCCTCTTTATAACCTGCAGATGGCCACAAGTAATTGAAGAAATAACTTTTATCTCCCCAACTGATGAAATGTACTCACCACTCATTGTTCTTCTTGCTGCAATGCTTAAGGGCTTTTTATTTAACTGACTGTAGATGTTGGGAACTGATGAACCAGTATGAGAAACTCTGCCAGCTAAATGGAAGGAAACATGTTTTCATAAACTTTGTATTCTAATACTGAGTTTCATCATACAAATAACAGTCACTATGCCAAATCTATGTATTTAAAATTACCAACTCTAATGTTTAAAGACATGTTTGTCATTATCATATAACTAAATTTACATGAAGTACGATTTAAATCCCCTAAGGAAACATTTCAAAATGTGGTATGCATTAGGGTTCTTTCATTTCTCAAAAGGTGATTGGAAGAACGAGGTCTAGAAAAATGATGTGCTTGGCAATTCTTTGAGTTTCACACTCCCATCACCCATTTTTGCATTTAAACAGATCATTTACTGGCAGCAGATGGGTGATAGGATAAAAGTTTTCAATATGGTGTGGTGGGCATATATATTTCCAGACACAACATGACAGAGTACAAAGCAGAGTTCTTTAATGTGATTAACAAAGAGCCATGGAATCTGCTATCAATCTTCCTTGTTACTGTCATAGCACTTCCCAGGACTGTTAGAGAAACTTTACAATAGCTGAATGCATGTTACACATACAGATGGGGAAGTGCCTCAGGCAGTTTGGCAAAATTTGCTAGGAGTCCATTTTTTGAATTTCTGCCTTCTGAGTCAGCATTTCATCTGAGTCTGACATTTCCATCACGGAAGTCCTCTTACCTTAATGTTGACACTGCTGTATCATTTCATAACCATATTTGTTGTATTTGAAAATTTTTATTAGCAACAATATGTTTCACTGAGACTAACACTAAATGACAAGATGCAAATTTATTTTAATCTATTTGGGGGCACATTTTCCCCCCTGTGGTCTAGGGAAATCCTTTTCTCAATTTCAATTTTTCTAATTGTAGAAAAAAAATTAAGGATATGTCTATCATGAGAGTTTTTTGTGAACAACGTTCTAATTGATGTAGTATTTCAGTAAAGCAGTGTAACAATTCATACGAGCTACTAGTTGCAGACTCTTATTAATTATAAAAGACAAAAGATATAGGAGCACCATTCAAAGTAGTGCCAATGAGAGGTCTGTTTGCTTATTTATTTTTAACTCAATCTTTACTAAAAATTCTTGGCTTTATAACCTATTAATCTCTGGTTCTAATCAGAACCATGATATTAAAGGGATGATTTTAAATGGCTAATATTTCCTGAAGAAAGTCTTATAATACTGTTGAATGGATTTTCTACACCCGTCAACTATGGAGGATTTCCCTTAGGCTTGCATTACTGCTAGACTAGGGTCCTATTCAACCCATCATGATTCCTAGTTCTAATTTGGAATACAAAGATGATGAGATTAAGAGCCTGGGTGAAGGGTCTGGTGTTCATTGAGAGAGATGGAAAATGAAAAAAAGTGAGTGACAACCAAGGTACATTTTTAAGTGAAACAGAAAGTTGAAGGATAATCATTTAACATTAATCATAAATACAGAGTAGGAGAATAGAATAATTTCAAAATGTGTATGGGAGCTTAGGCTAAAGTTAAGGAGACTTGAAAAAAAAAATATTGAAAAAGAAAATATTGATATTGGGAAATCCCAGTTTTCTCAGCAGTGATGCAGACCTACCTGAGATTTGGTAGCTTGGATTTGTAGTGTATCCAATCAACCTCTTTTATTAGCTTTCTCCAACAGTATTCAGAGATCAGGAAGAGGGTTGGGGGATTAAATGGCAGTTATGACAGAAAGTCAAGACCATGGAGATTCTGGAGTCAAGCAGAAGTATGGAAGGAGGTCAAGTCTCTGGGATGTTGACTGACTGAGGATAAAATTCAACTTATGAGAAAATGACAGACCTCAGAATAGTAAGTAGAGATCAGGGAAGGAAGTTCTAGAAATCTTGATATCAAAAGAAGGAGAGATTGGAATAACAATGACACCAAAATGTGTGGCCTGTATACCATAAATATTATATCATTATCAAAATGTATAGACACTGAGAAATCAAGGAATTATAAGGACAGGTTATGAGGCCACTATATTTAAAAAAGGTTGGATCTTTATTTTTAAATGTTATACATATTTACAAAGTTTCAGGCCTAATTATCAAGTACATGCTTGAATATTAATTTCACTCCAAGGATATTTTAAGGGCACAAAATCATTCTCAGACATCTTTTTGTTTTTAATCCAAGGCAGAAACCAGCCTGATTCATTTCCTAATAGAGGAGAGAGTCTTCCCAAATTAGGAGACATTAGGTGTATAAAGATTACTTTCCTCTTTACAAAGGAAGGGACAAGTTCAGACACTTTGTATGCTTTTCGAAAATAATAAAGTCACTCCTCCCTTTAATACATCTTTTACGTATCTTGTTGCCTTCCCAAAAATGTTGGCTGTTATGTTTGCTTTTTATATTCATTAATAACCATTTGCAAAGTAATTCACTTTCTCTTCATCTATCTTTTTTCTTCTTCTTTTTGCTCTGACACTTTAATCCTGCTGACATCTTTCAACACATAATGAAAACCAGCTCTGCCTTTTTCTGGTTTCCTCATTTCTGAGTACCATGGCAACGGATGTTAGTTGACTTAGTAAAACTTGAAAATGTCACATTGCTCTTCATTCTTTGATGAATGCACACTCATGAATACAGCTCAATGCAAAAGCAATTAAAGGCAGTCTTAAAAAGCACCATAACTAAAGTCACCCTCAGATGATGTTCCCCAGGTGTTGCATTCAGAGCAAAACATGGCAAGCCATTCCTGGTATTAAAAGGACAAGTCTTTTTGTCTCTGAGAATGATTAGCAACCACTTTAGAAACATTTTTTTATGAAACACAATGATCTCTGTAAATAAATCTTAATTCCAAATCACGGAATTCACTCAGAATATATTATTTCCTCCAAAACCAATGAAATCCATTAAAAACACATAACGAAGAAGAAACAAATAGACAAATTATTTAACACACACATAAATTACAACTTAAACCTCATTTCAGTGACACATATAAAACACACACAAACATACACACACATACAAATTTTAACTTACCTAATTTTAACAAGAAGTTGCAAAACAAAAACATTTAAGAATGGTTTGCTGTATAATGGCAAATATTTGCTCATCAAACAGAGACTGACTCTATCTTTATTTAATAATCTACACCAAATTGGCTATATAGAATTACAATAACAAGAGTAATATTGGATATTTGTTCTTTTCAAGTTTAAATGAAAAATAATTCATTACACTTATGAGTATATGCTTTGTCATTACCTATATACATTGTCTGGTATTGCTATGATTTTTATTGCTGATTCTATATTAAATCACATGTAGAATCTCATATTTTTACAGGGTGCTATTAATGAATTATATTCACTTACCGTATTACTTCATTTCTTCATTTCCATTCCAATTATCTCAATATCTATGCCATGTATAAGTGGCATATTTTATTATTTACATTTTACAGTTGAGGAAACCAAGATTCAAAAGCTTAACATTTGAAATCACAGAGTTTTGAAGTGAGAAAACTAAAATGTTACCTCAGTCTCTGACTTTATATTTGGGGCTCTTTTCTTGTTATCTTAACATCTTTTATGTATATGCCTTAATTAAATACATCTTCCAAATAGTCTATATTCCTTGGGAATATTGAAGCTGTTAAAAAAGAATTTTCTAAAGCAGCCAGCAACGAAGAAAATCAGTGAATTCCAGCCATAACGTTTTGTGACATGTTCCTGGGTTATCAGCACAGAGACATCTTTGTAGTCTGTAAAAATGCCATGTCTGAAAGAAGCAGAAGCAAAGCAATGATAAACATACCCAAGGCTTGCTCACAATCATTAATTAATTAATCCTGTTTCATTGAAAGGCACAATAAAATGTGTAATAAAGTTAAAGTTTGGGGGGAAAGCAACATTTGTACATAAATAATTTGAATGTATCAAAGAATGCTATTCTATTTAAAGCCAGCATTTAGAGTACCTACACTAGGGAGCTCCAAGAAAATTTCCTTGTGGCAATTCCCTTTGGTCTAAGAACAGACAACAGGCTTAAAGTGAGTCTATCACAGAAGCTAGAAACTTGGAACTTAGGGCAGCTTTAAAATGCAATCATTCTCTGCAGGAAAAGGTCATAAATGAGGTTCGTGTAAGTGAAGCTTAAAATAAACAGTTTGAGCTTCCAAATGGGATGCATCTTGGCCACACGGTCATACAGGGGACCTACCCGGAAGCTCATTAAAAAGAGTGCCAAGACTCACTCAAGAAGCAGTAATGGTGAAGGGGTTAAGTGTGTGAACTCTGAAATAGGACAGATTGGGTTCAAAGCTCAGCTCTGCCAATTTCTATCATGTAAATTTAGTAAAATGTCTTCACCTCTCAGGTCCTAGTTCCCCCAGATGTAAGGTAGGAATGATAATAGTAACTGATATCAGGGGATGTTGTGGGAAATGCATGTGCTGTAAGAGTAAAAGTAAATAGATCATTTACTTGGGCCCCATCAATAAAATATTTTCAGGCTGTATAACACTCTGGGATTAGTCAGATTAGTAGAGCAGCTGTCAACAGCTGCTATTCCTTAGTAACTCACCACCAGCCTTCAAGGTAACATAGAAAACCATCTATTAGATTGCACTGAATGAGTTTCAATAGTATAGCAATATTAGAAAATATAAAGATTAAAAGGAATTTGAGCATACAGAACTAAATGCAAATGGCTAAAATATCATAATCAAGATTTAAAAACAGACAATATCAAGGAGAATTTGAAACAAGACCTCGAAATGTGAGCATATTTAATATATAAAATCCATGATAAGTCAGTTAAAATAAAAATAAATTCAAGATATGAACAAGTGTTTCATAAAATCTAGAATACAAATAAGCAAAAAGATAGAAAAATATTCTCAACCTAATTATGAACCAAAGGTAAACATTAAAGTTACTATAAGAAAGCATTATTTATAATGATATACACTTTCTAAATGTCAGTATGGTAAAATAGATCAAAAGCCTAAAAACATGCATACCATTTTACCAGGTATTATATTGTTAAAATTTACAGTTAGAAAATTAACAGCTGTACAATGTTCTTTACTCTATCATTTGAAGAAAAAACAGAAACAAAATAAGAGTACTTCAAGATAGGATTAGTTAAATACACAGAAAAAATAAATATTCATGCAATAAAATACGCTACCCTTTAAAATAATGATGTGTATCTGTTTTTATTAGCATGAAAAATGCATGATTCAGCATTAACTATACAAAGCAGGTTATACAACTGTGTAATATCTCATTTTTCTTCAAAACACACAGAAAGAGGAATGAGGCAATAGACATATAGAAAGGAAAGAGAGAGGGAAAGACAGCGAGAAAAAGGAAAAGAGACAGAGAAAGCACGTAAACAGACACCAAAATTAAAATGAGTAGATACACATGATGTATGCTTTCTTCATTATACTTTTCTTGTTTTCAACACTTTTAACAGGAACATATATTTAGTTGAAAATAAAAACACTTCCATTAAATAAGGATAAAAAATATTTTGGCAATAGCCTTTCTGGATAAAATAATCTTCTAGGCTGGAACATAGCGGCTCTACTCCAAACCAAAGAATCTTAATATGATAGCTGAAAAGTAACAAAATAGTTTCACTGTCTTTCAGCTATCAGGCAGTGATCCTTTAAACCACAATATAAAATGGCTCATCTTCTGGGAATGTTACTTTGCTCAAAGATTTTTGAGAAAAAAAGTGAATTTTTGCACTGTTAAAATATTTTTGTAATATAGGAGCATCTTGTGTCAAAAAATATGTACACTTCTGGATTTTTCCGAGGTGTTCATTAGCTTGACTTAGAAAAAAAAACCCAATGGGTGGGTACTCTTCTTTGAAAAATTCATATTTTTAGACATATTGATAATGAAAATGAAATCATTTTAAATGCCTGCTTTTTCACATGCATGCAGGCTTGCATAGGTAAACATATATTGGTAGGCCAAGTTTTTAAGTAGATTTGAAAGATCAGTTTTTCTCATGAAAAGACAAGTAGAAACAAAACCAAATATGTTTTTAAAAAACTGGCTTAACATAAATGAAATCGTTTTAATGGAAGAGAGTCTCAAAAAATTATTACATTTAGTGGATTTTATTTTCAGAGCTAAACTATTATTGCAAGTAGCAGCTAACTGCAGAAAATTCAGTCGGAGAGACAGATAAAGAAAGTTGATTCTAGGCAGAGGAATTATTTGAGAGGCTTAGTTCATTTACATATTTAGAAAATATACAATTATTAGTGATCTTTATCCACAGAGAAAGTGTTTTGACAAGTATTTCCCTGAAATGAAATAAATGGAGTGACTAGTGGATCAGAGAGTATTTCCTTGTGCTGTATAACCAATCAATTTTCAGCATACTACTTCCTCTGAATGACTCTTCCACTTCAAAGATCACTTGTTAGGTTTTAGCCATTTAAAAGCTGTTATAAATATATTAGTATACAAATGGTACACCAATGTTGATGTTAGGATCTAGTATTTCAAGTTGGTCCCTTTTACTTGCAGACTGTTACATAACTAATTTATAATCAGGAATAATATTAAATTGTTTTTGTTAACCTGAGGATTAGTACGAGGTTCTTTTGATAGGGTTTTTCTTTTTTGTTCTCTGACACCTTGTTCCTTTCTATCTAAAGTTAAGTATAGCAAGTAAAGTCACTTAATAAGTGTAAGCCCTAAACCATTCTTGCAAATAGCAAATACTACTCACTCCACATACTTTTTTTTTGCCTTTTCCTAGATTTATCATTTCTCTACCACTTGACTTTAAAATCAAAAGATCTAACAATCTGTGAGACTTTAGGCAAGTCATTTAATGTTAGGCATCTCTATCAGTAAAAGAGGACTAAGTATGGCCAGATTACAGAGTCCTTAGGAGAATTAAATTGAATAATGTACTTGAAAATACTTTCTAAATTGTAAAGGTCACACAAGTTGGCAGTATCATGTATTTCCTACCTGTACAGTTTCTTTTCATTCCATAATACAAGCATTATTTTCATAGACTTTTACATTTTTGTGGTGTAACACCTGTACACTAAAAGCTATTCAACATTTCACTCACATATGAGTCTGCAGACAGGATATGACATTTCATTCAGAAGTAATGAATGAAACGATGCCATCGGGTCCATTTCTGATTTTTCACTTTAGCAAGTTGCTTATTAGAAGAATGATTTCACATGAAAAATGGCTGGACTTTTTTTTTTTTTTTTAAAGGATTTTCTTATTTATTTATTTATTTATTTATTTATTTTTGGCTGTGTTGGGTCTTCGGTTCGTGCGAGGGCTTTCTCCAGTTGCGGCAAGCGGGGGCCACTCTTCATCGCGGTGCGGGGACCGCTCTTCATCGCGGTGCGCGGGCCTTTCTCTATCGCGGCCCCTCCCGTCGCGGGGCACAGGCTCCAGACGCGCAGGCTCAGCAATTGTGGCTCACGGGCCCAGCTGCTCCGTGGCATGTGGGATCTTCCCAGACCAGGGCTCGAACCCGTGTCCCCTGCATTAGCAGGCAGATTCTCAACCACTGCGCCACCAGGGAAGCCCATGGACTTTTATCAGTTATTCTCCCACAAAGAATATTTTAAAAGCAGTCCTTTAAAAAATTATGTGGGTTATTTATAACTTCCCGTATTCCTTGCATCTTAATGGCAACACGTTATATGATATTTTATAACCCCTGTAATTTCCAGTATCAGTCTGCAAGTCTGCATTTCTTTCTTTGTTGACTCATATATTTGCAAATTATTTATTCATCCCAAGATACACCAATGCAGTTGAAAGAAAAGAATCATGTCATAAATCTCTCCTTTTTCTCTCCATGTCTGAAATTAGAGTAGTACCAAAGTTTTAGAATAATTTTTAAAAATACTGAAAGATGATTTCTGTGAATAAGGGTCCACTTTCTTTTATACCTTGCTGATGTTAATTTCACTTCCTCCTCTACTCCAGGCAATGTTTAATTGTGTTGTAAATAAATGTATTCATCATTTTTTGAGAATTCCCATGGAAGATGGGATTTTTCTCATTTGGATTTTTATTTGTTTTTATAAATTTAGTATTTCACATGGATTGTTGTTTCTATAAACTTCCCTAGCCTTTATCTTGTTTGTGTCTTCCTAGAATGACTGGTTTCATTTGATTATTTTAACTTACTATCTGTGCTATTGAAGGTCACCATCCTCAGACTTACTTCCTTGAGAACTTTCCAGTTTCACATTCTGTGTTTATAAGGCTATAACTGACTTTCTAAAATTATCTAATATTACCAGTAAAACACTCAGTTACAGAGTGTTCAAGGAATACTGGGTCTGAGGATTGTTTCTGTGCATAAGGTATTCTTTGGCAGTAAGAATCTGTCAGCACCCTGACGTTGAACTGACTCTAGAACACAAATGAATTAGTCTAACTTGCTATTTATTGTCTTCATAAAAGAGAGCTATATATTTCCTATCAAATACACTAACCTGTATTTGACTATGCTTAGCACTGAGATGACCTCCCTGCATGAAGCTAACATAATTTTCCTGTCACATATGCAGTCTAAGTGTTAATATATGCATGCCAAAATCAAGTCCATTTTCTAATTTGTAACAAACTGCAAATACATAAGTGAGCAGAGCAAAATAAAAACACGTAATTTTAGGATACTAGCTAACTTAATAAACATTAAGGGTCACAACATACATCATAAACTTTCTTTGTGGGAAGCACAAAAATAAAGGCCTGAAAGATGGTAAATTTCACATGGATTCCAAAATTAGTAAATGTTGTCGGACAGCACAAAGAAGGAGCTCATCAGATTCAATCTAACAGTTATTAAGCAACAACCATGCACAAGACGTTGAACAAGAAAATAAAATGAATATAAAGATAAAAAAGAGACTGCTTTTGTTCCTAAGAAAGTTATGGGGAGATACAGAGGTGCATCAATACGTTGGACTGAACATGGTATCATAATGAAATCTAATGTAGAGGAACAAAACAAATGCAATGAAATCAGGGAAAGGGAAAAAATTAATTATGACCTAGAGAATCAGGAGATGGGCGCTCGGATAAGATGCCCATGGGCAGAGATGGAAGAGATAACTCTTTTTAGAGACAGTGGTGTGTGCACAAGAACAGAACTGACAATGTACAGTGTGCATTAAAGAACGATGAGACATCATGAGTGCCTTAGAAAATAGTATTTGAAGGACAGGAGGTTCAGATCAGATTACAAGGAAAAACTTAAATAATACTCAATAATAATATATGAATTTCTACACATAATATGCATTCAAAAGTTTTGGAACAGAAAAGTTAACGGTCAGAATTATGCTTCAAAAATGCCATTCTGGGGTCCTACAGGTGGGCTGAATGAAACAGTGTGGAAAAGAAACGTATTTAAGGGACGATTGGAATAATCTAACTGAAATAATGACAACTGAAATTTACAAAAACAGAAGTTATATTGTAGTCAAAGAATTGATTGATCAGCTGATTTTAAATTGGGAAAGAAGAAGAGGAAATGTTTAAAAGTGACTCTAGAATTTCAAGGCTTAAGGACCATATTGGGCAATTAAGAATTCATGGAACATAACAAGAAAAAACAGCTTTCGCTGAAATTGTTAGTTACCATCTTCTTCTTTCTACTAAAGGCTGAAACTATTAATGCCCCTTCAGTCTCAGTATGCTCATACTACATTACTCCTGGACCAATCCTTACTGTGATGTATTCGCAAATAGCCACATTCTCTAATCTTTACCAATGTCTTCAATGATAGCATTGTCAACCTCATAGAGTCAGGAAACACAGTCTTAGGAATAAATGGTAGTCTCCCATTCTGCTTCTTGAGTTTCATTCGATGCCATTTACTCCAAGTATATAATGCCCCCCCAAAATGCCCATTTTAAAAATCATTAGTTACCACTACCCTTGTCCGGGCTTCTATTTTTTTTTTTTTTTTTTTGCCCTTGTCCTATTCTGTCTAGAATTTGTATTTATTATCAGAAATCCTATGTAGAGTCTTGAACTCAACTTCAGCACCTCGGTGCCATAATACTGTCTTTTCTTACCTCTTATTCTTCTAGAAAATGACTTTTTATCCTATGTTGAATACTATTGACTTTTTCTCATCCCAGTTTCTGAGATTTGCTTACTTTTTTCTAGGTGCTCAATCTGACCTGTTTATTATAGATATCTTTAAAAATAGAAAAATAATAGAGAGATATAAACTATAAATTTTGAATTTGTGTGGCTAGTTTACTTTTCTGGAGTTAGTCTAAGTATCTGTCAGTACCTTACCCATCTTTGTGTGTGGCTATTGTTCTAGGTGCTACATAAAACCTTTTTCCTCCCAGGTACCAGAATATGTCTTGAGATTTTATAGATATCATAGGAAGGATGGTGACTTAATTCGGGGGTATACTGATCCAAAGTAGAGGTAGAACAGTCATAGAGCAATGCCCAACAGGAAGCTGGATTAATGGCAAGAGAGCAATAATTTGAATATTATAAACAAGTCCATTGTTAATGGGCTTAGGTTTCAAGATGTCAGAATTGCCCCATTCATTTAACTCCTTAGCCACCACTGAACTGATTGTACAGGAATTTTTTTAAGTCTTAAAGGTCAATAATATTGGGAGAGAATACAACAGAATATAGGATATTTTGAAAGATGCATAGCAGATGAAAGACTGTTTTACAGCCAAAAGTGTGAATGAAGAAGTGATGGCGAAATACTTGGAAGTTAGTATAAGAAAGAGATTTCTCTTCTGAATGACGCACAGAATTCATGTCACAAAATTTCTAGTCTAAGGCCAGAATACTGGAATTTAACTTCTGACAACACAGAATAGAATTTAGGCTTAGAATTTAGGCTTGTCAGGGAGTAATGCTGAGGAGCAAGCCTATGACAAAAGGGATTAACTGGAGGTCCATATATGCCATATAAGTTAATGGGAATTGCCAGAGAGATTACATATGTCCAAAATAAGATAAAAGACTTAAATGAATAATTCAGGAAGTCTAACAGCCAAGTAATTGAAACTTCCAGAAAGAGAGACCAGAGTAAACAGAGGAAGGGAAATTATCAAAGACACAATACAGGAAATTTCCCCAGAATTGAAGAGCATTAGTCTACATAATAAAAGAGCCCATGGGGTGCCGGGAAAAACATGGAATTACCAGTGTTATGGCACAGCTTTCAAATTTGTCTAGGCTAAAAGGAAGAGGAATAAGCAATAAATAAATATTTTAAAATCTTCCAAAGATTATTAAAATAGAGCACAAAAAAAAAAAAAAATAGAGCACAAATCAAAGAATACGAAAGAATGACATTGAGCTTCTCAATAATAATATTATACCCCAAAGGACAATAAAATTACAATGAAAGGACGATTTATATTAATGACTGAAATATGACTTCCAACCTAGAATTCCATAAGATAGCAAAACTTTTAAACTATGTAAGGACAGAATAGATTTTTCATATACACAGTGACTAAGAAAATTTAATATCTTTGACTAGGGACCTAGTTGAGAAAGGCTTCTCATATTCCAAAGAGGAAGCCAGCTTGATTTCATCTATGGACCTAATCAATGGCATCCCTGCATCCATTCCCTTTGGTGATATCCTCTCAAGAAGAGTCTTCACTTTGTCATGTGACTTGTTTTGAACAGTGGGATAATAGTAAACTTGATGAAAGCAGGGATTTGAAAGAGTGCTTGCACATTAGCTTCCCTTTGGGTTCTATAAATTGCCCTGAGACCATGTCAAGAGAACAGGGTTAGTCTGCTGGAGAACTGTGAGAGACTTGTGTATGTGGGAAACCTGTGAAGGGTAGTTGAGTCAACCATACTAGCTGAGACCCTACTAGACCAGCATGCCCCAAGCTGACCTAGACAACTAAACATAAATATATGAGTGAGCTCAGCCAAGATCAGCAAAGTCCCACCCAGTCAGCAGACACCCCACCCCTCCCCGCCTTAAGAAAAATTTCATTAAGTATCTTTTGGCTTTTTATTTTAAACCACTAAACCACTAAATATATATAACTAAGATATGGCCAACTAACAGAAATAAAATCTAAAATGGGTTAATTTGGGCAGAGTAGGACTGAGGGGTGCAGTGTATATGCTTGGTCTCATTATAGCCTTTTAGTAGCAAGTAATTTTTTTAAATAATGAGCATGTTTTAAATTTTTTTAAATGATGACTAATAGGGCTCTACATAAATAGTTCTGTGCCAAAGGAGTTTCAATGTTTATGTTGTTGCTGTTTTGTTTGATTTTAATGAGAGAGAAAAAGTAAAAATCGAGGAATACACTTGGGTTGGGGGAATATGAATGCTGTCTTCTAGCCTGAAAACATGAAGATCTAGAATAATAAGTAGCTGACAAGAACCTAGAAACCTTAGGAATAGAGATAGGTTTCTGTTGAGGCAAGACTGAAATTGATGTAGTTTGTTTTCTAAGGAACAGAGCTTCCTGGGGAGCACAGACCATTGTAAGTAAAGGAGTTCTGGAGGCAGAAGGTGACAGTAAGGGACTGTATTTTTGCCTTTGATTGAGAAACTAGGCATAAAAGGTACAGACCAACTTAAAAACTTTGAATACATCTCTGTTTAAAATATTTTTTGGTGTGAGAATTGCTTGAAAACCGCAGGTTTTTTCTGGGCCTGAACTTCTGCGGAAATTTAATAAAGAGTTCACATGCAAATGTAAAATGCAGCTCAGACTCTAATTTCAGTATCCCATATACAGAAATACCTGATTCTAAATTAATAAGCTGGTGTTTGTACAAGAATGCATGGATTACAGCTGTTAGCCAAGGAAATACTTCTGTCAAGATAGTGAAAATAGAAGCTTTTCCTTTATCTGAGGAGTATGCGGGGTGAAAATACATGACCGGAAATTCCAACGTATCATTTAAAAAGACAGTTAGGTTTCAAAGTCTCATTTAACTAGAGGACAAAACTTTTAAATATAGTGTGATATAAATGTGCCCAAGTAATCACTGTGCTTTGATGGAGCAAAGGTTATCATTCAAAGTAAACCCGTTTCTTCTTCTGTATGGAACAGACATTGCAAGAGATAAATAAGCTAACAACACAGTCATTAAGCGAGGATAAAAATGCTCAGTGATTCTGTATTTAACAAGAATATATTAATAATAACTTCAAGTGTATCAGCCCCCCCATAATCTCCTTCGGTCTCCCTCAAGCACACAAAGAAGCCTTCCAACTCAGTAAGCACAGAAACATACAAGATCAAGACAAATCAACTAATCTCTGCTGTCCATATTCCCACCCTAAGTACCCACATAGACATTGTTGAATAAAGAGTGATTTCTCTGCTAACCCCCACCCGTTTCCAATCACACTGGGAGCCCCAGACCCCTGTATGCATGTATGTATCTATGTATTAAAAACCACTAGTAATCTCTCTCATCTTTAATTTACCCAAATACGATAGTTCAAATAACTCAAATTGATCTGATATAAATTCTTAAAATAGCCAATGTTCTTCAACAAATAACACTTTGACAATATGGTATCATCTAGTTAAATAAAGAGAGATTTAAAGCAATGTGAATGATTGCACTGCTTTGTAATATATATCTGCTAACTTGTGATTTCCTATGAGAGCAAGATAAAGAACCAGGAAGATTTGTTTTCTTAGGTGGATGTTTAATGAGATCCTTCCTCCTGCAAGTTGCAGTGGATGCTAGAGACTGAATTCAACTAACATGTGTATTACCTAGTACTGAAAGAAAATAAAAGATGGTCTCTAGCGCTACATATATTAAAGGCGGAATTGAAAATATTCTTTTGTTGCGAGAATGTTGAAAATGGTGCCCATAAGAACTCAGGCTGAAAGTCACCAGAAGTCAGGTTCAAATATATATGAAAATGCAGAACCAATAATTTCTGTTAATGAGATTGGAAAACCAGGGCTCATTTAGGTTGACAATTATTCATGGATGTGGAATATGGAAGAGAGAAGGTAGTCTATTATCTAATCACATGACCTGAGTAGAGTTAAGAAGTAACAGATGACCTGGGACACTTCTCAAACCATCAAAACTCAAGTAAGAAGTATATAAATTTTAATATAAAATATAAAAGAGTGAAAAATTGTGATGTCCTATTTTTGCTTCTGAGATAAGAATAATACACAAATCTCAATTTTGCTTAACATATATTTGAACTTAACATGAGTGAGAAGTTTCAATAATGACTATGCTGGGAATTTTTGTTTTTGCCTAATTACATGCATGGCCATAAAGCATAAGTGAATCATTATCACATGATCATGTAAAGGACCTCCTGAAGATCCTTGTTTTCTTGTATATTTATTTTCCTGGATATAATCACCATTGTTGGATAGTTCAAGCTCTGGATTTCCACACTTTAAAATGCTCAAGAGCTGCTGATATACTGTTGTTTAATCACAACCTATTTCTAAATGACTTCATAAAAGAATTGACCAAAGAGAACCCTAGTAAGACATGGCTTAATAATTTTAGGTAAAACTTGGACTTGGTTGCCCTTCTTAATCATAATGGCAAAATGCTCAGATTTTCTTTTCAAGGACTAGTTAAAATATTTTTTAAATTGGCAAGGGTGGAAGAGGGAACCGCCATTGTGCTTGGCTTTGTGAGTGTGTGTGCATGTGTATGTGGGGAGAGGTTGTCAAATGAGAACACGGGAAGCGAAACTGAGCTTTTGTCTTACAATATACTCTTACCCTAAAAGAGGGGCATTTTTGCACCAAAAGTAACAAAACATATATACTGTATAAGAGTATATGAGAATATATATTTATATGTATACATACATAGAGCATATTTAGTAATTTCAACGAATACATGTAACTTAATTTTAAATGCCCCATATTGTTCTTATTTTTCTAATTTCACCATAGACCAGTGAATACCTGGTCTACACAGTGATGAAGAAGCAAATGCAGGTAAATGACCATGTTTGCACTAGTCTTATCACCACTGACACAGAGTAATAGCCCCATTGGCAAATGACTATACCCTGAGTAGATACTACAGTTCCATCAAAGAGTGATACTGTCACATTGCACAGGTAGAACTTGTCACCAACTAGTCTGATATGTGGATATATTACATATATGATCTTATTTTGAAAAAAAGGAAAAAGAAAAACCTTGTACGGTCTGATATGATAATGAGAATGAAGTAGTGAAGATGATTATGATGGGAGAAGTGGCAGAAATATCACACAAGGAATACTCAAAAGCATTGGCTTATACTCTAAAGCACTAGTCTTTAACACACTATTTAAAAATACATCCAAAGAGGCCCTTATCTCTGAGAATGCTATCTTAATTTCTATTAGGAATTCCAGACTTGCTATCCTCTGTTTTTCACATATTGAGATCAAAAGTCTGGGAACTGCGTGAACTACCAAACATCTATGTTCTCATAGAGTTCAATGACAGAAGAGGAATTCTGCCATTTCCTCTCAGCTTGAACAACTTAGGGTCAAAGGAAAAAGCTAAAGGAACTAATTTATATGAGATTATTTCATTAAAAAGTCTAACTTGTCCACAGTTGAACACTGACAATTTTTAAAATGATTAAATCCTGATTAAAATGTGGGGCTTTTCATGTGTGCATGAATGTATCCCTCTTCTTCCTTATCTAGATTTATTTGCTATTTTCAATCATGGGTTATGGATAGAGAGATTTTAAAATATTGTATCATTTGTTTCTTTTTATCAAAGGGGATGTATTCACCAAGACATTTCCCTAGGAGGAGAAAAATTAGCGAGCCCATATGAGAGAGGGAAGAGTCTACAAAGGAGCATTTTAATCATTCATCAGAAATTGGAAACCGTTCTTTCTCTTGCAGTCTTAGGATGTATCATTTTCTAGGCTTAATTAATTAAGTTTTCTCTACCAAAAAAAAGATAAAATTGACAACACAAGAATCTGTAGAAAACTAGTCAGATTTTTTTCTCTGAATTGCTTTTTTTCTATCTTGCTCTCAAAATATATTCCTCCTGCCTTAGTTGACTCTTAATGGAGAGCATGGAGCACAATATGTTTTCACAATAGCAGTGTTTACAGAATAAATTGCTCCATTTCTGCAGCTGGAAATAAGAGTTCAGATTCTAAATGTCAGGAAACGTATAAAGTGAAGGCACTTTTAAAAATTCAGCGTTTTTTTTTAAAAATATATATTCAGTAATCTCATGATTTTTTCTCATTTTCCCTACTACTCCCTTTCAACTCTACATATTTTTAAATACTCCAATAGACCAATTAAGAATATATAAAGGCAGGTATAGATATGTGCATTTAGACAAAATAGCTGATAAAGTGATATGTATTTAAATTATGAGATAGCATAATCAGGATAATACCCAAGGAACCTCAAAAATACTTTCAGCAGTAAAAGTATTTAATATTAATATCACTGCTTAGAAACCAGAAGCCAGTGACGTCAAAATGATTAGCACTGTTAGTATAAAATTGTCAATGTAAGCTATTTACCATATATCAAGTATAGTAAATAGATTTAAGGTAATGCAATAACTAACGTGGCTGCCTAGAGTTAAAATGGGATGTGAAGCTGTCCTCTTTTTTTTTTAATTAATGAGCATTAAGATTGATAAGGAGTACTTGCTATAACAGAGAATAGCACTTCTGCTTCAGATTTGTCATTCCTAATATAAAGTTCAGTTTAGAATGATTTATTATATAGAGAGTAAGCTATCTATGATCAGTTTCTATTAAAAAGGTTTCTGTATTTGCCACAATATTTATTTCCAATGCCTTCCTTTCACTGGTGATTTTCTCTGTGCCTTCAAATATTTGTTGATTCAACTCAAGGAAAAACTTCATTCACCTGAATCTATAGCCCCGTCTTCGAACTTCTGTCTCCATCTTAACCATTCTCTGCAGCTCTCCATCAGGTACATCTAATGCAATTTTTCTTTGACATCATGAAGACTCTACATATTCACTGCCATGTTTATCCCCTTCCCAACCTTGTATGAAATTCATCCTTTTTCCTACATAGCTTAGACGCTAAGAGCTCTCATTTCAAACATGATTATGCCACAAGAACAGAGATTATCAGGAAAGTCAGCTGCCTTCCCCATGATTCTGTCCCTTCCCCCAATTTCGATATTTTGTTCCTTTATATACATCCTTACTTACATCTTGCTCTTCTGACCCAGAAGAGAACACATCTGTCTTATTCTTCACAGCCTGTTTCCTGACTATGTTTCAAATGCCATCCCCTCCCACTTCTCCATGACCGTGTCCCATAAATTTCCCCACTCTTCCTTGTCTCCATCTCTACCAATATATTGCCCTCAGCAAATAAACACTCTTAAATCGAATCCCTCTTAAAAATCACAGCAACAACCACAGAAGTAGCTCCCTAGACTATAAATTTCACTCTAGTTATAAGCCTCTCTCTCTCCTTTTTCAGGCAAACTTTTCCAAAGTAGAGTTCACATTCTCCGATTCACAAAAGAGGCAGTGCATCCCAGGGTCTGACAATAATGAGCCCTGAAGTCGGTGTAGGCTGAAATCCTGTGTGACTTATTCCTTGCGATGTACCATTGGGCAAGTTATTTAAACTGTCATTGAAATTTTCTGTATTCGTAAAAAGAGATAATATATGCTCAATATGGGTATGTGAGGACTAAATTATTTAAATTATGCAAGGAATTTAGTATACAAGAGTGATAGCTTTTGTATTGTCCAGTTGATTCTTCTGTATCTTTTCCCACACCTTTTGTCCACTCCCAGTAGTACCTCAAGTCTTAAGACTTTCATCATTTCTCACCTAGATTACTCAGCAACTTCTTAATTTGTTTTATTGCCTATTACCAACTTGCTCTACCCCATTTTTGTCACCCAACTACAAGAGTGCTTATTATTTTCACAGGAAATCTTCCCTTGTTACTGCCTGGTCAACACTTTTAAAGGATTCTCATTACCAAGCAGTGTTCCAAAAAGTTTTATCTAATTATTTGCATTAGAATCACCTGGGATGTTGGCTAAAAATGAGTATGTCAAAGCCCTACCTTCTGAATCAGAAGCTTTAGACAATTATATACCACTGCATTGTAGGCAGTGCATTGCCATTTATTTTGCATTAAATATAAGGCCTATAATAATTGCACATGATCCTGCATCATACTGAACTTTTATTGAATTTTCCCAGACATGGACCGTTTTCTCATATTGTATTGCCTTTGTATATGACTCTCCAGAAACCTGGAATATTTCCACATTAATTAATTCTTCAAGACTCCCCTGCTTCAAGAAGTTTCCATTGACTATCAACTTCCATCTCTCCTCCCTCACGCTTATATGGGTTTAATGCCCTTACTGCCACTTATGTTTATACTATCTATCATTATACGTACCTCACTTTAATGTCTTTCCCATCAAATTGTAATTTTCTTCAAGAAAGAAAAAGACTTTTATCTCTGCATCCTAAGCACTTAGCACATTGTATTGTTCATAATAAGGACTGTACATTGTCTTGTCTCTCCATCATTAACCTAGTTATCTATCCATCTACTTATTTATCTATGTATTTATTTATTTGTAAATACATTTATTTCTTTATCTGTTCATGGATTTATTACAGCAAGCATCAATTAGTTCATTCAATTACATAAAATATAAAATAAATTTATCAGCTATGTAAAGGGAATAAACAAAGAAAGTGAGACAACTTTATCATAGAAGAAAATGGATATCCAAACCTACCCTAATGACTTATACACCTACCTACATTACGACAAATGAGATTTGTCCTTTACACAATAGCCATTGTCCATTAAAAAGTCAACATCATCAAATTCAGTGAGAATTCTCCTGGAGTTCAGAAATACTGAAATTAATAAAGAACACCGTCTTCAATAACATTGTTGCTAAGCCTATGCTATGCTTTAACAGAACCCCAGCTATTTATATTACACAGCAGTTAGATAGAGCCATCTGATTGAGTTCTGTCCAAAGTAATATGGAAAGAAGTAAGGTTTATCTAATCTAGGTATGGCCTCTAACATACTTTTCATGAGACCTCCCATGCTCTCCCCGCTCCCTCTTCTCTAGTCCAGATGGGGGGCATCCAGTGGGGGGGCTCTGAGGCTCTCACAGTGAGAAAGTCACTGGACAGAATGACCTTGAGTCTCTCAATAACCAAATAGAAGGCTGCCCAACTAGACTGAGATGGAAGACATAAGTAAGCTTCTATTGCGTTCAGTAACCAAAAACTGTTTTGTTTTGTTTTTAATTTTATAACAATTAGCCAATTTTAGCTCAAAAAAATTGTCACGGTTGATCCCTCAATGAGCTAGTTCCTCAGGATTTTTGTTTTCATAATTACTTTAGCCATAAGATAATGGCCCCCCAAAAATGCATTTTTTTCTGAAGTACAAATACAATTACTAGGTACACAGATTTCTGGTGATCTGGTGCAATCTAAGAATATACTTTAAATGTATGGATGACTTCATGGACTGACTATATATTTTTAAAGTAATCCTCACTCGATATTATGTTTTTTATCCTGGCTTTTGATAAATAGTCTAGAACTGTGAAGTAGTGGGTGCTTCTTAAGTTTAAATAAACGAGTGAATTAATTTAATACATCTCAATTATTTCCCCTGTGGCTCTAGTTAAGAGAATAAAGAAAAAAATTACGGAGAATAGAATAGAGGTCAAAACTTCCATATATGAAGACAAAGCACCTACTTTAAACTGATTTAAGAACAGAATTTCAGGAATGGTTTTTCTATTTAAAGCTCTAGCATTAATCTTTCTGCTAATGCTAATTCTTTTTTTTTTTTTGGCTGTGTTGGGTCTTCATTGCTGCACGCCGGCTTTTTCTAGTTGTGGTGAGCGGGGGCTACTCTTCGTTGCGGTGCATGGGCTTCTCATTGCGGTGGCTTCTCTTGTTGCAGAGCATGGGCTCTAGGCCGGCACCCTTCACTAGTTGCAGCACACAGGCTCAGTAGTTGTGGCTCACGGGCCCTAGAGTGCGTGGGCTTCAGTAGTTGAGGCATGTGGGCTCAGTAGTTGCGGAGTGCGGGCTCTAGGGTGCACAGGCTTCAGTAGTTGTGGCTCACGGGCTCTAGAGCACAGGCTCAGTAGTTGTGGTGCACAGGCTTAGTCTGTGGCATGTGGGATCTTCCTGGACCAGGGATTGAACCCATGTCCCCTGCATTGGCAGGTGGATTCTTAACCACTGCGCCACCAGGGAAGTCCCTCTGCTAATTCTAATTCCAACTATATCCTTGGTGTAAGCTCTGAAATGCCCTGAGGATATAGAGTGACATTAAATGCAAATCTAGCTGGTGACTGGTGAAAATCAGGTTTCTCTTACACTAGTAATCCTAACAGTATTATAGATATTTAAATACTGGTTAAAAATCATAGAAACATCAATATCTTTATGTTACCTTTGTCTAAGATAGTTTTACAAGGTGATTTGTATGTTTTCAAAGATACTGGTAACTGAAAACAAATATAGAGACACACTTCTCAAATATTCAATGTAAATGGGTACAAATCACAACTGAAGTCACCGATAGGTAATTCTTTCAAGGATCAGTGATTGAGCTCAATATGGATGGGTATGGACGAAATTTTATATTCTTATTCAAAGCATTTTCACCACAACCATCACGTCTTTGACCAAAGTTAATGCTGTAATCCTCTCACAATTCTGATTTTCTCATGATATTTTGAGCACTTCCGGCTTATGGTTAATAATCTGGAGTGTGTGATAAGAAATTCTTCCCAGTGTTTTCCCCCTATTTTCCAGCCAAGGAAGGGTGTAGGCATGTGAAAATAAAAACTAATGGGGAAATGAATGCTAATAAATATTTGCTATGTTTTGAGTAAAGGACTGGGTCAATTTTCAGGTCCTTTTATGTAAATCTCTCCTTATATTTGAAAAATTCAACCGCAAGAAAGGGTATGGAATTACAATATAAAATGCAAGTTTACATGACAGGACCTGAGATTCTAGCATCATCTTCATCTACCAAAATGAAAAAAAAAATAGCTTTTTTTCTGTTAAAAAAACATTATAGCTTCAATTACTTAACTAGGTCGTATTTAAGTTGTGTATATAAAGTTGCGAAAGTAGTTTCCATAAACCATGCATAGAAAGCAGTCTTTTTACCTTAGTCTCACTGCCCTTGCCTAAGGGAATAAAAACACAGCTACAAGTCATCCTACCTTTTGTCCATTTTAAGTACCAGGTATGGTCATTACTTCACCAGTCTTTCTCTCATTTGCATGCATCTCAGCCTCCATTTCATTAAGCTGTCAGTGTCAGGCTGAAAGGAACTTTTCCTTATCTCTGCTGATAGATAGCAGTGAAGCTTGTTCCCTTGTGTCTGCATCTTTCAGTGAAAAAGCAAGATTGGGAAACAGATTTATAACAATACATGGATGCACTGAATTAGAAAAGACAGTTTCAGAGCAATGACATGCTTTTTTTCTCCTCTGGAGCACACTCCACTGAGATATGTCAAATACACCGTATTAAAGCTTTACACGTTTTGAAACCTTTTCCAACCTCTTTCTTTTGTTTTTGTTGCTGATGTTCTTTTCACTTTTCCTTGTGTTGTTTTGTTTATATTTCCTCTAAATTAGGAACACCCTTTCTAGATTGCTATATTGGGAAGAGGGATATAAGTGATAGTTTCCCCTCTTACCTTCTGTGCCTAATTGTTAAAAGGGGATCAGCAACTACATTTCTTAAAGAAAAACCTTACAAAAAAAGTAAATCTGTCACATCAGCAGAGCAGCCCACATCCGTCAATGAAGGATGAAGTTCTCCCCATTTATCATAAAGAGCCACTGCTGGAATAAAGATGCTTTGAAAGTCATTTCTAAGGTGAACTTATTCCCTTACTTAAAGGAAATGAAAATAAATTCAGTAGCTTTATTTTAAGTTTTTAATCATTTAAAAAAATATTTATTTATTTATTTATCTGGCTGCGTCGGGTCTTAGTTGCAGCACACAGGATCTTTGTTGCCACGTGCGGGATCTCTACTTGCGGCATGCAAACTCTTAATTGAGGCATGTGGGATCTAGTTCCCTGACCAGGGATCGAACCTGGGCACCCTGCATTGGGAGTGTGGAGTCTGACCCACTGGACCACCAGGGAAGTTCCAAGTTTTTAATCTTTATAGCCAGCATAAGGAAATAATGTGACTCATGACAAAATTGTATGTAATGTTACCTGAGTCCACAAGTTCTGTCCATGTATCAGGGTTATTCAATCCTTATATGTAATTAATGAGACAATAAGTGCTATATTTTCAGATTTTATTTACAGATACTGTATTTTCCTAAGCAAGATCAAACTAGGTAATAAGTTTGTATGTGTTGTCTGGGAATTTTCCTGAGTCCAATATTCCCTCTAATATATGGACCTTTTCTATCAAATCCCAGAAACACAGTGCATGCAGGCTGTTTATCCACTCGCACTATGGAGCACTGTTAAATTGAAAGGGAGCACAGAGAGTTACAGCATTCAGATGGCTGTTCGGTTGATAATGGACCTCCTGTAATATTCATTGTAGACCTGATGCATATTGAAATAATGCAACAACTGTCATGAAATTCACCACTCCTAACTCTCTGTTACTCCTCTGAACTCAAGCACATTCATTCTGAAACACTTATGAGAAGTCCACTGTGTTTAGGAATGTGGTAGGTGCCAGGAATACACCAGTCAACAACACAGAGCTTACCCTACCTTGAGGAACCTTACGGTGGTCTAATTTGAGATGAAAAGTATATGTAGGTTATTACAAAATAATGTGACTTTAATGTGATAATGATATGTATAGATAGATATGAGAATATATATGAAAATGCATTTTGCGCTGGGATTTCTGGGAAGCTTTCTGGGAGAAAATGATGGATAACCTGATTGCTAAGCAATGAGTAAGAATTAGGAAAGTGAAAAGATAACACAAGAAAGAACCAAAAACATGACTGAAACTCAAATCTAACATAACTGTTGTGTAACTGTGCTAAGTACAACGCTTCCACATTTATTCTTCTAACAGTCTTACACAGTAAGAACACTTAGATCCTGATTATAGGTAAGAAAACTAAGGCTCAGAGATATAAACAGATTATTTATGGTCACACAGCTAATAAGTGGAATATCCATCTGATGAAGACATTTCTCCTCCATTGGATTGTAATTTCCAGGAATGACAGAACCACCATACACAGTGTGCACTCAATTTTTGATTGTTAAAATTAATGAATGTGTGAATGATTCCAATGTCATCCACTTATTTTTATAGTATGTTTTTATTTTACTAGGCGGAGAAAACAGTTTGTATAAATGCCTGGAGGCCAGGTAAAATATGACTGATGCTTTTAGAGATCTGAAAGTGCACTAGCCTAACCAAAACTTTTATTTCTTATTTAAAAATTCCCAAATGTAATACAACACTTTGTTTTCTCTAAAATTTTATCTGCATGGCATGGTAAGACAGCAGCCTGTTACATATTATTAGGTGTCTCCCTGTAAATGTGATTTAAAAAGTAAAAAGTTAGATTTGAGTTTCAGGGGAGACATTTACTTGACGTGCGGTCATGGAGAAATAAAAATATGAACGTTTTCCCATGTGTAAAATGCCATAAAAATGATACCTTTCCACCAGCTTACTGTAAGGTTTAAATTGAACTGGTATATATGGTATCTATCACAGTACCTGTGACACTGAGTACTCAGTAAATGTTAGTATCCTTTCCCTTGCCCAGTTTTTTAATTGAATGTATTACCTTTTGTGAGTTGCTACTATTTTGTTATATCAATCTGAAAATCAGGTTTTTCTCACCTATACAATCGTTAATATAAAGCCTAATTTTTTGGTGGTAGAAAATACATTATAAAGAATCATTCTTTATAGTACGTTCAATTTAACATTAACATTGTTACCTAATCATTTATTTATTTGTGATTTATTTGAAGGGAAGCTCCAAATGTTAGTTCATGTTTCTTTGGAAAACAAAGACCACAAACGACAAACTATACAGCCTCTGTGTGTCATTTAGTCAACAACTATATGTCATGCCTAATTTGTACAGGGCACTATACAAGGTGCCCCAAGGCATAAAACTAGGAGTGAGCCTATAGCCTATCAGGGGCCCATGATAACTAGGGTAGTGTTCGAAAGAAACGA
Source organism: Balaenoptera acutorostrata (assembly GCF_949987535.1). Lineage (NCBI taxonomy): Eukaryota > Metazoa > Chordata > Mammalia > Artiodactyla > Balaenopteridae > Balaenoptera > Balaenoptera acutorostrata. The sequence goes on along the minus strand of NC_080068.1, from coordinate 137,799,997 downwards.
TAAGGGAAGGAAGGGAAAGATACTCTGACATTTATAACAATATTATTTAAATACTGACTTGCTGTGGTTGGTTTGAGAGAGTAAGAAATTAAATATGACTGAGGTTTTACACCTGAGACTATAAAAATGGGGGGATCGTTAGTGGAGAGAGGGAATTGAGAGGATGAAAGATTTTAGGGAGAATGCTCAGCTTACTTCTGTTCACCTTGGACTATCCGTATGGGATAAGTGATGTAAACTGCACCGAAACCCATCTGGAGTTTGATCTAGAAATGAGAATTTCAAAGCTGCTTGCAAACTGATTAAATGGCAAAAGGAATTCCCAGGGAAGAAAACAGATAATTGATTAATAGCTAGCTAGCTAGCTAGCTAGCTAGATGATAGGCAGGTAAATAAATTTTTAAAAGCCAAAGATAGAACCTAAACTGGAGGAATATTTGTACTTTGAAGGAAGAAGCCTAAAGAGAAGACAGCAAAGGAAAAAGTGAAGGGTTAATAAGGAAAAAAACAAAGAAAGAAAGAAAGAGAGGTAGGAGGGAGGGAGAGAGGGAGGGAGGGAGGGAGGAAGAAAGGGAGAGAGAAGAGATGAGAAGGGTCAAAAAGAAAGGATTGTTATTAGAGTTTAAGGTGGTAGAAAATTCTAAGTTAAAAACTAAAAAGGGACCACTGGATTTGGCAAACATATTTTTGTTCATTATATCGTACTCAATTTTTCCTGCTTACCTAGAACTATTTAAATTATTAAACATACCAGCGTAAGGGAGATTCAGAGACATTTGCAAATGGCAAAGAGTAAATAATCTTCTTTATTAGAGGTTTTTTGGCTTGTTTATTTCACATCTCCTAATTAGAGAGAGATTATTAGAGCAGATCCTACTTACTCTCATTGATCTGACTTTTGAAAACTTAGAAAAAACTTTAGAGAATATGTAGAACAGTAAGTTCTTTGGTAGTAAGAATTCACTGACATTTTTATATTAATTTATTATGGATCACATATTTTTATTACAATATTTTTTCAACTTCATATTTTAAGATACAGTAGAAAGAAAGAGTAGTAAGACAGCACAAAATCAGGAGAAACTCTCTTAGTTAAAACTACAATGTTACTCATTGTTAAAACTTTTAATACATCTCCTCATAATTAAACCTGCTAGCCAAGGTAAGATTTTTTCCTCTTGCTGTTGTAAAGAATCAAGGTTTATGTAAACTTGATCAGTGATCACAAATTATCTCATTCTATTCTATTACTTTGGTTGCTTAGCAAGATTTTTCTTCCCACGAAATTAAGTTTTTCAAATTTTCCAAAGGTCTCCCCAAAATTCTTTCTTTCAGGAAATTATTGTTTTTAATTTGTTGCTCCTGCACTATTAATGCTTGAGGACTAATTCAGATAAGCAGTTTAGAAGAATAGATTTTTTTAGCTAAGTATTTTTGAAAATTATGGTTTATTTTAACTATAATCCTTTGGTTTATATGGAAACTTCCATTGGTATGAATTATGATAATTCCAGTTGTTCTCACTGCTAAATTATAAGAATTCTTAAAAAAAATTGTTTCAGCTAATGTTGGCAAACTAAGAATTGACGTCTTCTACAATCCAGAATACGTACACAGGTGACTGATATATTTAAAATGAAGAAATGTACCTTTAGTATTAGGGATGTTTGTTTATTCTATGCAAACATCAGAGGCAATATACACATAACCACCACAGCCTATATAAATTAAAAATAGCAATGGCTGCAATGGTTTGATGAAGAACCGAATGCATTGTTCTTTCATCTCTCGTTTAGTATCACTGAGTAAGTAACGGAGCATAACTAGTTGATATACTTCCTTGTCTCATGGCTAAGTTCAACCCAAGTTGAGCAGATTTCCTAGAGGCTGAACCAGTTTTGTCACCGTCCAGGCTCAAAAGGTAGGCCAGATTGACCTGGATCTACCTTTCTAGGATGTGTAAACCCAGATCTGCTTATTCTGGATGTCTTAGAATGGCTGGCACGTTTCCCTCAGTAAGTCACTGAAAGGACACTGTGTCACATCATGGCCATTAAGTGCTCTTTCTTCTTTTCTGAGCTTTAATTTTGGGGAGTCATGCCTCTTCTTCCACTCCATGTGGTTCTCCTAGGATTAGAACACAAGGATATACCTACTTTGCCTACTACTGAGGTGGGTTTATATCCTGAGGTGGGGCAAAAAAATAATTTGAGAAGACTTATATGTACCCTGTGAGAGAGAGAGAGAGCTCCTTTATTTACCCTGAGATCAGTAACTATGAGCTTGGATTGGCTAGTGATCATATTGATACCAATTATAGAGATACTGTCTGAAAATGAAGCCAACAGAGAACATAAAGAGAGACTGAGAGAGAGAGAGAGAGAGAGAGAGGTGGGGTGGCGGGGGGAGAGAAAAGGTAGCCAATAGTGTTTAAACCTCAGATTCTAGCTTAAGCATCATCCCTTGGCTTTCTCAGATACAAGAACTAAGAAATTACATTTTAGTCTAAAGTACTTGGAGTTGAATACACAAAACTTGCAGTTGAAAAACTCCTGCCTTATTTCAAGCATATTAGATTTAGTTTGAATTTTTCTTAGAAACCTTGTTGTATAAGAAGAAAAGGGAACATGATACTGAGCCATTATTCTGAAAATCCTCTGAAAGTCCAGAATGAGTATCATTTGGTAGGTATTCATTTACTCGCTGACTTTTTATTGAGTGTCTATTTTGTGCCAGGCATTGTTCTAGGAAATATAAGTATGGTTATGCCCTAGATAAAGATTCTTAAACCTCTAGTGTGGAGTGGTACACATTAAACACATACATAAATAATTTCAAGTAGTAATAAATGCTACAAAGAAAAATAACAACAACAGCTAATGGGCTATTAAGGGAAGGATAGTTAGGGAAAGCTTCTTTAAACAGAATTTTGAATGATGAGGCAGCTTAACACACCATGAGCAGGGATAACACAAAAATGTAATGAGCTGTCTTGTTCAAAACACTTAAAGAAGGCCAGTACATAGAGAAGCAGTGAGTGAGGGGGAGAGCAGTCGGGGGTGATGTCAAGTGCTAGGGTCCTGTTGGCCAACCTAATGAGTGCGTATTTATTCTCATTTTAAAGGAAAATAGTTGGAACATTTTGAATAATACAGTGTTATGATATGTATTTTTTAATTACTACTAACTGTTCTGTGGAGAATATATCAAGAGAGAAAGGGTGAAGCAAGAAGACCAATGAGAACACTGTGTTGCAGCATGGGAAATAAAAACAGTACATGGGCTAAGGTAGCAATGGATATAATAATAAATGATGGGCTTAACTATGTATTTTGGAAAATAAAACTGACCAGTGGTTGGGGAGTGCTGGGAGAGGGGGTGGTCCATAACAAGAGAAAGATCAGGGATGAAACTTACATGCTAAGAGGAAGGAGAAGATTGTATCCCTCGACTGCCCTTGTATTCTCAGGATTAGAGATTCTTCTGGCTTACAAAAAGAAATAGCCATAGTGGTTTAAGTTTTGCTCTGAGTTCAGAAATGGCTGATTTCAATTCTTAACTCTACCATTTCTTAGATTTGTGACTCTTTATTCATTCATTCAACACTCAGGCATACATTTGTTTCTGTTGGCAGGCTAAGCGTTGGAGAGGCAAAACTGACAAAGACAGATCTTCTTTTAAATCGTAGCAGAGAGGCAGGCAAATGCCAAGTAAACAAATACATAGATAAAATAGTTAGACATCATAGATAAGTGCTATACAGGAAATAAAGAAGGAGTAGAGGAAACTGGCTTTAGATAACATGGTAACCACAAAAGGCCTCTCAGATGAGGTAATATCTGTGATGAGATCCCACTGTTGGGAGGAAACAAATCAAGCAGAGATTGAGGGAGGAATGGTCAAGGAGTAGGATACCCTACAAAAAGGCCTTGTGGCTTCAGTTTCTTCATCTGTTAGAGAAGGATGATCATCTTTGTACGCATTTTTGAAAATTAAATAATAGAAAGCATAGGCAGGACTCAGTACAGTTCTGGAGGTGCAGTAAACATTAAATAAAGGATATAAAACTCTCCTAAATAATAGAATTGTTAAAATAGGAAGTTAGTATTGCATTGGTGTTGTGAGCACCGGTTTGATTTTAGACCAGTGGATTTTATGAAATACACATCTTCCATACACAAGCTTTATCATCTTAGGCAAACTGTTTTTTAAGATCATAGAATATCAGAATGGGATCAGTCCTGGGAGACCAGCCTCCCGGGAAGGTTAGACAAGGACAGAGACAATCTGGAGAACCAAAAGAAAACAAGCAGCACAAGGTCATTATGTCACCTCTACAGATGAAGGGGCTGTGGTGAGAGAGTTCGCGTAATTACTGAGTCCTAGAGGCAGAATCTGAATCCAAAGACTACAACAGATAACCTCTCATTGCCTGTGTATCTTGACATGTTAAATTCTCCTTTAAAGCTGAGAACTATATAGATGACCCCGTATCCATTAGAAAACTTAGAAAGTTTTTCCATGCTTTAAGACAGAAGTTCACAACCCGGGATAGGGGCTCAGAGGGGTCTCCCAGGGGACATTTGGCAATATGTAAAGACATATTTAGTTGTCATGGTGAGGGTGAGGAGGGGAAGGGTTGCCATTGGCATCTAGTGAGTAGAGGCCAGGGATACTGCTAAACATCCTACAATACTCAGGACAGCTCCCTGCAACAAAGAACTATCCTGCTCGATATGTCACTAGTGCTGAGGTTAAGAACTCCAGGGTTAAGATAATTAAGAGGTACGTATTCTATTAATTATGGAAGAGGTGGTATATAAAACAACAACAAAATTATAAGTATACTTAAGTGGGTGAGATAAAAGGATTTGGGAAGGACCTACTGTATAGCTCAGGGAACTATACTCAATATCTTGTAATAATCTATAATGGAAAAGAATCTGAAAATGAATATATATATATGTATAACTGAATCACTTCACTGTACACTTGGAACTAACACAACATTGTAAATTAACTATACTTCAATTAAAAAAAAAAAAGATCCAGGAATATACAGAAAGTAATTTCCTAAACCACAATAGATAAGAGTTTTTTTGCTTTCTCTGGAAACTGTAATCTATAAGAATGGCATGAGGGATGGCCTCTATAAATAACTGTTTTTTGATGTAACTCACCCTTGGAAATACGATATTGCTTTTTAGAAGTTACAATATGGAGGAAGGAAATACATTTTAAAACCTAGATATTTTGCAAGCTCAACAGTTCTTATGTATAATTTTTGTAGTATGTGATGACAAGTAAATGAAAGATCAATGAGTTCTCTTTCAGGAATGAAGGGTAAAAATTCAGAAGGCGTATATTAAATCTTATTGATATACATGCTTCTGATGAGGAATTTGAAAAATTTAATAAGTCAAAATCTTGTTTCCATCCTGCAGTGGCTCTTTGTCAGTTTTTTGTGTGTGTGTTTTTTGGGGTTTTTTTTTAGCCATCCAGTAATTGAAAATTCTATACCTTTACATTTTGGCAGGACATCTTTTGGTGTGATCCATCTATTTCAAACATCGTGGGCTAGTAAGAGGACAAGAGGTGGGCAGCAAGAGTTGACTGACTCCACTAAATCTGTGACTCATAAGAATCTATTCGGGTGCCTGACAGAAAGGAGGAAGAGCCCCATTCAAAATGGACATCTTCTCAAGTTGAACTGCGGCATGGTTAAGACCATGAGCTCTGGAGCCAGAATTTCTGTTTTCAAATCCAAGTACAACCTTTTACTATCTGCTTGCCTTTGAGCAAGTTACTTAATAAGAATTCTACCTCATTCTCTTGAACATTAAAAGGGGCGTTAATAATAGTACTTGCTTCATAAAGGTTTGGTAAGGAACAAATTATATAATATGTGTAAAGTTACTAGCAGAAGGTCTAATGTAGTTCCACAAGTGTTATCTTTACATGGAAGTGGGTGATCAGCCAATGAAAAACAAGAGTATTTCAATTTATTCCATTGTAAGACCACATACCCCAAACATAGCTCCTCATATGGATGAATCCAAATTATAGCTATTGAGTACATTATTTTAAGAATAGCTAAACAGAATCTGTGGAGATTTAACAACATATTTATCAACAATGCAAACAGAAATCTTTTCTAACACATGGAACAAAAATAATACCATTAAATGATACTTGTTCTGGGATTTATATAAAAGTTACCTCCAGGACCTAAGGTAATGCGGTCTCAACTTATTTGAAATACAGGGCCCTTAAGAAGAATGATAGATCAGGTAAAAAAGAACAATGGCAAACTCTAACACAGGCCTCTCCTCTGGAGGCTTTCTTTACGTGCCCTGTGAGGGGTTCTTCTTCCTCTGAATAGATGACATGAATTTGCTAAGTAACAAAGAGATGCTTTTTGGAAAGGGATGGGACCTTTCTCAATCACAGGTGGGATAGATTATGCTTTGCACTGTGGAGAAAAAAGCTGTGGGAGAATTAGATCCTGGGACTAAGCCAAGAATCACCTGGGATGGAGAGGGTCAGGCTCTCTTGTCTGTTCTTGAGCTGGGGAGCGATCTCATGTTATTCCTAGCTGAGTTGGGGGAATTGAATATTTAGTGATTCAAGTGCTGATAATTAGCTCTGTCTTACTCTCTCTGCCTTTGGAGAAGAACATGGACAGTCTGTGAACCTCTCACACCAGATCAGGCATCTCCTTTTCATGGCACAGATGGAAAAGAGGAGAGAATTCATTATCTTCCTTTTGAAAGAGGTAATACTCCTTGGGCCCATTACAGAGCATTGGCTCTTTGGTCTTAGTTTTACCATAATGGGAAAGTAAAGTCTTACCTAAAACTGAAAGACAAGAAAAGGGGTTAGCAACAGGAGCAATAAGAGGTTAGCAGAAAAGGCAGAGAATTGAATTCTGAGAGGGAAGAAGGTGTCAGCAAGTGTAGGAGCTGTGTAGCCAGTTTGTTGGAGTGAGAGCATAGACTCAAGCAAAGAGACTACTGGATACAGTACAACAGGCTGTGCGTTTTAGTTTAGTGGCTACCCAGTGTTCAGACGCATATCTAGAATTAGTGCAAAGGGTTCTGACAACAGCACAGTAATGAAACTAGTGCCATTATAATGAGTGTTATTTCTCTTTTGGTTTTCTCTGAAATAGAAGGAAAACAGGAATGAGCAGTGACTCTGTGATGAATATAGAACATCACAAAATCACTTCCCATCTGCTAGCTAAATAGACAAATAACCATAAATCTTTTAAATGATAAAAACAAGAAAATGTAGTACATACATCAACAAAAATCTTTGACATCTCCTACCAGAAACCCAAGACGAGGTATGTGTTTAATTTTTAATGTGCTGGGTTTTTTTTTTACAGTGAAATTAATGTTAACATTAAAAAAAAAGAAAAATACTATTGATCAATGGAGAATTTCAAGTTTTATTCTAATTGTGATACTCTCTAGGAGAGATATTTTTGATTGACAAAGGTGTTTTTAGTTCATGGTTATACTGACAATTGTAAATAATATTACTATTTTTTAAATGAAATACATTAAAAGTTTTATATTATCTCTTTTCTTACGCACTGTAGTTTTAAGTCAGATTTATTGAGGTTTAATTTACATAACTGTCACCCTTTTAAGTACGTAGTTTTATTAGTTTTAAATATAGAGTTGTGTTTCATGAACATTTTAATACTGGTTTCTAGAGTCTTTGGTGAGAAAATTGTCAATAAAAGACAAGATCCTAAATTTCCAACTTTTAAAATTGATTCTGAAGCTTGCTTAAAAATACTTAAGAGAAATTCAAAATCGAACCTTTGAAAGACTTCATATACATATGCAGTTCTCTCATAGAACTGGGGTGAGAGAAAATACATGTGTACACACTAATATTAAAAAATCTTTTAGTGGTACCATAAGCATAATGCTTACAAAATAATCACTAATTATTATATTTTGCCTTTAAGGCTACACAGTTTTTAACCTTTGCTACCACAGTGTATATTATTAAACATTTTTATAATATGACAAGAATTTAGTGCCTTAATTGAATACACATTGCCCTAAGGAAATTGTATCTTGTTTTAACAAAATGTTGGTTAATTATTTTCCCAATATACTTTAAGTTGGTATGTTAAATATTCAGTGCATGTGTGTATAACTTAAAAATATCTTTCATAGCTTAATGGTTTTAAGAAAAGGACACATATTCTTTATTAAGATCCACAAACGATAAAATTGATAAAATTTTCAAATGTTTTAGGTTGGCTGCACAAGAAAATAATGATAATGATATGATGTTAGAATAATGTTATATATTATGGCAAACTAATAACCTCCAGGGTGCTCAACTTCCATGAAATTCATTTCATATCTCATCTATTATGGAGGATCTGTGAAAAATAGTTTACCATTCCCCTTCTGAGATATTTGGCAAGGCAGGGCTGGCTCATGAAAGCAAAGAAATTAGATATTGTCATTTTCAAAGGGTAAAGTATGTGAAAGCTGTTCTCTAATTCAAGAAATGTCTGTGTGATAAAAATCCCTCCATGCAAATAACATGGGAGGAACAAAACCCAGTCATTTTTCTCAGCTTTCAAAATAGATATATTCCTTTCATTTTAAGTAGTACACGTCTCAGAGGGCGGTATCTACATACACACAACCAGCTATAGATGCTCACATAGGTGATGTTTACTTCTTGAAAGCATCTACCCTTGGAGTTGTGTAGCCTTCTTCAGAGAAAGGTTGTGAGCCTTCCACATTTAGGAATTATCATCAGAATTTTAAGACTATGTTGTATCCAAAGTTCTAGTTGGGTAATGATGAAATCCACACAGAACAAAGAAATTGTTTAAATGTTGTCATCTTACTTTCATATTTTCATTTGATTCCCACTGCCTATCATCAGAACTTATTTATGGCTAAAGGCCCTCTGTGAAACCCTGAAACGGTGTGTAAAATATTACCTGAAGTGCATATGTGCATGAGAAGCAAAAGCTTTCATTGCATCAGCAATGGCAAGGAATTCTTAACCAATATAATACAAATGCCTTTTAACAGGGCCTTCAGAAGTGTTTAAGACCTTCCATATTTTCTTTTTGGCCTGCACTGCCAGTTTTATCCCCTACAAAGGCACCTTTCCTGGAACTTGCCCTCCCTTGTAATATTCTTGGGCTCCTGCTGATTTTCTTTTGCTTCATCTTCACCTGCATGAATTCTCCACAATGCTCGGGCTCCAGTTTATCTACGGTCTCATCCATTAGTCTGAGACATTCCTAAGAGTTAAACCTCTGTGCTCCTACAGCTGCATTTCCCAGCAATGGTCTGATTCACTACTGTGTTTTGTGTTACTCTCTTATGTACATCTCATTCCCCTTGCTCTAGTGAATGTCTACGAAGCCTTGTTTATTTTGTGTCTCCAAAGTGTAGTCCAAGCCTTGCACAGAGTGAGGCACATGTATTGACAGAAATCAAATTGAATTCCCAGTTACTTCAAACCATCCACTCTCCATGCATTCCATGAAGAAGTAAGCAGAGGAAGAGAAGTAAGAACCATGTAATCTGAGCAATCCTTATTTACTAAGCTTTCTGAATTATTTGTGTCTTCATCCGGAAACGTCTTTTTTTTGTTTTCCTTCTGCCATTTTCTCTTTTAGGCAGTAGTATAGGAAAGCACTTTTTTTGGAATTCCATTATTTTTTCCTATCTTCTAATATCATTTATGGAACAACATAATAACAATTCATGGAAATGTAACATTTGGCAACTTTTTCATTCCTTGAATTCAAAATGTAACTACAAGATTGAACATGCCATAGTTTGGTTTTGTAGATTTTCTTTCAGAATCTCAGCAGATGTGAAAATGCAAAGAAAACAATACAGAAATTCTCACCCATTTGTTACTTTCCTGTCACTTTCACGACCAATGTGACACAAAAGGTCTTCTTTCCAACTATGTATTTCTTTATGTGTTATCTCTGTATTTCTGGGCTTTTCTTTCTCCACAGATTTCAAGACTATATCCTGCCAAAGCTACAGACTCCTACTAAGGCTCCTCACAGCGCACGTCTCCCAGAACAGTTCTTTCCCCATCTCATCACTTTATGCTGTGGCCATCCTCCTCCACGTGCTCTGCCGCTTCTCACGTCCTTCCCATCTTCCACTATCTTCACTGTATTCCCGTCCCATCTGACAGGGAAATAGCCTCATATATTTCCTAGGATGGTCCCCGAACTTCCAGGGCATAACTATCACCGGCATCTTCCTTAAAGTTGTTGATTCTTTCACAGATTCCTGGAGCCTAGAACCCTAATTTTCCTGTGACTCATGCACATCTGATTAGGAGATAATTTTTTTTCTTTTTTTTTAATAGATCTTTATTGGAGTATAATTGCTTCACAATACCGTGTTAGTCTCTGTTGCACAACAAAGTGAATCAGCCATATGCATACACATGTCCCCATATCCCCTCCCTCTTGAGCCTCCCTCCCACCCTCCCTATCCCACCCCTCTAGGTCATCGCAAAGCACCAAGCCGATCTCCCTGTGCTATGCGGCTGCTTCCCACTAGCTATCTATTTTACATTCGGTAGTCTATATATGTCCATGTTACTCTCATTTTGCCCCAGCTTCCCCCTCCCACCCCAAGTCCCTCAAGTCCATTCTCTATGTCTACCTCTTTATTCCTGCCCTGCAACTAGGTTCATCAGTACCATTTTTTTTTTTTTTTAGATTCCATATATATATGCATTAGCATACAATAGTTGTTTTTCTCTTTCTGACTTACTTCACTCTGTATGACAGACTCTAGGTTCATCCACCCCACTACAAATAACTCAATTTCGTTCCTTTTTATGGCTGAGTAATATTCCATTGTATGTATGTGCCACATCTTCTTTATCCATTCATCTGTCGATGGACACTTAGGTTGGTTCCATGTCCTGGCTACTGTAAACAGTGCTGCAATGAACATTGTGGTACATGACTCTTTTTGAATTATGGTTTTCTCAAGGTATATGCCCAGTACTGGGATTGCTGGGTCATATGGTAGTTCTATTTTTAGTTTTTTAAGGAACCTCCATACTGTTTTCCATAGTGGTTGCATCAACTTACATTCCCACCAACAGTGCAGGAGGGTTTGCTTTTCACCACACCCTCTCCAGCATTTATTTTTGTAGATTTTCTGATGATGGCCATTCTGACCGGCATGAAGTGATACCTCATTGTAGTTTTGATTTGCATTTCTCTAATAATTAGTGATATTGAGCATCTTTTCATGTGCCTCTCAGCCATCTATATGTCTTCTAGGAGATAATCTTGATATTCTCTTTGAATCGCTAAATATCTTCTTTGAGGCTTACTTAATTTGACTATACTGTAAGTTGTTATATTATTGTCTCTCTTTATTGTTTCTATCTACAAATACTCCAATCCCTCCCCATCATTCACTGAAATCTTTGGTACCTTGTACCTTTGATTCTTTTCTAACCAAACTCCTTCCTTTCGTCTCTATGGATGTACTCCTAATACTAACTTCAAAGTGCCTTGACTTTCTTTAATATCTACTCTACTTTAATCACCAGTCCCTTCTAACTCAAAGTTAGTATGAGTCTTGGAACCAGACACCTACCATAAAATATCAATAAGATCTTGGCTATTTCACTAACCCTTCACATTTATTAAATGGGATATAGATACTTGCTCTGCCCAACTCTTCATACTTATGAAAGAATCAAAACATATAACATATGTGAAAATGCCTTGTACACCAAAAATCTTCGTAAATATGAAGTAATATGACCTTGAAAACCATCCTTCAGTCTGGCGCTCATGATTATGGAAGTATATGATATGATTTCAGATGGTCCATGGAGGAACTTTCAGTTTTATTTCAATGATCATGTGATTTATTGGTTGAATTTACAACCTACACATACCTTTAATTCAAACTAGAGATCTAAAATGAAAACAGTGGTGCACCAGTATTGTAATGGCACTGCCTGGGAGCATTTGGCAGACTCAAGAATTCTGAAAATCAAAATTTTGAACTACAAAATCACCTTGACAATCTTCTCTCATCTGAGAAAGCAAACACAGCCTTTCTCTGGAAAAATATAGCAATATCTCAAAATCCATATTTAATTGTCATTTGGCTAGTTATCAAATCCAAATCAACACAGTTAGGAGTGAGATTAATACAGAGTAAGGGGAGTAAAGGGGGTGGTTATTCTAAAAAAATATATAGAAATTTGCTTATGTTTTCAAAAATATGGTGAAAACATGTTTATTCTTTCATTCATTTACTTAAAATATTTTCAGCATTTATCGTGAGTTGGGCATGATATTAATTGCTGGAGACAAAATGATATGCATAACCATTCCTAATCACTGCCCTCTTGAAAGTTAGACACTAATGGAAGAGAAATTAGTCAAATAGTCTCAAAAATGAATGAAAAATCACTAATTTGACAAAAGCTAACTAGGAAAACCTATAAATAGGGCAATTTGACATGATCAGAGAGATTAGAGAAGACTTCTTTTAAAAAGTAATGCTCCAACTAAGGTGTAAAGAATGATCATTAACTAGACATAGAAAGGGGAAAAGAATATCCAGGTAGAAGTAATGATAATTGCAAAGGCCATGTGATGAGGAATCACGAAAAGTACACAGAATTGAATGACATTTCCCTGCAAAAGAGAGTGAGATGCAGCATAATGAGGGAAGAAGGTAGAAGGCTAATTAAGGCACGGACTATGCAAGGTCTTATAAAAGTCCATGATGGAGGGACATTGATGTAATCATCATCTTATTTTTTTATATCAAAATAATGTATTGTTTTCATTAGGTATATGAATTTTTTTAATATATAAGTAATTTCATTTTCCAAATTTGGTTACTTCTACCACTGTTTGTAGTAAAAATATACATTTTCCTTTTTTAAAAATTTTAAAGAAAATATTGAGTCAGTTTGTAGAAAATATAATTTTGTAAATAATAACAGGTGGTGCTCAGATATGGTAAAAACCATATAGGTGTTACCTGAATGACTAAAAAGTTTGTGAAACACTACTTTAGTCTAATATCTGAATTTTTTTAAGGGAAGAATTGAGCTTTACAGAGATTGCTCAAAATGAAGTTTGGAATTTTTATTAGAATCAATGAAATTTGTTGCTGGAAAATGAAACAAATAATAGCGGTAACGCTGACACCATTTTAAAATATTTTGAAATCATTTGTAATTAGAACTTCTATAGTTCCAGAAACTTTGTTTATCTTACGACATATGAGATATGGGACCAGCTATTGATCCCTTTGTGTTCTTAGAGACACTTTGTTGCATAACATGTACTTTCCTATGAAAATATTTGAATGAGTTCTAAAGTGAGGATCCTGGCTTATGACAAACCTGAAGAGCGAGTTTGATCCTTATGCATGCTACTTCTCCTGCGGGTAGAGGAGAGCATTCACAGACGTCTAGACTCTTCTTTGCAGCATCAGTGGTTTGGGATAGAATTTTTCAGGCTCACTAAAGGTCACCCAAGTAAAGGAAGGAACAGTATTAAGAAGAGTTTCCTCAAAATTAAACCCTCTCCACTCTTGGAAGCTTGTCCTTCAAATCTGAAAGATAAGCCATCGACCCTCATTAATGCCATTTCAGAATTGGAAACATTTCTAAACCAACCGATGGGCCTTTCTCATTGTTTTTACTAACATGGTGGCCCAGCTCAGAGCCCAAGTGTGTAAGGCTGAGGAGTTGGAGCATTTCTAAGAACATGTGGTGTAAATGTTTTAAATATCCTCTGATTCTAAGGCATATTTTATTTTATTTTTTATTTTATTTTTATTTTTATTTTTTTTTTATAGCTACTTTATTTATTTATTTATTTATTTATTTTTTGGCTGTGTTGGGTCTTCGTTCCTGTGCGAGGGCTTTCTCTGGTTACGGCAAGTGGGGGCCACTCTTCATAGCGGTGCGCGGGCCTCTCACCATCGCGGCCTCTCTTGTTGCGGAGCACAGGCTCCAGACGCGCAGGCTCAGTAGTTGTGGCTCACGGGCCCAGCCGCTCCGCGGCACGTGGGATCCTCCCAGACCAGGGCTCGAACCCGTGTCCCCTGCATTGGCAGGCAGGTTCTCAACCACTGCGCCACCAGGGAAGCCCCAAGGCATATTTTATTTAAATTAATATTTATTTTTGAATAGTTATTATGAATATAAGGTTCAAAATTCAAAAGGCACACACAAAAGTTCATACCAGTGATTCACCAAGTCTCTTTTGCATCTTTCATCTACCAATAGGTTACCCCCCAAAAGAGTCAAGCCCTATTACCAGTTACTTGTTGATGTTAACAGAGATATTCAATATATACACATATGTAATAAAACACTATTAAGCAAATGATAGCACACCAAAAATAAATAAATAAAGAAGCCATCTCCTCCATGCATTCTCAGTCTCCTTCTACATTGTACTCTAATAATTTATTTCAAAAACTTCAATGTAAATAATTCATCCCAGTTTAACTGTGGTATCAGTTGCTAAGTGCTGACTAGGTGTCAGGAACTGTGGTAAAGTCTACAAATTCATTATCTCACTTAATACTCAGAGCAAGACTATGAGGTTGGGATTTTATCTTCCCTATTTTAAGATGGGAAAATTGAGAATCACTGAGTATCAGTAATTTGGCCAAGTCTGCATGACTAGTAAGTGCCCGAGCCAAAACTGGGAATAAAATCTAACTACCCTTAGTATTTGTGTTCTTCACTACCGTGAGATGCTTCCCTCTTTCTCTCTCTCTCTCGCTCTCTCTCTCACACACACACATTTCCACAAACTCATATACACACATACATACATAAACACATATAGAAATACTCATTCAGGCATTTATAAAATTATAACTATCTGGAAATAATATAAATCAATGTCTTATAAATTCACGACCTTGGTGATTAAATGAAAAACATAAAGAAGGCGCTTAATTGATAATAAATGTGCTTCAGCTCTCATTTGCCATTTCACTCTCTTGTATTCCAGTTACTCTGGGGTCTATTTCCCACATATTAATTACACAACATTAAATGTTTGTACGTCTACCGACCAAAACACAAATATGGGCACCAACAGCCTGGAGATTCCTTGTTAGCATATAAATCAATAAAAGATTATAAATTCCTGGTACTTGTAGACTGTATGTCAGATTCAGGAAGGACATTTGCCAGAAAGCCACAATGCTTGGAACTATTTCTGAATTACTGGCACTGGATATTGCCATATCGATTTATTGATGAAAACAACAAAAATAATCTGCAGGCCTAAGTGGCATCTGAAATAAGTCAGTGATTTTTGGTGCTATTAATTGTGCAAGTAGAATTTTTAATATAAAATTATTACCATGCATTGAATTATCTTTTGGGGTACTTCTTAGAAAAGCTCTAAGGGTTGAACTGAAACTTTTTACTGAATTGATTTTTTTTTTCATGAGGGCTCTTTAATCAAACATAGCCACAATACCATTATTACATGTTAAAAAAATAATTCCTTAATATTATAAAAACTTCCCAATTGTTTTATTTTTTTAAAGTTTACTTTGTCCTTGAAATGTGAATAAAAAGAAGGGCCATATTTTATGATTAAATAAAATGTCTTTCAATGTAGAGTTTACCACTTCATCTCTCTAATTTTTCTTAAATTTTTGTTGAAGTTCTAGGTTATTTTTTCTGTAGAGCTTTGGGGTTTGCTGATTGCATCCCAGTAGTGTCTTTAGCATGATTTTCTTTCTCTGTATCTCCTGTAATTTGTGAATCTGGAGAATTGATCAGATTTTTAAAGTGTTGCTGATGGTCTACTTTCTAAGTGGTGGTGTATATTTCCATCAGGAGGCCCAGCATGTCTATGGCTGTCTTTTTGTGATATTACCAGTCACTGATAATCATTGCCTACACCCTTTATTTCATTACAGATTGAAAAATGATGATATTCTAATTTTAACATTCCTCTTGTTTTATCTGTTAGAATTGTTCCTAAAAGGAGGAACGACCCCATAACAACTCTGCTTAACTGGAAGTAGAGGCTATTTAGAAAAGGCAGAGTAAGTCCCAATTCTTTCCCTCTATTTACAAGATATTTGGCTTTTTAGCATCTTTAAAAAGTAACCAATAAAATTTTTTATTATCATTGTGAATTCATGGATTTAAACAATTTTTATGTATTTTAATACATTGCCATTATTATCCTTAATGATGCTAAAATGATTCCACATTTAGCTATAGTCAGAGTCTGTTCAAGTTTGCTCCTGAGTCCTAAAGACATTATCCTTCTAGGCTCTGCCAACATTTTTCTGTTACGACAAGATGTCCAGGCTCATCTTACACATTTCCTGTCTCAGAGTGAGAAGCAACCATTTCTCCAAAGAACCCTAGATCCTTTCAGTGGAAAATGGTATTGAGAGACCATAGTTAGGGCACTAAAGGAACTCATTCTTATTGGTCATTGATTCTAGGTCTTTTCATTTGCAAGATATAGGAAATATACGTATGAATTAGTACGTATTTTTTTAAATAAAATACACATGTATGTTCCTTTCATGTTATTTTTCATTTTAAAAAGTTGCTTCTATTTTATAATTATAGAATATATTTACATTATTCCAAAGTTCAATATATAAGTAGGATATATACAAAGAAATTCACCTTCTCAGCTATAACCCATTCTATCCCTCCTCCATTGATAAGCTTTTTAAATTTGGGGGGATAATACCTCTGATGTTTCACAAAGTAAACCCACACACATTAGGGCATCCAAACTTTCTTAGATAACCTGCAGCATAGTCTACATAATTTTCTCCATATCCTGATGGTCACTGCATAGAATGGCTACTCATTCCAGCTGCACAGTTTTACACAGTAGGTGTTTTTTTATAGTTTACTCAAGCAAACTATAGGTGCTTGAGTTATTGCCAGTTTAAAATTATTTTTATTTTTATTTTTTTATGACTATAAATAGTGCTTCTATGAAGAGTCTAAATAATTTATTTGGTGGTATTGCCATTCAATTACTTGTTTTTATAACAATCATTTTAAGGTAGGTAATTACTCTATTTAATAAAGAAAGATGACTATTGATCAGAAAATGAAGTGCTAAGAAAATAATTTTAATCGATTGACCAATTGATTGATCTGGTCAAATAACTGTAATGCATACTGATGAAAGAAATTAAGACAGAAAGAGGGTAATGTCTCTTCACATTTAATCTGCCTGAAGGTCAAATTTCAAATCAGTGGCAAAGCCTATGATAAATCAGACTACCCTGGGCATGGTGTCCATCAGAAATCTGCCCTAGTCAGACTCTTACCTCTAATTCTCTGATATCAGGCCTCTGCTTTCATTGTGTTCATCTGTTCTTCTTTTTTTAACTCTTGCCCCTTGCCCTTTTCAGTCAACTGTCCTCCATAATACACCATTTAAGAGAAAAATTAATGTTTAATAATTTCAGTACTTCAGCTATATAGAGTTAGGTATCATTTTCACATTACTCAAGTAACTTGGCAAATGTTTAAGGTATTAACATTTTCCAGGCACTCCCCCATAGTGATGGGAAAAAAGAAATCTCTTTCACTCTTTAAAACTCTACCTTCTGCCATCCCTATTCACCTGGCCCAGCCTAGGTAGCCCATCTCCCTTACAAGGATGGCCTAATCCAGTTTCCTGAGAAAACTACTGTGCTTAAATTCATGTTTCTTTGGGTCACCTGGCTTCCCAATTTGCCTCTGAGAGTTCTTGTTGTTTCCCCTTCCCAACATTTTAAATTATTTAAAGTGTAACATTTGTATTGTAACACATCCATCACCATTTCTCTTCAGGATTGCCTCTGAATTGAGAGTTCATTTTTCAGGGAGAGTGAAGGTGATTTTTAAGCCAGAATCAAGGATCTGATTCTCATACTGTTAGAATGGCTGCCTGGAGAGATGTGACATCATAGATGAATGTCTGAGTCCTGGCTTTTCCTTCGTCAAGAAGCAACTCATTATTTCTAGAGAATCACAAAAGGCAGGATTTGTTTCCAATTTCATGTCCTTTTCTTAAGGTGGAGCAGCAAGTAGCTACTGTTTAATGCTGGTGTTTTGTTAATTTTTCTCCTTCCAAGATACAATTACTTATACATAATTTGTACTCTTACATGAACCATTAGAAGATAAAGGATTGTAAGATAGAACAAGTTTAACAGAAGTGCTTCTATTCACCATGTCCTTGTCTCCCTCCATTCCTCCACTGCTCACACTTCCTTCCTGCTCTCCTGCAGATGGTCACGCCCCTTCCCCTACTATTTCCTCACCATGACCAGTGTCCTATAGGTGCCTCTTCCATTATTATACTCAAATCTGAAAAAAGATATAAATCACACCAATTTTGCATCGAATCAGAAGTCAGTTTGTTTGGTTCAATATTTTATGAATAATATGGACATAATCTTCACAGTCAAATTGATCATTTTTAGAAAGAGTTGACTGAAATGATTCTAAACCTTGATTGCAATAGAATAATCACCTGGGGAACTTTTCAAAATACCCAGGAAGCAAGACAGATCAATTAAGTCAGAATCTCTAGGGGTGAGATCCAGCCAACAGTAGTTTGTAAAGCTCTTCCAGTGATTCCCGTGTCCAATCAAGGGCAAACGATTGAAAAAATGCTTTTCTCTACGGCTCATACATTTGCAATTGAGAATCACTACTTAGTAAGCAAGGCTTGGCTAATAAGGAAGGTTGTCACGACACTGAGCAAAAAAAGTTTTGCAAATCAATGTTACCAGTCTGTGAAACAATCATTCATCAAAAACGTCATTAACTTATCTATTATTTATAATTTAAAAATAGCTAAAGTAAAATACTATTTTGAAAAATAAAATATAAACTGTCTCTATATTGTAATTTTTTGGAAAAAGAGTTAAGTGCTAATATTTAAACCACTTATTCAAGACACAGAATAAAACCCTAGGAATATTATTCAGCTTGTCCATGGAACTTGATTAGTGTAGCATTCATAATAGTTATCCACCAAATCTATTTAGACTCTGATATTCCATTTTATAGAGTTTTACTTTTATCCACATACAAACTTCCTTGATGGAAATTGCCCATATGCCATACAATTCATGGTTGACTTATTTCACATTTGCTTAACAGCCTTATTCCATGATTTAAGGGGACATTTGTAAGAGCAAAACAGTCAAAAATATCTTAATAACATGATGGTTTTCAAAGGGCACTCAAGGGCAAAATGTGAATATGACATTTCAACACTGATTAGCAACATGAAAATAAGGCAGATATTCCATCTAAGACTAAATTCAGCACATCAACTTTGTGACATACACAGATTATTCCTAAGTGAATTAAAGATTTTATTTTTTATAAGGAAAGTGATTTTTTTTTCACACATGAAGAGTAAGGTAACATTTGCTTATAGATGTGTGTTAGAGTTTGAAAATTCAGGTTACTTTCAATTCCCATTATGAAAATATTAAAAGTAGTACATTTTTAATTTCTAAGAGGTAATACCAGCTGCTTCATTATGCAGCATTGTATCTGTTCAGGGATTTAACTCATGTGCCTGGGAGCATATGCTTTTTAGAAAACATTTTAGTAAACATTTGGATGTTGTCAGACTTACAGCTCCGGAGAGAATGTGCACTCTATTATTTTAATTATGTTTTAGCATGTGGCTGTATGCCATTATATTTCCTTTAAGAGTTATATTGATATATGACTATTATATATAAGTAAACAATGAAAGTATATAAGTATACACACATATCTATATGTATACATATACACTCATATCAGAATCCTTAGAGAAAATACAGCAAATATGTTTGCTATAATGATTATATGCAATTCTTATTTCCTTTAGCATAATAGCGATTTAACCAACTACTGAAATTGACTTAATATCCTGGCTTATAGGTTTATTTTAGTTACAATAAAATGATATCTGAAACATCACTAATATGATTCACAAAGAGAAGATACGATTTGTTGCTTTTGAAGATCTAATTGTGTTAATAACGTATATGCTGGTGTGCTGTTATTTTTAACAATACTCCATACTACAGACTTGTGCAATGCTTTAAATAGAATTTAAGTACTAGTTGGCATGTGTTCAGTTTCTATGAAGTTCACATTTTCTGCAATGCACTAACAAGCAGATATATTGCTAAAATCTCATTTATGTTATGGACATGGGTAAGCATGACAAGCAAGGCTGGGTTAAATATGTGACAGCACAAGGCCTTGAGAGGAGAAAATCTGTAAACAAAACTTCTTACTGGAACAGAACAAATGCTAGGAGTCTCAACCAGAGCGTTGAATGAAGAGTCGATAGAGTGCGCAGAACATCAGAGGGTCTGGCAGCAAACTACAAACTATCACTCCCTGAGCACACTTGGACGCATAGCATGAGATCATTGGTAACAATGCTGAGCTACTCTCAGGGGTAGGTGGTAGAAACAGTGAGGGTTCCAGGGGAGACTCCCAAAGGAATATCAGCATCACCGAATTTCACCGGCTGATAAAAGGCAACAGCCAAAAATGTTTGGAGCAGGATTGAGTAATGTGGATTTGGAACGGCAGGAGAATCAAACCAGCATACCCAAGGAAGGTCTGAAGGTCAACTATTATAATTGGGACAGTAGGTGAGAATGACACATCAGGTATAAGGAAGAAGTCTAATTAGAGCCAGGGACCAGGCTTGGGGTCAGACTCAATGAAGCATCAATTATCGGTGAGCACCATTGTTCATACATCCTTCCTGACTCAGGACAAGATTGGTTCCTGGTACACTGGGGCAGAGCTCTGGGGGTACAACGGGTGGGATTCAAGTGGTCTGGGATTAGAAAGACTAGAGATACAAAGGTTGTGAACCAAATTGCATTTCATATGGGTACCAGAATCCAAATGTCAAATGTCAAATGTCAAATGACAAATGTCATTCCTATGGATGCAACTTTTAAAACAATCTGCAACCATGCTTCTGAAAAGTAAAGAGCACTCAGGATTTGGGTCTACAACCTTACTGTGAGAGCCTATATGAGCACTGTATGTACCAGAGATGTTTATATTAGATCCCTAGCACACAGAAATAACTTCAAGCATCTTATTCTAAGCTGTCAAGAAATTCTAGGTGCATAAAGTTTCTTAATGAAGTGTTATCACTTATACCTAGATAAGATATGAGAAACTCAGATACTTTCATTTTGTGTAAACAGTCTGGGGGCAATGCATTTTCTGCAATTCCGCTACACATTACCTATCTTCCAAACATGAGTTATTACAAACAATAAACATTAGAATACCTAAAGCTTTTGTTCTCCATTCACATGATGGTGAGTTTGAATTATATCACATCCCAAATATTTATTTTATTTTCTCCTCTGTTTTACTTCTGAAGATGTGTATTTTGAAGGGCAGTATAGGATGACATATAAAGTTATATAATTTAAATTTATAATAAATTTATACTTAAAAAAAGTATCTTTATTCTTAACGCCAAATTTAAAAAATATACATATATTAATGAAGTTGTATGTTTTGATTTCTGGAATACAAAGGAAAAGCAGTATACTCAGGCTCAATAAGATTGTTTCCCATCTCTAAAAAAATGTAAAGCTCAATAATCGCAAAATTTTTCAATAGTGCTATCACAAATATTACAATTTTTTTCCTCAACTGTAGTCATTGGAGGAAAGTTTTGCTTATTTGCAGAAAAATAGTTTTGTAAACTTTGTCTTTCACAACTTAATTTTTTCATAAAAGTACAAATAAGACTTCACAGCTGTCACCTCATAACACGGATTTCCCAGCTTTTAACAGCCTAATCATTCTTTTGTTGTTTCAAACAAAGAAGCTTTATTCCATTTGAGCCAGATTGTTTTAAATGCTTCTTTTTCAAAATTAAGTTTTACCTTTAGGAGAAGGTGTAGTTTTTACATCACTTAGTAACAAGGAAGGAGGTTTTCTTTTAACCTCTTTGTAGTCTACCTATCAATAAATGACAGACTTCTGCTATTTAATCTAGAAAAAAAGCCATCTATTATCACCTCAATCTGGCCCAAGATAAACTTGTTAATAACTGCAGTTTATGAATATTTATCATGAGACAAAGTGGTTAAAGAGACAGTACAGCTTTAATTTTCAGGTAGCATTTCTGATAGCCCTGCAACTTAACACTGATTAATCAGACTGACTGAGGCTTTAGAAATACAGGCTTGCCTGAATTTGTCATATCTTCTGTGAATCTTTTGTTCCTTGCATTTCAGAATGCTCTGATCTCTACTGAAAATTACTCAAAACCCTTTCTGGGACAGATTTATTCTTGACCAAAGCTTCTGCAGGACGCAAGATTGGAGCTGGAATCAATGAGGACAGCTGAAATAACGATCGTTAACTGATCACACTTTCTTAACTGAAAATACTAGGAGACCGAACATAGGCCTTTGAAATATGACACCGTCTTGAAAGATGTGGCATGCTATTATAAAGTAAAATAAAATTCCACATTCCAGAGCCTCAGTTCCTTCCAGGTGCTGGTTTGGGCCCTTAGCCATTCTTCAGCTTCTTCTCGCTCCTTCCTAGTGCTTTCCACTGTGTGATCTATTTTCCTGAGAAAACTTTCCACGAGATCTCTTGAAAGCCTGAGAACTCTTAAGTTCAGATGAATGATAATGAGCACTGTCAAAGAGGCAGTAAAATTGAGTCCTTGGTCCTGGCTGCTGAGCGGGAAAGCCACAGGAGTTAATTGTGTGAATGGTAATGAGACCAGGGAAGCAGCAGATGCTCGCGTGCCTTTACAATCCGAATCCCACCAACAAATTCCTCTCACAGAAACTGTGAGGGACATCTTGGCACCCTGGAGATGGAGCTAGACCCAGCCATAGCCTCATGCCACCTGCTAGA
The DNA here is from genome assembly GCF_949987535.1 of Balaenoptera acutorostrata. Classification (NCBI taxonomy): domain Eukaryota; kingdom Metazoa; phylum Chordata; class Mammalia; order Artiodactyla; family Balaenopteridae; genus Balaenoptera; species Balaenoptera acutorostrata. Next base: position 137,777,029 of record NC_080068.1, on the reverse strand, counting down.
CCTATTGTTTAAAAAAAAAAACAAAAAAACCTCTTACAATAACAAAGTTGTTTGCTGTCTTTTGCAATGACTTTAAGGCACCAATTTTACCACAGTAGAGGAATGGAAGGAAAAGAAACATCTGATTCTTCACAGAGAAACATTTGCACCCGAAACAGGTGACTTACATGGAAAGACTGATGTTTGTTATATGACGCCTTACTCTTCTGATAAACCATGCCTGCCTTTTCCTCTTGTAAGTCCCCCCAGGCTGTTTATTCTATAGGAGATTCACAAGGCTACATGGTTTTTCATGACATGAAGAGAAAGGGCCATGTTTGTCCCTACAGAAAAATCAAAAGAGAAAAAGGATGTCGGATGTAGAATTGTTACCAATAATATTCATTTCTAAATAAAAAGTAAAAATCTTTCTAAATAAAAATAAAAACTCTTGATCTTTTGAATGGTCTTAGCCAGAATGCCCTGTGAATGATCAGTCTTTATCAAGTTAGAATTTTACTGATGATGCAGTAATTGTATTTTTTTAAATGTCTAAGACTGGGAAGTCCAGAATGCCCTACCTTAGAAAAATGAATGATCAGAATAGAGACAAGCAAAATTAGAAGAGACCCTCACATACTGGGCATTTAGGTTTGTGGAGCAGTGTTTTCCATATGGCAGTTTAGGGCTCTCCCTGAGGACAGTAAAATGGTATGAAACTGTGAGAAATTCTATTACATATTAGCTACCTTTACTTTTGAGGACGTTTTCATAAATCTTGGTATTATATTCCTTGTAGAAAAAAGGGGGTCTATTTCTAGTACTGGAAAATAGGGTTAGTTTCAATGGCGACTGCAGACATGGTAGATTTGTCATGTTTATCCTGCCCTAGAAGAGAGGCTCAGGTGTCTCTATCCGGGTTAAATAAAAGCTGCTTCACTTCTCACTTTTTGTTCAGCTGGTTGACCCTCATTATTATAAAAGTAATTAGTTAGGCTGGAATTTCTGAATCCATTGTAGACAGCCTTTGATGATCTTGCATTAGTCATACAGATTTGAGTTAGAAATATCTGTATGCTTTGTAAGTTGATTTCATTGTTACCAGTGCAGGTTTTGGATTGTATAAGCTCTATGGTGCTAGATTTTTCTGTTTGTAAAGATCCGAGATTCTATAGTAAATAAAAAATTGTGTTCTTTTCATAATAATAAAATATGTGCTTCTGATTTACTGAGAAGTCAGAGATGGAAGCATGTGGGAGTAATATGTAAATGCCAAGCAAGCTGTTTATACTGGGATCTGCTCCTGCATAATAATCATAATCCAATGCTAGCAGAAACCTTTTGAATTTAAAACACTGTAGAGTTCCAGCAAAACAGAAAGAACCACAGCAAATGTTGTAATTGCTGATTATTTCTGAAAAAATCTCAAATATGTTTACTTTTTTTTTTTTTTTTTGCAAAGTGGGGATTTCTATAAGTTTAATATTATCCAGCAAAATCATTCTAAAACAATTTCACCGTGCTTTGGTGACCTGCTCTGCATAAAAATGCAGGGGGAGGGTTGGGTATTGAGATTTGCTTTTCTGTATTTCTATTACTGGAAGAACACATTAAAACAGAAATGCACAGCCATTTTGTCTAAGAAAAGTTGTATTGGGAGTTGTGGAAAAAGTGAATTTTATTTTATTATTTAAATTAATGTTAGAAATTCAGACCTTCTGTGCAGACTTAATGATGTGCAGTCTATATATGCGTCTTAAAATTTAAAGAAAGGTTTTTATTGTTCTTATTTATTTAGATGGTTAAGTTCAATACTTTTGGCTGAGAAAGATAAAGCACATTTTCTTGACTTAGATGATGTTACTTTCTTTGCCAGGAATGTTAGTGTCTTTCATATAGGCTCACAACAGAAAGCAGAGTTTCTAGAAAAGTTTGTCAAAATAAATAATATACTCTTGAGTACTCAATGTAAGCAGGATATCCAGGCGCAGTTTTATGTCTTCCTCCTGAATTTAGGATTCTACCCTTTACACAAGAAAATATTTGCGGAGAGTGACTTATCACTGGGAAGACTGGTGATGTTATGACCAATGATGCAACATCAAAGAGTCCTTGCGTGGGAAGTGGGTTCCTTTGATCTCAGGTCAGTTTCTCTTGTACCAGATTATGCTCCTCCCTTGTGTCAGTCCCCTGGTTGGCTTTTGCTCAAGCACTGGAATGTTTCTGATTATAACATAAACAAGAATCTGAATGGCTACTCTCCTTTTCTCAGTTTCCCAGACTTTTTAGTTTCATGTTTTAATCTACAAATGATTGAATTGTGTTCCCTTCTAGATGAGCCTGGTTTCAGAGAAACCAGGATACCTGGGATATTTAGAGTCAGAAGAATATTACCTCTACCTTTCTTTACCTCCTCCATTTTTCCCAGCTTTGCCTAAGAATCACTTCAATTAATCTTGCAGCATTAATAATTTTCAAGGATACCATCCAAAGGACAAAACAGTGATGATTTTTTCATTATTGCAAGGATTACAATATTTTTCCATGAGATAATTCACTTTGATGGGTACTGATATCTTTCCCCACAGCTTCACTGTTTCGAAAACAAAGGAATGGGACAGCCTTTTTCATTTAACATCTAAGAAACAAGTAATTATTACTATATCAGAAGTAGATTTTGGATGCAGATACAAACATACAAATTCAATATCAACTATGTATTAGCTGTGTAAAAACTTACTTAAACTTTGTGAGTCTTAGTTTCTTTATCATAAAATGGTTCTAGGATTAATGTGGCAGACAATACCTGCTCTCCACTCAACAACAACTCCCTCCTCCACTCTGTTAACTGAATCCCAATATTTTAGCACTTTATATAAACTGAAGGAGCTATTCCTGGACCCCAGGGCTAAAATTTTGTTAGTCTAGGCCAATCATGACAATTCTCCTCTCCTTGCTAGAGATTCAAGAATCATCATGGGACACAAATCTGAAAAGAGCTTTAAGAGGATATCACTGGAAGGCTCCTAGAATATATTTTCTTCCTTGATGAAAAAGACTCTATAAAGGAAATACTACCTTTTTGTAACTCTATATTCAGCTGAGTGGGAAGACATTTCCTAGAATTGTAACAGCCATCTTGGGAAGGTGAAGGAACCCATGTTAAGAAGGATAAGGCAGCACATTCAAGATAAAAGAGTAGAAAGATAGGAGAAACATGGTTCAATGATGGCATTACTGAGCTGCTTAATTATTCAATGTCAGAAGTGTCCTATCTCTGTATATCTTGTGTTTTGAGATAATCAACTCCTTCCTGTTGACACTTTGCTTGGGTTCTATTACTTGTATCCCACATGTTTCTAGCAATTATAAACATTTCATTATTAAGATTACTGTAAGAATTAAATGAGGAAATGTATATAAAGCACTTGGTACATAATAGTGGTCAATAACTATTACCATTATTTTTATTGTGTTCCAAGACCTTGACATTTAATTGCTATGTGAGATATGACTATTTTAGATGGTATTTTTTATGACTAACTCATTCTAATTGTAAACTCTTAAATCTGCCCTCTTAATTACATTTTGGAGTAGATATTTTCTAAAATGTTTTACTGTTTTTAGGCAGATCTTTTTAAGATGCTTTACTGTTTAAAAGAGAATCTTCTTTGGAAATTAAATTCCTGTGGATAAAGAATATTGACTATAATTGGCTAATTTATTATAATTAACTTATCCAAATTCAAAATAAATGCTAGATGATAATAAAGAGGCACCATGTTGTCACAAATGGTAGCCTGCTTGCTATGTGCCTTATAGAAACTAGGCATTATATTCAATGAAAGCCTAGCAAATTTCCTCAGTTTTGTTCCAACTGAAACATTTTCTGTATAACTGACATACATTCAGACATTTATTATGTAAAAAGTATGTACAAACTGTTCATTTCTTTTATAGGTTATAAAGGAATCAGAAGTACACACATTTCCAGGGACCACCTATATAGCTAGGTATCTGCTACATGTTCTAAATTTATTAATCATTGGCTTTCTTTATTTTATGAAATTCTAATTATTCTTGACAAACAGTGCTATTTGACAATACCTTGAACTTTGCCTTTTCCTTGTGAAATTAAGCATCCCTCAATTTGATAACATTGCTCTTGCTGCACTACAGATCCTAGATCGCTCCTTCTAAAAGTGATTCAACTGGTGGATGGTAATTGTGAAGTGAATAATTTCTCACAAATTCTAAGTGAATAAAAAACTGGACATTGGAGCTGCAATTAAGCTAGTCATATTTACTAACAGTAAGTTTTTAAATAATTTTGATGGTAATAGATATTATTTTATAATTTTGATGGTAATAGATACTATATTAAAACCTCCTTTCAAAAAGCTTTACATATCCTAAAATAGCATGGATTTGATTTTCATTATTTAAGAGGATGTTAATACTTCTAAGTCATTTTAGTTCTCCTTTATACTCCTAGAAACGTTTTCTTAAGAGTAAACATCAGTCTATGTATAGTGGGATGCTCTTAGTTGGAAAAAAAATGGTTGGATGAATTAGGTATTTATTAGGAATACTCAGAAGTATTACATGTGCAATGGATTGTAATATGAACACAAAAGATTTAAGCACTGGCAATAAACTTTTTGTCTCACTTCAATTTCTTTATCTTGAGCTAGAAATAGCGAAGGATAAATAAACAGTGTACTGAAGATTTGCTTTCCCATACCGCTGAGTAATGAAGGAAGATTGGCATGAAGAAAACAGAAAGCAAATGTGCCATTAATATATACTTGACAGATGCAAAACACTCAATCAGAGATTCCTAACCACGTACATACGTACAAATATACATATATGTATTGACATTGGAAATATTTCTGTCTTCAGAAATAGCTCTTCAAAAAGAATGAGATCTCTTTTTTTTGAAAAGTATTTCCCTCCCAAATGAAAAGTGTACTGTCTAAATAGATGAGGAAGGGAGTAAGTGGTATAGAACACTGGATCCAGAGAGAAGCTCAATTCCCTCTTTTTCTATGAATTTAACTGAACAGAGAAGTTTTCTTATATCCCTTCTACTTATATTCTTGAATAAATGGAATCTCAGCCTTGGCCCTTTCTATGGTAATCTTCACCACATGCCACTTGTCTAAACTCCCTGGAGGAGCAAAATCTCACAGCACATAGGATGTGAGTACCATTATGTCAGGGTTTTGACCACTTCAGACAATAGATTACTCTTCATAGAATTGCGTCACAAACTTTTAATGTGCACAGGAATCAGCCTAGGATCTTATTAAAATGCAGAATCTGTTTGAGTAGGTCTGGAGTGCTGGCTGAGATTCTGCCTTTCTAACACACTTCCAGATAATGCCCAGGCTGCTGCTCTATGGACCATACACTGTACAGTAATGCTTTAAACTAAGAACTCAGACTCAACTGACTTAAGGGCTTGCCCTCCCCCTGAGGCCCTCAAATCTTCTCAGCAGCAACTTTTGGAACATAATTTGTAGGCTTAGTTTCTGCCTCAGGATACTGTCCTGATGAGAAGGAAATTTAAGAGACTCATAACCAACTTTGCTGCCATCTAGTTTAACTCTGTGATCCTTCTCAAATTTTGACTAGGCTCCCAGTATATGCCCATTTTCAGAATACTGGATCTTAGGTACCTGTCTTGTTCTCTCCATGTTAATATCGAATTTCATAACCTGTCTGGCTCAGAAGGCTTGAAGTCCTAAAATGAATGGCAGCTTACCTATATACCTAGCATCTGGACTCAGCTGATCGCCTGTCGCCAGCCCTTAAGTCACCTGCTGGAACTTGGCACTCTACCTTTGGCAGGACATCCCAATACTGATTGCCCACTCAGACAAAATTGGCCTAGCAGCTGTCACTGCATTTCATAGACTCCACCTCTTCCTGGCCTCCCACCGATGCTGTGACTGCACAGCTATGACTCCAGGTGTGTGGCCCTCCTGTGGGCATGTATCCCATTGTTTTGATCAGAATTCTCCTAAAATCTATTTCTGTTCTACAAGCCTCAGGATACTGTGGGATCCATTCTCATTTCCCAACCCTAGATCTTATGTTGATAACTTTGTCCCAATAAAGAATTCACACTGTTTAGCGATTTTATATAGCATATTCTTGAATAGATTAGTAAATAGAATACAGGGAGATCAACATGAAGAGATGTAATATGCCTGATAAAAGGCCTAATAGTGTTTTTTTAATTTTTATTTTTTAATTAAAGTATAGTTGACTTACAATGTTTCCGGTATCCAATAGTACTTTTTAAATTAAAATCTTATTTGAGAATTTTTATCTTCCCTTGTCATTGACAAGATATCATATCAAATTACATCCTGCTGTCCTAGCAGTATTCTGTGACATGACATTAAAAAAAGACACTTCTTATCACAAATGATTTGATAACAGGCAATACTAGATGTGTATCCTACCAAATATACAAGATAATTAAGCACCTGATAGACTTCTTTTAACTGTATTAGACATGCTTCTATGGTTTAGGGTCTGGAGGTATACTTAAGTATATTTAATGGATCTTGTGGAATTTTATTCAGTGAACCAGTACGTTTTCAAGATCACCATAGATCAGTACTACTAGTTTTGTCAATTATGGTTCACAAGTGACCTTCATAAATCAAAAATGCAGAGAGCTTCATCTTTCCAGCATAAAATTATACAAGCATTTAAACCAAAAGCTTGCAAAGGAACAAGGACTGTGGTTATAATTTACGTTTGTTTTTTTTTCTCTCTCTTGAATGGATGTTAGGAAGAAAACAAACACACAGAGGCTAAGAAAAAGAAACTAACCTTTGTTGTATGTTTACTCTGGGCCAGCCTCTACAGAAAGCAATTTTTAAATTCTTACAAGAATTCTTTATAGTAAATTATGATTATTCCCATAGAATTCGACAGACTCAGAGAAGATAAATAATTTGTTCAGGATTACACAGCTACCAACTGGTGGTACCTGCATTTGTACATGTGTTGGGCTCTGTAAAAAGTCAAGTGTTTTTTTTTATCTTAAACAGTTCCAGAGTACTGAGATTTCTTAACTTTACCAATTTTTGTCTGGTAAAGCTCTTGGTCTTATCTAATTTCCCAAGATATATGGTAGAGTAATTATTTAGGCTTGTTGCAGCCATTTGGTGTCAAGCAAGACCATGAGTTCCTCCTACAAGACATTTCACAACAAATGCTATGAGAAAGGTTATGATGGTATGCCAATCTGCAAGAAGATTCTGAGATCCCATATTAGTACAAATTAATAACTAAGAATTTTTAAACAAAATTCACATCTGCTTGTAAGAAATTTTAGTGAATGTAATTTTGTATTCCGGTACCAAAAATGTCACTATCCTTCATGTAGTAGAGAGATACACAAGCTTTACAACTGAGTCTTACATTTCCTTTCCTCCTCAGTAGGAAAGAAAACATTAAAAATTTAGAACTATAAAGCTTCGTTTTCTTTAAAACAAAAGCAATCACAATAAATGGCACAATAAAAGTGTTATTAGAGGTGACAGGATATATTGCATATGCCAGCTGGTATCTCTTCTCTAAGTTTAGCAATTTTCAGCCAACTGGGGCTGACGTGGTAAAAGGAGATTCGTGAATAAAATATGCACAACAGGAAGGAAGCAGCTGAGATTCTCCTCCAGGAGCTCATCACCTAGAGTGCCATAGTCCTCAAGAGGAGAAGCCACTTCCTTTCTGATCAACAAAGGCTGCCATATCAAAGGTGGACAGACTTTAAGGAACATACTATCACTGCCTCTTCAGTAAGATGTCTAAGAAGTTGTTTTAGAGGGTCTACCACTTCTTCATGACTTTGTAAAATTCCAGAAGAAGAAAGTTCAATCCAATCATCGTTAGATAACAACTAACAAGTTTATCCTTTTTTTCTCCCCGATACAAACCCTTTCACAAACACCAAGTGATATGGAAGACAGTTTTTTTTAGTATTTTCTATTCAGAGCTACCAAATAAGGACATTTTGAATTGTTGAAACTAATCAAAAGTTCGAAGGAAAGATTTAGTTTCTATTCTGTACTTATTGAAAACAAGTTTGAAAAACAGAGTAGTATATATTAAGGAGAAATCAAGAGCAAAATACTATCATGTAGGCATATATAATTCCTCAGGGAGAGACTGGCCAGCTGAAAATGAAGCAATATTTGGTAAGGATGACAGAGCAAGCAAGAAAAGCCCTTCTGCATGAAAGGATTCAAAGTTCTTTAATGATTTCCTCATGGAAACACATTCTTTATGAGTTTATATTAATTTACAACCTATTTTAAATATTTCAGTAAGTTACTTCTGAAGCTCTTTTTCACAATAATTAATTCTGTTCAAGCTCACTGTCAGAAATAAATGAAAGATTTTAAAGATATTTTTACTTTTTAAAGCATAGGGAAAGATGTCTTTCACATTAAGGTAATCAAATCCATTGCTCTTGGGGTTTTGGGGGGTAGACTTACCAAATCCACAAAGAAAACTCTCCTAGAACTAATGGAATTAGATTACCTTTGAATTCTCACCCCTACTTCGAATAGTCACTAATTCCTTTCTTTGCACTTTTGGTGTTTGCAAAGGGGTTCACTAAAGCCTGAATCGATATAATTATTGGCTCAGATCGTGAGAGATCTATGCCGGATGGCTATGGGTTTCTAAGATCCCAGTTGCTTGTGGTAGTTTTCCTAGTTTGCCTATAGGGTTTGGGGATCAGCAATTTGAAAGGGCTACAAACTTGTGAAACACTTTATTCATGGGGGCAGAATGTTCATCAGCGTGACCCAGTACTAAATACATACATTATAGGCATTTCTATTCTGCACAATTTGCCACACAGCACTAGTTTCTGGGGGGGGGGGGGAGACAATGGCTTATAAAATGCTTTTGAATGCCTAAAAAAGAAGGAGAGGTCACGCTACGAGTCCGACTCCTCTGCTTTCTTTTTTGGAAAGAACCTTCTTAGTTACTTTAGCTGAGCTCTGCTCAGAGTAAGCAAAGTGGAAAAATCAGAAAATTACGTTTTTTTATATGTTTCTGGGGGCAAAAGAGAGAGTGGGAGAAAATAAATGGAAAAAAAGTGACAGTGAGATTATGTGAAAGAGCAAATATGCAAGTGGATGAAGACAGCTGAGGAATAATGCAAGAGGTATGAAAAAAAGCAGCCAGAAAAGAGCCATGATGATAAACTTAAAGGGAACTGCAGAGCAGAAAGAACATCATAAATAATCATATTTTCAAATAAGAATAACGTATCAGTTTCTGTGACCTGGATAGAGCACAAACCTCCCATGATATTTCCTTAGCATTTTGATGCACACAAAATGCAATTTTCAGCTCAGGCATTTTATTCTTCAATGTAAACAAGCTTTGGGCTTTTAAAATACATATCCTAAAAGTGTTTTCATACATAATACATATATCATAAAAATTTGACTTGCAAACTACTGAGTCCATGTCCCCCCAAGTAGTCATTGTGAAGACTCACCACGTATAGAGATAGTACCTTATGGTAGAAATTGACATGCTAAAGCATGAAATGTCTTTTACCAAAGGTAAATAGGATTTTTTGAAGTACAGGACAAAGAAACATCATAGCCAATTTTGCCCAAACTCTAGGAGGGAAGTGTTACGAGGTAGAACTATATTGTTAATTAGTTTCAAATGCTTTGGTGTTCCTTTAAATCTTGCTAATTAAGAGAAATCAAGAGTGGAAAAAATAGCCCCTTTCTTATCTTCAAGGAATAAAGATGAAAGAAAAACAGAAAATGAAACCTCTTTTCTTGTTCTGTTCTTTAAAACAGAGCCCCAAGAAAACCTTGTGCTCACAGAAGGAGAAAGCCCCAAGTATTTACAGAGGGGGAGGGGAAGGAGGCGGGCTGAGAAGCATAATTAGAAGCAAGTTTTCACATTTGATTAAATTCCTCCACCAACAAAATGCACTTAGAGGTATTTTAAGTTAAACCAGTACTTAAGGGCTATGAAAAGCAAGATGATTGCATGTTTGTGGAAGAAGAAAGGGCAATTAAGAAAACCAGGCCAATTTAAAATGCCATATAAATAAAGGCGACCAGAAGTTGATTTAAAGTTTGTCTTCTGTAATTTGTCTCTCCTTTGTCGTGGCACGCTCAGAGAAAGTGAACGCGGGGGACGGAGGGGAGCAGGGGAGGGGAGGGGCGGAGGGGAGCAGGGGAGGGGAGGGGCGGAGGGGAGCAGGGGAGGGGAGGGGCGGAGGGGAGCAGGGGAGGGGAGGGATGGAGGGGAGCAGGGGAGGGGAGGGGCGGAGGGGTGCAGGGGAGGGGAGGGGCGGAGGGAGGGAGCCTGTCGAATCTTCCTCCTCCGTCTCGCTCCTTCTCTCTCCCTCTCCCACCCTCCACTCCCGTCCGCCCTGCCTTCGCTTTGCGGACTCCCTCGGCTTCTGATTTGGAAGGACGCTGATTGGCTGGAAGCGATTCAACGCACGCGGGGCAAGAGAGCTTTGTCTGAGTTGAAGTGAAGTTGTACAGATTTTAGACCGGAGTCAGCAATCACGGGCGTTTGGTCTCTGCAGCCGAGCGGAGAAAAGGAGAAGGAATCGCTGGGAAAAGAGCCGCTGCAGACTCCGCGGGCGCCCTGCGATAGATGCACGCCGACTACACAAGGGGGGAAACGCGGACGTGACACTCTTTCGCCTGCCAAGAGGACAAACGGCCGCACAAATGCAAGGACTGGACTCCATGCCGATATTATCTGGGAGTCGTGACACGGTGTGTATAAGACAAAAGTTTGCGAGCTGTTAATTGCTGTGCTGTGTTATTGAGAGACGCTTTCAAGTTTCGAGTACCAAATGTAGCCTAGCTTTAAGTTGCCAAAGGAAGTTGAGGGAATTGCTTTGCTGTTTTAACTGGCTCTGTGAGAGGAAATCTCATAAAACTGACCGAGGTACCAAATGAATGCTAAAATGCACTTTAGATTTGTTTTTGCACTCCTGGTGGTATCTTTCAACTCCGAGGTACTGGGCAAGAATTTGAAATACAGGATTTATGAGGAGCAGAGGGTTGGATCGGTAATTGCAAGATTATCAGAGGATGTGGCTGATATTTTAGTTAAGCTACCTAATCCTTCTACTGTTCGCTTCCGAGCCATGCAGAGGGGCAATTCTCCTCTACTCGTGGTCAACGAGGATAGCGGGGAAATCAGCATAGGGGCAAAAATTGACCGCGAACAACTATGCCAGAAAAACTTGAACTGTTCCATAGAGTTTGATGTGATCACTCTACCCACTGAGCATCTGCAGCTTTTCCATATTGAAGTTGAAGTGTTGGATATTAATGACAATTCTCCCCAGTTTTCAAGACCTCTCATACCGATTGAGATATCAGAGAGTGCAGCAGTTGGGACCCGTATCCCTCTGGACAGTGCATTTGATCCGGATGTTGGGGAAAATTCCCTCCACACGTACTCTCTCTCTGCCAATGATTTTTTTAATATCGAGGTTCGGACTAGGACTGATGGAGCTAAGTATGCAGAACTCATAGTGGTCAGAGAGCTGGATCGGGAGCTGAAGTCAAGCTATGAGCTCCAGCTCACCGCCTCGGACATGGGGGTGCCTCAGAGGTCTGGCTCATCCATACTAAAAATCAGCATTTCCGACTCTAATGACAACAGCCCTGCTTTTGAGCAGCAGTCTTATATAATACAGCTCTTAGAAAACTCCCCCATTGGCACTTTGCTGCTAGATCTGAATGCCACTGATCCAGATGAGGGCGCTAATGGGAAAATCGTCTATTCCTTCAGCAGTCATGTGTCTCCCAAAATTATAGAGACTTTTAAGATTGATTCAGAAAGAGGACATTTGACTCTTTTCAAGCAAGTGGATTATGAAATCACCAAATCCTATGAGATTGATGTTCAGGCTCAGGATTTGGGTCCAAATTCAATCCCAGCTCACTGCAAAATTATAATTAAGGTTGTGGATGTTAATGACAATAAGCCTGAAATTAACATAAACCTCATGTCCCCCGGAAAAGAAGAAATATCTTATATCTTTGAAGGGGATCCTATTGACACATTTGTTGCCTTGGTCAGGGTTCAGGACAAGGATTCTGGGCTGAATGGAGAAATAGTTTGTAGGCTTCACGGACATGGTCACTTTAAACTTCAGAAGACTTACGAAAACAATTATTTAATCTTGACAAATGCCACGCTGGATAGAGAAAAGAGGTCTGAATACAGTTTGACTGTAATCGCTGAGGACAAGGGGACACCCAGTCTCTCAACAGTAAAACATTTTACTGTTCAAATCAATGATATAAATGACAATCCACCCCACTTCCAGAGAAGTCGATACGAATTTGCAATCTCAGAGAATAACTCGCCAGGGGCATATATCACCACTGTCACAGCCACAGATCCCGATCTTGGAGAAAATGGGCAAGTCACGTATACCATGTTGGAGAGTTTTATCCTGGGGAGTTCCATAACTACATATGTAACCATTGACCCGTCTAACGGAGCCATCTATGCCCTCAGAATCTTTGATCATGAGGAAGTGAGTCAGATCACTTTCGTGGTAGAAGCCAGAGATGGTGGAAGTCCAAAGCAACTTGTAAGCAATACCACAGTTGTACTCACCATCATTGATGAAAATGACAACATCCCTGTGGTTATAGGACCGGCACTGCGCAATAATACCGCAGAAATCGCCATCCCCAAAGGGGCTGAAAGCGGCTTTCATGTCACAAGAATAAGGGCAATGGACAGAGACTCTGGTGTGAATGCTGAACTCAGCTGCTCCATAGTAGCAGGTAATGAGGAGAATATCTTCGTAATTGATCCACGATCATGTGACATCCATACCAATGTCAGCATGGAATCTGTTCCCTACACAGAATGGGAGCTCTCAGTTGTCATCCAGGACAAAGGCAATCCTCAGCTGCATACCAAAGTCCTTCTGAAGTGTATGATCTTTGAATATGCAGAGTCAGTGACAAGTACAGCCATGACCTCAGTAAGCCAGGCATCCTTGGATGTCTCCATGATTATAATTATTTCCTTAGGAGCAATTTGTGCAGTGTTGTTGGTTATTATGGTGCTGTTTGCAACTAGGTGTAACCGAGAAAAGAAAGACACTAGATCCTACAACTGCAGAGTAGCGGAATCAACTTACCAGCATCACCCAAAAAGACCCTCCAGGCAGATCCACAAAGGGGACATCACATTGGTGCCTACCGTAAACGGCACTCTGCCCATCAGATCTCATCACAGACCGTCTCCTTCTTCATCTCCTACCTTAGAAAGAGGGCAAATGGGCAGCCGGCAGAGTCACAACAGTCACCAGTCCCTCAACAGTTTGGTGACAATCTCATCGAACCACGTGCCAGAGAATTTCTCATTAGAACTCACCCATGCCACCCCTGCTGTTGAGGTAAGATCATACCCTCCACCTATTCACTGACAAAGTCAGCTGTTAGTGATCAGAAGTTGTGTATGTGTTAGTTCTTAAACGTTTCCATTACTAAGGAACAATACTAACAATATGCAAATTAAATAGGATACCAGTTACATTATGTAGGTATAGCAAGTATACACACATTTTGCATACTGTCTTAAGGTTTTCATAAAGAATTTACTTGCATGTACCATGTGTAATATTGAAAAGTAAATGTGAAGCTAGCAAAGGACTATCTAATTAGAGTCCCCTTATCCTCAGATTATGATACCTCAAGCTAGAAATAAACAGGCTTGCTTTATTCTCAATAGTTGTGGTCTCTAAGAAAAATTAAAAACTGGGGTCTCCAGAATCCCATCTCAGTGCATGTGTATTTGTTCAGCTTTTGAAATGTTTCTGACATTATTTTAACTACATGTGTTAGAATGTATTTTACAGCATTTTCCATGTATTTTTATAACTGATCACTTTAATCTGAACTATAAAATAGAGGGAATCAATCAGTTTTCTATAAAGGAATCCTCTTTCAAAAAGAGAATGTCAGCTGTATGAGCGCATCCAAATTTCTCTGGGATGCACTTCAGTTCTGTTTGGTGGCTGGCTGCATGGTCCTTCAGAGTGCAGCGTATGTAAATCTTTAAAACGGAGGTAGTATGTTCAGTTAATTAGCATGAAATAGTGAGTAACTGTATTTGCTTGCTTAAAGCTTTTGAGTATTGGGGGATTTGTTTCCAGGAATCAGTACTGTCTGTTTGGTTTCCAGCAGGTCTCCCAGCTTCTTTCAATGCTTCACCAGGGACAATATCAACCAAGGCCAAGTTTTCGAGGAAACAAATATTCCAGGAGCTATAGGTATGAATTACCCTCGTGCTACCTATTAAGTCTCAGATAACACGAACGCTGAAGACTAAAAACTATACTTTCTCTGATTTCTCTTTCTAGATATGCCCTTCAAGACATGGACAAATTTAGCTTGAAAGACAGTGGCCGTGGTGACAGTGAAGCAGGAGACAGTGATTATGATTTGGGGCGAGATTCTCCAATAGACAGGTTGCTGGGCGAAGGATTCAGCGACCTGTTTCTTACAGATGGAAGAATTCCAGCAGGTAAGAGCGTGGTGATAGATAAATCCTTATTTTCAGATCGACTACACCAGTGAAGTGAGCAATTTCTCCCATGCTTTTACTTCTTCTTTGTTCTTTGCACTAAAGTATCTGTAATACACACACCATTAGCAGTGAACATAGACTGAAACAATTTTAAATTGTTTAATTAAAATTCATAGTAAACAGTTGGTAGAGAAAGGAAATAAGCAGGAGAGCTTAAGAGGACAAGACGGAAGGAGTGGGGAGAGGAGGAGAGAAAATGACCCCCCTCCCCTCCTCTCTCTACCCCATCTACTACCGTCATAGGACACTCTTGAGCAACTCTGTAAAATTACTGGGTGGTTGTTTTTATTCAGAGAGCCTGTTTTGGTGCCTAGTGGTGAACTGGACTATAATTTGGAGGACACATTTCCTGTGATGGGAACCAACTCGCATAATCAGAGATTAAAATACACCAGGGAATGGTACACTTTAATCACTAAAAATAGGAGAAAGAATGCATCTTTGTAGGTGGTAGGCATGGAGTAATGTTGCCACCTTTCATTTTATGTGTCCACTGTAAATGGAAGAGGAACAGGAGTCCAAGAGGGGAATTTATAACTACACAGCTCGATGGAAGAGACCCTATTAAGTTACGAGCTATATTTTCCTTAGACTCCCTTCTCTCCAATCCTGCAGTAGAAACTCTCAGATCCCGCTGAGTAAATACTGGCTGCATCACTGTAGCAACCCTGTTACTAAAGACTGTAATAATATATCAACCCTTAGGAACATATTCCTTTGGCTACTTATGTTTCTAAATTCCACGAAATGTTGATCAAATAACTGCCACCTGACAAATGAATAAGTGAAGTGATAAATGAAAGAAAGGCAGAACAAAACTATATTACCTTGCTGAGTCCATGGAACAACTGTTTTCTAAGTACAGATAAATAAGAGAGTTTAGGAAATAGACATGGGAGAGCTTCAGAGAGCCAGAGAAATTCAGTGGAAATCAGTACATAGGAACTCTATCTCTCGTAAACTGAAGTAGTAGTGGCGGCAGTAGCTGCAGCAGTATTAATATTAGTCCTAGCGGTCGCAGCAGTGGTTACCAGCGACGCCCTAGTACTTACTCTGGGCCCATGAGGAATTCTATACCTGAACAACTTCTTGCAACACTTTGACACAGGAATTAATGGTGGCGGTAATAACAGTAGTGTTCATATTTTTTTTTTAGATTTGAAAACTGAAGCTTATAAAGGTTAAAAAAAAGTATCCAAAATCAAGCAATTTGTACATGATAGAGGTGAGATTTGAACCTATCCCTCTACGCATTAAACACTAATCTATCAAGAATAATATAAAGTAACAGGTTTTTATTTTTTTGTAATATGTTGAATGTCATATTTGTTCTTACATTCTAAAGTCTTACAGTACTACTGTCTGTAACCTATTAAATGCTGCTTATTTAACTATGCTATTACCGTAAAAGATACTGCATTTCTGGCAGGATGAATGTATGGGAAGGACTTCTAGCGGCATGAAGGGCTACAATCAATGTACACTGAGAGCCGAGATACTTAGAGTCACCCATGGTGTCTTTTTCTTTTTCTTTTTTTAATGCATAGACTCCCTAGACCCATTTAAAGAGAAATCCTTGAAAACCTAGTGGAATATATATGGCCTAAGACAACTTGCTCAAAGAGAAACAGTTTTATTCTTCTTACCCATGAAATGAAAGAGCGGGCTGAATTTCTATGATTCTGTGATCCTGATGGAACTCTAATTTTGAATATTGATCCCTAATTTTGAATAAGATGATTTCCCAAATTACATTATTTCATAAAACAGAAAAGTAACATCATGGGTATAATATCAATTATCTCATTATATATGTTATTTTTTCACTTGTAGAAAGTCGACTCATTGACACAATTCTATCAGTATAGTTAAAAGGAGAATAACTGCTCCTACTTAGATAACCTTGCCATTTCTGAGCCTAAATTATACCTAAAGTCCTTTTTTAATTCTGAAATTATATAATTCAATAGCTAATCATGGTCTAATTTTTTAAAAAAGGTCACGATGCCTCTTTCACTCTATCCTATATTTTCAAAGTTACCACCACCAGCTATGTTCATGGCAGGAGAGTTACCTAATGCTTGAATTAAAGTAATTAAAGTAAATGTTAAAGAATAAAGACATCTGGGAAACAACAGGTAGATACTGATAAACTCTAGATAATAGTGAGTCTTATTTAGTGAGTAACTTGAGTCTCCTCCTAAGTTACATTTCTTTTCAAAGTTAGAGGCTCACCTTTATATTATCACCAACACCAGTGAATATATAGACAATTCTTTACAAAACAATTCCATATTTACACAATCATACTTAATCTGGGTGTGTGGTGGGAGAGCTGGGGTATGGCATCGTACTGCAATAGACTGTATCAGAGTACATACACTTCTGCCTGACTAGCAACCTGCCTCTATGTGGGGTGTTGTAGAAAGTATTCTAGAGGCATAGAGCACCAGGAAATCACCAATGAGCCATAAAATATCTTAAGCTTTATGCATGGTTGGCTATTAGAAATGTGCATAATCAAATATCTGTACAAAGATAACCATCCCTTAATTATGACCATCATTCTGATGATACATCACCCATATTCTGGCTTATTCTTCACCCTGGCAGCTTCTGCTGGCACATTAGGGTGTAAAATTTGTGCTTTATAAACTTTATATTCCCAGGAAATATCCCAAGTAGAAAAAAAAAAAAAAAGTCCACATCTGAATGCCATTAACAGAAATCAGCACAGTTTTTCTAAAGCATGAATATTTTTAGAACTTCAGTGTATTATTCCAACAATGTTTTTTCTGCATTAGACTGTGATCAAATATAGATTATGTTATGTTGCTTTGCCTGCCAAACAGGGTCATTTCTGGTCATTCATTCTATTAATTCCCACAGGAGGATCCTGCATTCTGAGCAGTAAAGTCAGCACGCATTTTTGTCTGTTGGCTCATGTTTGTCAACATACTTTCTTCCTTACTCAGTCAACTTTGAACCACAACACTACATATATGCTTGCAAAATCTCGCTTTTCCCAAAGTGTTAGCTACACCAGGATGTTCTTGTGATACCCCTCCTTGATTGGGCACATTCCATTTTTTTAATCATTGTATCATCTGTGATTACTTAATTCAAACATTTGTCTTTAATTCCATGTCCTCACCATTCTCATGGCGGGTATCCTACTTCTGGCCTTTCTTCCATGGCTGGTTTTCTGTACCAGCACATGAATTGATATTCACTCTCCAGTAGCTTCTTTCTTTGTCAAATCTTTCTTTCATACAGCTTGAACAACTTTTTCAGAACATTTTAATTTATACTTTTTGTTTCAAAAGCAATAATTGACTTTTGTTGCCTGGCAACACCGAATTCAGCTATTTATCTTGGCATTCCAAGGCCAATGAAATCCACTCCTAGCTTATTAACTTTCAATTTTTTTTTTTTGGTATCTTTTGCAATAGGCAGAGCCATCTCTTCCCGTAACACACCAATCCTTTGCTCATGTCACCTTTCTACCTGAAAAAGTGGCTTCTCTTCACTTTGTCTTCTATTCATCTCTCAAAGTTTGTTTCAAGTTGCTCTTTCTTTAACTACTTCAGCATCCACCTCTACTCTTTTCTTTTTTTAAATTTTATTTTTACTGAAGTAGAGTTGCTGTACAATATTATATAAGTTATAGATGTGCAATACAGTGATTCACAATTTTTAAAGGTTATACTCCATTTACAGTTATTATAGAACATTGGCTATATTCCCTGTGCTGTACAATATATCCTTGTAGCTTATTTATTTTATACCTAACAGTTTGTACTGCTTAATCCCTTACCCCTATCTTGCCCCTCCCCACTTCCGTCTCTCCATTGTTAACAACTAGCTTGTTCTCTACATCCGTGAGTCTGCTTCTTTTTTGTTATATTCACTAGTTTGTTGTAGTTTTTTAGATTCCACATATAAGTGACATTGTACAGTATTTTTTTTTTCTTTTTTTAACATGCCCTCATCATTGTATAGTTTGGCACTTTAACTGGGCATTTATGACCTCATTTGTAACACTTGATTATTCTTATACCAGAAGCCATTTGAGGGCAGGAAGCTATCATAGCACTTTACATATGGCAGGCTCTTAATAGATAATTGATTGATCACTCAATGACTAATGGCTTGATAGATGTTAGGCATATGTTTTTCTTCTTATGTGCCATGCTTGCTTCCTGCCCTACCTAAAAGGTCTAGCACAGGGGCAAAATTGGCCATCATGCTGTGGGAAAAAAGAGTTCTCTGTTTCCCCATGACTTTCCCTTTCCAGAGGAAATTTAACCACCTGACAGAGCTTTCAAGGAGCGACAGGAAGGTTGGCCACTTGCACCACTAGCCAACAAGTTCTGATTCATTGGATACGGTGTGGAACATCTGTGGCTCTAAGTTACATGTACACTGAGGATGATTTCGAGCAGTTGAGTCTCAGGAAAAAGGTTGAAAATATCAATGAAATTAAGAAATGCCCTCTTCTGTGTCACTGCTCTTCCATCTCTATTATTTTGGCCCTCCTTCTCTCCGTTAGTCTTTATTCATCAATTTTTCATATTTTTTGAATTTTAAAATTTTATGTTAATTTATTTTTTTATTACTAAAGCCCCATTTATTTACTGTGAAGTTATAAAATAGCATTCCCTGTCTAAAAACTCCTATGACCAAATTTATTTTTAATATGAACTGTTGTTTGAATCACCCAGATGGTACTGATGGTTATTTTCATTATGTTCAGTTCTCTAGAAAGCTGATCATGCTCGGGATTCTTAGAAGCTTGTGTAATTTTTCCCTTTTCCCCCTGTCATTAAACATTAAAACAAAACAAAGCCAATCAAACAATTAAGTCCTTCCCACAGAATTAAAGACCAGAAAACAAATGAAGAGGTGTCATCAGGTCTGTTCCCCTTCCTTCTAAAAGGATGTGAGTAAGACAATATAGACAGGTCTCCTTTCCATTTTCAGAAACTCAGGGAATTAGGAAAAAGAAAATTCATTACCACTTTGATAGTTATTTCAGTACTTAGAAAACCTCACTGCTATGAAGGTATTCCAGTTACTTTCAACACATTTTTGTTTTGTCCACATTTAAATGATGAACAACGACAGTTGGTAAATATTTCCAAATAGTAATAATGCATTAACTCAGCACATCTAAACATCTTTTTATTCTTGCTTATTTAAATGTAACCTTTCTTCATAGCAAAATGACACAAGGATTCTCAATATTGCTGTCTTTCTCTCATGCCATTGTGATTCCCATGGGATTGGCATTCACACTATCCAGCATCTTCCCTACTTTGAATTTCTAGCCTTCCTAGCAAGCAGACGTTTCTTCTCACAGTTCTTGCTCTCATTTTTG
This sequence comes from Balaenoptera acutorostrata, assembly GCF_949987535.1. NCBI lineage: Eukaryota > Metazoa > Chordata > Mammalia > Artiodactyla > Balaenopteridae > Balaenoptera > Balaenoptera acutorostrata. The sequence goes on along the minus strand of NC_080068.1, from coordinate 137,757,018 downwards.
TCCCTCAACTTACCCCTTCTCTATTAAAAATTGAGGCCCAGAATGGATGAGGTATAAGGACAGAATTATCTTCAAGGCTCAAATGATGAAAAGCAGTGACTTCCACACCTTTGAACAAAGTCCTTTACTTCTCCTTTTCTGAAGGCAACATTTATTCTTCACTTTTCCTTTTTGTGCATAAATCTTTTCCAAAATTTTCTTTTAAGGCATAAGAACACTAAATACGGGATCTACCCTGCTAACAAAGTTGTAACTGTACAATACAGTATCATTAACTGTAGGTACAGTGTTGTACAGCAGAGCTCTTGAACTTAATCTTGCTTAACTGAAAATTTATGCCTGTTAATCAGCAATTCCCCATTTCCCCCTCTCCCTAATTCCTATTAACCACCATTTCACTCCTGGATTCTATGAATTTGACCATTTTAGATGCCTCATATACAGGGAATCATGCAGTTATGTGTCCTCCTGTGACTAGCTTATTTCTTATTTCGCTAAGCTTAATGTCCTCAAGATTCATCCACATTATCACATATTAGAGAGTTTTCTTCTTTTTTAAGGTGGAATAATATTCCATTGTATGCGTATACTACATTTCCATGAAACATTCAGTGGGCATTTAGGTTGTTTTCACATCTTGGTTATTGTGAACAGTGCTGTAGTGAACAGAAGAATGCTAATATCTCTTCGAGATCCTGATTTCAACTCTTTTGGATAAATATCCAAAGATGGGATTACTGGCTCATACAGTAGTTCTCTTTTTTAATGTTTTGAGTAACCTCCATATTATTTTCCATAGTGATTGCACCATTTTACATTCCTCACAACAGTGTACAAGGGTTCCAAGTTTTCCTCACTCCCCCTCACTTGTTATTGTTTGGGTTTTTTGGTTTGTGTTTTATTACAGCCATCCTGTAATAAAACTGGTTTGAGGTGATTTCTTATTGTGCTTTTTGATTTGCATTTCCCTGATGATTAGAAAATATGTAGCTAATGCCCACTCTATGCAGACACTTCAGACCTTTCCCAGGTGCTGGGGGTACAACAATAAGCACACTGGACAACTAGCTTCCCCTGACCAGGGATTTGGCATTGGTCAAGAGTCAGCCTTTTTTTAGCAATAACTTGGGAGGAAGAGAAATCTTTCTTAAGCAGCCAGATCTACAGAATTAGCTCTGAATATGTTAGGATGGCTGATATCAATCCAATTTTCATTCAAATCTAAGATAATTACCTTGCATTTTCTGAATTCTGTCATTTGCTCTAAAATGAAATCATGATATTGAAGAGACCTAAGCTGTCACTGAAAAAGATGGATGGTTTGTGGAGTATATTTTACATCTTCACATTTCTTGGTTGTTCTGTAGTTTAGTTATCACATTTGCCAAATTTAGAGTTTTGCCCTCTTCATTTTTCTGCTTTGGTCTCATATCATCGATTATCTTCTATGAGTGTAACCACTCACATTCCAACAGTGCATCATAACATCTGGAAGAACTAACCAATGGTTTTTCATATTCTTCTTCTTTTGATGACTTTTCCAACTCTTTGAATTTCAAACCTCTAAAAGACTTCTTAACAGGGTAACTGCAGATGCCTGGTATTTGAGGATAATTTGCACTGCTGTTTTAAGGAACAAGTTGATAAATAATCCAGAATACTTTTAAGAGAGATTGATAAGTATAATTACCTGATAGATTATTATATTCTCAATGCCTCCATTAAAAGTAAAGTAGGTCAGATAGACCCCAATATCTAGAAGGTACTCAATGGTAGTACTCAAGGTTTATCTGGTGGCATTCTAAAGTTATGGATTTCCCCTTACAGCTCTGGGTTTTTATAGAGTTTATGTTCAGCAAATATTTCATCACCCACACCTTAGCTCTTTTCCAAACTTCTTCATTAGTAAGTTGTCAATCCATTTTCTCATTACATGAGTAGCAGACGATATCCCTGAGAAGTACATGAGTCATAACCCTCCTTTGCTTATCTGATAGACAAAAATATATATATACCAGGTCCATAAAACCAGTAGTCAAATCAAAACTGTAACTGTAGTCCACCTCATATGTATAATCATGGGTTAGTATCATGGTCATAGTTTTAAATTGTCTTATTCTATGTTTTAAAAAAATAAAATGATAATTTTTTTCTATTATTTTGAGTCACACGAAGTATAATAACGAATCCCCACTGCTTTCCTTGAGTGCAGCTATGCGGCTGTGCACGGAAGAGTGCAGGGTCCTGGGACACTCTGACCAGTGCTGGATGCCAGCTCTGCCCTCACCTTCCTCTGATTATAGGAGTAACATGTTCATTCCGGGGGAAGAATTCCCAGCACAGCCCCAGCAGCAACATCCGCATCCGAGTCTTGAGGATGACACCCAGCCGGTAGATGCTGGTGAGAAGAAGAAGAGTTTTTCCACTTTTGGGAAGGACTCTCCAAACGATGAGGACTCTGGGGATACCAGCACGTCCTCTCTGCTCTCGGAAATGAGCAATGTGTTCCAGCGCCTCTTACCCGCTTCCCTGGACACCTATTCTGAGTGCAGTGAGATCGATCGATCCAACTCTCTGGAACGCCGGAAGGGACCTTTGTCAGCCAAGACTGTGGGTTACCCACAAGGGGTGGCGGCCTGGGCGGCCAGTACGCATTTTCAAAACCCCACCACCAACTCTGGCCCCCCACTTGGAACTCACTCCAGTGTGCAGCCTTCTTCAAAATGGTTGCCGGCCATGGAGGAGATCCCTGAAAATTATGAAGAGGATGATTTTGACAATGTGCTCAACCACCTCAATGATGGCAAACATGAACTCATGGATGCCAGTGAGCTAGTGGCTGAGATTAACAAACTGCTTCAAGATGTCCGCCAGAGCTAGGAAATGACAGCAAAGCATTTTTGTTTCCATATATGTGGAAATAGGGGACAGCGAAAACCCTGCAAGAACTGGCATTGCCACATCGTTGCATTTATCATAAATGTGTCTGTGTATATTGAATATTAAATACTGTATTTTCGTATGTACACAATGCAAGTGTGATTATTTTAATCTGTATTTTAAAAATACATTTGTACCTTATATTTATGTGTAATTTAACAGACAAATTTTATTTTTTTACTCCCATGATAAACATGTGTCTCCTAATCATGTAGAAACTAGCCACTGTTCAAATCTGATATAATATGCAACCACAAAGTATAAAGGCACTGCTTAGATTAGTTGTGTTGGGGAAGAAACTGTTAGGCTGTAGGGACAATCCCACTAAAGCATTATTCAATTCTTAGTTCCATTAAGTGATCCAGCTTCTATTTTCTTTAACTTTGTTAAAAAAGTAAGCATCAAGAAAAATGTTTAACTCTTTTATTATTATCGTTGTTATTATTTTTACTGGTCTCTGCTAGTTCTGGGAGTTGGATTCTTACAGTAAAATTGAAACATGAGGTGAAATTTTATTTCAGGACTGGGAAGTATCTTTCACAGACAATGATGTAAAAAAACAGGACTAGAATCGGTTTTCTGACTCCCAGGCTCCTACTATTCCAGGACATCACACTGGCCTGTTCTTGAGAATATTTCTGCTAAAGTATTATCATCTATTCATAATCAAGGTAAACAATGAATTTTATTCCATCCTTGTAATATGAGAGGTGCCCCAAGGAAATGGAATCTGTCTTTTAAATGGATAACAGTGTGTATTTTAACAGCATAAAGTATTAATGGACAAAGACAATTATGTCGGTGTCCCTCCTAGGGTAGTAAATATAATTGATTTATCCTGAAACTCTTCTATTTGAATCTTCCCCTCTCCTCTCACAATACTTGAACATGTTTATTTTTTGTAATGTTTTTCGCTATAACTCTTCACTCTTAGCTTTTGTCTCTAGTGCATGATCTCATATTTTTGCTTTTATTTTTAGTATAAGAACATTTATAAAATTACAGTTTTTGTTATTGCAATTCTGTTTTATTTGTTGTGTGACAAACGGCAAATTCTTTATTTATTGTGCTGTTATCTCTCTGTGTGGAATGCCTTGGAAAGGGAGATCGTTGTTATTATGACTGTTCTCATTTATGACCTAGCTTCTATTAATGTTATTTCTATGAATACACTATCTTGATTGTACTCTCCAGAAAATTTTACTGTCAATGAAAATAAAAGGAAAATTGAAGTAAAGCTAAAGAACTGTCCATACATCAGAGTCCTGTTCCTACATATATGTTCAAAAGTTTTGCATCAAGCATACCCCTCATGAGAGGGTAATTCAGAGTTGTGTTTTGAATAGTAGAGAGGGAATATTCAACTGGCTTGGAAACAAGAAAAACCACAATGGAAAAGGAATGAATTTGAGATCTGTAATGGAAATGAAAGCAGTCTACCATATTTCCAGTAGATTAAAGAATTGAAATGCATTTGAAGTATAAAGAAAAAGGAATAATCAATAGTAACCACTTGAACATTTCTCAAATTATTTCTCAGAACATTTTGTGCTAAGTTGTGTCAGGAAAAAAAGTGTACCCTTGCACTGTTTCCAAGAGGTGAAAATATTATCTTCTTTGGTTTACTAGTAGGGAAATGAAATACTAGGAAAGTTACATAACCTTAAAATGGAGGAAACTCAGATATTTTAATTCTCAACTGAGTACCACATCAAATAGATGTGTTATGTCTTTCAAAAGGCACATTTTCCTTTGTAGAAGGGATTACAATTACAAGTGAAATTTCAGTTTATTTTTCAGTAGATTACACACACAAATGCTAACCACATTGAAATACATTTTGCTTTTCAACGTCACTTCCTTTCAGTACATATTATCATTAAGAAAAAGACTTTCATAACTTCACTGTTCTTAATTTAAAGCACCAACAGTAATTTAGGAAGCAAAGCTGGAAATCAATGTTCGAATGATGTAAAGTAAATAAAAGGCAACATTGTATGAAACAGAAGACCTTTGTACATTGTCTGTACAGGAAGCATTCCGTGTCTTAGGCTCCTTGTTTCTCCAGCCTCCCCGCTCTTCTTACTTCCCATGCCCCAGGTTAAGGGATATTAGGGCAAGCTTTTCACTTTTCACTCTTGTTCTTTTCACAGGTAATATTATCTCAGTGAAGGCTGGAGTGTCTGATGCCATGATAGCAACCTAACTTCTCATCAAATTTATATTTCCTCTTCTTTGATACCATGCCCTTCCTCAGATTGAAACAACCAAAAAGCACTTCAGTCAAGGATATCCCTTCCTCCATTTGGCCCCAATGGATTCCCTTAAATGTTCTTCAGTGATAATCATCCATTAAGGGAAACATCTTCCAATAATGTAATTTGACACTGAATCTGTTGCTTAACATATTTTCCTTTTAAATGCTCATAGGATGATTAGAATTGGCTTTCTTCAGACTCTTATAAGTTACTATATTAACACGGTTATTCATTTATCATTTCTTTCTTTCTTGGTATTTGGCAGATGGGGCTTATAACTTTGTTAAGCATTTAAATTCTTGTTCCTCCTGTCACACATATATCAAATTTACTACTTACCGATACATAACTGTTAAGGCAAAAGATGGGTAAGTTACTGTCTTATTGGAGTCACTGAAGAAGTGTCATTTGTGAAAATCAGCTTAGCTTCCTTGTTTCATCCATTTGATACCAGCTAATGTCAGAAAATATTCAAAACTGAGTTTGAATTACTGACACATTAAAATTCAAAGAATAGTGACTCTATGTAAAATTTAGTTGTATGGATGAAAAATGGATTGTCTGACATAGCAACCTGCAATCCTGCATGAACTCACAGAACTGATCCAAGACAATTCAGGCAATTTGCCGAACTATCAAAAAGTTTTGATGTTTCTGTTCCAATTCAATATATCTTGATTAAACATCATCACAGTAGCAAAGATAAAAGGATACACTGAATAGGCAATAAATATTGCTATATAAAATTAAAGCCAAACCATATGAACGTCTTAAAGATTTGTGTTGAGTTTTAAAAAGGAAAAAAATGCAGGAATTTTTTTTTAAAGCCAGCATGTTGACTTCCTTAATTGCAGGTTAAATTCATAAAACAAAGCTATCATATATTTATAAACTGCCTTATATATTGTGAAAGTGTAAGATGCCAAACTGATTGTAATCATTTTTAATATGTTAGGATTTCTCTGTGAATGTCAGAAACATTTCTATGTGGTTATATAACATTTTAACTTAATAAATTAAGTATTTGGGGCACTGAAGATTCATCTCATTCAGTTTAGTTTCTAGAAGAAGCAGTAAGTCACTTTTTTGAAATCACTGAATAATACCTAAAGTATTACATTGCAATTGGAAAAAAAACTTTATTGCCCAAATTGTGGCTTCATTCTTCAACTGTGTAACAGGAGTCATAGTCAAGTACATACATTTTGTATAACAGAAATAATAGGACCTTTAATATAATCTAAACCAAAAAATAATTAACAGGTAGGCACTGTATAATAGATCTGAAAATGATAGTCTCTACTTCTCATTAATTTAACTTTTTATTATAATATAGCTTATACAACTTGTGGAGCTGTTAAAAGAATTTTATGGGGAGCTGGTATTGCAAAAATTGCTACCAGAATTTACTGACTTCCTGACTTCTAAAATTGCAATAACACATCCTACCCTGGCACTTTAAGATAATAGTTTTCTATTTCCTTTTATGACTTCTGCAAGTTGCTCCTAATTCTTGTTTGCTTTTTCAGATTTTATCCCTTCAATTTATTTATTTTATGGTACTCCTCCTTGATAATTTATCCTACTGTCCACATTTTATAACAATCTTCTCCAAATTTTTGCATGTATATAGTTCTTTATACAGCCACCTAGGTTTTTTATCAATCTTTTCACGTCTTTCCTTTGCTATTAGTATTACAGGGATCATATTTTTGAGATATGAAGCCAATATCTTTTCATTCTCAATAAACCTTGCTCATCTGATTCACTAGTTTAATAGAAGGGTAAATTTATAGAATTAAGAACAAAGGGGTCATTTCATTTGTTCTATGTTTTAAAAGTTTTTGAGTGCTTATAGACATACTAGCATAGAAAATTTGACTTTTATTGAGGGAGGAAATTCTTTTTTCTAAATATAAAACACTTCTCTTTATGTACTAAGGGTTAGGCTGGGAAGGGTGAGCTTGGAGTTTTACTATGAGCCAAAGTTAAGTGCAAGAGAATGAATATTAAGTAAGAAAGGGCCATAACCATAGAAAAGAAAGATAAGTTAGGCAACTGTTGAGAGCATAAAGCCCTAGAGGTGAATAAATTGAGAAGGGTAAAATATCAGGTTTTAGTGTCTTTATTCCCACCTCCAGTGATCTTTAGAAGAAGCTGTACAACAAAGCAATACCTCTGGGGAAGGTGTTCCTCCTTTCCCTGACCCTCCCTGCTCAGGAGTGCCGACATGGAAGGAAGAGGTGCAGGTGTGTATGTATGTCTCTGGGGCAGCACTTCTCACTGCCTTTGGATGGCCTGCAGGAGATTCAGACTTTCTTCCTTACCCAAAATGGGGGAGAAGCTGATATTATCAACTGCATTACCTTTCAAAGTGCTTTTATCTAAATGAAGGAAACCTTTCCAAAAACCCCAGGTGCATTCTTGTTTTATTAAAAGGTACATTCTGCAGTTTAAAATAATCACAAAATAGTCTAGGCAGAAGAAGCATAGACTTTTCCTTTGGAAGAAGACCTTTGTGTTAGAGTTTTAGGTTCCAAATAATCTATACAACTTCCAGGAAATCTTGTTACACTGAGATGCAACATCCAAAAATGGAAGTAAGAATATTTCATAAATTCTCACCAGAAAAATATTTTGCCAGTCTCTGCCTTGTGACTTGTATCTCTTCTGCAAACGTATGCCTAGAGGCTGTCAGTGTGGATTTTGTGAACTTCCTCTAGAGATTTTCGGTAATTGCCAGAAGTATAGGCGGCAACTATATGACAAGTCTACATAGCAATAAGCAAAGTATCATTGAAGGAAAAGTCTACAAAGGACCAACCACTACAAATGACTTATTCCTTCACTGCTTCTTCTCCCGTCCCTTTCTCCTCATTTTCTTCTTGGGTGGCATTTGAGGGGCAAATGAGGGGCAGTATGTAAATCATTCCTTAATTCAACAAATATTTATTGTGCAATTATTGTCAGATAATGGTCCAGGTGTTTGAGATACAGGGTTGAACAAAACAGACAAAAAAGACATGAAGACCACTACACACCTATTAGAACAGCCAAAATCTGGGACACTGACAACCCCAAACGCTGACACGTACGCGGAGCAACAGAAACTCTCATGCACCGCTGATGAGAATGCAAAACGGCACAGCCACTTTGGAAGAGTTTGGAGTTTCTTACAAAACTAAACATACTCTTACCATATGATGCAGCAATTGTGCACCTTGGTATTTAAACAAAGAAGCTGAAAGCTTCTGTCCACACAAAAACCTGCACCCGGATGTTTATTGATGTTTTTCGTAACTGTCAAAATTTAGAAGCAACCAAAATGTCCCCCAGTATGTGAATGGAAAAATAAACTGTGGTACATCCAGAAAATGGAATATTATTCAGTGTCAAAAAGAAATGAGCTATCAAGTCATGAAAAGACATGGAGGAACGTTAAATGTACATTATTAAGTGAAACAAGCCAATCTGAAAAGGCCACGTACAGTATGACTCCAACTATATAACATTCTGAAAAAGACAAATCTATGAAGACAGTAAAAAGATCAGTGGGCGCCAGAGGTCTGGTAGGGGGAATGAACAGGTGGAACACAGAGAATTTTTAGGGCAGTAAAAATATTCTGTATAATACAGATATATATAAATATAATATAATAATATTCTGTAAATATATAATGATGGATATATGTCATTATACATTTTTTCCAAACCCATAGAATGTACAACACCAAGAGTGAACCCTAATGTAAACCTTGGACTTTGGGTGATTATGATGTGTCAGTGTAGGTTCATCAATTGTAACAGATGTACCATTCTCATGAGGGATGATGTTAATGGGGGAGGTTCTGCACATGTGGGTTCAGGGGGTATATGGAAAATCTCTGTACCTTTCTCTCAATTTTGCTGTCAACCTAAAACTGCTCTAAACTAATAAATCCTTAAAGAGAGAGAGAGGGGTAAAGAGAGAAGCCCGCAGAGAGAAAGCCCCAGACCATAACTGTCATGACGGAACAGACCACACACACCACCAGAGCAGGCAGACACTTCATATCAGGTGTAATTTGCAACAGGACAGAGAAATGATCAGAGGCCCTGCTTTGTTAACCAATACACCCCAAGTGCCTAAAACGGCAGCTGGCCTGTGATAGATGCTCAACAAATATTTGTTGAATGCAGGGATGACTTTATGCTTCTCCTTGAACCTGTATGCTACCCAGGGAGAAAGACTGAAAAAATATTGCATTATTACTATTAAAAAAACTCAGTTATGACCCAAGCCTGCTTAAGTTTTAAGCCTCAAGGAACTAAGATAGCAGTAACGAAATAAAATTCAGTGTTTTCTCCTAGCAGCATGAATTGGAAATCAAGAAAAACTGGGACCAAATATGATTGTGTACGTCTATTTCTTTTTCACTTTTTCCAAAGAACATTTTTTTATTTTTTTGGCTGTGCCAGGTCTTAGTTGCATCACTCTGTATCTTTAGTTGTGGCATGTGAACTCTTAGTTGCAGCATGCATGCGGGATCTAGTTCCCCGACCAGGGATCGAACCCAGGCCCCCTGCATTGGGAGCACAGACTCTCACCCACTGGCCTACCAGGGAAGTCCCTTTCTAAGGAACATTTAGATATTTGGAATATTTTGTCCTTTTCTTTGGGCATTTGTGTCTAGATTGGGTGCTGCAGTTCAAATCTGAAAGCCACCTCTTTCTGGCAATATGGCTTTCAATAAGTTACATGACCAGTGAAAAATTTGGTCTCCACACTTGTACTACAATGTTAATAAATAGTAATAGCACATTCATGTCAAGTGAAACAAATAATGAACCCTTTAAATTAGAAGAGGAAAACACAAGGGAATTTATAACAGGAACCATCTGTTTTCTTGTGTCATTTTTCTACAGAAGAGCTCATCAGTTTTGGTGCAGATATGGGGAATTAAATAATAAGTTTCTTTGCCATCTGAGGTTTTAGCAGATGGCTTGAAAGGAAAAAAATTAATTTTACTTAAAGAAAAGAAACTATGGTTTATAATGCTATCAGTGGGGAAGGCTAACAGGTGTAAAAAATAAACTCAAAATGAATAACTTCTCAAATGTAGCAAAGGTTCCTTTCTTCTCATGTAACGGTCAGTCTAAAGTGAAGGTCATTTGAAGAGCAGCCTCATGAAGACTACCATCATTAACCCACCATTTCCAAGGTTACCTTGGAGGGAGGGAGCTCCTTTCCAGACAGACACAAGGGAAATGGTTATGGAGTAGTGCAATTAGGAGACGATTAAGAACCAAGCCTGAAAGTGTCATAAGTCACTTCCACTGATGGCTCTTTGGCTAGAAACAGTCACATGACCACAGAGGGAGGTTATGAGAGGCTGCCTGCTGTACTTTGGTCAGCAGTACAGTCTCTACCACATAATCTTTAGGAGCGCCTGCACTCTCAGAATGTCACAACAAGTCATCAGTATAATTTCTCCAGTCATTCGCAGTTCACTGTTGTAATTCTCCCACTAGAATCTGAGTACCTTGAACAAAGAAACTGTATGTTTTTAGTTTTGATCCATTTCTGTGTCTCCAGAGACTGGTGTAGTTTTTGACCTGTCGAAGGTACTCAATCTACAAATAATTAAAATCAAGAAAAAAGATAACATTTAAATTCTACACAGTAATCTTTTGTGGCGGGCGGGGGTGTGGGAGGGCAGGGAGTGGGATGGGGAAGGGTTGGTAGATACAGTTATTATCAGAATCAACCCATTTTCCAAAATAAATATGACTATTCTACCCAGATTTTGATAGGTATCAAAAAAGTGCTTCCTGGTTGTGGCGGTAGGGAGAGGCGGGAGTGGAGCCCGCCTGCAAAGCAGAGAGGGAACGCTTGGCGGTAAAGAAAATGTTCTTTATCTTGATTGGGGGTGGTGCGTTACATTTGCCAAAACTCACCGAAATGTACATTTAACATCTGTGCATTTTATTTGTAAATTATATCTCAATAAAATGGAAAAAAAAACCCATTAAATAATAGCTGAAAAGCAAAACTAGAGAAGAAGATGAGGACTGCTCACTGAATCAAAGCAAATCTTCTCTAATTCCGCAGGTAGTCAGTTCAGAGAAAGTCCCCAGCAGAATATTCTATACCATGTCACATTAGCAGTGACTCAGTTCTGTGACCTAGCTGCTAGTTTTCCTGTTACAACTTTAGGTTTCTTAGGGAAGAGAACAGCTAATTAGATCTAATCATCTTAATTTTACACCATCAGCTGTGACAAGAGAAGCAGTACTGAAGAAACCACCATGAACCCTGATGACCCAACTTCATTTAAGGAGCTTTCCATATTTAGGAAAAACCTTATGGTTTTGTTTAGTTTTAACAGAAACCCAAATTGTAACACAGAAGAGAAATCTGTGTGCATTACCAGGGTAGCAATATTGTGAGAAAGTAAATATATCCACCCCCCAACCCCCCGCCGGCAAATATATCGTGAGTGTGCTTGTGTTGGGCTGTACCCCACCGTGCTTGCCCAGCTTCAAGACCAAAGAATGGTTTAATGGATGGGGGAGCTTACAAGTCTGAAGCAAGGTCTTGGAGCAGGGAATGGACAGAGAGCAAGAGAACAGCCATCTTGGGTGGCCTGATCATACACTCCATCCCTGCATACGCTGCACGACCCTCACAACCTTGGTCCACCCCTCTTCAGCAGTATCCCTGGGGTCAGGGGCACTGCAGCCAGACGCCACAAATATAACACAGACAGCAGCAGCCAGAGGGCATCAAGAGTAAGACACCCTGGGGGCTTCCCTGGTGGCGTAGTGGTTGAGAATCCGCCTGCCAATGCAGGGGACACAGGTTCGAGCCCTGGTCTGGGAAGATCCCACATGCCGCGGAGCAACTGGGCCCGTGCGCCACAACTACTGAGCCTGCGCCGTCTGGAGCCTGTGCTCCGCAACGGGAGAGGCCGCGACAGTGAGAGGCCCAAGCACCGCGATGAAGAGTGGCCCCCGCTCGCCGCAACTGGAGAAAGCCCTAGCACAGAAACGAAGACCCAACACAGCCAAAATAAATTAAATAAATAAATTTATTTTTAAAAAAAAAAGAGTAAGACACGCAGTATGCTCAGAACAGTCGTTCACCAGGATGTGGGCAAACTTTGGAGCCAAGCGCTTACCGGGTCAAAGAGGGAGTCAATGGCGGCAGCATCCTGTCCAATTATAAGGAAGATAAGGCCACCCCTGGTTTTCATAAACCTAGAGCCACCCCAAGGGGAAGGGAAGGCCCTGGCTTTAAAGGAAACATTCTGGTGGCCTAGCCAGGAGTCAGCAGTCACAGTACAGGTCTCCACCCCATGTTATGTTGAGTGTCACTAGGGGTGGACCCATTAGGTCTTTCCAAACAAAAAACAGTTAACCCACTAGTTGGACTTGTGTGTCCAGAAGTCACCCTATTCCACTCCACACAGCAGAGCCCAAGGGGACTCATGGGCAGTCGGTTGTACAGTAATGTTTTACTGACGAGGGTCCTTCTGACGTATTGGCAGGCAGGGCAGGAAGATGGTGAGGGTCTTTTCCCCTTATGGTCGGCCATCCCCACATAGTCACATTAGCCGGGTCCACTTTTCATGGAGGTCCAGAGGAGGAGAGCAATGGCATCTCACTGTAGACCCAGCAACTAGACTCATTTTGCAGTGAGGCCATGGTCGCTTCCCAGTCCTCAGATAGATTTCCTTTACTCAGGCTAGGGATAATGTGCAAAACATCTAACAGACACAACACAGGGGAGATCATGACCATTCAGCAAAATACTAGCAGTACCCACATTCTGAGATAATACCATACCCACCTGTGGATTTTGTCCCAGTCTGCCACAGAGTTCAGAAAACTCAAGTTTTCAGTAATACAGCAACATGTCGCAAATCACATTACAATGGCCACCTAGTTTTAACCTTGGATTTCTGAACCACAGCTACTCCATTTTGACTTTCAAATGTATTCCCCTCCTCAATGGCCAAAGTAGATGTACAATGCATACTCGACAGGCCACAAAACAGGACACTCTGGTCAGTAAAGTTTAAGTTAAACCATGTATAAACCAGAATGATTTCCCTATACCTCCATATGTGAAGATTTTTCCATCATTTCCCCTTTTGATTGCAAATCTTCTGATAGACCAAAGTATATGTCCCTTGAAGCCAGGGTGAACGTCGGCTGCCCTGAGTCCAGATCATGTCCCTTGGTTCTAGGCCTCCTTTATTTTTGCCTACTTATCCACGTTGGGGGAAAACCGATCAGATATTGTGAACAAGCTCAGAGGTATGTTAATGGGGAAACATTTTATAGGCTATATATTTTATCACTTATAATTATACAATTTATCACATTTTATCGCATCAAATTTTTACACAAACATTATTCATGTCCTTTTAGTGGCAGACTTACAGCAAGCAGTGACACATCATGAGTAGTTATACTCTGTGACAACCTCGCTAGATAATTTTCTTCCCATCTTGAATATCAGAGAAAAAGTATGGCTAACACAATAACTTTCATAAATACAGACCTCAATGAGCAGAACTAGAATCCACTGAACCAAAATATTTTTCTCTCTAAAATTACCCTCGTCTCCACCAAACAAAGCCAAATCAAGAAGAATTTGTTGGGGCTTCCCTGGTGGCACAGCGGTTGAAAGTCTGCCTGCCAATGCAGGGGACACGGGTTTGAGCCCTGGTCTGGGAAGATCCCACATGCCACAGAGCAGCTAGGCCCGTGAGCCACAACTACTGAGCCTGCGCGTCTGGAGCCTGTGCTCCGCAACAAGAGAGGCCACGATAGTGAGAGGCCCACGCACCGCGATGAAGAGTGGCCCCCGCTTGCTGCAACTAGGGAAAGCCCTCGCACAGAAACAAAGACCCAACACAGCCAAAAATAAATAAATAAATAAATAGATTAAAAAAAAAAAAAAGAAGAAGAATTTGTTTGCAAAATTAGTCTGGTGAATTGACCACATAGGCTCCTCAAAACTGCCTTTGGTAGAACCCCTCATAAGGAGTCTCAGACTAAATTCCCAAAAGGCCTCTCAAGGCCAGGAAAGCCATGCCAAAGGCCTGCCATCAGGCTCCACCTTGGTGCATTTCTCTTTTCTAGAGGTCCCCAAAATATTGAGATTCCTGCACTTGCTAGGAGACAGTCTTTCCCATGCACCTGATAAGGCTGCTCAGAATCCAAGAGTCTCCAGGCAGAGAGAAAAGAAAAATGTTTCGATTCTACCCACAGGTGTAGTTTACCAAACTGCTGTAAGTCATAACTAACTTGAGGGGGAGGGCTTCCCTATATCTGGAAAACACAGATCAAAACCAGTAATAATATTCCAGACAAAAACCGTAAAAATTATAACCATATTCACCAGTTCACTCAGTAACCAATCGTTCTGTTAACTTTTTATGAAACCATCCGGTTTTCCCTTAGGATTCTTTAATTCCTTACCCAGTTCAGCAGTATGATCTGAAATTTATCAGAGACCTGTACTTGTCAAAAGCCCTTGACTCTCCTTAAAGATGAAGCACTTTTGCAAAAGCATCAGAGTACAACAATAACTGTCTATAAATGACAAAAGACTTAAAAAGCCACAGTTAAATACTTGGTTACAATGTAATCGATAAAGAAACTTGGTGACAATAACAAGAATTATGACTGATTTTAATCTTAACCATTAAAAACCTTAATCTGTAGCAAAAACCAAGAAGCAAGTTAATTGTGAACTCCTTGTCATACCAGCATTTCCTGTTTAGAAAACTTATACTTTAGTCTTCGTCTTCTAAGAAGGCAAAGGTAGGTAAACTTAGACCAGCCCAGCAATTAATGTTCCAATATTTTATTCTATTTGAAATGACCCAAATAATCAATGAATTTTCTTCATTTAACTTAGTTTAGTTTCAAGCTACCAAAATCTGGAGAGACTATTTTAGATAGACATGCCCAAAACATAGTTATTTCTACAGAGTTTGAGAAAGCCCTTTTTTTTCCTTCACTCTTAGAGATCACAGATGATTAAAGTTCCTGAGAGCCCAGGTAGATCATTTACATCTCAAAGGCACAGGAAGAGAAATATTGATTTCTTCTAGAAAGCTAACTTCCTCTAATGGTATATGCAAAAACCAGTTTTAGAATGTCAAAAAGAGGACATCTTCAGGGATGTTTTTCAGTTTTTCAATCGTCAATTCAGTTTAAACAAGTAACAGTAATAGACAATAGTGCATAGCATTCACTCACATTCACATGCCTCATTTTCAGAGGAACATGAATGAATCAGCATTCAAGTTAACCTTCACCCCAGCTGCTGGCTCAGCCTCTGTGGCCTTTCTTAATATAAAAAGCAATGGGGGCTTCCCTGGTGGCGCAGTGGTTGAGAGTCTGCCTGCCAATGCAGGGGACACGGGTTCGAGCCCTGGTCTGGGAGGATCCCACACGCCGCGGGGCAACTGGGCCCGTGAGCCACAATTACTGAGCCTGCGCGTCTGGAGCCTGTGCTCCGCAGCAAGAGAAGCCGCAATGGTGAGAGGCCCGCGCACCGCGATGAGGAGTGGTCCCCGCTTGCCACAACTGGAGAAAGCCCTCGCACAGAAACGAAGACCCAACACAGCTATAAATAAAATAAATAAATAAATAAATAAATAAATAAATAAATAAATAAATAAGCAAGGTCTTTGGAGTCTAGATGACCTGGGATCAAATTCTAGTTTAAAAAAAAAAAAAAAAAGCAATGGCCAGCCCACAGCTGTGGCCACTTCTTTTTCCCCCACGGCAATGGCGGCCAGTATCTCTGCAGCAGCCTTAGGGATGTCTATGAGATCTCCGTACTCTGGGAGACCCCCATTCACCAAGAACAGCCACCACAGGACCCCACATGCTAGTGGACAACCACCCCAGAATTTCCCCTGCAATGTTCGGGATCACGCCTGTAGCTTCCGGACTCCACATTAGCGGACGGCCACCCCAGGATCACCCTCACAACTTTCCACTCCCGGTCCTCATTTCCTGACATCTCGGGGCTCACAGGAGTTTCCTCTGTCTCCTGGCTGCTCTGCCTGGAGCAGGCTTACAAGCCCTGTACTTGCCGGTCCTCGAGACCAGAGAAAGGACCCAGAGTCGGCGACAGAGACATCAATGGTTTAATGGAAGGGGGAGCTTACATGTCTGAAGCAAGGTCCTGGGGCCACTCCCCACCGGGTACCGCAGACGGCGGCAGGACGTGGTGGCAAGTCTTCACTCTAGGGGGAGAGGGAGGTTACCCGTTATAGGGGGGAACTGACATCAGCTTGGCTCATCAGTTACCAGGGAAACTAGCAGAGAAGCACGACCCTCACCACCCCCCTGATAAGGTATCAGGTGGAGACGTTCTAATCTAAAAAGTCAGAACAATCACTAGCTGGGGCCCGGCAAGTATGCAGGAAGGTCAGTCCTGTGATTAGGGTGTAAGTGAAGCAGGCAGGCACTAGTCAAGCAGGGGATGTAGAGAGAGCAAGAGAACAGCCCTCTTGGGTGACCTGAGCATACAGTGTGTATGTGTGTGTGTGTGTGTAGTGCAATATATATAATGTATGTAACAGAATTCTTACTAAACTTTCTGAAAGTACTTTTGGAATATTTCACGTCAGTTATAAGAGAAATCTGAGACTTAACCAGAACTATCACGTGAAGATTTGAGCAACAACAAGATTGTTGCTCCAAAATTCTATTAAAACAGCCAGAAAATCTGTCAGAATGAAAATATCAGTATTCAAAAGTACTTACTAGTTGCTCTTAGTTTTGATGATGACCTGTCAGTTTAGAATTTATACCATGCCTCAGGCATCCAACCTGCCCACAGAGTATTAGGCGGTGCATGTGAAATTAAGGGACATGCTACTCACCACTGGGAAGTGTTTGCAAAAACTTACTCTCCCATTGAGTGAGTCATTGTTGAAGGTTTGTGATTCACAGCATTAGCTCTTTTATGAAAATAAACAAATAGCAAAACAAAACAAAAGCATAATGTCCTCCTCCATATCCCTCATTTTTATTATAATGCATCCACTTTGATAAACGCAAAGACAGGCCAGACGTTAATGTCCCAGATGAAGGAACACATAATGCGAGTGATTTATAGACTATCTGGCTTTCCACAGAAAGAATCTCTCAACTCCATAATTTCTTTTAATGTGAAGGGATGCTTTCTTCTCATTTAGCATGAAAATTTTCCATTGGTGTTTAACTTTCAGCTTCAATGAAAATATCCAAATTCAAAAGTGCTCACTAATTACTCATAGTTTTGATGGTGGTTTAGAATGTGACTCAGAATAATCCATTTTACTCCATGATAGGTCAACTTTTCTTAAAGAAATTATTTTTTATTCTGAGTGTTTTTCGAGTTTCTTTTTTCTGCTACCATGCCCTCAAAAAGTTAACCACTCTTCAGGATATTATATCCTGAATATCACCCTCTTCTATGAGAAAATTTGATTTAAGCACATCTCTCCTTGACTCTTCACACTTTTCTTATTTTATTTAGCTCTAGTGTTCTCCTTCAATTTGTATTATACGTTTCTTTGATAGAACTCTCAACTGTGTTTTTTGTAATCTTTTGACTGAATCTTTTGACTGAAAACATAAAAATGAATTATACGATGTTGAACACTTGATTAGTTTCAAATTAAAAAACTAATAAAAAATAATGTAAAAATATCAACCTTGTAATGCTTAACAGTACATAAATTGCCTTTCTATTCAGTATCATGCTGTTTTAATTATTAGAAGTTTAAAATGATAAGAATAGAGAATCATAATTCTCTCTCTCTCCTTCTGTCTATTTTTAGGACATTCCTATTTTATTCTTATTTTAACACTGGCACCAATTTGTCTAGTTTCCAAAAATATACTGTTGGTATTTTTACTAAGATCACATTAAATTTATAGATTAATTTGAGGGAGAACTGACATTCTTATGATGTTGCATTTTCTTTTCCAAGAATGTGTCTTTCCTTACGCTAAAGTCCTCCTCTGTGTTTCTCAGTGGCATGAACAGTTTTCTACACAGAAGATTTTACTTGTTTCTTGTTAGGTTTTGTATTTTATCTTTTGGTGTTTTATTCTCATACATTGTTATCACCCATATGAGAAACCCATTTATTCCCAATGTATCAATTTTGTGCCCAGCCCTGTAACTGTTTTGTCTTATTATTTATAATAGTTTTCCAACTGATCCTTTTAGATTTTGCAAGGAGAAAATATATATTATTCTCAAGTAGTAATAATTTAAAATTCTGCTTTCCAATTTTTGTTTCTAAATTTATTTCCCATTGTATTCCACAATATCATTGGCTTATATGCCTCTGGAAAATTTTATAATCAAAATGTTGATAGCAAATATTGTTGCTTTATTATTGATTTTATAGAGAATGTTTCTAATGTTTTCTCAATTAGCATATACATGTTATTTCTGCATATATAAAACAGGGTCATATGGAAAGTATCTTATATTATTATGATTTTTAAAATCAAGAATAGACATTGAATTTTATTAAAAGAATTTCTTTATAGGTAGATTTATATGTCTCTTTTCATTTGCTAAGTATGTTGATTTATATTTATAGCTATCCTAATATTTAACCACATTAACATTCCAGGAACAAACTGTACTTGCTTTATTATTTATTAAATAAACAGCTGAATTTTGCTAGTTATTTTTTAAATGTTTTTATTTTAATATGTTTGAATGTTCTGTGGTTTTCTTTTATGTGTATTTCTTCAATGGGATTTTGGTATCAATGTGATGCACATTAATTCTGAAAGAGGTAGGAAATTTTCTTTTTCTTTTTCTCTATGCTTTGAACAATTGAAGTTTAATTGCAGTTATCTATTACTTGAACTTTTTAAAGAATTCCCTTGTGAAACCACCTGGGCAATAGCTATTAGACAACCTTATCTCTTGAATGTTAAATCACGTGTGCAGTTTTCCAGACCCCCCTTCTGGGGTCAGTTTTGGTGATTTATATTTTCCAAGGAAAGCATTCATTTCATCCATGTTCTCAAACTAAATTGCAATGACTTGAAAAGATTAGTTGTTTAGAATTCTACTAATTTCTACAATGTTTGTAGTTATTTCTTTATTGTCATTGGTAAGATTAAATAACTATTCTTTTTATTCATGTTATCAATTTTATTCACAACAAAAAGGGCAATAAGCTTTATTTATTGATTGTAACATTTAACTGTTTATGTTTCATCATTTTTTGCTTTTATCTTTACTACTCACTCTTTTCTTACATTTGTCTTTTTTCAGACATTTAAAAATTGAATGCATGCTGCTTTTGATATATATTATGTTTTCCTCTGTGCACTATTTTAGATGTGTTTTTCAGAGGTTTAGAAATACACATATTTTAATTGACACAATTTCCTAAATCATTTCCTATTTTAGTTTGATTTCTTGTTTTAGATAAGAGATGTATAAGAGAAAATTTACATTTCCTGGTAGAAAGATCATTCATGTTATTAATTACTTTATTGCATTAAGGTCATATTATTTTAACTCTGGAATTGATTAAGCTGTTGGTTAATACCCAATATAAGGTCAATTTGTGAACATTACTTAGGAATTTGAAAAGAATGTGTATCCTCTCATCTTTCGCACATGCACATACATATTTACATGTACATTTAATATAGAATATACTAATATATAATGTTCATACTATTGAGAAGTAACTCAAACTTTATACCTACTATGTGTTTCTATTCTCTGTTTTTTCTGTAGATTTAGCTCCATTAATGTTGAAACTTTTTTTTTTTGGTGCATAACTGCCTGGTATACCTTTGCCCATTTATTAATTTCTAGGCAATATAAATATCTTTGTGTTAAGAATGTTTGTTATTATACCACATTGTGCTTTGAGGTCCAACCTAAGAATTTTATTCTTTTAATAAATAAGTATAGTCCATTTACATTTAGTGGTTTGACATTTTTTTTTTTTTTTTTTTGCCTTGTCCCTTCAAATTCTATGTTTAGGTTACCTTATTTATTGTTTCTTTTTGTAATTTTTGATATTAATTTCTTTTTTATACATTTATGATTCTAACTTTATATAAAAAAATTTAATCCTTTTTCTTTGACAATGTCTGTTAACTTCCTGCTATGGGCAAGGGCGTAATTCAGTGTTTCTACTTCCTTTTCTTTCCCTTTTATTCCCTCTTTCCCTATTTTGTTGTTTAGCTTTACACATTGAAGTATGCACTTGTAACTTTCTTTATACCATTAAATGGCTTATTCAACTTGTATTTATAAAAGATTAGTCAATCATCCCATTCATCATAGTTCCCATTGTTTTCCTCCTAGCAGAGTTTTAGTTATGCCATTTCTACATTTTCAGAGCATATAGTATTTTCATTATTAGTCTTGTTCTTCACATTTGTCTTTATCTTAGTTGTTCATGTAAATTAATTTAATGTCCACTGTCAGTTCTTTTGTCATAGGTGCCTTGATACTTAAATAAGTTGACATAGAATATTTATATTGCCCATTCCTACTTTGAAGGCTTTATAAACATGCTCTCCTATTTCCAGAGTTAAATGATGCAACAAGGAATAGGGAAACAAGAATAATTTTGTTCCCTTATAGATGACTTGACTTTTTTTTGCTTAGATTCCTAAAATTTTTTTCTCTATTTGTTTAAAGTGCAGTAAAATCTACCAGGCTATATTTCAGTATTCATGTATTGTTAGTTTTTCTTGTGACAGGTGACTTTTTTTTTTTAATCTATAGATTCATATCTTTTATTTTTAGAAAGTTTATATGGTTTTATTTTGGAAAGTTTTGTTTTATCTTAGAAGAGTTTTATTGTTTTCCTTTGTAGTAATCAATTCATTTTCTTTTGGGACACTAATTTTGCAAAATGGAATACCATTTGCCTGTCTTTCCTATCATTCATTATTCTCTATTTTTAAAAACACTTTGTCTTCATTTTATCATTCATCTACATTTTCTCCCAATTTTATCCTCCATGTCAGTGACTGTTTTCAACAGTGTCTAATTCATTAATTGCTATATCTAATGAGGCTTCATTTTTTTTTGATGGTTTTGAATATGTGTGGATCCATGTTTCTGCTTTTCTAGGCTTTCTTCCTGTGCTTTGCCTGTTCATATTTCATTTCCTTCTGAATTCTCACCGTAAGTCCCTGAGCTTTTTGAACTATACTTTGTGTTTTGGTTTTTATTAAGGCAGTCACTTTGCCAAACTTGAGAATTCTTCCTTGGAGTTATATCATGTGCGTGTGACTCCTCTTTCAGGCCTGTTGTCTCTGAATCCTGAGGCTTTAATCCAAAGTAGTTCCTCTGAGGTCTCACTGTTCAACCAGGTTTCCAAACTATTGTTGAATTGATGAACTGTTGAACTGTTGATGAACTGTTCACAGAGTGGGCCCTTATTTGGTGAATGTGCTCTGCTTCTTTTTCTGAATTTTAAAAGCAAGGGGATCTGCATTCGTTTCCCAGGGCTACCAAAACAAATTACTACAAACTGGTGGCTTAAAACAACAGAATTAAATTATCTTGTAGTAATGTAGGCCAGAAGTCTGAATCAAGATGTCAGCAGGGTCATGTTTCCTCTGAAAGTTCTTGAGGAGAACACTTCCTTGCTTCTTCCAGCTTCCGGTGGCCCCTGGCATTCCTTGGCTTGTGGCAGCATCACTCCAGTCTTAGCCTTTATCTTCATGTGGGTTTTCACATGACCTTCTCTTCCTTACCTTCTCCCCTTCTTTTAAAAGGACAAGTGTCACTGGAGTTGGAGCCCACCTTAATCCAGAATAATCTCATCTTGAGATCCATAATTTAATTACATTTGCAAAAACACTTTTTCCAAATAAGGTCACATTCACAGGTTCTGAGTGAACCTATTGTTTTGAGGGCTGCTATTCAATCAACTACAGGAACTTAACAGATTTCTATTGGCCTTTCTAACTTTGGCAAAAATGGTCATTTCTTCATAATTTATGGTTTCAGGTTACAAATATCTCTATGTTTTATCAAAACATGAGCATTATTTTTTTTATTACTTTTTCCCCAAGTTTTATTGATATGTAACTGACATATAATATTGTATAAATTTGAGGTGTACAATGTATTGATTTGATACATTTATATATTGAAAAGTGATTACCACCATAGCATTAACTAATATCTCCATCCCATCATATCATTACCACTTCCTTTTTGTGGTAAGAACATTTAAGATCTACTCTTTCAAGTATATACTGCAGTATGATTAGTTATCATCAACACTGTGCACAGTAGATCCCCAATTCAATTAATTATTGATAGGTAGGGACTTTCTAATGCCATCTTCTTAATTGTTTTCTGGATGTTTAATAGTTCCTTTGTTTCTTTTTTTCCTCGCTTGCTGTCTTCCTTTGTGATTTGATAATTTTCCATAGTGATATTCTTTTATTTCCTTCTCTTTATCTTTTGTGTATCTATGTAGATTTTTTGTGTATTTATCATCAGGCTTCCATAAAATGTCTTCTAGAAATAGTCTATGTTAAGCTGATCACTTAACTTTAATTGCATACAAAATTTCTACCCTTTTACTCCCTCTCCCCTACATTTTATGCTCTTAAAATCACTATTTACATACTTTATATTGTGTATCCATTAAGATTTATTGTAGCTATAGTTATTTTTAATACTTTTGTCCTTTAACTTTTACACTAGGGTTAAGTGATTAACACACTACCATATTACAGTACTGGAATATTCTGAATTTGACCTGTACATACGTTTACCATATGTTTTCATGCATATGTTTTCACGTTACCAATTGGCTTCCTTTCATTTCAGCTTGAAAAGCTCCTTTCAGCATCTTGTGAGGCAGGTCTGGTGTGATGAATTCTTTTAGCTTTTGTTTCTCTGGTGAAGTCTTATTTCTTCTTCATTTCTGAAGGACAACTTTGCCAGGTATTCATGTTTGACACTTTTTTTTCCAGCACGTTGAACATAACATCCCAGTCTCTCCTGACCAGCAAGGTTACTGCTGAGAAATCCACTGATGGCTTTATGGTGATTCCCTTGTAAGTGACTAACTTCTTTCTCTTGCTGATTCTCTATGTTTAATTTTTGACAGTTTTATTATAACATGTCTTGGGGAAAATCTTTTTGAATTGAATTTGTTCTAGGGGCTTCATGAACTTGGCTGCGAGGGCTGTTGAGGTCCTCAGTGGTGCCTCAGATCCAGGGCTAGGGGCCACGACAGGTGGTGTTGGTGAATTGAGCCGATGGCACATACTTGGCTGTGGGGGCAGGGTGCAGGTGCCTGTGTGGTGGCAAGGGATGGGGCCAGCAGAAGGGGCGGGGCCAACTGGGGGTGTATGAGTAGCTGTGGGAGCCCTAGTCATTGGTGTGACCTTGAATGACTACAGGAGCTAGCTGCAGGGGCACACGCTGTGATGGGGGCCAGTGATGGGAGTCAGACCAGCAGCATAGAAGTGTGTAGCTACGGGGGGCTAGCTGCTGGCACGTGTTGCAGTGCAGGCCAGTGGCAGGAGTTGGGGCCAAATGCAAGCCCACAGCACCTGTAGGGGCCTAAGGTTGTTGGCACGGACTTGTACAACTGCAAATGCTAGCCATGGCACACATGACAGTGGGGTCAACTGTTGTCTTGCACGTGTGGTCACAGGGCTTGGACTCACTGCTGGTGCTGATTCCAGGCTCCAGCGTGAGGGCAGGAGAGGGAACAGGAAGGGACTCAGGCAGGTGGTATCTGCAAACATGAAAACCTGTGGGGCAAAAACCTCAGTGGTGAAACCTGCAGGGGCTCTGGGGAGACTATGGTTTCCTCAGTGGTTTCCTTGGTGGCAAAAGCTGCTGGAGTCTTCTGTGGAGCAGTCTGCTCTGGTCCATGACAAGGTCTTCTGTGATGAAAGCTGGTGGTCTGCAGCATCAGCAAGGGTTGTGGAGGTCCTCAGTGGGGAAGGCTGGGAACTGAGGTCACTCATGCTGCATAGTGGCCAAAACTGGTACTCCCTGCCCTTCTTCCTTGTTCCTGGTCATCTCTAGGCATCTCAGCCTTGGCAGTCTCTGGGTGGGGTGAAAGTGAACTGGGTACAGAAAGGCTGGGGCAGCTAGTTGCTCACCTGACTCTCCTTTTCCCAGTTAGGGGAACTCTCCTATGTGGGGGAGTTCCCTCTTGGTTCCTTTTTTTTTTTTTAAAGAATCAATTTTATTTATTTATTTGTTTTTAGTTGCATTGGGTCTTCGTTGCTGCGCACTGGCTTCCTCTAGTTGCGGTGAGCGGGGGCTACTCTTCGTTGCGGTACACGGGCTTCTCATTGCAGTGGCTTCTCTTGTTGCGGAGCACGGGCTCTAGGTGTGCAGGCTTCAGTAGTTGTGGCACGCAGGCTCACTAGCTGTGGCTTGTGGGCTTAGTTGCTCCGTGGCATGTGGGATCTTCCCGGACCAGGGCTTGAACCCGTGTCCCCTGCATTGGCAGGCGGATTCTTAACCACTGCGCCACCAGTGAAGTCCCTCCCTCTTGGTTCTGAGCAGTGCTGGCCTGGGGGCTGGGATAATGCAGGCAAATTAAAACTGTTCTTCCTACTCTTTTGGGCAGTTTTTGGAGTTTCTGCTCCACTATGTTACTGAAGTTTCTTATATGGAATCCTGAGGTCTCCAAGAGCTATTTCATTCATGATAGCTGTCTAATTGTTGTTCTTTGTGGGAGGACAGAGGCCAGGGTCTCCTATTCCACCACCTTGGTGACATGACTCCCTCTCTTATTATTTTTTGTTGATTTTGGGGTGGTATGCAAAAAAGAAGGAAACTTCCGTCTTTATGCCACTATTTTAAAATTCCTAGTCTCCATTTCATTTAACATGTAGTTTAAATTTACAGGGGTAATATAATCAATCAAATAAACATACTTTAACTTTTTGCATGCAAATCTGTTTCCACCTGCAACATTAATTTATACTCCCTTTTTATTAAGAATGAATAAACGTGAAGAGGATATGTCACCACCACTTTACTGTAACCTTCCCTCCACAGGGATATTGCCCCATTTTTTCCCCTGGCATTTTCATCCTCTCTACTTATCCTCTCTACATGTCAAATCGTACACTATTAATATATTATCTTGTCCATTTCATCTTAAATAACCTTCTCTGAAACACAGGCACTACTCCAATTACCACCCTTACTTTCCCCTATACTCCATAACCAAATTTCTTAAATACATTTTTTCATACTCACAAGCCACATTTTCTAACTTTCTGCCTCCTGATGGTCTCTCACCTTCCATTTTCACTTTTCCATCTAACTGCTCTAACCAAGGCTATGACAAGCCTTTAAGTTGATAACGTCAGTGGATGCTTTTTGGTCCTCATTTTACATGGCCTCGTATCACAGTTAACATTATCAACGCTACCATCTCTCAAAAATCGTATTATTCTCTTGGTTCTTGTATTAATTATATATTGTGTGTAATAACTCATCCCCAAACTTAGTGACTTATACCAACAAATATTTATCATCTCAGTTTCTGTGGGTTAGGAAATCAGCAGTGGCAGAGATGGTGGTCCTGACTGAGGACCTCTCCTGGGGTTGCAGTCAGGAGGTTGGCTGGGGATACAGTCATCTGAAGGCTTAATTGGGGAGGGATGATTGACTTGCATGGTTATTGGATGGAGGTACTTGCATGGCTGTTTGATGAAGGCTGCAGTTCCTTACTCTGCAGATTCCTCCTAACACGGCAGCTGGCTGCCCTCAGAGTGAGTGACCCAAAAAGCCACAGTACCTATTGACTAGTCTAGTCATTCTCATCATTAGAAGTGAATCCCTTAGTCCAGCCACACTTAAGAGGAGAGGAATTAGAGTCTACTTCTTGAAGAAAGGAGCATCAAATAATTTGAGGACTTATTTTAAAACCACTGCAGCCCTCTAATCACAACATTCTAAGGTCTCTTTTGTGGATCCTCCTTTCCATTAAGTACATTTTCTTCACTTCTCCTCTACTCCCCAATGGAGTGTTGGTGCACCTCAGAGATTGGCTCCAGTTGCTCTTTGGCTATCTGTCCATTCCACAGATACTATCCTGGTGTTATGATATGTAGATATCTAAACTCAGGAAAACACAACTTATCTTTGTAGTTTAGATTTGCATATCTAAAATGAGAAACCCAGGCTAACAGTGTTCTCACAGTGATTCTCATCCAGGGGGCACCAGGTTGGGGTAGCCAGGAAGAGCTGGGGGAATATAACAGATTTTTGATTTAACAGAGGGCCATGCATAGTTATAAAACATACATTCCCCATTTATTTACTTTTATTTGTTCGTAATCACAACATTTATTCTAATCAGAAATTTCAAAGCATTATAAGAGACCAGTAGGTTTTACTTTTTAAGTTTTGTTGTCTGTTTTTCAAAATGAGACATGGTCTAGAGCAGTTTGGAAAGCACTGACTTAACGCTGCTTGCCAAGGCTAATTGCTTTTTGAGAACACTACACATTATGTAAGCAGCAATATTTTGAAGGAAGTAATAACTAAATATTATTCATATTTCTATTTTTTGCTTAAAGAATATGAGTAGAGCTTAATAAATTTAGCCTTTAGAATGGAACAGGAAATGCCTGAAGAATACAAATTGTCTAACAGTAGAGAAAAGGGTAGTTAGCAATTATTGTTTAACCTTTGCCTCCCTGCTCCAATATTCTAATGCTGAGGCATCTGGAAAATTTAACCTTTTCCCCTCAGGTAATATTTTGCCTTGATATTTTGGACTCCTGAAACTTTGTGAAAAGATCACTATCCATTTATCTCTTTTCAATGAATTTTCAAAGAACACAAGTTTTAAATTTATTCTCCAAGCCAGCCCTGGGTCATCAGTTCTCTCAGTTTTATACTTCTAAGCTGATGTATGCATCACTCCAACCATAGGCTACATATTTCCTATCTGAACATTTCTTTGTTTTCCAAATGGATTTATTTTCTTCTGACACAAGTACCAAGACAAAAATGTTGACTCTGTGCACTAATGGTTATTTTTAACTTTCTCCAGTTAAAAGAAACAGTCAAGATATATGCCAAAGTAGCTCTAGCAAAAAAACAAACTTTCCTTTAGCCAGCTTAGTAATATATGTTTAATGCATTTTCTTTCCATTTGCAAGATCCACCATGGGACTCTTAGCACTTTTATTTTTTTCCAGGGGTAGAATAAAAATGGCAAGAGGTTATTTCAGGGCAGATTTTTTGGAGAATAATTTGAATTAGCATAAAGTTAACATTTCCTAAATGGCTATTTTAGAAACTAGATCATTAACCTTTAAGAAAGACAAAAAAATAAATATACTGGAACTTTGTTCTAGTATTATTGGCTTCCAACAGAACCTGGAATAAGTAGCATATCTCTTGGACCAACTAAAAACAGTACTATTTATCAGAAACTGATAAAACTTCAGAGTAAAACACTCCTGCCTATAAGGTAACCTCATTCAATAAAATGTATTAAAAAGTATTATCTAGAGTTATGAAATAAAATGACATGAAAAGTTAAAGATACAGATCTTCCTTGACTTATGCTGGAGTTACTTCCCAATTATCGTAGATTGAAAATACTGTACGCCAAAATTGCATTTAATACGCTAACCAATTAAACATCATAGCTTAGCCTAGGCTACCTTAAATATGCTCATAACACTTACATCAGCCTACAGCTGGGCAAAATCGTCTAATACAAAGCCCATTTCATAACAAAGTGTTGAATAACTCATGTAACATTTTGAATACTGCACTGCAGGCTTCCCCAACCCCTGGGCCGTGGACCGGTACCGGTCCACGGCCTGTTAGGAACCGGGCCGCACAGCAGGAGGTGAGCGGCGGGCAAGCAAGCGAAGCTTCATTTGCCGCTCCCCATGGCTCACATTACCGCCTGAACTATGGGTCGCATTACTGCCTGAACCATCCCACCACCCCCATCTTCCATGAAACCAGTTCCTGGTGCCAAAAGGGTTGGGGACCGCTGCTGTATTGAAAGTACAAAACAGAATGGCTGTCTGGGTGCAGGATGGTTGTAAGTGTACGGGTTGTTTGCCCTTGTGGTCCTGTGGCTGCAGCTGCCCAGCATGACAAGAGGGAATCTTACCGCCTATCACTAGCCAGGGAAAGAGCAAAATTTGAAATTCAAAGTATGGTTTCTACTGAATGCATATTGCTTTTGCCCCATTGTAAAGTCGAAAAATCCTAAGTTGAACCATCACAAGTCAGGGACCATCTGTATGTATTTTTCAAGTTAAATTCGAAGATTTCTTTTAGAAGGAATTGTGGAGTCTAATAACAGGGATAGAATTTAAAGGGAAAATTTAATACTTAGGTGATTAATGATTTTATAGAAGAATGATAAAAACTTCTAAAATTAAAATTTTCCTCCATAAAATAATCACACAGAAGAAATGTAAATCATACGGAGCCTTCTAAACATGAACTAAATAACCTGCTTTTAAATTGAACTCAGATTCATGTGTATCAGTGAGAATGCTGCATCACTGCCATGTTAGCAAATAACTCATGTGAGTTGAAATGGCAAGGGTTACTGAGGGGGTAGGAAATATACAGGCCATCCTTTGGAATCTGGGGTGTTGACTCAGAGTTAAGGATTAGCTTGTCCAAGAGGGAGTTGGCCTCTTGCAGAATATTTGGGAACTGAAATCTACTGCATTGAAGCCAGCTGTAGACTTCAGGGCTAAGAAAGTCCATTCTAGTAAGTGCTGAGGTGATAGATGTGGTCTGGTACAGCCACTGGTACAGAACATCTCACAGCTGCAGGCTCAGATCTTGGACTTCACTCTTGATCAAGCGGTGGAAGTGACTGTGCTTCCTCCAATATGAAGCTTATATAAGCTCCCAGCCCAGAACACTGGATCTCTCTTCCAGAAGCCAAATTCTTGTCCCATTATTTCACTATGTGCAGCCTTACAGTATGATAGGCAACAGGGACATGATGTAACTGTTGTGCTCCAGTCTCTTTATTTTCCCCAATAACACTGTTTCAGGTCTCATGTGCCTATTTGTTACTTAATCTGCCTTTGATTAATAGCCACTTTGGGTAAGTAAGACGCTGTGCTTGTGCTGCTCGTTCCTCAGAAATTATACCCATTATGCATACATAGCAAATGAAATGAGAATGTGTCAACATATATTACTAAGATGTTGCAATGCTTACTGCTTACTGTCATATTTTCATTACTAGATTTTAAACTCTTAGAACAAAGAACTGTTTTATTCATTGAATGTAGTTATTCACTTTTACATTATGTCACCATACAAGCTATTGTGGTGGACAGACTCCAAGACAGCCCCCAGTTTTCCCTGCTTTCTGTTGTTCATGCTTCTGTACCATCCCCTCCCTTTGAGTGTGGGTGGTATCTGTGATTCATGGCTAACCAACAGAATATGATACAGACCACGGGATGTCATTTTCATGATTATGTTGCCTAAGATAGTGCCTTGCATCTTGCTAGCAGACCCTTTCTATTGGCTTTTGCTGGCTTTGATGGAGTGAGCTGCCAAACAGAGAAGCCCAAGTGGCAGAGAACTGAGGGGGTTCTAGGTGACAGCAAGGAAAGAGCTGAGGTCCTCAACTGGACTGAATCTTGCCAAAGAACACTGAAGCTTAGAAATGAGCCCTTCCTCACCTGAGCTTCAGATGAGACCCCAGCCCAGGATGGCATTTGGATTGCAGCTTTGTGAGAGAAGCTGAAGGAAAGGACACATGCAAGCCATGCCTAGATCACTGGCCCACAAAAACTATGGAAATTTATTATGCAGCAATAGATAATTAATACAACTATATATATTTAGTCACACTAAGCTCCATCTACTGTGTTTGTTTTATGAAATGACTGATTTATATTGATACCAACTTTTTAACTTAATGGATGCAAATTAATAGTCAAAAAAGAATATCTGTTATTCAACAACGTCAGACATGAAGACTTTTTCATTCATTTAACCTCAAAGAGCAAAGAACAGGAGTTCAGCCCTTTGTTAGAAAATCAAATGAATTTTCTAATATTAGCACTGAGTCTGGTTCTTCTTACCATACTAGAGGAACAGTTAGAAATCAACAAAGAGAGTTCTAAATATCCCATATTCAAGCACTAACTCTCAATTTAAACTTGTCTTGACATTTAACAATCTTCTTCCCATTAAAATAAGTACAAAAATGCATAAAACACACATTCAAAGGTCCTTCTTCTCTATCCAGGGGGACAAACTCAAAAGAGGGAGTCCTTGGTTTTGCCTGCACATAGATTATGAAGAGGGAAAAAATTTCCAGCTGGTGGAGAGCAGTCAGAGGGTAGCAGAAGCAGGAGTTACACTAATTATAATCAGTAGACTTACCCATGCCTAGTCCAAATTGGAAAAAGAACAAATACTATCTGTATCTAGTATATACAAACATTGATGTTCTCCTTGCCCCATCCCTTCATCTATCTATATTATCTTTGACTCTCCTTAAAATTATTATTATAATTTCATATGGTTAAACAACTTTATCATATCATATAATAGCATATTACTAAATAACTTTAAAAAATAAAGAAATGAAACAATCTATGCAGTAATAAATACATTTGGGATGAGAAATTTATGCTTTTACTTTGGGGGTACAAAATATTTCACTTTCTGGAACTCTAAATCAGTATTGACATTCTTGGTTCTTAATTTTCACTCTGCAAGTTTTATGCATTAACTACTTTATCTTTGTTGTCTCCCAAATTATTTATCCTCGATAAATTAAGGAGACAATATCCATGCTCATCCCAGATCTCTTAAGACAACTTTTATTATTTCTGTGTATCTTTCCCCTGACTACCTTGTGCTGGTCTCTTCCCAAAACTTCCCTTGCATTGCTGGAATTACATTGCTCAAATTCAGAAAGAACAGAGTGTCCGGCAGTTTACACCCCTTTAAAAGATGACTGACTGATCAGAGCACGTAAAAGCCCAGCTCTGCCACACCTACTGGAGATAAACTTGTCAGTGCAGTGTACCCACCTAAATCAATCTACTCGGCTGAATCAATCAAGCTGAGCCTGGGATGCTGCCTGAAGGTTTAACCTGTACCATTCCTTGGCTTCTTCTGCTTCCCTTTCCTGCTTCTTCCTCTCCTTTTTCCTGGGACTCCGTCCTTAATAAATTACTACTTGTAAACAAACATACATCTCAGTCTCTGCTCCCAGGGAACTTGGGCTAGGACACAAAAGGTGACTAGAATTTTCTCCTTTGTCAGAGTCTGTCCCATGTGTCTGGATTTGGATATGGAGTGCTGTAGGGTCAGTGGAAGAACTGCATTCCTACCAGGTTAGAATGTAAGCTCTGTAACAGCAGAGACTTTGTCCCCTTTGTCATCACATCACTAGGGGCTATCACAAGGCCTGGTGCATAGAAGATGCTAAATAGATCTTTATTTAATGCCCGAAAGGCTATACAATGGAAACCTGACTAGTTAAAATAGTAAACTGATAAGTTAAAAGGCAAACTAATATGTAATATAGAAAAAAAGGGCATGATGGCATTTCCTCTATGTTAATTATCTAATGCTGTGTAACAAATTACCCTGAAACATGGCAGCATAAAACAATAAGAATCCTTAATCACTTCTCACGGTCCTGTGCTCAGGAACTTAGAATATAACAGGAATGGCTTGTCTGTCTGCAGCTTCAGTGAGAAAACTCAAAGGCTTGGGGCTGCTATTATATGAAATCTTCCTCATTCACAGGTCTGACGGTTGATGGGGGGTATCAGCTGAGGACCTGGCAGGGGCTGCCAACGTGAGCAATCACACATGGCCTCTACACGCGGCTGGGGCTTCTTCAAAGTATAGTGTCTGCATCCCAAGGGCAAATATCACAAGGGAGAGAGGGAGCGAGAGAGAGAGGGAAAGAGAAAGAAAGAGAGAGAGAGAGACTGAGACTGCTGATGGAAGCTATACTGCCTTTAAGACTTAGCCTCCAAAATCCCACAGCATCACTTCTGCCACATTGGTTGAGACAGTTATGAGTTCCACCCAGGCTCCAGGGAGGTAACAGACACCACCTCTTAATGAACCATGTTAATGTTTGAGGGTGTGGAATGAGATACATACTGGTGAAGCCATTTTTGGAGCAAAACGATCTGCCACATTCCCTTTAACTTTATTTTAAATTTATTTTATTTTATTTTATTTTAGCAAATATATATATATTATTTTAGCAAATATATAAAAGAGAAAGAAAACAGGCTTTAAGTCAGGCATGAGATTGATGTCTCTCTCTAGAATTACTAATTTACTTGGCAATTTCATTAACTTAGGGCTCTGCTTTTGAAAAATGCTCCTTCTCCATCAGTGATAAAATGACTCTTTTAATCTAACATTTTTCAATATTATTCATAGTTGTTATATAGTGGTTAATTCTCAAGGTTAAAATTACTGTGGTCTCAAACTTTTTACGGATTCTGGAAATATGAGTAAGAGATTTTCTTAAAGAGGGATAAGATTATTTTCCAGATAATCTTCAAATTATGCTACAGGAAAGGCTGCAAAATATAGATGCTGATTTAAGCGTAAGGGTTCTGAAATCAGCTTGCTTGGATTCAAACCTCAGCTCCTTCACCTGTATAAATTAGACCAGGGGTCCCCAATCCCTGGGGTGCAGACAGGCACCGGTCCCTGGTCTGTTAGGAACCCGGCCGCACAGCAGGAGGTGAGCGGCGGGCGAGTGAGTGAGGCTTCATCTGCCGCCCCCCATCGCTCCCCATTGCTCACATCACCACCTGAACCATCCCCCCCATCGCTCCCAGTACCGCCTGAACAATTCCCCCCCACCCCGTCCATGGAAAAACTGTCTTCCACGAAACCGGTCCCTGGTGCCAAGATGGTTGGGGACCCCTGAACTAGACAACTCACTTTACATTTCTGTGTCTTCGTGCACTGATCTGTAAAATTGGCATAATGGTATCTGTTTTACGGAGTTGCTGTTAAGAGTAAATAAGTTGAAAAACACTGTCATTCACATAATGAAATTCAATATATATGAACTATTACAGTTATTATTTTCATTAAACAATTTAGTTGCGTATGCACCTCTGTACTGGTGAAGACAGGTAGGTGACCTTTACACAAGAAAATGTAACATGACCACTAAATTTATGTATAGCACAAAACAGCAGCCTAAGTAGTGATAACAGTTGCTTGGGTTGAATTGTGGCCACCCTAAAAGATATGGCTGTGTCCTAACCCCTGGAAACTGTGAATGTGAGCTTACTGAAGGGTCTTCGCAGATGTAACTAAGTATTTTGACACGAGGTCATCTGGATTATTTGGGTGGGCCCCAAGTTCAGTGACAAGTGCCCTTATAAGAGAAAGAGAAAAGAAGACACAGAGGAAAAGATCATGTGAAGACAGTGGCAGGGATTGGAGCTCTTCTGCTAGAAGCTAACAAAAGCCTGGAGTCACCAGAAGCTGGAAGATGCATGATAGGATTTTCCCCTTCGAGTCTTTGGAAGGGAGAATTGCCTTGCCCACACCTTGATTCTGGGCTTCTGTTTTCCAAAACTATAAGAGGACCATGTTTGTTGATGTATGCCACCAAGTGTGTGGTGATTTGTTACAACTACCATAGGAACTCATTACAGTACTAGATCTGGGGGTTCCTCCTTTTCGTACACAGGGTATGTTACTTTTTGCTCTCTGTTTTCTTGCCCAAGTTAAAACTGAAGGCAGGCAACAGCTGACATTCAATTTCACAGATGAGTAGCTATATCTGCTAAATGTTTTTGATTAAAAAGCCATATGTGGCTATCACTGGACCCAATTTAAAAACTAGAAGTTGGAGTGTTTGTTGGGCCCACATCACAGCCTCCAAACTGTTCTTGGCTCAGGAGGTCCAATAAAAGGCAATGAGGAGGCCTATGGCCGTCAGGGATGCAGGTCGCCATGAATATGATCTACTTAAGATGTTTTAATACCCCTAGAGAAATTCTGCTTTTATTAAAGAATTTTTATTTCCCCATAAGAAAGCCAAACATTTGGAAATATGTTTCTAAACTGTTCTTGATCATTCTCTCCTTCCCCAAATAAACTGTTCTGCTAACAATATGACTGTTTTAGTTTGAAATTGGCTATCAATGTTGCTAGAAAATGTGTTTCAGTAGCCCAGTTGAATGGATGTTATGGATTAGATTTTTTTAACTCATTGTCATTCATATTAATATTCTTAATACATGTATATTACTCCCTGGATGTTCAAATTTAGAAGAAAAGTCAATGTATGTCTCTTCTGTACTTACACAACCCGGAGTTGAATTTACCTAGGTGCATTATTTACGTAGGTTATTTGTAGAGTTAGGAACTCTGTTTCCCACAGCCTTGATCAATTTGTCTTTACATAAAAATAAAGTTAGGAAGTCACCGTGAGTGCAGAAAGCCTATCTGTAAAAATGAATGCTGTGGCATTATAGTAGTTTCCTTATGCCACCTTGCATCTTAAAAGCTACTCTCTGGAACAGGCTCTAGAGGAGCAAAGTTTCAAATCTTGTTCTTGACCAACTTTAATTGTGGAAAGTGTCAATATGCAATCCTGTGAAAGCATTCTAAATCACACTTAGAAATAAATATGCTGCCATAAAGTTATCAGGGTTGCTTTCACTTCATTTTCATACACTGTAAACTAATGCTTGATCTGTTCTCTTTATATCCATATTTTGTGTGCTTTATGAACAATAAAGAGAGTGGAAATATTTTCTGCAATAATTACAGTACAAGGACACATCATGTGTTTCAATAAATATTTGTTAAATAAATGATTAAAAAAACAACCCAGGTGTCCACAGTGCACTTTAAAATAATTTAAAATAAATAGGTGAATATGAATTTTAGTTTTTTGGCATAAAATATGAAGTTGGCAGAAAAGTTAAGGTACAATTTTTATACAGAACAGATTTTTTAATTGTTGCAACATCACCTAAAAGCATAATTTGAGATGGTGTGGATAAGCTTATGATTTTTTTCCTTTCTTTCCACTTTTATTCACATTTTTACATTTTCTATAATAATTGTCATTAGTGAAAAAAAACTTCTTTTTTTTAAAATCAGGATCCATTCTGTAATTCAATTAGATTAGATATTAAAATAGTACAAAACTTTACAAAGTAAAGAAGGAGGATAACACCTTTTTCAATAATACTAATTAAAGTTTTATGTTAATCTCTTAGACCTTTCAAATTAATATACTCTCACCTTTGTTTTTAATCAAAGGATTAATTTCCATTAAAACCATAGTCACATTGCTGACTTAAGAACATTATTAGAAAAAAATACCTATTTTCCACGTTACATTATTTTAATCTGAGCTCATGTCAAAAATTTTTAAATGTTATATGTTCATATTGAGCCATCTTATAACAATCTCAGAAGTATTTCCTATAGAGGTATAAGTTTATATAGGGAGAATGGGCACTAAAATCAGTTAGGAAATCATAGTCTTAACCAAAATAATAAAGTTAATTACTTCTATACTTAAAATTGGGAATGCTATCAAAGTGTTTAAAAAAAAATCTCTTGGGATATGAAAAAGTTTTGGAGGTGGATAGTAGTGATGGTTACAGAACAATGTGAATTTACTTAATGCCACTGAACTGTACACTGAAAAACGGTTAAAACAGTAAAATGTCACATATATGTTATCACAGTAAAAAAAAAAAAAAGCTTATCTTTCTTTCTTTTTATTATCAGTAAGAAAAAAATCAATATTAACAACAGCTGCAGTCTCTTCTCAGTGGATCACAGTTTGTCCTCACGGTTGTTGCAATATTTTGGCAACACCGAACGAATGAATAAGAGCAGAATTTTACAGAATTACTGCATTAGGTTTCCTTAGTTTTTTGGAAACATATATTCTCTGAAAATATAATGCAATTTATCGATCATATTCTCAGAAAAGCGCACAAGTTCATAAGCTCTTAACTTAATATTCAAATTCAATATTTAAATTTAATCAGTATGCAATTTCAACAGAGGGCCTTCAAGATCTAACCATGAATGTTTGTATTAAGAATTCTTTCCAAAGGACACAAAAATGTGTCTAGGCCAGTAAGCTGTGACTGCTTTCTGATTGTACACGCTGTGGTTACAACTCTAAAAGTAATATCGATCACAGCGGTTTAACCTCAGATTGTAAGGAAAGGTGAATCACCCAGGAAACACTAAACACTAAAAGAAATCACTCTTACTGAAGAATTCCATTTCCCTTCTGTGGTGATGGATGTATGGGGTATTCTTAACCTGGTGTCACAACACACTTATGTTATTAGGCAACTTTACTCTTGCTCTGGGAATCTATGGTCAACAAACAAATTCTTGGCTTTGAGCAGATACCTCATGAAGACTGTCTGCATGGCACTAATGCACTTGCCAGATGATGTGACCAATTCCATTCCCTTGGAAATGTACAGTTCTAGAAGTCTGCGAATAAATCTTATTCGGATAGTTCTTGCCAGTTTCACAACACAGAGATTAAACAAGCTTTATATCGGATTGTAAATTGAGGTCATGTTTTCTCCAAGCCACCTTTCAGCCTCTTTGTCACCCACAGCCATTTCCTGTTCCTAAATCCTAGGTTCTAGAACACTCAGGAAAATGAGGAAATTATTAGGTTTTCTTTAACGTTGTTATTAGATAGTATGAACTCTCCAGCAAGATTTTATTCTATATTATGAACTAAAGGTTCTATGTAAAATCATGTGGAAAACATAATTTGGCTTAAGGAATTCACTTCTTTGTTTTTTTAATAAAAGAAATCTGCATTGCAAAAGACCTATATATTTAGTGTAACAATTCAAAATATGAATATTAGTATTATTGAGAACAACGAATCTAATGAGTTATGTTCTACGGGCCGAAGAGTGTTACGACAGGGCTCCGGAGATGAACTATGTTTAAATTCCAGCCTAGAAGCTATACGACCTAGAACAAATTACTTACCTTCTCTGTGTTTATGTTTCCTTCTGGAGATAATAATATTATTTGCCACATACACTTACGAGTACTGCACATATAAAGTACTTAGAATAATTTCCAGGACATAGTAAGTACTCAACACTTGCCTATTAACTAGTTGACATGTAATTTTGGGATTTATCCAGAAGTATACTACTCTATAGAAGAAAAATGATGAAACCTACTAGAGAATTTACAAATGTAATTTTAGTTATGTTTTTCAACTTATATTCTACTACATCGATGACTGTTCACTTAACAAGTCTAGCAAAATCCCAAAATAATAAATCAAATTGTCTTTCTACAAGATGCCAGATTGACCATAAATTTACTTGAAATTTTCTGTTTTAAATTATTTTTCCAATTTTAGCCACACTTTATGATATGGAATTTCCAATAAACCAGTATCATGAGAGTTGTCTAAGTTCCTGGACTTTTTTGATAATATTTCTGTTATTGAATTTTGAAGTGGGAGTGGGACAGAGGGTTTGCCTCTCCTCCTCTCACCTTTCATCGTGGAACCAGATTACACAGTATGTATATCCGTCTTAAAATCTTTTGAAAACAAAAATCCTTTTGTCAAGTCATGTGCGCCCCAGTTCTTTAACATTCTAAACCTGCTATAGCTGCTGGAATGGTTTATCATGAAAAGAAAAGAAATGCTTTCGGCATATCAAAAAAAAAAAAAAAAAAAAAGACGAAAAATCCTGAGCTCACAAACAGGCTGTTGTAGAATTCAAGCTTAAGGAGGCACTGCTATTAGGTATATTTCATAATATGAAAAGACAGGCCGATTTGGGCCCCCTCGCCTGGTGGGATCAATCCTGTCAGTGCCATTTATTGGCAATCCCCTGTGATTTCTGTATCCCTCAACCTTTTTGCATGAAAATGAACCATAAAGGCCATCAAAACACCTGCTTTACTGACAAGACCAATTAATGCTTTGATTTATCTCTCAGAGTGTGAGCTAGTCTGCTGCTATAAGGGCCTTGGTTTGGCATATCATTCATCAGACTTTGAAGGTCTTCTTTTCTATGTCCCAGAGTTTCAGCTGTGAATGTCTTTTGTATATGCTAGAAAGTTCTGTTAACCCCAGAACACTGAGCACAGCTGGAAACCAATGTTTTTAATCAATAACTGTTCAGGTATCTTAAGTTATTAAGTGACTGTAAATTATTGGACTAATTTGAAAGGCCTTCAGGAGACTTAGAAGGGCATGTTTAGCACCTTATTGTTAAATAAGAAAGGACCCAGAAAAAGAAAACAGCTTTCTATAGTTTACTACAAATTCATTCCTTTTGTATTCTTCCAAAGTCAATATTTGTCATTTTTACTTGTACACATTGCTGCAGCAGGACCTGGTCCTTCCTCAGCCTCTGGACACAGGGCAATGACAACCCCCTCCAGCCTATTCATCCTTTCCTAAGGAAAGGGAACACATCCACGATGCCATTAAACTGGGGCAGCATATTGATATAATAGGATATAGTTGCAGGATTCAGTAAGATGAGCTAATCTTGAAAAAAATCAATAAATGTGCCTGAATTCAGAAGACATCACCTGGCAAGATGCCTCTTTCCACTGTCATACTTCAAAGAGCAAATCTATTTTGTCTTTCCTAACTGAAATGTTTATATGCACTTCTTTTCATAAGACTTGGGAAGCACTCTTTCCTCCCATTTAACTCCAGAATCTTTCAAGTCTTTTTTAGGAATTTGGTACTTGAGGCCATAGCACTTCAGATTAAATAAGTTTGAAAGATTATTTCATGAATGCTCAACAAATCTGAGCGTTTTATTGGCTTTAAAAGATGAGCCTTCCATACAATGATGGTACAAAATGATATAGTCATTAGAAAGATGGCTACGGTGGAAGACTGTTTTCCACTGGGAAACAAAAGAAAGCTATAGGAGGAGAGAGATGTTTTAAACTATATTAAATTTATGAATATCTAAAGGGACACACTTCAGGGTGCTGGTAATGCAAAGTGGTCAGCTTCGACATAACAGTGATAAAACCATTTGTTGATATTCCTCTCTATTCCAAGAATTCACACAAAAAAACCCATTAAGGTATGATAAAACTGAGGATAAAACTTCAGTGATTTGCTACAACTAAGTGGTAAACCAGGATTGCAAAGCCAGTCAAGCTCCAAAGCCATTTTTTTCCCCCATCATACCCCACAGCAATGAATAGTTTAAAAGGCAAAGACATCAGGAGTCTCTACATGTGCCTTTGGAGAAGTCAAGTAATTAAAGTTCAGAGATGGTCTGTAATTTTCAGCCTTTAGAAAGTGCTAATGCTGAGAGCTTCAAAACCTACTGCAGCTGGTCCTATTCCCGCAAACGTGTGTTTCTGCTGAGAATTGGGCTCTACTCCAAGGACATGCATAGATAAAAAGCCCAAGGTCTGGGTACAGTCTTAGCTTCAAGTCAATCCAAAGGCCTGAGGGGACATCCAATTTGTGCTGTATTTATGTTTAGTCAAAATG
The DNA here is from genome assembly GCF_949987535.1 of Balaenoptera acutorostrata. Taxonomy (NCBI): domain Eukaryota; kingdom Metazoa; phylum Chordata; class Mammalia; order Artiodactyla; family Balaenopteridae; genus Balaenoptera; species Balaenoptera acutorostrata. The sequence continues at coordinate 137,717,285 of NC_080068.1, read as the reverse complement.
ACCTGGTTTAAAGTACCCTGCAGCTTCCTAGCAGGATGTACTTTGTGAGGATTAATAAGTCAAAAAAATAAAAACAAAAAAAGCTTTCCTTCTTTTTTGCTTTGTTTCAAATCAAATTATCGGCAAACAAATAACAGAGTTTTGCTACAAAATCATTTGTGGGATTTCTTTGTAGCTAAGTCAAAGAGAAATACTTGTAATCAAAAGTGGAAGACTGGCTGAATTTATGAATCTCTTTGCATCTGAAAGCCTAAAGACATTTTTTGATAGAAAAGAAACTAGAGTTAATCAAAACCTGGTGACATTAGTGAAACCAAAGTATTAGCATTGGCAGATCAGTTGAGATGAAAGCCAAACCAAGTTTCTCTGAGAAAAGGAGGACGTTATCTATAGTGGTTAGGAGCTTGAAATCAAATATGAGACTGTCTGGGTGTGATTCCCAGCTACGCTCCTAGTATTTATAAGACCCCCACCTAGTTACTGAATCACTCCGATCCTCAACGATCTCACCTGTAAACAAGGATCCACTTTGAATAGGTAATTTTAGTAGATGTAAGGTACCTGTCTCATGGGAAACATTTAGCAAAATTTAGCCATTGTTGTTACAAATTAATACTTAGTGAGTAATGTAAAAGATTTTAAACCCACTTTTAAAGATGAAGAAGCCAGGACAATGTTTGGGAATAACAAGAGAGAAATAAAGAGATCTAGTTTACTCCAAACCACTCTGTGAGAATGCTCTTTCTAAGATCATTTAACCTCCCAGTTAAGATACAAATGAGGGACAATGATGGTTTGTCATGAACACATTTTCATGCTCAGAAACATGCTTCATAATGCCATTCGTCACTAATAGGCTGGTGAGCATAATTTAATAATTACTTATTTACAATTAAATGAAGTGTACAACACTATGCTATATTATCAAGGAGAGTTAATATCATTGGATTCATGGATTAAAAATCAGAAGATTTGGGTTCTGCTAATATTTATTTTTTGCCTCTAGCTACTAGCCTTGAAAGTGTACTTTCTTTATAATTTACAAATTGATCATTTTATTTTCTAACAACATCATAGACATGCAGTGGAGATTAAATTTAATGTGTACAAATCTCTGAAAAAAATCTAATCATATATTTTACCCTTTTTTATATGAAGTGTATTTTTATTGAAAAGGCAATGCAATTTTCACTAATGTGCATTTGGAAGACAGAGAAATTAGATAAGAACAAACAATGCACCAAATTAATATTTTGGTGTATTTCCTTCCAGTTGTTTCCAGAATAAGTGGTTGTTTGTTTATGTAATTGTATTCAATTACATGTTTTGTTTATACAAGAGGATAATGCTGAAAATATCCCACACAATATTATTCACACAACTCTCTTCCCTGTGTTTGATACACATTTGCACCCCAGGGAAGCAGCATGGCACTGATAAAGGTTTATTGAAAAGTACTACATGAAAGGTAATTTAATTCACCCCTTTGACTATTTAGGAAGCCATACTGAACTAGCTGTCATCAATAAATGAGTCTGCAATTTTTTTCATTCCTTAATCATTTGAAAATCTTACTTTAGAAATGCAATCTTTGCTATAGAGAATTCAAAAACAGTTTTAATGGTTTATGCCTTCAAAAAAAATCTTTATTTCTGGGAGAAGTGAGAGCTAGTGCTTTATTGTATGTACTAGGTTTTTAAATATTTTCAAATTATTATCCTAATTATTGTTTGGACTGAATGAGGCAACAGCGTTACAAGGCTCATACATGGTTAAACCTTTATTTAGAATTTTACTACAGTCGTCTTTCTAGTACATGAAATAGACTGGGTTCAAGACAACAGCTTCTTAATACACACTGTGGGTTAGAATCCTGGCTCTGTCAGGATGTGTGACCACGGGCATATTTCATGCCTCAGTTTATCTTACAAGGTGGAGAAAAAGATACTATTGAAACACAAAAGATACTAAAGCAAAAAAATAAAATTATTATGCTTCAGTAATTTCCTAAAAGATTAAAAGTTATAAAAAAATTGGACTCTTTGTGTGTTTGTTTGTTTTGCTTTGGGGGAATATTCCTTGGGCAAAGATGCGTTGTAAAGGGATCCGCCGCATCACGTAGCATTTTCATCCTGACTGGATGCAATTGTGAGTTGCCTTAAACTAGGAGCAGGATCCCAAACACCACCAGTGCCTCCAAGTAGTAGGAAATTTAAGAATTAACTTTGACATGAACAAACAAACCAATTAATGTGACTGATTAGAAGGAAGAATTGCCTTTTTGGCCACAAATATTAATAGGATGTATAACAAGAAAAACAAAAATACAATAAAACCCTCTCCATCTTCTAGAGCAGGATTTGGTAAACTTTTTCTGTAAAGGGCCAGGTGGTAAATGTTATATGCTTTGTGGGCCATATTATCTTTGCTGCAATTACGCAACTTTAACATTGTGCGAAAGCAGCCACAGACGATGCATAAATGAATGGATGGATGGTGCTGTGATACAATAAATTATATTTACGAAAACAGGCAGTGGTCTGGATTTGGATGCATTGATAGTTTTCTGACCCCTGCTCTTGAGAACAGTTGCTTTCCCTGATGCTAAACAAGCTCCATATGTACAAAATCCAACTAACGTACCCAACCTTAGAAAGCTAGACTAATTTATCTCACTGAATAACAGAGCCCCAAACAATTGTGTAACCCTGGAACCATTGATATTTACCGAAAGCTTTTCTATCTAATCCATCACCCTCTCTGTTATATCCCTTAAAGATCTCTCCATCACCCTGATTAGTTACCATTACATTTCACCTGGATAACATGTAACACTGACCTCCACTGGCTTATCCATACCTACGTTGTCCTCTTAAAATTCACTCTCCACTAGGTAGTCACAAAGCCTTTCAAAACTATCAGCTGCTCAACATATTTCAAAGCCTTGCAATTTCTCTTAGCATAAAACCAATACCCTTAACCTCACCCAAGAGACTCTACACAGTCTATGCTTAATCACCTCTTCGGCTTGATTTTTGCTCTCTCTTTTTTTTTTTTCTGCTCCAGTCAAAGCAGAATTATTTAGATTTCTTGTGCTTACTCTACTCCTTTGTAGCAACTGCTCCATCAGATATGATTTCCACCCCTTCTTAGTAGATTCCTTAGTATAGCTGATCTGCATTACCTGACTTCTTTGGACACATCAAGTTCCCATATGTACCTTTCCTCTACAACAATTGCAAAAGTACAATTTGCAGTTTATTTCAGAGGTGATTTGATTGGTTCTTTCTTTACAACCTGACTGTAAGTGCCATGAAGGTACAGCCAATGTTTGTTTTTGTTCACTGTTGTGTCCCCAGAGCCTAGGAGAAGACCTGACAAATACTACACGGTAAGTATTTGTTGGAAAAAAAAAATAGTAAATGAAACAGCAGGCTCAACCTCCCAAAAGTAAACTACATAAATGAAGAAATTCAGAATTAGAATAAGTGGGAAAAGGAAGGATAAGAAGGACAAAATTGAAGAAATTTATCCCAAATATCGGTTTTAACAACTGACACAGCAGGTATTTTCTCTCCTTTGGTTATCTTTTTTTCTTCATGAAGTAGTATCCTCTTTGTACAAATACAAAAAAATTTTAATATAGCTCACAATTGTGCTGTTTATTGATAATTAAGTTGACATTATGTTGATGTTCCATTTCTAATTATACAGGTTCTACACCTATAATACATGGGCATAAATATTAGCATACTTTCACATGAGGATAGATTTTAATATGCCCTCGCTTTTAGTTTTCAGTACTTTATAAACTTTGGAAGAGCTCTGCTTAGTCCTTTGCAAGTATCATTAAACTGGAAACTAATTTGTAAAAGAATGTGTTAGTCTCAGTTAATGTCTATCACATAACATGTGACAGCATCTTCTTTGGAACAATAACAGCAACAACAACAACAACAAAAGCACCAGTTTCTGCAAGACTTGGAAAGCTGATGAGGAAAAACAGCGTTAGGACCCAAAGAAAGAGCAGCACTTTAATAAATATCATTCAGTTCACGAAGGATGAGACAGTTTAGCTCCTCAAGGCACAAAAACGTCTGAATGATTAAATTCATGTCCCCTCTTTTTGTTGTTTTCTTTCTACTTTAGCAGTTTATTCTTTAACATGTGACATTATATAGAAGATACAAGGTCAAACTACTTTGAAATCGGAAACCTCTTGCTACAATGTTCATTATACCTTTATTTGCTCACAAATCCTAATAACTACTACTTGCCCATAGGATGATGACTGGCCATGAGAATATATTCAAAGGTTTGAGAGTATAGTTCGGATGTTAAAATGTTTTTTTTGTTTTATTTATTTATTTATTTATTAATCATCTTTGTTGGAATGTAAATGTTTTACAATGGTGTGTTAGTTTCTGCTGCATAACAAAGTGAATCAGCTATACATATACATATATCCCCATATCTCCTCCCTCTTGTGTCTCCCTCCCACCCTCCTAGGTGGACACAAAGCACCGAGCTGATCTCCCTGTGCTATGCAGCTGCTTCCCACTAGCTATCTATTTTACATTTGGTAGTATATATATGTCCATGCCACTCTCTCACTTCGTCCCAGCTTACCCTTCCCCCTCCCCATGTCCTCAAGTCCATTCTCTACCATCTGCGTCTTTATTCCTGTTCTACTCCTAGGTTCTTCAGAACCTTTTTTTTTTTTTCTTTTTTTTTTAGATTCCATATACATGTGTTAGCATACGGTATTTGTTTTTCTCTTTCTGAATTACTTCACTCTGTATGACAGACTCTAGGTCCATCTACCTCACTACAAATAACTCAGTTTCGTTTCTTTTTATGGCTGAGTAATATTCCATTGTATACATGTGCCACATCTTATTTATCTATACATCTGTTGATGGACACTTAGGTTGCTTCCATGTCCTGGCTATTGTAAATACAGCTGCAATGAACATTGTGGTACATGACTCATTTTGAATTATGGTTTTCTCAGGGTATATGCCCAGTAGTGGGATTGCTGGGTCATATGGTAGTTCTATTTTTAGATTTTTAAGGAACCTCCATACTGTTCTCCATAGTGGCTGTATCAGTATACATTCCCACGAACAGTGCAAGAGAGTTCCCTTTCCTCCACACCCTCTCCAGCATTTATTGTTTGTAGATTTTTTGATGATGGCCATTCTGACTGGTGTGAAGTGATACCTCATTGTAGCTTTGATTTGCATTTCTCTAATGATTAAGGATGTTGAGCATCCTTTCATGTGCTTGTTGGCAATCTGTATATCTTCTTTGGAGAAACGTCTATTTAGGTCTTCAGCCCATTTTTGGATTGGGTTGTTTGTTTTTTTTGATATTGAGCTGCATGAGCTGCTTATAAATTTTGGAGATTAATCCTTTGACAGTTGCTTCATTTGCAAATATTTTCTCATATTCTGAGGGTTGTCTTTTCGTCTTGTTTATGGTTTCCTTTGCTGTGCAAAAGCTTTTAAGTTTCATAAGGTCCCATTTGTTTATTTTTGTTTTTATTTCCATTTCTCTAGAAGGCGGGTCAAAAAGGATCTTGCTGTGACTTATGTCAAAGAGTGTTCTGCCTGTGTTTTCCCTCTAAGAGTTTTACAGTGTCTGGCCATACATTTAGGTTTTTAATCCATTTTGAGTTTATTTTTGTGTATGGTGTTCAGGAGTGTTCTAATATCATTCTTTTACATGTAGCTGTCCAGTTTTCCCAGCACCACTTATTAAAGAGGCTGTTTTTCTCCATTGTATATTCTTGCCTCCTTTATCAAAAATAAGGTGACCATATGTGTGTGGGTTTATCTCTGGGCTTTCTATCCTGTTCCGTTGAACTATATTTCTGTTTTTGTGCCAGTATCATACTGTCTTGATTACTGTAGCTTTGTAGTATAGTCTGAAGTCCAGGAGCCTGATTCCTCCAGCTCTGCTCTTCTTTCTCAAGATTGCTTTGGCTATTCGGGGTCTTTTGTGTTTCCATACAAATTCTGAAATTTTTTGTTCTTGTTCTGTGAAAAATGCCAGTGGTAGTTTGATAGGAAAGCATTGAATCTGTAGATTGTTTTGGGTAATACAGTCATTTTCACAATGTTCATTCCTCCAATCCAAGAACCTGGTATATCTCTCCATCTGTTTGTGTCATCTTTAATTTCTTTCATCAGTGTCTTATAGTTTTCTGCATATACATCTTTTGTCTCCTTAGGTAGGTGTTTTCCTAGGTATTTTATTCTTTTTGATGCAGTGGTAAATGGGAGTGTTTCCTTAGTTTCTCTTTCAGATTTTTCATCATTAGTGTATAGGAATGCAAGGGATTTCTGTGCATTAATTTTGTATCCTGCTACTTTACCAAATTCATTGATTACCTCTAGTAGTTTTCTGGTAGTGTCTTTAGGATTCTCTATGTATAGTATCATGTCATCTGCAAACAGTGACAGCTTTACTTCTTCTTTTCTGATTTGGATTCCTTTTATTTCTTTGCCTTCACGGATTGCTGTGGCTAAAACTTCCAAAACTATGTTGAATAATAGTGGTGAGAGTGGGCAACCTTGTCTTGTTCCTGATCTTAGTGGAAATGGTTTCAGTTTTTCCCCATTGAGAACGATGTTGGCTGTGGGTTTGTCATATATGGCCTTTATTATGTTGAGGTAAGTTCCCTCTATGCCTACTTTCTGGAGGGTTTTTATCATAAATGGGTGTTGAATTTTGTTGAAAGCTTTTTCGGCATCTATCGAGATGATCATACGGTTTTTCTCCTTCAATTAGTTAATATGGTTTATCACATTGATTGATGTCCGTATATTGAAGAATCCTTGCATTCCTGGGATAAACCCCACTTGATCATGGTGTATGATCCTTTTAATATGCTGTTGGATTCTGTTTGCTAGTATTTTGTTGAGGATTTTTGCATCTATGTTCATCAGTGATATTGGCCTGTAGTTTTCTTTCTTTGTGACATCTTTATCTGGTTTTGGTATCAGGGTGATGGTGGCCTCGTAGAATGAGTATGGGAGTGTTCCTCCCTCTGCTATATTTTGGAAGAGTTTGAGAAGGATAGGTGTTAGTTCTTCTCTAAATATTTGATAGAATTTGCCTGTGAAGCCATCTGGTCCTGGGCTTTTGTTTGTTCGAAGATTTTTAATCACAGTCTTAATTTCAGTGCTTGTGATTGGTCTGTTTATATTTTCTATTTCTTCCTGGTTCAGTCTCGGAGCATTGTGCTTTTCTAAGAATTTGTCCATTTCTTCCAGGTTGTCCATTTTACTGGCATATAGTTGCTTGTAGTAATCTCTCATGATCCTTTGTATTTCTGCAGTGTCAGTTGTTACTTCTCCTTTTTCATTTCTAATTCTATTGATTTGAGTCTTCTCCCTTTTTCCTTGATGAGTCTGGTTAATGGTTTATCAATTTTGTTTATCTTCTCAAAGAGCCAACTTTTAGTTTTACTGATCTTTGTTATTGTTTCCTTCATTTCTTTTTCATTTATTTCTGACCTGATCTTTATGATTTCTTTCCTTCTGCTACCTTTTGGGGTTTTTTTTTGTTCTTCTTTCTCTAATTGCTTTAGGTGTAAGGTTAGGTTGTTTATTTGAGATGTTTCCTGTTTCTTGAGGTAGGATTGTATTGCTATAAACTTCCCTCTTAGAACTGCTTTTGCATCCCATAGGTTTTGGGTCATTGTGTTTTCATTGTCATTTGTTTCTAGGCATTATTTGATTTCCTCTTAGATTTCTTCAGTGATCTCTTGGTTATTAAGTAGTGTATTGTGTAGCCTCCATGTGTTTATATTTTTTACATATTTTTTCCTGTAATTGATATCTAGTCTCATAGCATTGTGGTCGGAAAAGATACTTGATACGTTTTCAATTTTCTTAAATTTACCAAGGCTTGATTTGTGACACAAGATATGATCTATCCTGGAGAATGTTCCATGAGCACTTGAGAAGAAATTGTATTCTGTTGTCTTTAGATGGAATGTCCTATAAATATCAATTAAGTCCATCTTGTTTAATGTATCATTTAAAGCTTGTGTTTCCTTATTTATTTTCATTTTGGATAATCTGTCCATTGGTGAAAGTGGCATGTTAAAGTCCCCTACTATGATTGTGTTACTGTCGATTTCCCCTTTTATGGCTGTTAGCATTTGCCTTATGTATTGAGGTGCTCCTACGTTGGGTGCATAAATATTTATAATTGTTATATCTTCTTCTTGGATTGATCCCTTGATCATTATGTAGTGTCTTTCTTTGTCTCTTGTAATACTCTTTATTTTAAACTCTATTTTGTCTGATATGAGAATTGCTCCTCCAGCTTTCTTTTGATTTCCATTTGCATGGAATATCTTTTTACCACCCCTCACTTTCAGTCTGTATGTGTCCCTAGGTCTGAAGCGGGTGTCTTGTAGACAGCATATATATGGGTCTTGTTTTTATATCCATTCAGCCAGTCTATGTCTCATGGTTGGAGCATTTAATCTATTTACATTTAAGGTAATTATCTATATGTATGTTCTTATTACCGTTTTCTTAATTGTTTTGAGCTTGTTATTGTAGGTCTTTTCCTTCTCCTGTGTTTCCTGCCTAGAGAAGTTCCTTTAGCATTTGTTGTAAAGCTGGTTTGGTGGTGCCTAACTCTCTCAGCTTTTGCTTGTCTGTAAAGGTTTTAATTTCTCCACCTAATCTGAATGAGATCCTTGCTGGTTAGAGTAATCTCGGTTGTAGGTTTTTCCCTTTTATCATCTATATATGTCTTGCCACTCCCTTCTGGCTTGCAGAGTTTCTGCCAAAATATTAGCTGTTAACCTTATGGGGATTCCCTTATATGTTATTTATTCTTTTTTCCTTGCTGCTTTTAATATTTTTTCTTTGTGTTTAATTTTTGATAGTTTGATTAATATGTGTCTTGGGGTGTCTTGGGGAACTGCTCTGCAGGGTTAAGGGAGAAGCCAGGATTTATAGGAGTTTTTTGCTGGGGAAAAAAAAAATGTAGTTGAACATCAAAAGATTTCTGCTAATCACAAGGAGCAGACATCTCAAGTTACTGATTTAAGGTTTTATCTATGTACGGGAAGATGCAAGAGTCTGGGTTCACTGAAATTATTCCTTAGATACGCATCTCAACTATCTAGGGCCAGTATCCAAAACACAGAATGCTTCCTGTTTTTCTCCATTCTGAATTTCTCTCAGGGCCCCTCCTGGGGAAGTAGTGGGGAGGCTGCAGGGGCTGGTGGCTTGATCATTGGAGGACTGGAATGGCTGGCAAAATTCTTCATTTACTGGAATGACAGGCAACATTCCCTTTCCACAGTAGTAAATAGCTAGTCATCCTTGAAAATAATAATGTGTCCAACTGGCAAAATACAGGGAAAATCCAAACTCTCAGTAGAAATTGATTTGCCTTTCCTAATGCCAAATGCCTTTTATTTTCATTACTTCTTGAAAGGCTTAAAAGTTCTCAAAAAGGAATGCCCTTGTAAATTACTCCAAAGTTCAGTGGTGATAGTCCAGTGTTATTTAACAAGGAAAATACAAGTGTGGAAGAAATAAACAACTTAGATCAGAAGCAGAACTGTTGAAGTAATCTAACAAGGAGGCCATTAGACTGAGGTGGCTCTAGTACTTTGGTACCCTGAGTAAGCAAACTGAAACCTAAACCAGAGTCAATTCCTGTAAAAGCCTCAAGGCTGAGAAGGACAACCAATCACAAGTAGCCCACTAGGCTTTCCCGAATCATGCAACTCCTTAAGCTAAAACCAATCAAATAATTTCCTCTCTTTGCTTTTGCATCTTCTCTAAAACACCTTGCCCCTGACTCTGGTTGCTGGAGAGCTGCGAACCACTTACAGTTTGGCACTGCCTGATTGGAATCGATGTTTGCTGAAATAGACATTTAAAACTTTTTATGCATCCATTTACCTTTTAACAGAACCAAAACCTAAATCCTTGGGAATAATAAAAACAAAGAAGTCATCTTCCATTATAATAAGTTCAACATCCCTAAATCCAATGGCACTTTTTATTTCCAATCTCACTTGACATTTAAACTGCAGTTGGCAGCATGAACCACTGCTTCCTTGAAACCCTGCCCTTGGCTTCACTACCCTGGCCAGCCTTGAAGCTCCTTCACCTCTCAGCTGCTCTTTGTCAAGGGGCTTGTTTGGCTCATTCTCCTCTAGCCAACATTTAAATATTGGAAATCCTCAGAATTTAGCCTTAATCCAAGCTACTTGTATCTCTTATTTCAACGCCTGTGTCTGCAATTTTAGCTCCCTATATCCATCTCCCACAGTTCTCAACTCTTCTTAAACCCAATTCTGATTAGGTCCCTCCTCTACTCAAAACCTTTGAATAGCTTATCATTACTCTTAGGCAAAAGAACAACATCTTTTAAAGGGTCTAAAGGACTCCTCATTAACTAACCCTTGCTTCTCTCTCAAGTATCATTTTACTCAGCTTCAGGGGCAAAATGTCACTTATTTGCCTTATTTTGATTCCTCAAACACACTTCTTCCTGCTTCTGGGTCTTAACCCATGCTGCTCTTTGCCAGGAGATCTCCCTCACACGTTCTGTTTATTAATTATCTACTCATAATTCAGATTACCAGATGATGCAATACTTTCTTGGGGAGGACTTCTCTACCCCCTGAACTATTTAAGATCCTCCCCCCTTTTTATTTTCCTTTTCATGGTACTTAACACTTTTGGTAATCATGCACTGATTTACATAAGTATTTACATAAGTATTAATTAATGTTTTTCTCTCTTCCTACACTGATTCATCTTTGTATCTTTAGGCCCTCCCTGAAGGCTTGGTTCAAAGTAGCTGTTTAATGAGTATTGGCTGAATAAACTGAGCAAATGACAAGTTTTATATCTTTAAACCTCACAACAATCCTTTGGGGGAAGAAAAGTATTCCTATTGTTTTCACTTTACCAAGAGGAAAGTGAAACTGACAGAAGTAAACCATCTGGCTTATGCTCACAAAGAGCAACTTGAACCTGACAACAAAACTACACTGTAACCACTATGGCTCTCCACCTCCCAACACATCCAGGTTTTCTGCGGCGTAAATGAGTAAATGTTGAGGCAGTACAATATGGGGATTAAAGTCAAAGGCTCTTGGGTTGGACAGAGCTGGCTTTAAATTGGATTAGGCCATTTACTTGCTCTATGATTTCAGGCTAGTCATTTAATTTCTTCAGGAACTGATTTCCTCATCTATGAAATAGAGTTGATAATAAATGGCAATCATATAACATAATGTCGGCAATTAAGTGACATAATTAATGTAAGGCATAGTGAAGGGCATCTACAGGCTCAAAAATAGTATTAATATTATTTATGTGAGCATTTATGTCTCAGTTTCGAATAGAATGTCATTGTTTATATATTTTTTGACTCTTTTCCCTCCATATATCACAAGAGATCTCATTTCCTAGTTGATACCGTGCAATACTTACCTAGAAGAGAGTAAATTCAAATATATATCACTCTTATCATTTTAATTAGACATGCACAGGACATGGACAGTTTTCCAATAAAGCTAGGATTCTGCAGTTTGTCTTACTGCAAATCAGATGATCGGACTGAATTTATGCAATATAAAATCATATAAATACATATGTCTATGTAACAGTAATGTTAGTACAGAACATTTTTAAAGAAAAAATTCTATTTACAATTACAAAAATCCTCTCAAGACTAAGTCCATTTGTCCTTCTAACCAATTTCACATGCCTACTTATTTCTTGTATCATTATCATGTTGTACCTTTATCAGTTCACATTATTTCATATATATTTTCATAATTATCATCAAATTATCTTCAAAAATACAATTTTATGGCTAAAAATATTTATCTAAATAGATGTTCAAAAATCTTTAAGTATTTCTCTGTTGCTGGACACAGGATATTTACAGTGGCTTGCAATTATAAACAATATGCAATTAATATTTATAAATTTAATTTTCCTTTGTTGAATTATTTTCTTTAGATGAATTCCCCAGAGTGAGTGATTAGTGGTATTCTTTCCACCACGTGTTTGTTAGACATCAACAGTCTCTATCTGAAGAAGTTAAATAATAGCTCATACAAAATTCTAGAGACCTAATGCACAGATAAGGATAAAAATTGCAAACTGCACATTCACAGTGTTCAGAGAATAAGGGTTATTAGTGATTGGACACCTGGGCTATATTTATAGACCACGAGGGCAGCTTTGAATGATCCTCTTGGAAGACAGCTATTTATTGAAGAAAGTAAAAGCCATATTACACTTCTCCTGAAAGTGCCAAATTTAGTGTTATTACACTCAGTTGACCAGAATGGCATACTAAATAGACAATGACTAGCAAAGGATGATCAATTCAATATCATATACAATGTAAGTTTAAAATATCCATTTATTTTTTGAGTCAGTTGTGTTTTCCTAGCACATGAATTAGAGTTTTGAGCTCTAATTCTAAGATATGCAATTAAATTATTTATCTGTTCCTAGGTGCCCAGACATAAGCTAGAATCAAATTCTCTCCCAGGTCTCATGAAAATTCTAGACTAAATCCTAGGATTGTTTTCAAGTTGCATGTGATAGTTGCCTTGATTGAGTACAGTACCTGACCATCTTTGAGTTGGTAACATTAGCACTCGCCTGTTTCACTTGGAAATTACTGCAAATGATGTCACAACCCTCAGCAGAGCTTTGCTTTTGCTTCAACTGAATTTTTTTTTTTTTTTTTTAACTGGTATTGCCTAAATTGTTGCAGAATTATTGTGAGGTTGCATCAGATAAGTGAAAGTACACAGAATAAAGCTCAAGATCTCTGGCCAAAATGTTTATATAAAGAGCCAAAGTTTAATTCAAGATGTAAAATCACTCTCAGTAAAATACACATTTTTCCCTTTAAAAATAAGTTTAAAAATGGAATAGAGGGCTTCCCTGGTGGCGCAGTGGTTGAGAATCTGCCTGCTAATGCAGGGGACACGGGTTCGAGCCCTGGTCTGGGAAGATCCCACATGCCACGGAGCAGCTGGGCCCGTGAGCCACAATTGCTGAGCCTGCGCGTCTGGAGCCTGTGCCCCGCAACGGGAGGGGCCGCGATAGTGAAAGGCCCGCGCACCGCGATGAAGAGCGGTCCCCGCACCGCGATGAAGAGTGGCCCCCGCTTGCCGCAACTGGAGAAAGCCCTCGCACGAACCGAAGACCCAATACAGACAAAAATAAATAAATTAATTAATTAAAAAGAAAATCCTTAAAAAAAAAAGACTAGCTTTAAAAAAAAAAAAAAAAAAATGGAATAGAACATTGTTTTCTGATGCAAGACAGGATTTAGTTATGAATTTTAAATCACTTTTCCATGGTATACAATAAAACTGGGAAATGAAACACAACTGGTTTGAATAAAATGTTTGCTTTTTCTCTCATGCTTTAATATATTGTTTAATTTATGGATGCATTTTCAAAAATGCATAGAATATGTACTTCAAAGTACAAAATTATTAGAGTGCCAATTTCTCTTCCCATATTTTTGTGATTCACCAATATTAACTTTATTTAAACACAACACGTCCTCCCCCCAAATCCCACCAGCACCATTGCTAGCAGCAGTTCAGCAACTTCATACCATTTGATTTTTGGTGTTTTCATGCAATTTTTGTAAAAATCAACTTGGCTAGCTCATGAATTATTTCAAATTCTGAAAAGCCATATATTTACATTTTCTTTTCCCTCTTGGTTATAATCATTCTTCACTTTCTCTCTAATCCCCACAAGTCGATGAGTAGCCCCTATTATTATGCTCTCAGATACAAAGCAATCACCTGAAATCCTGAGTGGGACAGCCTTTGTGACATCATCTCTTAAATATTTATCCCTATACTTATACGATCTACTCTTGGGATTCCACTAAGGATGAATAAAGATAGCAGATATGCACCTATCCATTCAGAGATGAGTCACTGTAGGAAGTTTTTCTTCTTTTTATCCTTGAAAAGATATATGCTCCATTTCTCACAAGTTGCCAAGAATCTTTTGTGTTTATTAGTTATTTGCAACTTTGAGAAATGTGTTTAATCGGGTTCATTTCCTATTTCTTAATCTTACAATAAGGCATAATACTTTCACTGCTCTGTTTAGAACTGATTTGCCCAATAATGGGAAGTCCAGAGAATTTAATTTTAGCCACAAATAAATATAGATAAGTAGTGGACTGAACTTCAAAACTGGTAACATAGTGTTTGATGGTAGTAGGGAAAACAAAGAGATTCATGGTCTGCTTTAGATAGGAAGATATACTAGAACAGGTCATTCTCAATTCTGGACTAAATGTATGTATTTGTTGCTACTATTTTCTAAAGAAACTGCTGAAGAAGCAGAATAGGAAGAAGCCAAATAGGAAGATAAAAAATAAATTTTCCCCCTGCCCTAAACACATTTGTGTGTTTCATTAAATTTAAATTTATATGTTTTATGTCTAAAATGAGAAAGGATTGTGAAATTGCTTTGAGATTTTCAGAGGGAAACTAGCAAAGAATTATATGATTAGAGAATTACAATAGTGAAAAATTAGACATCATAAGATGTATCTTAAGATAATGCACTTGTTTCTTATTCCAGATGGTAGAAGCAGGATTTGTGGAGGGAAATGACATAGAGGTGAGTTTTGACTCAATTTGGATGTTTCAGAAATGCAATGGTATAGGGTGCGTTGTTAAATAATGAGCTCCCAACCCCAGCTATTTTTGAGCAAGGTCAATGACTGTTAGAAAAAAAGGATGCTTTACAGGTGTTGATATACTGAGTGGAATATTTGACGTTCTCAGTTCTTTTCCAAATCTAAGATTGTATTTTTTCTAAATAATTTCTTTTTGAGGGGTTGCTTTCTGAAACTGCTGTCTTGGTAGGGTTATTTGTTCTTTACAGGAAACATGTCATGGTTTTTACAAGCTAAGGAATATGTGTTCTTATTTTTAGCTTTTATTTGAACTTCAGGCTATGTAATATTACATGCGAAATGAATTGAAGTGAGAAGAAATCTCAGATCCATCTACCCACACAGAATTTCATTAGTGAAAAAGGAAACAACAAATTTCAACATTTTCTTCTTCTTCCGAGAAATAACTGTAAATAGTTTTCCAAGATAAACATTGCATGTAGCAGTAATAGGGCCAAAAAAAAGTAATGTGAGAAAAATATCTATTCACATAGTTTTAAAATGAAATGACATTATAAAATATGCATATAGTTAGTAAAGTTTTTTAAAAAGTATTTATTCTATAATATCTAAGAGGTTGTCTTGTGACAGTAGGTAATTCAAGGACAAGGTAGTCCTAAGTACTCTTAATCGTAAATATTTTAAGAAAAACTTTGCTTCAGTTTCAAAACTATAGTTACCCAAGCAAATTCCTGAGTAATTTATACATTTAATGTTGGCAAAGATCTTCGATATGAGCTGGGAATTCTTTTTTAAATAGTAAAATACACTGCAAAGAGCTTAAAATGCTTATAAAATTATTCAGTGAATTAGCAAAAAAAGAAAAGATTAACATCCAACTGTCTCCCATTAATACCTGTCATAATAATAATAGCTAACACTTGATATAGTGCTTATTATGTGGCAGGCATTTTCTAAGCACGTTACATAATTTAGCACATTTATTTCTCCCACTAACCTCAAGAGAAATATTGTCCCATTTACAAATGCAGAACTTGAGGCATTGAGAGGTAAAGTGACTTGATGATAGTTATCTAGGGAGGAAGTAGCAGCCTTGAGTTTGGAATCTCGGGCAGTCTGGTCAGTAGGCATTCTGAACTCCTGCAGTATTCTGTCTCTCCAAATTGAGGTATTTTGGATGATCCTTCTTTAAATTTCATGCTTAAAATGTTTAAGGATGGCAGTAAGTAAATGGGAGTGGGCTAAGGAATTTTTTTTGTGTGGTTCAAATTTCTGGGATAGGAATTTAAAGATGTTTCAAGGTCTTTTCGAGGCAGTAACTTTGTGGAAATGCACAGTCCTGGCATCCTAGAGTTTGAAGACCAAGTTGCAGAGATAGGGGTAGGTCTCTGAGGCTTGTGTGAGGAGCTACCTTCTAAACCAAAGCCCCTGGAAAGTTATTTCAAATGGAGATATTGTGTTGGCTGTTCTGGGGATGCTGAGAGAAGCTAGTGGAAGGGCTGAGAGAGCCAAGGAAGCAAAACTAGAAGAACCAGTCAGTGTGTACTAGTCTCACTGTGATGGGCTCGGTCAAAGTTAGTATCACCAAAGAGAAAAAAACTGCCCTGTGACCTCCCTGAATCTTGGTCTTTTAAGGTGTACTTTGATGTCTCCTTCTTCAGGTCCAGGAGTCCAGAGGCATAGCACAGAACATGGAAAGAGAAGTTAAGTTGAGAGAGGCAAAGGTAATATGGAAGGTTACAGAGAGGGCATGCACAAGAGCAGAAGCAGTGGCTGTATCTTTCAGGGAGTGGGTTGTAATTCCTTATTACAGTAGTCAAACTAATAAACACAGAAAGAGGTGAGGCTCCACTGGCCAGTTCTCCCAAATCAACAGGGGATCCAACAAGACGACACATCGCTTTGAACAGGAAAAGAGAATAAAAACAAAAGTAAGACGTAGAACGGAGCAGTGTTGGGCATGGCCCCAGGGAAATCAGTGCTTACTGGGGTTAGCTAGGTAGTTAAACACCTGTCTTTCTGTTTTATTTTTTTAATTTTATTTGGTTGGTTTTGTTTTTGTTAATGTTTTTAGGTATTTGGATTTTGTCGTATATTTGTGCCTACACATCTTTTGAGTTCACTCATATACTGCTTAACAATGGATATATTCTTAATCACCTCAACTAATTCTTCTGTGATTTTTTAAAGAGACCCTAAACATACTGAACCTGAAATAGCCACCAGGGATAGTAAGCAAGCATTGAGCATTTGCTCTATTAGCAAACAATGAGGGAGGGACTCACACACAATGAGAAATAGGTGCCTAAATTCAAATTGCGCTTCAGTAGAGAATACTTGGGAGCCTGGTCTTTAATACTGTTGCCAGAAGATTAATTCTATGAAGACTTCAATATTTTAAGTGATTTTCAATCCATACCCTTTTCCTCTCCCCCTTCTCTTCCTATTATATTTTCAGAAACTTGGCCTTATGTAGAGATTGCAGGAATTTTTGTTTTGTTTCGTTTTTTTCTATTTCAACTGAAGACCCATATTTATAGTGTTTGCTCCGAGGGTATTCACTTGAATTATCACTGAAAAGGTTGCCGTCAGAGCAGGGAAAACATTAGAGAATGATTCAGTACAACATGCCCTTTTGTCTAACAAGAATCTGCTTCTCCATCACTCTTTCATTTGTTGCTCAGAGAGGGCAGGAGCACATTCAATTATTCATGTTTTCTAATTAAGCCTTGCTGATTGCACCTAAATGGAAACTTTATTTTAAAGAGATTGTGTTCTTAATGTTTTTCAGTAGAACAATAATTCGTCTGATGGCAACATAAGTCTCTTTAGGATCCCGAGTAACCTATTTGTTGGGTTCTGAACGCACATATAGATATTATCTGTCATGCTGAAGGCCTCCGAATTGTTTATTTCATGTCTTATTTAGGGGTGACAATGAATGTGACTTTTTGCTAATGACCATTTAGTTATTGTCAGTATTGGAAATATTGAGAAATGACAGAGACAGATTCTGTTGCTATGCAGTTATTCACCAGTTGCTGTATGATATACTAAAATCACATTCCTTTCAAAACTGAGCAAAATGATTCCAATATCACATTTTTGTACTTGACTTTTCTTTTTGGTTTCTGTATGGATGAAAAGTGTGTCATACATCAAAATTGGCCAGCCACCATTACTTTGGGCAATACTCACCCTAAAAAAATATTTGGTTTTAAACATAAATATTTCATCATTATCACTTTCCATTACACTCCCCTAAGGTAAATTTTCCAAAGGCTTCATTGATGTATGTTTCCTTAAAATACTGAAATTTAGATTATTTTAGCACCATGTCCTTAAATCAAAATGATTGCATACATTTCTTACAATTCCATTCTTGCCTCTCCTTAACTTTTATGATCTTCTTAGTGTATTTTCTTTATCATATATCTTATTTAATTAGTAAAAATATAAAGTGAGTATATTAAACTATATAAACCTATTTAAAGTACTTTCACAAATGTTTGTATATCATCCATGGAAAAGTTTGAAAGGAATATACTAGTACTAGACAATGACAATAGGATAAAGTTCTGAATCATCCATTTTGGCTAACACTATTAATCAGATTACATAGAGACATTGCCACTCTGTTACTTCATGAGAAAACATCCCAGTTTTAGCGTTCTCAGAAAGTAAATTATCTTTTGTAGACTGTGTTTTTGCTATTAAAGAGTGTATTTTTTAAAAATTTTCTTCTGTAGAATTTATGATGATTAAAGATGTATCTTAAAATGATAGATCTTTATTAACAATGAAATGGAGATATATTTGATGTGCAAATATCTATTACAATTACTGCATTCCATCAGATTTATATTAATAGGTAAAATATAGGGCATTGAAATAGAATTTAAAAAGTAGTTAGAAATTACTTAAATATTATTTAACTTGGGAACTAGAATTTAAGACAGTTTGAATATTTTCTGCATGTTATTTTTCTAGACAATTTAACATTTAATTTTCAAGGACAATATCAATCATTTCACTTATGATAGAAACACAATGTGAAGAAAATTTCACTTTTTGCACAGATCTTTATACATGACCTTAACCAGCTTAATATATGTTTTAAAATGATTATGGTAATTTATAAAACTTTTTAAGAAAGAAATTCAAATAATGTTATGTATATAATCAAGTAGCATTGAAAATATTAGAGTAAAATCAAATATGGAAGCATACAGAATTACACTGGGAAATTGAGTAGTTTCAAGAAGAAGACAGGATAGATTTTCTATTAATATATTTATCTCATACTCCATATCTACAATGACTTTTGATTAAGTTCTTCAAGTTGGTCCTAGGATAACACATAACAAACACCACAAGAAAGAACTGACTGTCTAAATGCTATTTGACAAACATTTCTTTGGAGCAGAACCAGTTTTTAAAACTTTCTAGAAATTATTTATTCATTAAGCAAAAATTGTGTTATGGATGATTCTGAAGTAGATGAAACACTTTACTGTAGATATATTGTAATGCTGAGTAGAATTATCAGACATCCGTAAGTTTGAGTCTTATTTTCTGCTGTTTACAAACAATATTGACTGATTTAAATAGGGCTAGATGATAACGATTATTCACATTATTTTAGGATGGCTATAGGAAATTAAATATCTAGAATTTAACTTGAATTTGGATTCTTTTTATAATACTTTTTTATACTGCAGATGAAAGAGCTTATAGAATGGATTTTCTGAATTCTGTTGAACTTTTTTTTTTTTTTAATAAATTTATTTATTAATTGATTCATTTTTGGGTGTGTTGGGTCTTCGTTTCTGTGTGAGGGCTTTCTCCAGCTGTGGCGAGCGGGGGCCACTCTTCATCGCAGTGCGCGGGCCTCTCACTATCGCGGCCTCTCCCGTTGCGTAGCACAGGCTCCAGACGCGCAGGCTCAGTAATTGTGGCTCACGGGCCCAGTTGCTCCGCGGCATGTGAGATCTTCCCAGACCCGGGCTCGAACCCGTGTACCCTGCATTGGCAGGCAGACTCTCAACCACTGCGCCACCAGGGAAGCCCTGTTGAACTTTTTACATAGATTTTTGCCAAGGCTATGGGATATTTTTGGAATGTACCCCAACTGTATTTTTTGTTAAGAAGTACATTAAACAGTTTTTAGGATATTACTGTTAGGGAAAAGTTAGGCCAGCATTTTTACCTTTCTTAATCTTTAAAGTATTAGAGTAGATTTAGTTTCCATACAAATATCTAATATAGACCAAACTATGAAATAGCTATCTTCATTTATATTTTATTTAAACCATATAACTCTGAAAATATATATTATTACCTCCAATGTATATGTGTGGAACCCAAAGGAATATAGTCAGAGTCATAGAAGTAAAATTAAAAAGGTTTGATCTTACTAGTCCAAGTTCATTACACCCTAACCACCTCCTGAATCTGTATGAGCTCCTATCCTCATCTTTAATGAAGCCCAGTGATTAACAGATGACTTGAATTTTTTTCTCTTCTCTAGAGGAGAAGTTCTAGAATCTTATATTATATCCAAATAGTATATACTACCCATGAACGCAACCTTGTTTATCTCCATCTGTACATCCTTTGAAACATGTAACTCACAAGTGAGTTTGGTTAGACTTGGAGCACTCTAGTGTCCATCAGTGAAGTTTCCTCCTTATTGGAAACTTGTTCTCCTACCGGTTTCTAAATACTCTTTCCTAGTTTTCTTCCCACCACTCTGTACCATCAAATCTCTTTCAGAGACCTCTCTTGTGTAGTCTTACCAGTACACTGTTATTTCTCAAGGTGCCATTCTTGAACTTCCCACTTCATTAGACTTCATTAGACATATTCTTCTTGGGTTATCTTATTAACTACAATGAGGGATTCCAAATGCCTACTGCTAACTCAGACTTTTACTCCTCATCTCCAGATTCACATTCTAACTGCTTAGGGATATCAAAAATATTATGTCAAAAGCCAAGTGTAATCATATCTTCCATAGTTTCTTATGCTTTTGTGTTTCCTACTCAATAAACATACAACCATGTGCTCACTGCCAAGTCACACATCTTAGAGATATCTTTGACTTCTTCCTTTCCCATTTATTAATTATTTCCTTATTATACTAAATTAGTATCATAGAGTTTTTAATATAACAGCAACTCTTCTCTGCATTAAGGGTTCAGTCGTAACACTCCCTGCCTTCCTGGAGATGTTGCTCCAGGTGATGAGGCAGATATTAAACAGATAAGCTCTCCCTCTTTCTCTCTCTCTCTCCCCCCCTTCCTCTCTCTCTCTTTTTCTCTCTCTCACACACACACAAATCCCATGAAAATACAGCTATGTTAAAATATTAGACTGCTATATTTAAAATAAAATGTCTTTCCATAAAAAACCAAACCAAACCAAAACAAAACTTAGAATGAGAGGTACTAGATTCCTGGATAGCATCTAATGAAACACTCAACCTAATAGGGAGGATCAGGGAAGGCTTCTTAGAGGAAGGGAAACCTGAGCCAAGATCGGAACTATAAGTATGAAGTTAACTGATTTGTGGGATGGAAAGAGAGACTTCCAGGTAGGGAGCTGTAAGCATAAAGGCTGTCAGGTCAGAGAAAGCACAGCTAGTGAGAGCAGCTAAAGGAAGGCAGAGCTGCTGGAGGGAAAGAAGCCTGGGGAAGTGTGATGACAGATAAGGTGGAGGAGAATAAAGGAGCAGAACATGCATATCCTAAGAGACCCTATAAAGATTCTATGAGGAACAGTAAACTATCTCTGGGTTTTAGGCAAGGAGGTGATATAATCAATGTTTTTAAAAACATCCTCCATATAGTTAACGATTACATCTATCTCTATTAACACTTAAATATCCCTTGAATTTCTCCCCCTCTTTCTTTGTCATTGTCCTTCTCATTTTTACATGAATTGCTGCAACAGTATCCTACCTTTGTTCTGCCTCTGTGAACGCATCTCCTCATTGTCCTTGGGGAAATGACTAAACGTTGTTCTGTTACACACAGCAGTGTTTATAAATTTTCCTAAAGTATATCAATCCATGGAGATGTTTTGAGAAGAAAGGATTTCATGGTCAACATGAATTTGGGAAGTACTCTGTAATCTATCCCCCATTTGGTATTTAACAGTGCAAATCCTGCAGAAAAGACTTTAATTACTTTTGTTTAATCAGGTATTTCCCAAGGTCAATTGACCTTGGTCTGTTACCAAACCAATTTCGGGTCTGCTTGCCGTACATGCAGCAAAGCCAATCTACTGACACCAGATGGTGGCAAAGAAAAGTACAATGTTTATCTTAAGGCCAAGCAAGGAGAATGGGCAGCTCATGCTCAAAGACTCTAACTCCCTGATGGCTTTCAGGAAAGGGTTTTAAAAGACAGTGTTAGAAAGAGGGTTGTGGGCTGCATAATCAGCTCGTACTCAATTCTCTGACTGGTTAATGGTGAGGTAACAGGATGATGTTTTGGGAATCTCAATCATCAACCTGCTGGTTCCAACTGGTCTGTGGTCTAAATGGTGGTGGTCAGCATTCAGTCAACTTCCTGCACCTGGTGTGGACTTCAGTATCCGCAAAACAACTTAAGAATATGGCTCCAGATATTGTCTATAACCCTTGAGGAGGAACTAAAGGTCCTTGACTTTGATTTACAACTAAACTATTATTATTTTGTCTTGCTTGACTGTTTTCCTTTGCTTCTGCATTTTCTCACTTCACTGATTAAATCTGCTCTTTGGAACTCAGGGAAGGCTTAGGAGGCAAAGTTTTCTACAAAAAAAAAAAAAAAAAAGGCGGGGGATATGGGGGGTGGGCTGTCCCTCGGAAGGCCCCACAGGGTCCTGCTCGGTTTCAAGTCTTCTCTTTTCTCCTATTAAGAATTACTAACATCCTTCAATACCAATATTCTTCAGAACTTACTTTTGAATCATTGCCTACAGCATGAAGTCTAACTGCCCCAATAAGGCATTCAGGGCTCTAATTTTAGGACTTGTTTCCTTCTTCCCTTTATATTTTCACTCACAACACATGCTCAACTACAGATCTGTAGAAATGGTCATAGTTCCCTGAACTTCCCCTATGCTATTTCAGAATATGTTTTTCTTCAAAATGCTCCTCTGTTATTTTGTACTTGGCTAGCCTCTATTCCAGACAATCAGTTGCCAAGTTCACTGAGATTCCTTCCCTTATCTTGCAATCAGACTTAAGGAGTCTCATTTTCCTCTTGGGCATACCCTTATTTTAAATTCATTACACTTTTTCTTTACTTCTAAAAATCGAATATTAAAGAGTAAACTCTGTGAGGGATGAGACTATTTGTCTTTTCTTTGTATCCTCGTTCACTAGCATTGTGCCTGGAATATAGTAAGTTGCAAAACAAATGCCTATTAAATAAATAAACAAATGCAAAGAACCAAACCATGACCAACAGCAGATAAAGGAGAAGTAGGGCAAAGTTCCATTCCTCGATAAGCCTGCAATTTAGTGAAAAACAAATCACTATAGCAAAAAGAAGATTAAGGAAAATCCTTTGAGAAAAGTTTGAAAGTTCACATGTGGCTGGATTAATTGGGAGATTCCTAGAGTAGGTATTATTTTAGATGGGCTTGTAATGTCACACAGTATTTCTACAGAAGACAGATGGGTATTCCATGTGGAACTGGGATGTGCAAGGGTATATTTCCCCAGGAGACAAAGTTTACACCAGTATATGTGGTGCAGAGGTATGACTTTTATTTGCAGATTCAGAATTATATGTCTTTTCTATGAGTATGGATGAAGCCTGGAGGGATGTGAGCATGAAACTGTCATGAATGCTAATGTTTTAAAAAGATTCAACCAACAGGACTGACTTTAGAAGAGTCTGGGCATGAGGAGACTAGTTAGAATGCATAGAACAATATTCTAGGTCAGGGGATGACAAAGTTTTCTATGAAAGGCCAAACAGTAAACATTTTCATCTTGGCAGGGCCACAGGGTCTCTGTCACAACTACTCAACTCTGTTGGCGAAGAGCGAAAGCAGCCATAGATGATGTGAAATGAATGAATGTGGTTGTGCTCCAATAAAGCCTTATTTAAAAAATAGACAGAAGCCTGGGCTTTTCTTGGAGACCACAGTTTGTTAGGTGAAAGTTAACAAAGGTCTGAAATGACTGATAGCAGTGCCAACGGAAAAGAAGGGATAGCTGTAAGGAGATCATAGCAGTGGCATACACAGCACTTATCTCAATGCATGTGGGTGGCAAAGAAGGAAAAGGAGTTAAAAATTATACTGAGAGTTGAGACCCAGTCACTGGAAGGCTGACGGTGCCACGGACAGAAATAGGCATGTTAAAAAAAAGGCTATTTGGGGAATGAAGATGATTAACTGTAATGGAAAAAGCCAGTTAACGGAGGAAAGCTGTACAGTGTGAGGAGCAGTGCCATTAAACTGTGAACAACACTGAAAACTCCAAAAGCTTGTACCACTTGGCAATGAGTTTTAATGAATTTGTTTGAACTTTTCAATTTTTTCATTATAAATAATGAAGAAGTATATGAGTTTCCTTAATAGTACAGCATGCCCAATGTGGTTTTATTAGCATTCTACACAGAATGCGTTGCTCTTTCACCCATCCATCTGGGATATAAAACAAAGTGTGCTATTATGGAAAGCATTTATTTCAGAAATAATAATCTATTTTTTGCTCTAAATAAGTCTACAAAGTATGTTGTTTGACAAATGTGACCTTATTTTTTTTCCTTTATTCAAGACTTCAAAAGGATTTAATTTTGAATGTAAGCAGCCAAACTAAAATAAGATTAACTATAAACTATTTTTCTCCATTTCTTTTCCTGAGCAGGCAAATGTTACTATGCATTTCAATTAGAAATATACTTGTCAGGTGGGAAGGAAGAAGGAATAAAGTGAGTCAGCAATGCAACAGGACAGGCTTCTTTACCGAGTCTGCTTCCTGAAAAATAAATCTAGAAATGAATTATTCAAAGCCATACTGAAACTAGTCAGCAACAATGAAATAGGGTTCAATACACCTGAAACCTGTCTAGGGGACTTAATTTTAACTTCTATTTCTTGAATTTCTATAAAATTTCCTTGTTAAAACAAGAGCCAGAAAGACTTTCCTTAAAATTCCACTTCATTATAAGGGGCCTGAAAACATTGCTATTGTTATTCTCTCTCGCATGGAAAGCTTTACCATAGTTAAAAACTGTGCTCCTAGCTATAACATCATATACCTGGGACTCCGCCGCTCATGGCTTTTTAAAGTTTCCTGTCCCTTATTTTCTCCACTACCATACAATCTCATTTTTAGTAACCTCTCTTAAAGACCTATTTGGATTTTAGAAACAATACAGGAGTCCTATCCCAAGTAGGAACATTGATCTAGAATGTTTTCCTCCTGTTGTGAGTCAAACTGAATGGCTTCTTCAGAAAAACCTGTATGTATTAAACATTCTAATGAAAATGTGTTCTCTTTGGAATTTTTAAAGAAAAAGTATAAAAGGGCTGTTTGCTATGCACTTGAAAATCTATTGCTGGGCATGTGTAGCGATATTCAAAACACCATTTTAATTATGCCTACGTCTCCTCTTGTTTTGTTCTATTATGTGAAATAAAATTAATCATTTAGCAAATTTGGAGTGATGGTACGTTATAACTTATTCTATTATTCTACAAACAGATCTGAATATATCTGATATATCATACTAACTACACTAAGGAAATATTTAAAATTGAAAGAGACAATGAAAACAACACCCATGTGTGCTGGGGAAATGGGACTGCTGCTGCTGTCTGACTGGTTTCTTATATAAATGCATGTCTTCAATGTTGTCCTAAATGTGATGGTGTTTTTAGGGTATCTGAAAATACAGTTAGTCAACTTTAAACTCAAAATGAAAAATAATACCTGATGATAGGATGCAGTGTTTAAGATTTTCCCTAAAACAATTAAATTAATTATATAAACTACTCAAAAGAGTTGAAGTATAAACAAGTTATATAAAATATCTATAGTAACAATCATCAAACTGGGATATGAATACCCTTGGGGGGTCAGGAAGATTTTCCAAATGCTAAATGGGGACAGATAGTTTTAAGGAAATCAGTTTCCAGATTTTCAATCGCTGTATGTATTGGCATATCTCATTTTATTGTGCTTCACTTTATGGTGCTTCAGAGCTATTGCGTTTTTTACAAATTGAAGGTTTGTGGCAACCTTGATTCGAGCAAGTCTATCTGTGCCATTTTTCCAACAGCATTTGCTCACTTCACGTCTCCGTAATTAGATTTTGGTAATTCTCATGGTATTTCAAACTTTTTCATTATTTTTCTATTTGTTATGGTGATCTGTGATCAGTGATCTTCGATGTTACTATCATAATGATTTTGGGGCATCACAAAATGAGCCCATATAAGACTTAATCCACAAATATTGTGCATGTTCTGACTGCTACACTGACCAGCCATTCCCCTGTCTCTCTCCCTCTCCTTGGGCCTCCCTATTCCCTGAGTCACAAGAATATTGAAATTAGACCAATTAATAAGCCTACAAAGGATGCTATGTGTTCAAGTGAAAGGAAGAGTCGCACGTCTCTCACTTTAAATCAAAAGCTAGATAGAGATTATTAAATTTAATGAGGAAGGTATATCAGAAGCCAAAATGGGAAGAAAGCTAGGCCTCTTGTGCCAAACAGCCAAGGTGTGAATGCAAAGGAGAAGTTCTAGGGGGAAATTAGAAGTGCTACTCTAGTGAAAACATGAACGATAAGAAAGTGAAACAGCCTTGTTGCTGATATGGAGAAACTTTGAGTGGTCTGGAGAGAAGATCAAACCAACCATAACATTCCTTCAGCCAAAGCCTAATCCAGAGCAAGGCCCTAACTCTCTTCAATCCTATAAAGCCTGAGAGAGGTGAGGAAGCTGCAGAAGTAAAGTCTGAAACTAGCAGAGGTTGGTTCATGAGGTTTAAGAAAAGAAACCATCTCCACAACATTAAAGTGCCAGGTGGAGTAGCCAGTGCTAATGCAGAAGCTGCAGCAAGTTATGCAGAAGACGTAGCCAAAATAATTAATGAAGGTGGCTACACTAAACAACAGATTTCCAATGCAGATGAAACAGCCTTCTATTGGAAAAAGATGCCATCTGGGACTTTCATAGCTAGAGAGAAGTCAATGCCTGGCTTCAAATCAAAGGACAGGCTGACTCTCTTGTTAGGGGCTAATGCAGTTGGTGACTTTATATTGAAGCCAATGCTCGTTTACCATTCCAAAAATCTTAGAACCCTTAAGAATTATGCTAAATCTACTCTGCCTGTGTTCCGAAAGCATCAACAAAGCCTAAATGAGAGCACAACAAGGTTTAGTGAACATTTTAAGCCCACTCTTAGGACCTACTGCTCAAAAAAAAATTTGTTTTTTCCTTCAAATATAACTGCTCATTGACAGTGCACCTGGTTACTCAAGATCTCTGATAAAGATGTACAATAAGATTAATGTTGCTTTTATTTAAGAAATAAATTTCATAAGACTATAGCTGTTATAGATAGTGGTTTCTCTGATGGATCTGGGCAAAAAGTCAATCAAAAACCCTCTGGAAAGAATTCACTATTCTAGATGCCATTAAGAACACTGATGATTCATGGAAAGAGGTCAAAGTATCAATGTACACAGGAGGTTGGAAGAAGTTGATTCTAACCCTAATGGATGACTTTAAGGAGCTCAAGACTTCAGTGGAGGAAGTATCTGCAGATGTGGTGGGAATAGCAAGAGAACTAGAATTGGAAGTGGAGCCTGAAGATGTGACCGAATTATTGCAATCTCATGAGAAAACTTGAACAGATGAGGAGTTGTTTCCAATGGATGAACAAAGAAAATGGTTTCTTGAGATGGAAACTACTCCTGGAGGAGATGTTCTGAAGACTGCTGAAAGGACAACAAAGGATTCAGAATATTATATAAACTTAGCTGATGAAACAATGGCAGGGTTTGAGAGGACTGACTCCAATGTTGAAAGTTCTATTTTAAGTAAAATGCTACCGAACAGCATGGCTGCCACAGAGAAATATGTGAAGAGGCAATTGATGTGGCAGATTTCACTGTTGTCTTAACCTAATAAAGTGCCACGGCCACCCCAGCCTCAGCACCCACCACCCTAATTAGTCAGCAGCCATCAACACGAGCAAAAAGATGATTACTCGCTGAAGACTCAGATGATGCTTAGCATTTTTTAGCAATAAAGTATTTTTTCTTTAAGATGTATATTGTTTTCAGACATAAGGCTCTTCCACACAATAGACTACAGTATAGTGTAAACATTACTTCTGCATGCACTGGGAAACCAAAAAAATTGTGTGGCTTGCTTTATTTTATGAGACATTCCCTTTACTGTGGTAGTCCGGAACTGAACCTGCAATATCTCCTAGGTAGAGGCACCTGTATTCTTTCCAACAGGTGAGATGGTTGACCAGGCATCTTCTTTCCCACCTCCCTTCTCACAGTTGCCATGCTCTCATCTTACAAAAGAAAGGTAAATCTGTTATAAATTCTGGATTTTGCTGCAATGACTTTCATTTAATGATCTCGACTTATTCATGGTTCAATTCTCGTCAAATAATACATTGTCCCAGAGGAAAAAAAGCATTGTGCCATTAGGCATCAAACTCACAGCAAGGCCCCGTGCTTTATCTATCCATGTATCTATCAGTCACCTACCTAATATCATTTAATCATCTATGCATCCCAACGTTAGAATTCGAAGTTAGATTGTTGTTGATGCGTTTATTTAAATTGGAAAAAAAAGGCAGGCTTTTTCTAACAGGAAGTAAACATGATCTTGCTATTTTGTTTAACAGCAGGCCTGGCTTTGGGAATTAGGTTATATGTCAGATATTTTCCCATTACTTGAATGATCCAAAACATTAGCCCCAAGATTACAAAGTACATGATACTTCTCCAGCATTTTATACAAAAACTTAACTGATATTTTAATTTTCTCAAACCGTTCTGTGTGCAGCTGGCTAAAAACAGCACCTCTAAGTGAAAAAGAAACGGGTATAAGTAACAGTTACTTGATATGTCTGGGTAAAGACTTTTTTGGAGTAGCGGAAATTAAGGGAATAAATGATTTCAAGAAAATTTATTTCAAGAGAAATGAGCTGCAATCATTTGCTTTCACTGAAAATGAATAAAAAACTAATCAATATGTCAGCTGATGTGTGTCAGAAAGGAATATTAACTAATTGGTGCTCTTAATCAGCATCTAGTAGCACTCAACCAATATGGTCTTAGGGCAACTTTTCTGAGGGGACAAGGGGCACTGAAAAAAAATTTGGAAAATCTGATAAATTATCTAATTATTTTGATTACTATATACAACCTAGACAATTCAACTAAAATAAATATAAAACAACCCCTTCCGTTTTTTACCATTTTGCCTCAATTATTCAGATACATTTAAAAATTGGTTAGTTTTTCTTGTATTGGCAATCCTCATCATTCTGAAAACCACAAAGATCAGAATTTGTTCATTTTGACCAAATAACCTTGAAGACTTTTATAGTGGGAAGCTCATATTCTATAGTTTTTAGTACATAATAAATTTATCTGAGTGAATCTAATAGAACTTTAACAATAGTTTTTTATACAAAGCATACCATCCCTTGATTTTCTTAGACAAATCAAATGCTACAACCATTTTTGCTAAAACTTATGGGTTAGAACAGTGTTTTCCAGAATGTATACATAAGATGGTTTTAGCTGGTAGACAGGCATAGAACAAAGTAGCATTGAATCATACAACTATTTCTTTAGCAATTTTCTTTCAATCTTTTTTAATGCATCAAGGAGAAAAATCAGTTTGTTGCTAGTATGCTTGAACATTGTTCTAACACCTTCCATTCTCTCTTGGCATGAGACAGAATTTAACTAAAATTTAGTACTACTGAAATATTTTCACTGTTGTAATCAAATAAATCTGTTAAGTCTTTGGGCTCTGAAGCCAGACTACCTTTGTCCAGCTGCTGGCTCTACTACTTACTGGTTTGGTGACCTTAGGTAACTTTCTCAACCTCTCTGTGCTTCAGTTTTCTTCATATATGATAATACCTACTTTTGAGGGTATTAGACTATAATGAGATAATATTTATTCATGTAAAGAATCTCAAAAAGTTATGTCACATAATATTATAAGCTCAAAATTGCTAATTACTGAAACTTTTTTCTCATATTACTTTGTGTTGATTTCAGGTGGTACTGGTTTCTCATTTATGGAAGTATAAAAGTAAAATGATTAAAAGAAATATTTAGTAGATAACTGAATACTGATATTGGTATATTATAAAAATCAAAAATGTCATTTCTAAATAGTTAATCTGTACAGCAATAACTGTTGACATTTGGTCCTTGGGGTTTCCTTTAAGCACTTATAAAGCACTCCTACTTCCAGCTAGGAAGACGTATCTTGTGGCATCATAATGTCCCTCCCTGAGAAAAACCAGATCTGAGTGAAGTACCACAATATCCTGTTTGAAAACTTTTGGAAGATGCCAAGACAATCATGCCTAGAGAGGTTAAGTTTCCAATGAGAAGGACACTGTGGGGAAATTAGTCATCATTCTTCAAGCTGCTTTTCTTCTTAGGGCATTTGCCAATCCTTGCCTTTGTGTGAGAAGAAAACACAGGCAAAGGGCCATAGGCAAGAAACAGAGAAGCTAGAAGAACAACTGGAAATGCCAAATGGCTGGAGAGACAAAAATCTGAGCTCAGGGCTGCCAAAGCATCAGAGATTTGAGGGGCAAGATCCTAGAGAGAGGGTAGGCACAGGGAAGTGAACTGGACATTGTTGTTACTGTTTACATTTTATCAGCATTTGCTGAATTTTAAAGCTGGCAAGAAAGAGGCTAAGAAAATGTGAAAAGAGCCACTGCTTTACCCATAGATCAGGCATTCCATCAGCCTCCAGTTAGAGGTGCTGGATGAGGCTCTGCAGGTAGGAATATAAGACCCGTACTTCCAAGACAGAAAGGGTCCAATGTATTCAACTTGCAACCAAGTGGCCAGTCGGTTTCCTTGAAAAATCATAACATATTGGTGGGGGTGGTCTATTTTGATCTCTTTTACTGGCAGGTAGGAAATTCATAGATGACAGTGTCAAATAGGCCTGGGTAAGTAGGAGAACTTACTGTTGGGCCACGTGTAGTCTCCAATTCCGCCACCATGTCCACTCTGTACGGGTGCCCACTGGGCCAGTTCTGGGGTTGGCCATCGACAAAATCTGGCTAACATCTACTAAGTCATTTTTCTCCTTGGTTTTTCTACCTCTTCCATGAGGGATGCACTCTGGTAGGTGTTAATGTGTGTACAAAAATCTTCCCACTTTGAGCCTATATCCATCCATCCACCAACTTGGCTCTATGCCAGACTTCCTCATTCAATCTTACAGTTTTTTCCTTCCAAGATTCTGGCCAACTAATGAGGTCATTGCCACTGTACAAGAATCTAAATATAGTCTTACCTAGGGTTACTTCTGCTTCCACTGAAAGTGTGACAGGTGCATCACTTGCAGATTTGCCTATTGGAAGATTTTCCCTGTCCTCTTTCAACTCGCTCCCTGAAAATAGTTGTAATGCAGCCACCATCCAGTCTTGCTTGTATCCACACACCAAGATAAGGTAGGGTTTTCCCCTTCCTTTTCAGCTAGTCGTAAGTACAGCCCATATGGTCATAGGTACAGGTTGAGGTTGAGTGCAGATGCAGTCTGGGTGGGTGGTATGGAAATCTGGGCTATCTGCTATCTGCTTACTCATGCCCACGTATCCTTCTTGAACTGATCCTTGATGTCCCACTTAGACCTAAACTAGTAATGGACTGCCGCTGGCCCTGTCGGACTTTATGACTGGACCTGTCTGATAGACCCTGTGCATAACGGGTACTTATGGTACTTATGGATGCATGTTCATTTGTTGCCCATAGACAGCCTTAGCCTTCCCTCTCTACCAAGGCTCAATAACGCCTCAGGAGCTGTTTCTTGAAAGGTATATGATTTTCTAGTGCAGATCACATGGCCTTGCACTGCACTCAAGCCTCAAGGAACTGCACTATGATTCTCACTGAATCTTGTAAACACTTGTATCTTTTCAACACTGAAATCTCCAGCCCCATAGAGTCTGCCAGATACTGTGATACAAGTCACGGGCTTCTTGTACGGCAGCCAGGACCTGCTGTGAAGCACTTTTTTCTTTCTTTCTTTTTCATTTTTTTCAGAAACCCACTCAAGCCTAACAGTCTTCTGAGTCTCCAAGTATGTGGGCCAAAGCAGTAATTCTAAGTGTGGAATGTGTTGCCTTTAGAGTTCTATGAGGCTTTCCAGACATTATGCTTCTTTTTTTTGTGATAGGGGATGCAAAAATGAAGCAATCTGACTCTTACTTTCTGTACTATACATGGCCAAATTAACTTTCATTGTCCATCACTTTACCATTTTCCCTCTGCAGTACATCAATAGAACTTAGGAATACCCATGTAAACCCATTGTCCTTATAGCATTGCCCCAATCCCAATCCCCACCCCTACAGCCATCATTCAAATTATTGGATCATCACACCAGCAGAGGTAGTCCCTTCCACTAAGGAATTCCCCCAAGTCACTACCAGTGAAATATTAAGCAATTGGGTCACCACTTTTTGTTCCATTTTTTTTCTTAGGATTGGGTTCTCTTTACCAGCCAGGCAACAAGTGAACCAGTCCCCAAATCCACCTTTATGCTTCTTTTCTTGAACTGCTCTCAGTACCAACTCTCTCTGTCATGTCATCTAAGAAGAAGACATCAATATACGATTAGACATAAAAGAGACTCATTGTGGTAAATGGTTGTTAAAGTAAAGGAGGAGGGCTTAAGAGGGGTGGAAAGAGGCTTTACAACATGCTGGCGGGTCTGACATCTGTGAAAGGAGAGAGGGAAAGAAAACGGATGAGATAGGAACGGCTCATGTTGTAGAACTGCTCTGAGCAAGTTGATGGAGAGATC
Source organism: Balaenoptera acutorostrata (assembly GCF_949987535.1). Lineage (NCBI taxonomy): Eukaryota > Metazoa > Chordata > Mammalia > Artiodactyla > Balaenopteridae > Balaenoptera > Balaenoptera acutorostrata. Next base: position 137,684,531 of record NC_080068.1, on the reverse strand, counting down.
CTGAGGATGGTTTCTCATTAAAGGAGTGACATATTGGGCAGAAACGGTCTACCTTTAGGACCCCTGACATACTCAGTCATGCTCTGGTGGCAGCCTGGAGAAAGTATAGTCTCAGCTTGAGCCCCGTAGAGAATCTGAAGGTGTTCCAGTTGGAGGGTATCAGTCTTCTTAAAACAGGGGTCTTCTCAAAGGGAGATCTGAGTGGTGCATGTCAAGGACAGACAGACAGTACAATGGAACTTTGAAAAATCCCATAAAATTCCATGATTAAACGATACACTGTTTTTGGTATAATCTACTTCAGTAGAGGAAATGAGCTAAGGAAGAAAAGAAAAATAAAGCATGGTATTAAAATTGGGTAGAATAATTGGAGGAAAGAAGCAAAAAAGATAAAGTTATAGAATTTTTAATCTGGATAAAATAAAAGAAAGTCTAAAATATTTAATTTTTCAAAGAGAGAGTTGAAAATGGAAAAATTAAGACTGCATTCCTGGTATTTATTTATACAATTCATGTTTCAAAAAGATTTGATATGAAATAAAGTCAGTTATTTTAGAGTTGGAAATAGATGGTATAAAACATACTAGGATTGTGGTTCTATGCAGTCGTTCCTGCCCTTGTATGTGTGCTTCTTTTATGCTCTTTGTATCGAGAATTAAGACAGGAAAAAAAAATCTTGGACAGCTCTTAATAGTGGAGGAATGCAGCTAGTGTGAAAATTAATGAGATGTAAGAACATACTGAACAGAAATAACAAAAAACTGTAAAGATAAAAAAGAGACTGAGACCATTTCATGCAAAACAATTGGAAATAAGTCTTGGATCTCTTTAAAAGTATTAAGTCTAAAGGAATTTTCCCACAATAAGCTTAAATATGGCATAATCTACTGAACGTGTATGACAGCATAATGGGAAGGAAGATTCAAAATACAATATAGGATCCTCTTCCAGTAATGATACTGTACCTTCCATTGTACTACCCCTCCCTTGGACAGTAATTATAAACATTGGACCAAATACAGCAAACAACTCTGAATGCAGTGGAGAGCAATGAAAAGAAGGCAGAAAGCGGAGTACGGTCCCTGCTGCAAACTTCTAGCATAGATTGCATCCTCAATTGTAATTTCAGAGGCTCTCTCGTTATATCTGAAGTGGCAGAAATAATAATGGCAGTGAGAACACTGACAATGGTGGCCAGATAGAGTTGTCACGGTAAAATCTCTATCAGCAGAAATTTTTTTCAGAGCCTGTTTGTTAAAACCCAGGCTTTGAAAGACATCTTAGCTGGCCATAACGGAGAGGGCAAAACTCAGCAATATAGATTTCTGAGTCTTGAAGAGCCTTATTATGAGATCTTCTCCCTTCCCCCATCATGGATAATGACACCTTCCTCTCAGTTCAGAAGAATGAAGTGGAATTCCAACTGCCACAGCAACTGCAGTGGAGGCAAAAAAAAGTTAGGAGTAGAACTGCCATTTCTAGGCAGCTTCCTGGTAGACTGGTCAGGCTTCAGCTGTCCCAGTGCAGCAGCAGCAAAACTAAGCCATACACTAGCCGAGTCTGTGGACAATAATGTTGCATATTGGACACGTGCAAGTATGTAGGAAGGAGTTCGTTGGAATACACTGGACTCCCCGGGGCTGTGCAGTGGAGCTTATAGAGCAGTACAATTTGAAGATAGAAGTTAACATGACTGGTTTACACACAAACTGGGGAGGCTTCTGATATAAAGGTCTGTGTACAATATAAAGATACTGTGTAGTATTTACAGAGGCTTTTAATAGCGCTGATTAATTTTGTGAAAAGAACCCAAATTTTAAGAAGAATTCCCAAATACCATAATTGTGGATATTAACACTGACATATAAGCTCTCAATTGAGTTTTATTGGTCAACAAGAGAGAAAAAAGATATTAAAAGCAATGTTATCTTTTGTGCTGCATAGGTTTAAAGAATGCTGCAGAAGTCTTTTTTGATTTGTGTTACATATTTAATCTGGAGATGAGATTAGCTAATGGTATCATGGAGGTGAAACTTGAAAATCTCAGTTTTTGAATGGCAGACAAAGGATGGCACTAGGAAAGCCTCGAAGCAGGAATCCAAGGATACTGGTGTGTAGAGCAAGGGCCCCAGGATGAGTCAAGGTTAGGAATATGTTCAACTGCCCATGGATAAAAAACTGTGAAGTCCAAAGAGTACGTATCTAACACTGAGGTGAACGCCAAGGACAAGGTTTACAGAGCAGAGTGCTGATTTTAAAATGATTGGTTTCCTAAATGAGAACTTAATTTAAAAAAAGAAAGAAAGGAAGAAAGAAATTTCAGACCTGGAGGTAAATGAAGACATAAAGAGGAAAAAATAAAATTAAATAAAATAATAGAAACAGATCATACAAAAAGTTAAAAGCAGTATCAGCAATTGAATGAGTTGAAGTTACAAATGGGAAAAGATCCCGGTAAATTCCAAAGATGAGAGAATTTCAGGTATCTAAGTAACAATGAAAATGTGTTTCTGTATGTTTGTTTCATAAGAATTTCCATATCTTGGGGAAAATCCAACTTTGTTTCTTGAATATGTGATGTGTGACTTCTGAGATTATGAGACTATTAATTGCATAAATGCTTGATTATGCCAGCTATATTAGCAGTGAGTCTTTTCATTCTAAAGACCAAATACGGACATTAAAATAAAATTATAAACACAAAGAATAAATGCATTCAAGAATAAAATACTCTATATTTTCTAAACCTTCTGTGCATCTTGGTTTTTTTTTTTTAATTTTTATTTATTTATTTATTTATTATTTATGGCTGTGTTGGGTCTTCGTTTCTGTGCGAGGGCCCTCCCTCTCTAGTTGTGGCAAGCGGGGGCCACTCTTCATCACGGTGCGCGGGCCTCTCACTATCGCGGCCTCTCTTGTTGCGGAGCACAGGCTCCAGACGCGCAGGCTCAGCAATTGTGGCTCACGGGCTTAGTTGCTCCGCGGCATGTGGGATCCTCCCAGACCAGGGCTCGAACCCGTGTCCCCTGCATTAGCAGGCAGACTCTCAACCACTGCGCCACCAGGGAAGCCCTGTGCATCTTGTTTTGCTCATTGATTGTCAATACAATCTCCTCATTATCATAGATTCCATACTGATAATCATTTCTTAAAATATTATATTTTCTGTGATTACTATATTTAAAAATTTAATGTGAAAAAACAAATGAAGGCAAACTGGATAAAATATGGAAAAATAAGAATGAGTTAAAAATATTCAAAATAACATTGTAATTAATATAATGCTTTTTAAAACATAAAAATGGAATGACCATATGAGCAGGATTATTATTTTAAAACACTGTTCCACATTCAAATCTTCTATGTATGATGGCGGAATCTGAAGATTACATTTCTATGAGAGTAATGTTTCAGTTCATTTGAAAATATTTTCATTTTTATAACAGGAAAAACTGATTGTTTTGGGGGGGGAAAAAAGGAAACTAGCATATTCATTTAAGAAGATGGTACATTTGCAGCCAAAATTGTTCACTGATGTTTTATTGTTTACTTGAGGCATTTGTCTCCTCTTCTACCCCTATTCTTATTCTGAGAATGTCATTTCATTGCTTACTCAGTAAGAGCACTGAAATATACTTAAATGTAAAAACCAAATGGTTTTATTGTTTGTTTTCCTGTCAAAAGCAAATGTGTTTTCCTGAGTTATCTAGCAATTTGGTTCTCTTTAACTTTTCTGGATAGTATCAAACTTTGAATAAATACAAATCAATACTTTTGTTACAGGATTTTTAAAAAATCTATCCAGTATCTCGAAATGGCTAAAGTTTTAACCAACAGTTGTAAAATTTTAAAAAAATAAAACTCTGCCTGCCAGACAGTTTCACATTTGGGAACTCGGCTTTGCTTCACATATCCTGGCATGAGAAATAAAGTTTCCACATTCTCAGAAAACTAATGGTAATTCCACATTGCTGTTTCTCTCTGGGGGTTCACAGAGTATATATATCACATTACGACCTCTCTCTGAGTTCATGTTCATTTAAAAACCTTTCCCTACCTTGAGCTTTATTTGTATTTCTCATTCCATATTAGTTTTCACAAACTCAGTTATTTTCAGGGAGAAAAATTTCTCTTTATACTATTGCTTTGCTAATTTTGAAAATCTCTCATTTGAAATGCTCTAAGTGACGGTGTTGGCAGAGGATTTGTAAAGGCATCTCAAAATGTAGGAAGCAATGTAGAATGTTAGATCTAATTAAAAAATCTCTTCACAAGATCACATTCTGATTTTAGACACCTGTTTTTATAAGAGCATTTCTACATACGACAATACATAAATGAGAGGCAAATGAACCCCGACACTCTAATTCTTTATAGATTATTTGAATTATTTGTGTTAAATATGAATTAAGAATAAAAACAAATATTCAACAATTTAATAACCTTGCTTTACATATGTGAGGATAAGTACTTTGGTGTAAATAATCTTCCTGCATTGATAAACCATTGGAAAACTGCAATACAAATTTCTGATTTACTGTATATTACTATCATAGAGTTTGTCATTAATAGCCAATAATTATATCTAATTAAATTTTATGCATAGCAACCAAAACTAGATTAAGTGAAAATATATTTTTAATAAATGTTTTTTTATGACAATAACACTGAATAATGCAGAAGTGACTGAATTAACCTTATTTGCATTTTAGCAAATCCAAATTAGTTTAGGTAAAACCAATTAGAGAATTAGAGTATTTCCAAATACAACCTATTATAGATTCTCAAATATACTTTGACTTAGGATATATGGATCCTTCCATTTAATTCTGGAAATGTGCTATAAGTTAAAAAAATGAGGTTAAAGGAAAATGTGCATTTCTGTAATAACCTTTAAATATCAAAGTGAACAGATAATGTGTAACCACTGAGGGAGGATTCTGTCTACTCGATATCACTGCCAACACAGTCCCTTATAAACTTAAGAAAAAAACTGCAGCAAAAGTATGATGCAAAAAATTATGGAAATTGAACAAACTTTTTTTCCCCCAAGCTTAACTATTTTGGAGAATTTATATTACAGTAGACTGTACCGGCTTATTTATGCACTCTTTTATTTATTTGGTTATTTATTCCTTTTCACTTTACTCCTCTGTCAGGAGAGATTGTTGCCAAAGTGCATAACATTTTTTATAGCCTGTCTTAAAGTATCAAAATCAGTATTAATAAATGCAGTGTTAAAAATTTTCAGTTCGGTTAAGTATCAGTGCCTGAACTATTGCAATATAAATCAATATTAAGTGTGTTTTAACTTATTTTCCTATGTATACTGCTGATGAATTTTTTGGGTAACGTCATTTATGAGTAAAATTTTTATTGTTGTTGTTGTTGCTATTTTATACGTGGTAATAAGTTTCAGCAGACATCTTCCTGGACCATAAAAGTGAATTTTGATGTGGTAAATACACTAATGTCAGACAAGTATAGTATAAACACAAATAGTTTAATTTCTCATATTCACAGAGAAGCTGTCCCAAATGACACCTCGTAAAAAATGCAGTAGTTTATATCAGTCTAAAGGTTTTAAAAGAAGAGTCTCAATTGATGCTGGGGCCCTTGGGGAGTGAACTCAGAGTGTTCCCCTCATCCACCTACTACCTGGATCTTTCCTTGCTGTACAGCATTAACTGATGAGATAAACAAGTTAGGTTATTTTCTATATGTAGTAAAATATCCCTGCCTAGTTAGGGAAAACAAAGGAGTACATCTGTTGATGAATACTAAGGAGTCTTCTGAAGTACTGAACATAATGGAAGTCAAATGCCTGTTGGCTCTGTAGGGAAAGACTAGAAAAAGATTTTCTCTGCCATATGCAGTCATGAGGGGCTGTCTCACATACCAAAACTTTCTAAAATCTCACCGTTTGTGTTACAGTGAAAGCACACAGCTTTAGGGCTCAGGTATATTCCATTAAGTTTAGTAGAATCAGAAAACCTGTATTATAGTAGCAGATTTGCAACTGATTGGTGAAGCAAAAGTTACTGCTACATGGATTGCCCCAATCACTCCATTGTATGAAATTCCCACGTAATTTAGAGAAGGTAGAAATACTCTGGCTTGCTGAATTTTATGAGATGTGGTTTTATGAGGTCTGATACCTGCACAGAAGTAGGCATTGTCATATGCCACCCCTGGCTCAAGGGAGAACACTATAAAGATTTATATACATAATAAACCACCCTCCCCCAACTTGAAAAAGCTTTTAAAATTCACCAACTCTTCCTCCCATCACCCATCATACATCCTATGACAGTATCTGTGAATTTTATCTAAAGAGAGGAGAGAATCAAACCTGAAAGCTCAATCTTCACTGAAAATTTGAAATGATTATACTGATGGGAATCTTTTTATGTGAGGATTTATCTCTGATCTCAGTCTTGAAGAGTAATAAGAAAAGAAATAATACAGACAGCTATTTTGATATTATATGCTTACTACCAAATAAAGAGGCAGAGACTAGAATTCTAATTCTTAGTGAAGACTCTTCATGTTATTATCATGAAGAAATCAACAATGGTTCCCCATGCACAGTAGAGTCCATGTACAAATGAATATAATTATTAAGGAATTCTAATTCTTCTCCAGAATCAGATTGAAGATGTTTAACGGCATCTCTGCTATAGAATAGAATGATGGATAGTATCATCATCATCAGATGAGTATCATCTCCCAGTACCTGGGAGAACTATGGTTGTCTTGTGCTCCATCCTGATACTCACTGGAACACTTTGTCTAATATGACTTGGTATGTTCTATATGAACTACACTATATCTTTTGTTGTATGCCTTTACATCTTTATCTACAAATCCTAAAGTATTTTCCTTATATTTTTATTTGTATGTTGAGTATGCTTATCTAAAAGACATTTATATTTAACTTTTAGATAAATACCTAACAATTTGAGCATAATCTGAATAAACAGGAAATAGGATAAATTTTCTATCTATCTTTCATTTAAAAACAGAGGATTACATGAAAGTTCATATACTAAGACTTGTGACTTCCTGATTCCTTCTTCTCTTGGCCATCAGAATGTTCGCGAATAAATTTAATTCTCAGAGACAGGAGAGAGAAATTTTCCTGGAGGCTCTGCCAGCCCATAGGTACATAAGTTGCCCCCATGCCTAGAGAATTTCCAATCCTCCTTTTAGTGCACTAATCATAAATATTAGTGAATAATTAGGAATCATTAATTTGAGGAACGCTCTCACGGGAAAGTTAGAGACCAAAATACACAACAGGAAAAGTAAAAAGGATCTTTAAGAAAACAGAAACAATTCAGGGATAAAAAAATTTCAAATAATTTATTAATGTACTCAGCGAAATAAGAGAAGATATTATAAGCCATGAAACAAAATGAGTGTTCAAAGAGCTAAAAAGAACTGTTGGGGAAAAAACATAAATATGTGTGTATGTATGTGTATGTTCAGAAATTTTTTTTAAAAACTCATTTAAAAGGTTGGAAAATAAAATGGAAGAACTCTCCTAGAAAGTTGGAAAATTTAAAAATTGATGAGAAATAGCTGAGAGAAGTTAAGAAAATTAGAGGATCAGTATTCCATTACCTGAAAACAGTATTCCAAAATGAAACAGAGAGAAAAGGAGAGGTGTAAAATACCAAAGAAATCATTCAAGAAAATGTCTCAAAACAGTAGAACATGTTTCCTAGATGCAAAGAAACCACCTGGTGTCCGGTGCCACCTCTACCAAAGCATATCACACTGAAATACTGGAAAACTGAAGTCTGACAAAGAAAGGGTCCTAAAAGCTTCCAGAGAGAAAGAAGGTAGAGGTCACATGAAAAAGATCAGGAATCAGAAAGGCAGCAGATATCTCAATAGTGGCACAGGCAGCCAGGAGAAAATAGAAAGCAACACTTTCAAAGTCCTGAAGGAAATTGTTTCTAAAATATAATTGTATATTCAATCAACTATCAATCAAATATGATGGTAGAAAAACATTTTTTTCAGACATGCATAATCTCAAAATTATCTTCATCATCTCTTTTCTCAGGAAGTGGATGGGTTGAGGGACTCCACCAAAATAAAGAAGTAAATCAAGAGAGAAAAAAAGAAACCTGTGTGGCGTAGGAAGCAGATTTAATGCAAAAAGAGGAGAAAGGAATCTCGAGGATGAGAGAGAAACGTGCTTGAAGTGGGACAACTTTGAGTCACAAGCCTCAAGAGCAGTCAGCCCAGATTGGAGACTTCTGGCCACCCTGAGATTTCTCTACGAGATCAAGTCAGTCAACTGATGTGTTTGAGGGTATTAAGGAGAGGTTGATACTAACAGAAGAGATTTTAGAATAAGTTACTGATAAATTCTCAGATTGCTAAGCAAATTATAAGAAAAGATAAACACCATCCTGCTACATAGTCTTCACAACTTTATTTGCTGTAATTTAAACCATGAATATCAATTAAACTAATGAAATTAAATATAAACATATTTTGAGAAGGAGGTGAGGAGAAGTGTGAAGTTAGTGTGTGTGAGTGCATGCAGACAGTGGTTTGAAACATGGAGAACAAGAGAGAATTTAGTCCTTAATTTTCATAGGAGGAAGCCAATATATGTTGGCTTAAAAATTTCAGAGTACCACTGTAAGCATATTATTTATAGATATGAAGATAAATGTCTAAAGAAAGAGCTGGAAGAATGGGATAAGGGCATGTGACTGCCATTGCTCTTAACAGGCTTTAGAGATCTATTTGATTGCTGAAAACTATGTTAAAAGTAAAAATTAAATTAAAGAAAAAGAATGGCTATGCCTCAATATTTGATATTACCGAACAGTATTAGGTTATCTCTAAGGTGCTGCCCTTACGGAAGTGTCATTTTTCAAAGAATAATTGAATTTTCCAGGAAGTTTGGCTGCTGCTTTTAAAAGAATCCTATACAACTGTATTTTTAATTGGGAATGTTTCTCCCGTGGTTGCAAAATTCAGGCCACTGTAACTGCTTTGACAGCCATAGTAACAAAGCCAGCTTCTTAATTGAGATCATAGAATTTTAGATTTAAGAGAAACATTTGAAATGATATAGCCAACCTCTTCCTTTTAAAGATGAGAAAACTAAGGCCCAATGAAATTAGTGACAGAAATGGAACTATTTTCAGTTAATTATTATAAGAACGTGTCAATAGAGATGAATAGAAAGGGTCACAATACAGAAGCTATGGAATCAGACTCATCGGTTTCACATTCTGCTTCTACTCCTTATCAGCTAGGTAATATCTGGCAATTCATTTAATCTCTCTCAGATTTAGTTTCCTCATTTCAGAAACGAGAGATGATAATTTATTGGATTAAATAAGATAAGGATTTATCCCTGGCATAGAATGCTCAACAAATTATAGCTTTACCACCAACAGAGTTAAGTGTGTACATCTGTTATGTGGGTAAAATACAGACGAGTTGCGCTCTAATCAGGAAGACCATAAAATTTATCACGCAAGGTAGGCTCTTGAGAATGAAAGAGGGTGCTATTAACAAAAATGCCCAGATCACAGGTTTTGTGTTTTGCTTTTGCTTTTGGCATTTCCTGGTACTTACTTTAATTATTGTTTTTTTCCCAGTTTTACTGAGATATAACTGACAAAATTATAAGATATTTAAAGTATATAACATGATGATTTGATAATTTGATATATGTATACATTGTGAAAGGATTCCTCCGAGTTAATCAGCTATGCAATGCAGTGTTATCAACTACAGTCACAATGTTATACATTAAACTCTCAGACCCTATTCAACTTATAAATGAAAATTTATACCCTTTTGCCAATCTCTCCTATTTCCCCCAAGCTCCTAGCAACCACTTTTCTACTCTGTGTTTCTGTGACTTTAATACTTTTTCTTTTTCCAGTTTCCACATACAAGTGATACCATGCAGTATTTGTCTTTCCCTGCCTGGCTTATTTCACTTAACATAATGCCCTTAAGGTCCATTTGTGTTGTAGGATATAACAGAATTTCCTTCTTTTTTTAATGCTGAATAATATTTCATTGTATATATATTCTATTTCCTTTATCCATTCATCCATCAACAGACACATAAGTTGTTTCCATACCTTGGCTGTTGTGAATAGTGACGCTATGAACATGGGAGTACAGATATCTCTTCAAGAAAGTGACTTATTTTCCTTTGGATATATACCCAAAACTGGGATTGCTGGATCATATGGTAGTTCTATTTCTCCTTGTTTTAAATTGAGATTTAATTGACATATAACATTATATTAGCTTTGGGTATACAACATAATACTTGTATATACAGTATTGAGAAATGATCACCACACATAGTTAACAAAATTTTTTTTCTTCTGATAAGAACTTTTAAGAGCTACTCTCTTAGCAACTTGCAAATATACAATACACTGTACAGTATTATTAAGTCTTGTCACCATGCTCTATGTTACATCACCATGACTTATTTATTTTAAAACTGGAAGTTTGTTCCTTTTGACCACATTTGCCCGTTTTACCCATCCCCTACTCTCTGCCTCTGGAAACCATCAATCTGTTCCCTGCAACTGTGTGTTCATTTTGTTGTCGTTGTTGTCATTTTAAATTCCACGTATAATTGCGATCATACCGTATTTACCTTTCTCTGTCTGACTTATCTCACTTAGCATAATGCCCTCAAGGTCCATCCATGTTGTTGAAAATGGCAAGGTTTCCTTCATTGTTATGGCTGAGTAATATTCATATAATATTCATATATATCACATTTTCTTTATCCATTCATCCTTTGATGAACACCGCTTAGACTGCTTCCATTTCTTGGTTATTGTAAATAATGCTACAATGAACATACATATGCATACAGCCTTTCAAGTTAGTGTTTTTGTTTTCTTTCGATAAATACCCAGAAGTGGAATTGCTGGATCATATGGTAGTTCTATTTTTAATATCTTAAGGAACCACAGTGTTTTTCATAGTGGCTGTACCAGTTTACAGTCCCATCAACAGTACACAAGGGTTCCCTTTCTCCACATACTCTTCAGCATTTGTTATCTCTAGGACTTTATTTATTTTTTTAAATTAATTAATTAATTAATTTATCTTTTGGCTGTGTTGGGTCTTCATTGCTGTGCGTGGGCTTTCTCTAGTTGCAGTGAGTGGGGGCTACTCTTTGTTGCAGTGCACGGGCTTCTCATTGTCGTGGCTTCTCTTGTTGCGGAGCATGGGCTCTAGGCGTGCATGCTTCAGTAGTTGTGGCTTGCAGGCTGTAGAGCTCAGGCTCAGTAGTTGTGGCACACGTGCTTAGTTGCTCCGCAGCATGTGGGATCTTCCGGGGCCAGGGCACGAATCTGTGTCCCTTGCATTGGCAGGCAGATTCTTAACCACTGCGCCACCAGGGAAGCCCATCTCTAGGAGCTTTTGATAACAGACATCCTAACAGGTGTGAGGTGACATCTCACTGTGGTTTTGGTTTGAAATTTCCCTGATGATTACTGATACTGAACACCTTCCATGTACTTGTTGGCCACCTGTATGTCTTCCTTGGAAAAATGTCTGCTTTGGTCTTTTGCCCATTTTTTCATTGAGTTATTTGTTTTTATGTTATTGAGTTGAATGAGTTCCTTGTATATTTTAGATATTAACCCTTTATTGGATATGTGGTTTGGAAATATTTTCTTCCATTCCATAAGTTGATTTTTCATTTTGTTGATGGCTTCCTTTGCTGTGCAGAAGCTTTTCAGTTCTATATAGTCCCACCTTATTTTCACTTTTGTTACCTTTGCTTTTGGTGTCAAATCCACATAATCATTGCCAAAGCCAATGTCAAGGAGTTTTCCCATGCTTTCTTATAGGATTTTTATGGATTCAGCTCTTATGTTCAAGTATTTAATCCATTTTACTTGATTTTTGTGTAAGATGGAGGTCCAGCTTCATATTTTTTCTTGTGGCTATCCAGTTTTCCTGATACCATTTATTGAAGAGACTATCCTTTCCCCATTGCATATTCTTGGCTCCTTTGTCAAATATTAATTGACTATATATGCATGGGTTTAGTTCTGAGCTCTCCATTCTTTTCCATTGATCTATGTGTCTGTTTTTTATGCCAATACTATACTGTTTTGATAACTATAGCTTTGTAATATAGTTTTAAATCAGGAAGTTTGATGCCTCCAGCTTTGTTCCAAATCAGAAAGGAAGAAGTAAAGTTGCCTCCATTTGCAAGTGACATATAATTATACATAGAAAACCAAAAACTGTTAGAACCAATAAAAAATTTCAGTAAAGTTTTAGGATACCAAATCAACATATAAAAACTACTTGTGTTTCTATACACCAGCAACAAACTATCAGAAAGAGAAATGAAGAAAACAATCCCATTTACAATAGTATCAAAAAGAATAAAATACCTAGAAATAAATTTAATCAAGGAAGTGAAAGACCTGTTCACTGAAGACCACAATATATTGATGATGAAAGAAACTGAAGACAAAACAAATAAATGGAAAGATATCCCATGTTCATGGAATGGAGAAATTAATATTGTTAAATTGCTCATATTACCCAAAGCAGTCTACAGGTACAACATAATCCCTATCAAAATTCAAAAGGCATTTTTCACAGAAATTGAAAAACAATCCTACAATTTTTATGGAATCACAGAAGACCTTGAATACCCAGAACACAGATTTAAATGAGGACACCTGGGATGTAAGATCTTCTCATTGTGATGTAGTTGAATTTACACATAAAATGTGCAAGCAAATATCTGGTGGGCAAAGTGAAGGCCATCTGAATGGTAGGTGAGGCACAGATAGTACCTGGAACAAGTTGGTCACAACTGCCAAGCATTCACCAATAATGACTTTGGAAAATGCTTCAGTGAAGGGGAAAGGTCTTGAACGTGAGATAATTTAGACATTTGAAAGATACAGGGGAACAAAGCCTACAAAAACAGAGAAGTTGGCTGAGTACTGTCAAGTTGTCTTGAGAGCCTGCAGAGGGATAATGCGAAGCTGAAGACCAGCAATTAACGGCTAGAGTTAAGAGTCAGAGTGGCTTTCTGGTGGCTTAAAAAGTGGCTTTTATTTCTTGCAGAGGAAGAACAGCCACAACTGAGCAGAAAACTGAAGGTTACAGAGCTCTAGGAACATTTAAATGCTCTGCCAAAGATCTATTACACTATGGTCAGAATCCTGGTTGGAAGAACTCTGGACCCTGAGATATGAGGTGGAAATATCTGAGTTTTTGTCCCAAGGATGTTGTCTCTGGAGACCCTCCTGAGCCTTCAGGGTTTGCCTAGGTGCTCACCCTTCCCTCGTAAGGGCATATCTGTGCTAAAGACACCGAAGAAGTTTCCTCCTCTCAGGACAACAGGTAGAGGAGCTTCCTAAGGAGCTGTCCCCACCTCCTCTCCTGGACACTGGACCAATAGGTGACAGGGGAGGAAGGAGAGTATAGGCCCAAGGAGCTTTAAAAAATAGCTACCATGTCCAAGATTCAGAAGACTACCTCTGAGACTGGAATTTGATCAAGTAATCCAGAACATAAGAGAGGATAAGGAAGAATTCAGTGACTTTGGGGCACTTCCTGGGACACAGGATCTAACACCCTGGGGTAAACTCACTGCTGATGGGGCTTTTAGAGACCTGGAAAAAGCAACGGTCAGTGCTGAGTGGGGTCAAAATGACTGAGTTGACCTGGCAGAGAGTAGAGCAAAGCATAAAGAGGTCTAAGGAAGTGGGCTTGTGGCAATGGATACATTATGTAAAGTCAAAAAAAGCACTGCAAGATTCTGTTGGGCATGAGAGCCTAGAGGACACATGAGGAGTGAGTTGCTGGGAGGAGCACCAGCATCAATATCAAGTTCATTTGTTCTGCAGACAAGGACTAAGAGTAGGAAAGGAGGTCAGTCTCGGAGCTGAGTTCCACATGGGGATGACTGGGCCCTGAATTAGCAGAGGCCAGGTGGCATCACTTAACCACAAACTAGACCAGGAATCTAAAATTGTCTTAAGCAGCAAGGTGGTTGGAGTGGTAGAAAAAGGACTGACCCACAAAGAACTGTGGAAATGGTTCACAAAATAGGGTGTTCTGGAAAACAAAACAGATGGGCAGCCAAAAAGGATATTACTTAACATCTACACTCAGAATAAGGCAAGAATTAGAGGAGCTAGAAACTGAAAATATGATTTTCTGCTTAGGTTTCCATCCTGAGCCAATTTTTAAACTTGAAATCTATTGACTAAACTGGTCTCTATGTTTCTAATTGGTCTAACTGGCCTCTACAGAGGAACTTACAACACTGCAGTGAATATAGATACTAATGATTCCTCTAGGTCTTGCCCAAAGGAAATGATGGCCAATTTACTCAGGGACACTGGAGAAAGTGGTTCCTATACATTTTGATAATTATTGGACATAAAGTCCGAGTTGGCAATGATACCCGGAGACTCAAAAGTATCATCATGCTCCCACTCTTAGAATGGAGATTTATGGGGCCAGGTAGTAAATGGAGTCCTGGCTGAAGCCCAGCTCACAGTGGGCCACCTTAGTCCACAGGATTTCACATTGATCCATTAAAGCGATGACATCGGGATGATCAGCCAGGATAAGCAAGAGGTGGCTAAGTTATTTAGAGCCTTGGTGTACCATATATATGTTCCAGGCTGTGGAAAATAAACTCTATTAAAATTCAATGACCTGCCACTTCAGTCAGTTTTTATTCAGGGTCATGTCAACCCCTAACCAAAATGAATGAAGCATGGCTCTTGATAGCCTCTTTGAGTTCCTGAGGCAACATGTTCCAGACCTGGGAATACTGCTCCAGCCTGACATGCTGGGTGACACAGATCTGAGTGCCAGAGGCTATCCAATTTTGAGTGGCACCTGAAGCACAAAAGGACTGTACAGCAGGTCTTGGCTGTAAGGCAAGCTTTTCTGCCACTGGGTCAATGTGACACCTTAAGCCCTACGGTGCTAGAGATGTCAGTGATTGGAAAATATACAGTATGTTATATTTGTCAAGCCCCTGTGAAAAAAATCACAACAAAGTCCCCTGGGATTCTGGAACAAAGCCAACCCATCCTCAGCAGATACGTATTCACCTTTCTAGAAGTAGCTCTTGGCATGTTGCTGGGATTTTGTAGAGACGGATCACTAGATGATAGGCCAAAAACTGACCATGTATACAGGACTGCTCCTATAATCTGGTTTATGTCAGACCCTCTACTATGGTCTGCATGTTTGTGTCTCCCCCGAATTCGTAGGTCACAATCCTAACTCCTGAAAGTTATGATATTACAAGGTGAGGCCTTTGGGAGATGATTAGGTCGTGAGGGTGGAACCCTCATGAATGGGATTAGTGATCTTATAAAAGAGGCTTCAGAGAGATCCCAGCCCCTTCAACCATGTAAGGATATGATGAGAGGTCTGTAACCTGGAAGAGGGCCCTCACCCAACCATGCTGGCACCCTGATCTCAGACTTCCAGTCTCCAGAACTACGATAAATAAAGTTCTGTTGTTTATAAGCTACCCAGCCAGTGGTATTTTGTTACAGCAGCTCCAACAGACTCGACACCCTCCAAGTCATTAAGGTTGGGTGGGCCCAAAGAGCAGTCCATCCTCAAATGGAAATAGTAATGATATAGCTGAGATTGAGCAGGAAGAGTGGACGTGGATGAGCTGAGTGAGCAGGGATTCCAGACACCCCAGGTCACCCACTAGAGTGGACCAGAGCCTCTTCCCCATACTGGGGGGTAGGAAGTCCATACCAGTAGCTAACAGAGATGGAAAATTCCCGATTTCTGATTTATGGACAGGATAGTTTGATTTGAAGGCAAACGTGAAGAATGAATGAAGGCTACATGACAGTCACATTCAGGGGTGATTTTGAAAGACATTCAGGAAATATCTTCCCACTGGGCAGAACCGTGAGTAGTGTACTTGGCCATCTAGTTTATGTGGAAGAAAAAGTGGCTTAAGGTACGAATACGTGTAGATTTTTGGCAGTGACCAATGGCTTGACTGTCTGGTCAAGGGCCTGAAAGGAAAATTATTGGAACGGCAGACATCTCAATGTTATACTTTACCAAGGATTAAGTATCCAAGCTTTCAACTCGTGAAGAAAGGGAGACCTAGTAAGCTCATCATATTCAGAGAGTTTTCTCAATGTCGAAAGAAATTTCCCTTAAAAAATTTCAAAGTTTTCAGTTTGGATTTTAAAATATATATCTTTAAGTATAATATAACGTTCTAGCTATAAATGGTGGCATTTTTCTTGTGTGTGTGTGCACGTGTATGTAAGAAGAAAAAAAAAGTGTTTTTCTCCTTTTGATCGAAAAAGACAGTTGTCATAAACCATTACATGCTTGAATTTCTTCTGCTGTGGAATCTTGAAAAGGAATGTGCCAGGGCGTGATGGCATATATGTTGCCACTAAATTCTTTAATTATCACATTTCTTCATGGAGCTTAGTATTTTCTTGTAAGCAGCCACTGCAGAGTGGGATCTCAGCGATCCAAAAAATTTGAGTTGCCTCAAGATGCTTAATATCAGAATTTCTTTAAGCGTCTGTTAAAGTTTCAGTTTTTTGAACTTTACTTTTCTTGTTAATTTAATTTCTTATTAGTTGGGAGCATTATTTTCAGACTTTCAGAGTTGACATACCTACAATATTTTATGCAATTACTCATGTTTTCTGTATAACAGATGGGAAACCAGATATTATTTCAAAGCAACTTCACCCTCATGATGCACATTTCCATACAACCTGATTATACACCATTGTGACAGACTAAGAAAAGGAGATATTTTCTCAAATGATAGTCATTTACTGTTAGGTGTCTAATATAAAGGTACCTAATGTGAAATATTTGTGCTTTCTTACGTACCTTAAATGTAATAATTCCTGTAAGTGTTGATGTTTTAAGAATTAGTAACACTCATCTTATGAAATCGTTATACATAAAGTTTCACAGAGCAGTTTTGTGCCTATGTAGGCTTTTTTCTCTACACTGGAGACATTTGATCACTGTTCTTCAATTTTAAGGAAAGAGACTGAACCACTGCAGTAGCATAATTGGTCCTCTAATAGTCACTCTTCCTACTAAGCTTTCAAACCTGTTGCTTCCTAAACTTCCTAAAGTGTGCGTCCAAAGCTTCTTTTTTTTTGCTTCAATATAACTCCCTTTATTCCTTCCTCCTTTATGATAATATTGTTATACAAATTATATCTTTATACATTATAAGCACATTGTTTTATAATATGCCAGGTTTTTTTTAACTTTTTAATTTACATTGGAGTATAGTTGATTAACAATGTTGTGTTAGTTTCAGGTGTACAGCAAAGTGATTCAGTTACACATATACTTGTATCTATTCTTTTTCAAATTCTTTTCCCATTTAGGTTGTTAGATAATATTGAGCAAAGTTCCCTGTGCTATACAGTAGGTCCTTGTTGGTTATCCATTTTAAATATAACAGTGTGTACATGTCAATCCCAAACCTCCTAAAGTGCATATCCAAAGGTTTTAATGACATCTTAATGCATCCTACTTGGGGGTAAACCTCTTAGCATGACATTCAAGAACCCATATGAAATACCCTCAGCCCACATTTCCCCAGCCATACTTACTGAGTTTTTTATGTGACAGGAAAGTGGGGATATTGAGTTCCCTATTTTTTCTAATGTCCTTAAAACCTAGCCAGTGTCTTAGACCTTTGTGTTTCTTCTACAGTATCTACCGCAGTGTACAGGATATAATGGCAGTATAAATGTCATGGGCTAAGGCTAGATGGTTACCTTTTCAAGTGCATGAAAACACTATTACAAAAATGTAGATAATCTATTGAAACATGAAAACCTCAAATCCACATCCTGTTTTTTGCCTAAGATTCAGTATTCTGATTAAAGAACACTTTGGTGGGAGATGGAGAGTCTTCAGAAGGGGGAAATGTGTGTTTTTGAACATACTTGTTTCAGAATAATGGTTAAGTACAATTGAAAAAGAACTCGCCATTATAATCAGAGATTTTATGGGTAGAATTGCCTTTGGAGACCAGCTTGGAAAAATTAACAGTTCACAATAGTACTTCCATAGTAAAAAGCTCCTGAGTTCTAAACGGCTGAATTAAAAGAAAAAAATTTAATAAAATCCTTTCATAATATGGGGATTGTCTATGTGTTCAATGACACCTTATATTTTAATTTACAGAGAGTCTTATGTGATATTTTTGTCATAGATAATATGACAGAGCCAACTGGGAAGCATGTCTACACACTAATTTGGAAGCAAAGAGAGTTCAGGTTCTTTGGAGTATGCTCACAACTCTTCATGAAATCGTATTAGTGTATATTTGGATGATGATTCATCACCTTCCTACATTAGTAAAGTATCATATCATTCCTCACAAACATAAAGGCTTATCCACTTATTTATTCACCATACATTTCTTGAGTCCCTTCATACCAGTCACTGAAGATGCATGACAGAATAAGATGCTCTTTGCATGAAGCAGCTTCTAGAACACTATGGTAATCAAACAAATATGGCCACAAATACATGGCAGTTCAACAGAGTAAATTCAATAGTAAGAAACACGTACAGTGTATAGCACTGTCACAAATATGGTAATAATTAACTCCATGGATGAATATGGAGAAGCTTTTCAAGCTATCCATGCCAGGCAGATGAGGAATACAAAGTGTGTGTGTGTGTGTGTGTGTGTGTGTGTGTGTGTGTGTGTGAAACTATTCCTAGATGAAAGGAATGGGTATATAAAATATCTACTAAAACACAAAATAAGTTTAAAAGAGATGAAGCAAGAGATTTAGATAGAGATCATAACAAAAACAGGTTTTGTAAGCTAACTTAGGCTTTTACAGTGTAAGAAATCAGGGGTCATAGGCATTGTAAGTAGGAGAATCAGGCTAAGGTTTGTAGTTTAGAGGAATCACTTTGGTGGCAATGGAAAGAATAAAGCAGAAGGAAAGGGCAAGGCTAGAAGCAGGAGGGTATGAAACAGTTTGCAAGACAGTTGATGAGAGACTGAGTTAACGTTTAAAAGAAAAGAATAATAGACTTGATAAATAGCAAGGAAGAGTCACTGACAGGACTCGATAATTAATTTGACATAGGGAAACTAATTGGGGAAGGTTCTGACATGACTCTTAAGCTTCTGTTTGGGAATTAGAAAGAGCCACTGAAAAGAACACTCAAGAAAAATAACAAATTCAGGGAAAATATGATTAGTTGAATTCATAAAATGATGTACTTGAAACGTTTCTCAGAAATCTAGGTCAATATTTAGTGAATTATTTAATATGTACCTACTAAGCTCCATAAACATTAATATGAGTGGTCTGGGTTAGAAAAAGAGATGTAGTAGCTATTACTGAAAAGGTTGGGTCAAAATTATAGAAGGGTTGTTAATGCTAAATAAAAAATATTTTGAAGGATTGGTCACAAAGACGTTGATGTCTAAGAGAAAGACAAAGAGGATCAATTTTTTTTTAACTGAGAGAATAAAAAGAGAAGTAGGAGAAGAATCAGAACATACTGTTATGGCATCTGTGGCTTCAGAATATTTAAAAAGAAAGAGTGTCAAACTCACTTGAAACTTCAAGTAAGACAAAGAGAACTTCCCACTGAAGTTAGCAATCAGATCATTGTCTGCCTGTGCCAGAAGAGTTGGTGTAGTTGCTAGACTGCAATGACCTGTGAATTGTGGGTGGGGACATGAAAACTATTCTTCCAAGATGTGTGCCTGAGATGGAAAGAAAAAAGGCATCAGAAATCATTTAAGAGCCAGAGACTTGAATAGGTTACAGTATAACAGAAAGAAACTGGTAGAGAGGTAGTGATTCCATTAGAGGAAAAAGAGGATATGATAAATAGAATACTTTTCGTGAGCTGGGAATTGGATGGTGTACATACACCTCAGTCTTCACTATAGGATATTAGAAGAGGAAAGTATTATATAGATGCAGATTTAAGAATGAAGTGGATAGATTTGTAGAATTTTTTAATAAGGAAACAAATGTTTGGAAAAGTCTCTAAAGAGTACGGGACCTGATGTTGACCAGAGAGGACTGACAAATAGTACTATGAATTCAACTAAGCTAGGAAACCATGCATTTTTATTTAAACCATGTTTTTAAATACACTTACTTTTTCCCATGTCACTCAATTTTTTCCAGTATAAGATTATGGATTAAGATCAATTCAGTGCTGATGGATTGAATACTGAGCTCCAACGATTAATGTTATAAATGATTTTGTGTGTTTGTATGTGCATTATATACATGTATATGTATGTGTATATTTATATGCACACATATATACAATATATGTATAGATACATGCATATATATGTATACACACGTATTACCAACCAATACTTCAGTGCACAGGGATACTGGACTCCCAATAACAATACAAAAGAATTTGAAGAGAATTTTAATATACACTTTATTTGGTAACATGTTTAATAAGTAGTGGTGCTATAGAAAAATAAGTCTTTGGATCACTAGTCAGGGCAATTTCAACTCTGCTACATTCATACTCACCCAGCTGCCTATTAAATTTATTTCTTGTTATCAGCAGGGTACAGCTAATGAATCTTAACCAAAGAACACTTTTTAAAAAAAGGAAGCTCAAATAAGTCACAGAATTTGAAAAGACTCAGTATGAAACCCAGCACATTAATATGTTCACTGTTCTTTTCAATCATGTACTTTACTTTTTTGACAGATTTTGCTGAGACCCCTTTAAAATGTAGCCTTTGACACTATAAGAACCAAAATGTCTCATTTAAGATATTTCCCAGTCTTTAATCAATAAAGTCACAGAAGGTCTGCAAAATTATAATAATATTGCTTACATTAACAAGTTTTCCATATATATTTGTTACTTAAGTAAGTCAGGACTTCTTCACCATTTATTTTAAATTATCATCCTAAACTTACCATAAATCTCTTGATTTGGGACTTCCTATAGAGAAAGAGAAAGAAGATCATAGAAGGGCCCACATAATATGAGTTGGCTGCAAATCATATAGATTTGAAATGATATGCTGAGAGACTGAATGGCTTTGCTAACACATTGTAAAATAAAAAGTCAAATTTTGTTGGGAAGGGTTATCAAGGTCAATCAGTTAATTAGAAATAATGAAAAGCCTAAAGCTGAACTTACACATCTATCAATTGGTAGAGTCAAAATATTTTAAGCAAAGACAATCTTAAAACCATATACGTTAAGCAAACCACTTATTAACCAAAATTATAACAGCACTGGATTTATCAAACCCCCAAATCTTCTTGTTATAACAATCTACGTACATTTTCGAATTTAAAAGACTTCCTTAAAGCTGTGAATCAAAAACCATAATGGTAAAGGGCTCTCCACCCTCTCTCCCTCCATCTCTTCCCCCCTTCCTTCCTTCCCACCCTCTCTTCCCCCACCCTTTTCTCTCTCTTTCTTTCTAAAGTTTCCAACCCACTGTAAACAAATACTTCTGTAAAATACAAGATGTTCACTACTGATTCCCACCAATTTCTATCGAATCCCCTTATTTGTGTGACAATGCCCTCATCCTTCCTCTTTCAAAAAGCCATGTCTGTAACTGCCCCGTCCTTGTCACCAATAGTATCAAAATCTGTGAAGAGTCGGAGATTTTACCCTTGCAAGCTCACAAGTTAACCTGCCAAATTTCATAGAGGCTGGGGGAAGACATGAGACTCCTGGGTCAAAGACAAAGGACTTATTACTCAGAGCACAGCAAGCAGCAGAGCAGCATATCTGCCTCAGTTTCCCTTGTCCCAGGTCCCACAGGGAAACATAAATGGACCCCGATGGGTGTCCTTAGAGGAAGGAACACTACACTTAGGGAACTGAGATCTTTCATAATAGGGAATAATCTTTAATAGGGAATAGTCTTTACTTCCTCTTATGGGAGTTATTATCTTTATTATCCCAGACAATAAGCATGCCTGTTCTTTGCTCTAGAGGGAGACACTATCTTTAACTTCAAGACTTTTTTGCTATACAAACATACTTAAAATGGGAGGAACAAAAGCAATCAACAATTCTGCTCACAGAAATGTAAAAAAAGGTGAGACCCATTGAGAATTGGTTCACAACAGTGGGATTTTGACTTGGATATTTTCAAATAATTGCTAGCTGACTGGGATTTTTGCCATCCTGCCTTATTCCTCTAACTGAACGTAGGGTTCCAAGTCCTTTAACCTCAAGAGAAGGGGTCTTACCTACTGTTATATGTCTTTTTTGCTGTCAAGGGATACATCCATCTATAAAATCTAGGGCAACTAGGACACTTTTAGACAATGGTTAATTCTGTTTACTTGACTCTGTCCCGCAGAGAATGTAGGTGTTGTTTATATATTTACTTTCTGAAGTTTTTGTGTGTGGGTTATTTTGCTTTGTTTTTTTAAAGAGTTGACATCCTCAGCGTATTTCTTTATGTAAGAATCAATCATTTAGGGACTTCCCTGGTGGCACAGTGGTTAAGAATCCTCCTGCCAATGCAGGGGACACGGGTTCGAGCTCTGGTCCAGGAAGATCCCACATGCCGCGGAGTAACTAAGCCCATGCGCCACAACTACTGAACCTGCGCTCTAGACCCTGCGAGCCACAACTACTGAGCCCACACGCCTAGAGCCCATGCTCTGCAAGAAAAGAAGCCACCAAAATGAGAAGCCCACGCACAGCAATGAAGAGTAGCCCCTGCTCACTGCAACTAGAGAAAGCCCACGCGCAGCAATGAAGACCAAAAATAAAAAAATAAATTTATTAAAAAGAAAAAATCAATCATTTTATAGAAGATCCTTACATAGCTCCATATAATCTAGATGTCTTTGCTGTATTTTAACTTCATTCATTCTCTTTTCCCTAATCATAACTTTGGCTCTTTCTGCAGCCAGACCAGTCTCAATGATGAGAATTTATGAAGGTGTGTATTTAATTGTATAGGGTTTACTTTTTCTATTGCTTTATCTTGTTACATGACCCTTTATATTTAATTATACTTTATTATTAATGTGTTTTTATTAGTTTCTGAGCAGCAGGGATAAAGTGATAATGGCTGCCTAATTTCTCTGGTACATTGGCTAGTAGAGCACTGGTATATTAAGAAGATAAAAAAGCATTGTTTGGTTGTTTGATTATGTTGCAGTGTTTTGTAATATTCAGAGAAAGCAGAGAAACTTGAAAGAAAAAAAAAAGTCTTCTATTGAAATGATACAATTCTCATTTCTTAAAAAGAAAGTAGGCTTGCGTTTGTTTCATCTGCCCAATGGCTACATATTCTAATTCTAAGCCATATTAGGGCTCTGTGGAGCATAAACTCTATACTTCAGTTGTTTTAACCTTGAATTAGAAACGAGATACCATGGATCAGAGAAATATCCAAAAAAAAATTTATGATGAAAGTGAGTTTGAAAAAGCAAGACTGGAAATTTAGGCTGCAGCTAGAAAAGACAGAAAACAATACCAAAATATTTCTTCTAAAAATTGAGTAACACTACTGCATTTATTCCATTAAAAAACAATTTATATTTTATTTTAAAAATGTATTATCTATATAAATTATGAAAGTAGCACATGTTTATTTAGCATGTTTATTTAGTAGCACGTTTATATAGCTAGCAAATTCATTCAAAGTGTAAGGCAAATGTTCTTAATCTCCTTCCACCATACTGAATTAACCAACAATAACAGCATGAAGTGTATTTTTCCATACTTTTATGAATTCTCATATGGATATACATAAAAATGTGTACACATGTATGCATGCTTTATTGTTACAGTTGTTTACAATAAAGGCTGTTATACACATTTATGAATAAATTTTTATAATTTATATAAATTTCTGAGCTTAAAAATATAATGGCCTTTTTTCTCATTAAATTAATATGCATCTAATTCAGATTTGATATAATTACTAAACTCTGCCATTGATGATTGTTATTTTTTTCTTTTTGCTGCTATAAATATAACAAAATCCATACACATAAAAATCCTTGCAGTAAAAATTATTGCATATATGTTATGCTTTGGCTATTTATTTCTATAAGGTCGTTTTAAAATATGGGATTTCTGGGTCAAATATTATGGTATTTTAAATTTTAAAAGCTATTGACAGATTTTTTTATGCCAATTCCCAGTTTACTTCCAAAGATCTCCCAAATTTCTACTCCATCCATCAGAATGAGAATTCTCCCATCAGTACATGTTATTCCTTTTTAAAATTTTTGTCAAACTAACGTGCTATATTAGTTTATTTAATTTGTATTTCTCTGATTACTAAGATTAAGCATCTTTTCATATGCTGCTGGCCATTTAGACTCCCCTTGTTTGAAACACCATGTACTTTAGCCAACATTACTGGTTATTTGTCTTTTAATTAGTTTGCATTTGTTATTTTTATGATAAGCATAAGTGCATATTTGTTATTTTTATGGTAAGCATTAATTCTTTGTCTATCATTGTGCAAGTATTTCCCAAGTTAACCTTTTTCTATATATATACTAGTTTGGGGTATTTTTTGCCATACAATTAAACAAATATATGTAGTGCCATATGCCTTCCAGTTTGCTTATGGAAGCTGAGATACCTATATTGCATTGAATGATTTACCCATCTCTAATCTTTCAAGGTTTTTAATAAATGCTTGTAACATTATAAATATGAGGCAATCAGATTTGTAAAAATGTTTGTGTGCTCTAGAGTTAGCACTGTGCAGCTGTGTGAATTTGGGGAAGTTTCAGAGCCACTTTGTAACTCCCTTTCTTGTACTTATTTTTCCAGAACTTTGGATTGACAATAGACAAAGCATGTTCATATTCTGGAAATTCAATATTACATTTTCTCCTTGGTTAGGGTCCTTTTCAGCCAAGAGAAAGCCCTAATGACATATTCATACATCTTCACATCTTTCAAGGGCCTTGATTTTTCAAGATAAGAAGCTATCTGTGAAATGGGATTAATGCACACAAATAGTAAGATTTTCATGTATTATTGGAGATAAAAGATTGGGTAAGTGAACACTATGAATCAATATGAAATTTCAAGAATTATGATCAAATTCTCAGCTTATATAAAGTTGAGATCTAAAACTAACTTGAATTATGATAGAATAAAGATGGAAAAAAATGCAAAAGAATCTCAATTAAAATCCTGGGCCATGGGGCTTCCCTGGTGGCGCAGTGGTTGAGAGTCTGCCTGCCAATGCAGGGGACACGGGTGCCGGCCCTGGTCTGGGAGGATCCCACATGCCGCGGAGCAACTAGGCCCGTGAGCCACAACTGCTGAGCCTGCGCGTCTGGAGCCTGTGCTCCGCAACAAGAGAGGCCGCGATAGTGAGAGGCCCGCACACCGCGATGAAGAGCGGCCCCCGCTTGTCGCAACTAGAGAAAGCCCTCACAGAAACGAAGACCCAACACAGCCAAAAATAAATAAATAAATAAATAAATTTTAAAAATTAAAAAAAAAAAATCCTGGGCCATCTCTATTTTATGCATATGTCTATGCCTATGGTTATGTCTGTATATCTATATCATCTATATGTACATAAATATATATATCTAATACATATCTATCTTATATACCTAATATATACCTATATATAAATATTGATATAAATATATGTCTATATCTATATCTATCCATACCAGAAGCACCTACTATGTTCTAAATGTTGCACTAGCTGCTTTCATGTTAATCCTTATAACAACCATAAATCACTATGAGAAAAATCCTTTTAACTATTCATGAAAACTTTTTGAATTGTTTATTAATGAATTCACCAATATTGGTGAATTTCAAAGAATTTCATCAATGAATGGGGTGAGGATCCCCACCAACATTGGGTCAGGGGAACTGGTTACAACCTTCCAATCTTAATTCATAAGTGCAGATAGTAGATAGAGCAGAATTCATCAGGACTGAATGCTTTAGTTGCTCACTCACGGTTGAGCTAAGTGTTTTTTGTTTGATTTTCCCTTGATATAAAATAGAGATCTCTATATCCAGTCTTGCTCTCCCCCAAGAATTTCAGATTTATAACCAAATGAAACCCAGCTTCCTACTGAGTCTTTTTGATCAACTGCTCCTACAGAGTTGGTTAGATACATAGCAAAGGCAAGCATTTAAAACTCTAATTAAGGCTCTTTATTCTGTTTAAAACTCTGCACTCTTTTTCTTTTACATTTAGACTAAAATATGGACTCCTTACCTTTGTTTAGAAAGCCCTACATCTTCTAACACCAGCTTATCTCTCCCACTCATGTCATATCACTCTCTTATTTGCTGGGTCTTCTCTAGACACACAGGCCTTTTGATTCCTCAGAAACAGCAAGCTTGTTCCTTCTAACTGGCCTGCGATTATCACCCCAGGGTTCCTTATCATGTATCAGCCTAAGTACATCCTCTTCAGGAAAGTCCTCCCTGTGAATCCAATCTGAAGTAGACACCAGTCACTTTCCACTGCTTCTTATTTGTAATTCCACGTGTGCCAACATATTTTTGTGTATATACGTTTTGTCTCTTCCAAATAGATCCTTATGAATTTTCCGAAAAAAAAAATTTAAAACATAGTCCAGAATTTTACAATTAAGAGATGGAACAGAGATTCAAACACATGTAAACTAAATTCAATGCCCATCTGTAAACCAGTGTTCTGTGTAGATTGATAAGAGTGTGGTCAAAAATGTGAAATGCGCTAAGAAGAATATTCAAGTGAAATAAACTCTAGGGTTTATATGATTTAGTAAAAACTCATTGTTTGAAATTTGCATAAGCTGGAGTGATGGGGGCAGACACCAGATTGTATTCAACTGAGGTCTGAGGAGTAAACAAGTTTTGAGGGAATCTACACAGCGACAAAGTTTGCCTAAGAATGAAAGGAAACATCTGAGATAGAAAAGACTTGAGTCTTAGATGTTGACGGGAAGCAACCAGAAGGAGATGCTGAGGTCACGAGAGTGGTGAGACAGATATTCCATTGAGCCAGGTTCTCATAAAGATGGAAGGAATGTAAGTGAATGAGAAGGATCAAGAAACAAATTTGCCGTAGTTTGGAGAAAAGACAGAAACAGTGAGTAACAGTAAGTAATCTGGAGTTGAACAGACCTACTTTAAACTTTGGTTAATATCAGTTTCCCTCATTGCAAAATGAAAGGTGTAATAGCTACTTTAAAGGGTTGTTGTATGGATTCGAGAAAATCAGAGTACAGTATGCATGGGATTGCTTAGCAAGTAGCAGGAACTCAGTAAGTGGTAGCTATCATTATGTAACTGTTAGCCATTTCCCAAGTCATTTCTCTGGTAAGTGCTGACAAAGATTTGAATCTGTAGTACAAAGCCTCATGACTTAATCACCATCTACTCTGCCCTTCAGGATAAAGTTCTCCCTAGAGATCTTCTTGTGCCTTTATCTTAAAAGGGAGCATGTTTTCTCCTACCTGCAAACACAGACATGGCGATGCTACAAACATGGCTGATATAATGTTTCACCTGAGGTGTTTGAAGGGAAAGGAGAACATGAAATGAGTTAGGAATGACTCACTGAGGGTATCATTACTAGTAAATAACAAGGTGGGTGCTCCTATTTATCAATACTACAGGATTAACTCATGCTATATAATCTAAGGGCAATGATCTTACTCTTCAAGAAAACGATTCAATTTTAGGCTGTCATATTTGTCCCTGTAATAAATACTTCCTTGGTAGCAAATGAGATTTACCCAAGAAAAGGAAATAATTAAGTTCAGAACATAGCAGATATGTAGCATCTTCTGCATCTTCTTTGGCCCTGCTTTTGCCCTGCTTGTTATTATATCTTCCACATACATGTTTTCTCTTCTTCCTAAGTGTATGGACTTTCAAAATCAGTCCCATCAGATCAATTCCTTGATCTACACTCTATTATAAATACTGGAATTTTTGACAGATTACATAGCCTGTGTGAGCCTCAGGTTACTCATCTGTAATAAGTGGAAATAGAACCATTTTATCATAGTCCAGCTGATAAAATGAAATGGAATAAGGCAAGTTTCATGCCTTGTATACAGCAGGCAAGCTGCATACCCTGGATAGAGTTGCCTTTATCCCTTCTTGGTCCATTATTTCCTAATCATGGGATTTTAACTATGCCTTCAACGAAGACAACTCTCAAAAGTGTATTTCTAGCTTCATATTTTCAATTGCATACTTTTTTATTCTTCAAAGACAAAGCAAATACTATACCCCGAATCATAACTTTTATTAGCAAACCATAACAACAAACTTTCCTCCTTTAAATCTTCTAGTATCTTATTTTTCTCATGATGTTTTTCAGTTTTACCCTAATCCGTTTCCAGATATCGACTGTGTAAATCAGAATCCAGGCCCAAATCATTTTTAATCAGACATAATTATTAATCCAATGACCACTATCATACCAGGTTGGCACCTCGGAAATGTCTTGACAGAAGAAGTTCCATAAAACCTAGCAAATATATTTATTAATTATAGTTACCAATGAAAACTAAAATGTAGATTTGATGATGGATTTTGTCAGTTATCAACATGCTAATTATATCCACAAGATCACCACTGAAAATACCTTTGACTATTCTAGAATCATATATTCAAGGGAAAAAAAGACATTATACATTTTAACTGCCATTCATTATTTACATGGGTTTGTTGTGCTTGTTTCTTTTCACGAAAAGCAGTCATCCCATTTATATAATCAAATAATTTTGAGATAAAGCATATCTATTTTTTCATCAGTCAAATTTTTCAGGGGAAATAATCTATTTTTCTATTTATTTCTACAATGCCATATCTAGAATTACCATTTATTTCCTAGAATAATATATTTATTTTCTATTCATAACATATAATTCCTTCATCATGAGCTTATGATTCACTATCAGCATGTTTCGTATTTATCAGCCCTTACACTGCCATTCATAAAAACTAAAAAAATTGCATTTTCACTTAAAGAACCTAATAGCACACAATACTTCTTGTATTGATGGTCAATGTCATGCTACTTCTAACTATACATATAAAGTCAAACAAATTTGGATGTGACATACTGCTTCTCAAGTCTATATTCCATAAAATATTCATCATGATATTTTTTAAAATAAATTTATTTATTTATTTATTTTTGGCTGCATTGGGTTTTTGCTGCTGCACGCGGGCTTTCTCTAGTTGCGGCGAGCGGGGGCTACTCTTTGTTGCAGTGCGCGGGCTTCTCATGGCGGTGGCTTCTCTTGCTGTGGAGCACAGGCTCTAGGCACGCAGGCTTCAGTAGTTGTGGCACACGGGCTCAGTAGTTGTGGCTCGCGGGCTCCAGAGTGCAGGCTCAGAAGTTGTGGTGCACGGGCTTAGTTGCTCCGTGGCATTCATCATGATATTCTTCTGATCTCTATCTTCATTTTAGATATTTTTCTGGCATGTAAAGATTATTAGTAAAGTGCTTTCATAGATACTGAAGAAAGAAACTCTATACATAGATAACATTATTAAATAAGGAAGTATTTATTTTAAATTGAAAAATCTTATTTAAAATGTGGTTAAATGTGGTTTAAATGTGGTTCTAATAACTAAACAAAAATGTTTTTTGTTTATTAAGCCAAACAAAAAATGTTTTCATTTAACAAATGTTATATATACTGCTAACTTCATAAACTTTAATATATTTAACATTATATATTGAAATCAACTCTAATCCCTGATTTAAGTGTAAAAGATAAAAGATTTATTTTTACAAAAACTTTGCTCCTTTCTAAAAACAACTCATAACATATTCAGATTAAAACACAAAATGTGTGGAAAAAAACTATAATTTTATGTTTGTATGAAATCGGAAGTACAATGAGAAAAATATTCCTTATCAGTTAAATATTTTTCATTGGTTAAATTAAACAAGGAATTCACATGAGGTTCTAACTGGTTTTATTAAACACAATAATTTTATATTAATCTATTGTTTAAAATGGTCAAAGGACTTCCCTGGTGGTCCATTGGTAAACAATCCACCTTACAATGCAGGGGACGTGGGTTCCATCCCTAGTCGGGGAACTAAGATCCCACACGCCGCGGGGGAACTAAGCCCATACACCACAACTACTGAGCTCACACGCCTCAACAAGAGAGCTTGAGTGCTGCAAACTACAGAGCCCACGTGTTCTGGAACCCGCGCCACAACTGCAGAGCCCACGCACCCTGGAGCCTTTTTGCCACAACTAGAGAAGAGAAAAAAACCTCACTCCACACCTAGAGAGAAGCCTGCGTGCGGAAACGAAGAGCCAGTGCACTGCAATGAAAGATCCCACGTGCCACAACTAAAGACCCGACACAGCCAAAAATAAATAAAATCAATCAATAATAAAACAAAATCTAAAAAAATAAAAATAAATAAATAAAGTGGTCAAGTCAGTTTCACTAGATACCTTCCCTAATCCTTAATGCTTATGGTGTTTAAAAATTGGATTTGCTTCAGAGGTTTCTGGATCCTTAGTTTTCAAGAGACATGGTTAAGAAAAATATATTTGCCTGAAGTATAGAGCATATCAGTAGGAATAAAAGTAGTATCTATGCACATACAATGTTAATAAAAGTAATTAATTAGAATCTTGATTATCAAAGAAGCAATTAATTAAGTGTAAACTGCTGGCTTCAATTTTGTAAAAATAAAGTTTTTCCTGTTTCTATTGGGAAAAACAAAACAAACAAATGGGCGATACTCTAGGTATTTTTTCTTTTGCTTAAAGAAGCAAAAACTACGGGTATGAATTAAATTTCTGAAATGATAAGTCATAGAGCTGGTTCCTATCGAAACTACATACAGTGTTATCCAATCATAATATACAATGATAATGAAAATCATTCTTCAAAATTAATTTTTACATGTATGCTTTTCTATTTCAAAGACGGTAATATCGATGATAATACCATTGGCTTTCTTTATCTATATATGACAATTTAGGTAAACCTGAGATGTATGTCTTACACTAGGATCATAATTCTCTGAAATAATTTCTTGACTTTGATAAACTATGAGATCCACCAGGGCATGAAGTCTGTTCATTTTTGTTTTACAGTTATAGCTCTAACTTTTAGCATTGTGTCCAAACCAAAAAGACACTCAGTAAATATATATTAAACGAATGTATGAATTTGGAAATGATGCCTCATTTATTTGATTTTATTTATTAAGGATTTTAACAACATATGCATTACATGAAGCCTCAATTATTATACTAAAACATTAGTTTAGAAAGAGAAAGAAACACGGGGATCAGTAACTACCTTAAGTAACACTTAAAAAGGAACTATGACTCGAAACTTCCAAGTTCAAGTCTGTATGGGCCCAGCCCCAAGAGACAAAGAAGCCCTTCCTGAAGACATGTAATTAAAAAGGGTTTCGAGAGAAGTTCCAACTTTCCATGGAAATAAACTCCACAAAATTATAGCTGTCCAGTTATAGCTGGTTTCACAGGCTCTCTAGGAGGAACTCACTTTTTGTTCTACAAACATTTAGACTCAATTTTAAGATGTCACTTTTGTTGTTCCCCCTCCCAATTTAAGACAGCAACTGAAAAATTGGGACATATTTCTTCAGTTTTTTGATTTATAATCAGCATTTTCTTTGTTGGACAAATGCCCAGTTCTTGCCTACTAAAATAGTAAGGGAAACAGGGAATTATTAGCTTATGTTGATTGTTTAAGCCCAGGCTAAAAAATCCAAGTAACAATGTAAAAGTTCATTTAATAAGGGTAAGAACCAAGTTAGAAGATCACAGGGAAAGGCACTTTGTCTTTCCAAAAAATTTTTTAAAAGCTATGGATATGGAAGTTCTATATTTAGTTTTTTAATGAATGTCCATACTGTTCTCCATAGTGGCTGTATCAATTTACATTCCCACCAACAGTGCAAGAGGGTTTGGTACAGCTGAACGAGACACAGAAGTACAAACAGACATGTGGACACAGGGGGGATGGGGAGCGTGGGACGAATTGGGAGATTAGGATTGACATAAATATACTACCATGTGTAAAATACACAGCTAGTGGGGACCTACTGTATAGCACAGGGAGCTCAGCTCAGTGCTCTGTGATGACCTAGATGGGTGGGATGGGGGATGGGGGGGAGGGCGGTCCAAGAGGGAGGAGATATATGTTTACATATAGCTGATTCACTTAGTTGTACAGCAGAAACTAACACAACATTGTAAAGCAACTATACTCCAATAAAAATTTTAAAACAAATAGTACAGAAATAAAGCACAAGAGATAGCTTCCAAAAAAAATAAATAAATAAGGCTATTGATAACCACAATTTTGTGGTAACACCTCTGGTTGTCTTGCAGAACTCTGACAAGCCCTGGGGAATCCTCGAAGCCAGATTATGCCCCAGCCCGATCTGATAGCCTCTTATTTTTCCTATGTGAAAATACAAAATGTAACTATCAATAATTGCTTTTTTAATAAACATGCCTAAATTTACTCCATCAAAGGAGAGCTGCTCTATAAAATGGATATCTTGGGAGAGGGTCTATTTATTCCATCACCAAAAAATTTGGAAAACCTCTTTTACTGTATTTTCTTGCAAATATGTGAGTCATGCAGAAACAAAAATCAATCTTAGAACTATGAAAAACACAGACTATTTGGGGGCTAAAAATGGCATGGCCTGATTCCATCACTTACATTTTTCATGAGTTTTGGTTCCAAATAAGCTCCATCTTTTTTCTCACATGAAATCCTAATTTAAAGTATAAAAGTCCAGCACTACCAGATGAGTCAATAAAATAGACCACAAACAAAAAGCTACTTCCTAAAGAGGTTTTCCAGAATGCCTGAAAAGATGGGACTATCACAGGATTGGCACTATAAACTCCCAAGTGACTACTAGGATACAGGCTTAAAATCATTCATACCTATTTTTTAATTGCACTTTATAAATTATGAGTGTACAGTAAATGTTAGGATTCCTAACTTTTTTCTTGCGTTAAAATACATAATTTAACATAAATAATAATGTACCCTTAGAAATAATTTTAATTTGTGACTATGCACCTATATTTGAAATGCTTATAGTTTTGAGTAGGAGTCAATAAACAAATGCCTGACTCTTCATTGTGCCCACATGATTAATCAGAAGCACAGACACAGGATGACTAAAGGGGTCTTAACTGGGGCTTGTGTCAGGTTCTCTGACAATAGGTTGGACCCATCTACACAAATTTCAATATGGTCTTTATAAGGAGTCATTTCTGACATTGATAATAATCTTCTACTAACATTTTAGATGAAATACCAAAGTCTCACCAAGGGAGTTAAAAAAGGGATGGTGTTATGTGGAAATGGGCAAGGAGTCACATATAGCAGAATTATAGCAATGAAAAATTAAAGATTATCTTCAGAGAAAATAAAATAATACATTTTCTTCTTCCTCAAATATAGCTTTAAATTGGAAGTCAAACTATCTTATAAAACTATGAAATACTCAAGGCAATTTTCTTAAAATATTAAAGTCAACTAATTAGAGGAAATTATTGGTATGTAATTCATTTTCAATTGCCAAAAACATAAGCAAAACTATTTCCTTCTTGTGTGTTTTCCAAATTTTGAAATGGTTATATTTCCTGAATTAAATGTTTATATTTCCTGATATACTTCTTAATTAAATAGGATAAATAAGCTCAACATATGCCAAGTTGGACCTTAAACACATTTGAGATTTCAGTTTACCTACCACGTAACATACATCACACTTAAAATTTAACATTAATATATAAGAATACCTTGTACCTAGAAACTATGGGTGCAATTAGGTCATCTACAGTATAAAACCTCTTGATCTCACTACTGTAAGTTCTCCATTTTTCTGTCATTCAGTGTTAGAGAAACATAAAATCAAATGCTAGAGTCTTAAAACCGTCACATGTATGAATCACAAATTTGTTGTAACCCATCAACAAATATTAATTGAGCACCTACTGTGCACAAGGTCCCATACAGGATACAAAGAGATAGTTCATGACCTCGAATATTATAATATTTATAGTTGGTGAAAAAGACATATACATGGAGTCTGTTAGGTTCTTTTTGGCAATACAGGCTTCCAAAACTATGTGAAAATATTTATATAAATTTCAAACAGGATCGTTAGAGCATTTAAAAGGATATCAAGTAAATGAGAGAATACTATAAACTGAAAAGCCTTTAAAACTTTTCTTTCTGTTCTAAACATTAGCTATTAGGACATTATTTTCAAAGGATGAATTCCAATTAGAAACTGATCAGTTGTAGGCTTTACTCTGCAAATTCAGTGCATGTTATTGACTAATTGAGTGAAGAAAGGTTAAGGAAGAGAAAAAACAAACAATACAGATGATTCAAATTTGGCCCTTGATAACATAGGCAATGAGTTATTTTATAGCTTAAAACCCAATCATTGTTACAAAAGAATAATTTCAGAGTTGTCATGGCATTAAAATGACTTTGATAAGCATTAGAGCACTGAAACATATTAAAGAATAGGAGATTTATGTCTGTTTATTCAGTGCTTACGGAAAAAAAACAGGCAAGTGTTTTTGCTTCTGTTTATAGTCCCAATTATCCTAAGTACTTGGTTTAATTTGCTCTCTTCCTGATTAAATCTAAACATACATAAAGATCAGATGAGAATGCATGTTCCTGTTAAATGGTGATTGAGGATGAGCAGACATGATATATGGGACTCTTTTCATTAAACAGATATTTTACATGTTTATGGAAAAACATAAATATTATCTCTTGTGGCCAAAGAATTAAAAGTTATGCTTAATATGTTTACCTACTGTGTGAAATGCACAAGCAATTATTTAATAAAGCACACATACAGAGATCGTCGTAATATTAAAGTCTGAGTTGTTCAAAACAGAACCCCAAATTGATACGGGCATATGTGAGAAGTGTGGGTCAGCAGGTTGATAACTCTGAGCCTTCAAAGTAAATCCGATCAACTGATTTAAAGTTCTCTTTGTGATTACCTGGATTTGGAATATGAGAATGAAAGAGCAAGCCTATGTTTGTTTTATAAAATTTATACAGTGGGATCACAGAGAAGGAGTAAAATCATCTTACTGGCAGACAAATACTGACTATGAAAGTATTTTGGTTTCTAGTGTTAATAAACTTCATCTTATTAAGTAAGAACCAATAAGAATACAGCCCCTGCTTCCAATGAATAGACTTAAAAGTATTTTAGCCACAGAGAAGAAAGAACTTATTTCTGATATAAGACCTTAAGGCATGCTTTTGATCCACAGATGGAGGCGGGCACTGTATGAGTTCTGAGAGCACAGGTCACTTGGTATGACCCCTATAAACTGAACTGTTTCTGCGTATTTGCATGATGGACTGTGGTCCAGCTAGACCAGTGACTCTCAACTGGGGGTGATTTTTGCTCCCTCCAGGGGACACTGGAAATGTCTGGAGCCATGCGATTGTCACAGTTTGAGGGGAGAAGGGGCATGCTACTGGTATCTAGTGAGTAGAGACCAGGGATGCTGCTAAAAATCCTATTGTGCATAAGACAGTCCCTCACAACAAAAAATTATCTGGCCCAAAATGTCAATAGTGCCAAGGGAGTGGAACTTTGAGCGGATCCATTGTATTCTCCCAGTTGACAACGAGTTGAGGTTGAGGTCCCACCTACCGATAAAATTATGGTCCAAGAAAAGCCTAATTGTATCTAGCACTAGTCGACTCTCACCTGGCCTTAAAAATATCCTCCTTTAGTAGTACGGGGGAGAAGTTAGACGTAGGATACATGAGCAAATGCAAATACATCTTTTTTGTGAAGCTAACTTATTCTCTATTTTAACAGTGTTTTGGCAAGAATGCTCAGTTAACTCATGGGAGTGTATTCAGGTGACCAAGTCATTATGTTCTCTCCACCCATAAATCAAATGTTGACCCAGGGTTCCTTCAGAATGAGTAGAGAAGACGTTAAGATCCTCAATAGTGGAGAAAGTAGAAGGTGGCTATAGGAAGTCTGGGAAGAGTGGAGAGAGAGTAATTCATAAACTATGCAGGGCCATCCATTTTTACCTTCAGTTGTGTCAAATTACTTATTTGCACAGCGCTGTGTTATAATACGAGGCCCTTCTAGTTATCACTCTATACACTAGGTACTTACTCCTCTCCACGTTCTTCCACAGACATAAGAAATGTGAAAAGGTCATCTAAACAAATATGTTTCAGGACGAAGATGTTGAGCAATGGTAAAGATGGTAACTACAGTCTTGTCCACTTCTGTCAGGGACAGACTATCCTTTCATTAATCACAGTAAAAAGAAGAGTGTTTGGCAGCTAGCAGGTGCTCAGTAAATGGTTGGTCAGATGAATAAATGGTTCATCATCCAAAACATGAACTCTCCCTTAATGCATTAATACCCCTCCTTTCTTTTATCCCATTGTTTCAAGCCCAGGCTTTTCTTTCTTCATAGCTTTTCTCACATTCTTTTCTTCCTTTCTCTTCTGAATGTGACTCTGAGGAAGACACATTCATCCTTGACTTGGTTTCCTGATTGTTTCTCATGTCTTTAACATTAACATTCGTTTGACCCACTTGCCGCCAAATTACTCCTTTTAAACATGCCTCTCTGTGTACTTTCTACTACTTTCAGCACACCTAAAGGTGTTCTGTTGTCAAAAATGAAACTTTCACCTTTTTAGTTTTACAAATTATGTTTCATCAATTTGATTTCACTAATTAGCTTGGAATTCTACATTTTATTTAAACTATTACATATTTTAAAAAATCACTATTTGGCAAAATAGGGAAGAATGTTAGTATGTCATAGAGTAGAACTGTCATTAGCTAGGAATTAAGAGACTTTAAGTGATAACCCAGGTTTTAACATTAAATAGTGTGAATTTTGATAAACCTCTTAGAGTATATCTGAGAGATGTCTCATTTAGACAGTGATTTATGTCACTGTGATTTAGAGGGAAGAAAGAATATTATCTGATAGTTGGATTCTAGCAAAAAATACTTTTTGCTCAATACTTTCATGAAGGAAAATAATTATGAAGAAACAAAAATTTGGAGATTCAGGGCCCATTTGTTACCTTCGTTACAAATAAGTCTTATGGGAGATTATGTAACAGAAAACATTCGGAGGATGAAAATAAATCTTCTGCCACATTGTTGAGGGGAAATTATTCTTTCATAAGGAAAAAGTTTAAAAGGGAAATATTTTTCCCCCACTCATCTTGCCTTCAATCTGTCCAGCTGCCTTTTAGCAGTCAAGCAACCCATTATCACTATTATTGTGTTTGAATCATCATGGCCTCGAGATGAACTACTTGAGGAAAATGGCTTGAAAGAAATACATACATATACACTGGCATCAGTCTTTAGTCTCTTCTTTTTAGTGGCATTGCTTTCAAGTCAAGTTGGCTTGTGTCCAAAACAAAACCAAAAAAAGCAACAGTTAAACAGCTGGTACCAATTATCCTAACTTCAGTGGGACTTCACGCTCAAGTGTCCAAGTAGCAAACTGGATCTATGATATAATGAATTTGTTATTTCCTAACTTGACCATGGTGCTGGTGCTCAGTTTGCCCACTGCCTTCTATTAAAAGTAATCTCCAGAATTATACAGCTACACTCTCACAACAAGCGTTATTATTTTTGTGTGCTTTTTATAAGCTCATAAAATTACTGTCTAATTGTATATACACACCAGTGGATCTTATTTTCTGGAGAAAAAAACCCAGAAAACTGGATATAAAAGCTTGAACAAGTATTTGTCTGACAAGTCATACTATATTTTGACACTAGCATAGGGATATGGAATTTTATAAAGAGAAAAATACTTTGATAATGAACATAATGAAATGTACATCACATTATTTTTTCTAGCATCGAAGATTGTTAGAAATACAGTTCTTCTCAAGTTCACTTACAGAAAGGATGGAAAAACTAAGTGTTTTTTATATTGATATGGAGCATAGCATATTGATCAATACTACTGCATTATTGATTCATTTAAAATATTTGTCTTCCGAAAACATACAATGACATTTTGTAACATATTCTTTTTTTTTTTTTTTAAAGATTTATTGATTGATTGATTGCTATGTTGGGTCTTCGTTTCTGTGCTAGGGCTTTCTCTAGTTGCGGCAAGCGGGGGCCACTCTTCATCGCGGTGCGCGGGCCTCTTACTATCGCGTCCTCTCTTGTTGCGGAGCACAGGCTCCAGACACGCAGGCTCAGTAGTTGTGGCTCACGGGCCCAGCCGCTCCACGGCATGTGGGATCTTCCCAGACCAGGGCTCGAACCCGTGTCCCCTGCATTAGCAGGCAGCCTCTCAACCACTGTGCCACCAGGGAAGCCCCTTGTAACATATTCTTATATTTATACTTCATGTTTTATAAAGTTGCCTCATTTTTTAAGGAGCTTATATTGCCACTCTAGCTGTCTGAGATGCTATTCTCTAGAACCAGGAATAAATGTTGGCAATATTAAATAGAATTTGGACATGAAAAATTCCAGTTCATAATTTTAGTCCCTAAGAAGTACAAGTTCTAAATTTGGCAAGATATACTGGTTTTAATATGTTCTACTCTGAAATAGAAACTCTCTTAAGTTTACTTTAGGAAAAAAAAAAAAAATCCATTGCTCTCCATTAAGACAAGAATCTCACAAATCACAAAGAGGATTTTGTAACTAGGCAACCAAGGTCAGCAAGACTGTGACCAAGGTTTGGAGAACCAGCTGAACACACACACCAGGAAAAGTGAGGACCCGCACCACATGGAAGAAAATTAATGCTGTATTCTTTTTAAAACCTATAATTCCATTGCACTATGCAGGTGTACACTGAAAAACAGCTGATAAATCTGCTCCAGATCCACATTTTGAATAACAAATCATATTTTATTCAAAAGATTTTCCATTATAAATATACCCTGATCAGCCAAGAAACTGGAAAACAAGCAAACAACAACAAAACCCTTAAACAGGCATTTTTCCAACTGGGTGATTTTACTTGAATAGTACCTGATTACTTGATCTTCCTAGGCAAAGCCACATGCTCAAAAGAAAGTATAGATTTGCTAACTCCTGTAGTGGAGAATGTTAAAATGGATGAAATGCTTTCATGAGTTCTCATAAACTTTTCCAAGTAACTGAAATTGATGTTTGTGTTTTTTATATTGATATGGAGCATAGCATATTGATCAATACTACAAAATTATGGTACCTATCAGAATTCTAAAATCAAATACTGTTATTGATTTTAAGTTGATTGCATAGTTGTTGTTAGTTGTTAACAAAGTTGTTAGTTTCAAAATAGTTGAAATAGTTTCAACTATAGTTTCAACTATAATAGTTTCATAGTTGTTAGTTTCAAAATTAGTTTCAAAATTCTCCTGAGCCTGAAGCCCCAAGTAATTATATCAGAAAGTTGTATTGAGTATTGCAGTCATTTGCACTGTTAGCTTTTAGAGTGCCTCATTGGGTAAGTAGTAATGTGAACAGCTTTAAAGCTTGCATGTAACTTCAAAGGTCTTCTAAACCTCAGCTGAATGGATTTGGTAGGCAATTTGGATACATTTGGTTACTATTCTGTTTGCTTACTTTCCATCCATTTTTTCCAAAAGCCGTGTTCATATATGGGAAAAGCGACTGCTGTTGCCTAAAGTGTGCACCAAAATGCTCAGAGAAGCTATTAAGTTATCCTGGTTGCATCGAATTATCATTTAGTTTTATGACATCATATTTAAATTACTCCAATCTAAACCCAATAATGAAATTCCTGATGCCATTTCAGCGATATGCACCTTGTCTAGGAAATATAGTACATATTGGTAAAGAAATGAAAAGAATGTAGGCTGTATTCACGGAATCAAAATTTCACGTTGTTTTCGCATGTCGTAAAGGCACAGGAAAGGCACAGATAACCATTTTCTTTATCATGCATTCATCTCCTCTAACTCTTCCTTCGCACTTCTATTTTTGCCTATTGGCATATCTAACTTAGCTTCGATGAGGCCATAATTAAGTGTAATCTTGTTGTTGGTTTAAAAAGAAACCTGTATATCACAGTAATGCTGTGTTCACTGGGCTTTTAGTGTTATCATCTCAGCACAGACGCGTGACCCGAAACTACAGGCAATGGTTCACGTCTTTCTATGTGATATTGAGAAAATATATTTGTGTGCCTATAAGCTTATAGGTGAATGCATAAGCTGCTTGGTTCAGCAGTATTTTCTGAACTTGTAACCCTTCCCTCTTAGCTGACCCACAGGAGGAAGTATGACTTTATAATTGCATGGACTCTAGACACATTTGAGAATTTATGCCCCGGTGGGAAGAACAGTAGGGAAGTAAGATTCAGTAATTCAGGCACAGGATGATAATTGACTGTATCAGAAGAATATCAGGTACCACATTAAAGTTCACATACACACCATGTTATCAGCCAGATTGTTTTTAATGCATAAGACAGTCCTAGTGAGAAAGCTGGATTCAGAATAAAAACCATTTATATATATATATATTTTAACACATTTAGCACTATGACAATGGACATCATTTTAAAGGCTTATTTCTGTATTTTTAGAACCAAATCTTTAAAATGTTATATTGTATATACATTCTAAAAGATAACTGTAAATTAACTAATGTTTTCGTAGAAATCAAATTTAAATGGAAACAAAGAATGCAGCAGAATTTTCAAAGAAATGATTCATAAGCCAAAACTTACCAAGAACATTATTAAAAGAATAAGAGTTTTCCCCTAATATATTTACTACATATATCCATATATCCTTTAGTAACAGAAGTAAACTTCTTTAAAAATATTATATTCAAAAGTCATTCTTTGGACTAGTGACAAAAATGCTGAATATTATTTTTGATGAGAATCATGAGTTAAAAAACATTACCATTTAGTAACATAGTTTTTTTAGATTTTAATATGTAAATATATTCTCTTTAAACATGTCTACAATATGTATGTACTAGGCCTTTTATCTCACCATAAAAATGAATCTGTTTCAAAACAGATTTGCCATAAGGTTTTCATACATGACCAATTTTCACAATAAATGACATCTGTGAGCCAGATGGAATGAACAAAAAAGCCCCTTTACTTCCTGTGTTGCGCAAGAGGAAATAATACTGATCATTTTGACCTCAAAACAACCACAGTTTCATTGTCTGAAGATTACATCGTTTTTCACATTTGCTCCTAGAACAAAATGATTTCCACATTAACAGCTTTTTCAATAGATTTTATCTTGTTCTTGAAGGATTAATGCTTTTTTTAAAAGTACATATTGAAAGTTAGAAAATTTCCATACTAACATGATAATAAACTATCTGGGCTTCCACGACAAACCTAGTTCCCTTACCACTATTTTATTATAACACTGGTAAATGACATAAAGATAAAGCAAATTTTAGCTCAAATTTTGAATTAAGTATTGATATTTTCATACAGTAGTTAAATTCAAAGCTTTAGAATTTATTCTTCAGAGTATCTAAAATTATGTAAGTCATACTAGAAAAACAAAATATAGAAATCTTCAATTTTCAGAACACTTCATTTGGTAAAATAAATTTCATGTAAATAACTTGGCTAATACCTTTAGTATTTCATTTTGGTTGTCTTGTTCTAGACATAAACAAAGCAAACAGACAGACAGTTGATATAAGAATGCATTTACTGGAGACACTGCAAAAGAAAGCAACAGTTAAGGACAGGAAGACAAAGACTTTGTAATACTAAAGAAGAAACATTAAAAAATTCCTTACACTTGTAAATGGAGAAAATGTATGAGAAAACAAATTTTTATGGGTTATGTGGCTCTTTGGATATGTCTTTATTTTTAGCACTTAATGCATAATGTTGAATATTTTCAAGTCACCATTTCCCATTAGACTGGAGTCTGCTAAGGTAGGGATAATGCTTCATTCATTTACGTGCTC
This sequence comes from Balaenoptera acutorostrata, assembly GCF_949987535.1. Taxonomy (NCBI): domain Eukaryota; kingdom Metazoa; phylum Chordata; class Mammalia; order Artiodactyla; family Balaenopteridae; genus Balaenoptera; species Balaenoptera acutorostrata. Next base: position 137,642,500 of record NC_080068.1, on the reverse strand, counting down.
TAAGTATTTAACAGACTGTTTGAAGCTTAATATGGAGACAATGAAAATTTGATAAATGAATGAACTCCTTTTATCAGTTTTATCAATAGACACCTGTCAATATTACTTTGTGCTATTATTGAAAAATTAAATAAATTTCAAATAACAGAAATAATTTTGTCAAAAATATACTTAGTTGATGTTTGTCTTAACTAATCTATTAATTCTCAAAACAATAAAGAATTATTATTAAATGTTTTACTTTCATTTATAAACAAAATTACAATGGAATTGGTCTGGTTCTCCCACAATTCTTTGGTATTTTATTTATACATGTGTTAACTTCTTTTAACTGAATAAATTTTTCAATATATTGTTAATGATATCAATATATGTACAAATACTATTATATAATCCATAGTCTTTGGGGTGAAGAAGAAATATGGGGGCTATATAATTAATCATGTTGCAGACTTTACAGAGATAAAATGGCATGTTGCTAAAACTTAGTTTAGTCATTTGGTCAGACTAAACTTTGATTTTCTTTGATTTGAAAGATAATAGAAATTGCTGTGTTATTAAAAGGAAAAACGTTAATGTCTTTACTGAGTACTTAAGTCATTCTCAATTTTGTTGAACAATATCAAATTAATAAAATAGAATTTTCAGAGGCCTTGTGCAAACATCCATTACTGACCATCACCATAAATTCCAAGTGGTCTCAAGTTGTGCAATAGTGTATATATATGTGCATGTTTGTGTGTGTGTGTGTGTGTGTGTGTAATGTGGTAATATATATGTATGCACGTATCTATCATCTACCTATCATCTATCACCTATCTATCTATCTATCCACCTATGCTATTCATTTTGATAGTACTTATAGCCGTAACTATACACTGTTTTTCTTCATATGGACTTAAAGAAGACTACAGAAACTCTGAACAACTTAATCTGACATGAGATATCAAATTGTCAATATTTTTCACTAATTTGTTACTTTTTTCTCACTGGTTTCATAGAGAAAAAGAAACGTATTCCAACAATGCCTGACACATTGCTTACTTTTTTTATAAAATTATAATTATAAATAATTATGTATAAACACACATACATATATAACAAGGATATATTATCACCACTAGACAAAAATGAGGAGCAATAAAATAAAAGAAATTGCTTATATCCAGAAATGTACCCATAACCTCATGTTTTTCAGATCTATTCTATCCTGATCAGTATGTTTGTCTAATGGTTAAGCAAAAAAACTAACAAAATGCATAGTGGAATTAAAATAGATATGTTGGATGTAAAATTTAGCAATATGCATCCCTAGGACAGTATTATTTATAATTATTACAGGATACTTGGAGCACAAAATATAGGTGTGATTAAACTGAAAAACAATCTATGGTTCCACATCTTGAAGGACAGGCACTAGGTGGCCTTAAAGCTTTAAAGATTCCCTTTAAATCACAGAGTTGTTATAATATCTGTCCTGGAATTACTGCCAGTCTTTTATTTTCAAGGTATAATCACTACTCTTCGTAACAGATCTTCCAATACCTGGCCATAAATGAAGACCATCCACACAGCAACAAACTATAGAGGCTGCATATACTTTGACCGCTTATCCTTTTGTTTTTCCTTTTTACTACTTTTTGTGTTGGTTCGGCTTTTCAGTAGAGTTACACCATGGTATTCTGGCAAAACAGCACGGACTCTCTGTCTGACTCACACAGCATGATTCTTTCCAGAAGGGTAGAGATGTGATTTCATTTCCTCTTTTTTCCCTCCCCTTTCTTTTGTTACAACTATATGGTGGAGTGAGTCTGGGATGCATATGATATTCCTAAAGAAATTGAACAACAACAAAAAAGCACATGCTGAGGAAGACAGAAGACAGTTATAGATGATAAGGTGTCACTTTTCTATCTGCTTTAAAAATGTTATTTATCCAATTCATGGTGTGGTGGTCCTGAGAGTGTACTGAATATTTGTATTGAGATTTCAATAAATTCCCTTGCCCCCAAATTAACTCCAATTTGCGAAGAAGGATGTGATAAGTCTATACATTTACACAAATTTTTCATACCATATTAAAATATTTGTAATATTAGTTCTCAATTATTAAAGTTCCCAGTACAGGTTCACAGGGCCTTACATACAGACATATAGCAATTTCTAATATGAAGGGTTCATACTTGAACAATCAGAACAATGCAACAATTGACCTTTTTGCAAATATTTAAACATAAATGAGTAATAGACTTAGGATAGCCATATGGTTTTAATTTCTTCAAATTACCCTCTGCTTGTTCAAACATGTAAATCAGGGATCAGGAATTGGCAAACTTTTTTTCTTAAAGGGCCTGAAAGTAAATTTTTCAGGCTCGTGGGCATTAAGGTCTTGTTCATATCTACTTCTATCTTCCTTTGCAGTGTGAAAGCCACTACAGTCACTATGTAAATAAAGAGGTATGGCTATGTCCTAATAAAACTTTATTTACAAAAACAGGATACCCACTGTAGTTTGCTAATCCCTGATACATATAACTGTTCAGTATTATTGGGAACACAGAAATTTATATGATTATTTATATGCACCACATCTTCTTTATCCATTCATCTGTTGATGGACATTTAGATTGTTTCCATGTCCTGGCTATTGTGAAGAGCGCTGCTATGAACATAGGGGTACATGTATCTTTTTAACTTAGAGTTTTGTCTAGACATGTGCCTAGGAGTAGGATTGCTGGATCATATGGTAATTCTATATTTAGTTTTCTAAGGAACCTCCATACTGTTTTCCACAAAACGGCTGCACCAACTTACATTCCCAACTACAGTGTAGAAGCGTTCCCTTTTCTCCACACCCTTTTCAGCATTTGTTATCTGTAGACTTTTTAATGATGGCCATTCTGACTGGTGTGAGGTGGTACCTCATTTTAGTTTGATTTGCATTTCTCTAATAATTAGCGATGTTGAGCATCTTTTCATGTGCCTATTGGCCATCTGTATTTCTTCTGTGGAGAAATGTCTATTTAGGTCTTCTGCCCATGGTTTGATTGGGTTGTTTGTCTTTTTGTTGTTGAGTTGTATGAGCTGTTTGTATATTTTGGAAATTAAGCCCTTGTCGGTCAAATTGTTGGCAAATATTTTTTCCCATTCTGTGGGTTGTCTTTTCATTTTGTTTATGGTTTCCTTTGCTGTGCAAAAGCTTGTAAGTTTGATTAGGTCCCGTTTGTTTATTTTTGTTTTTATTTCTGTTGCCTCAGGAAACTGACTAAGAAAACATTGGTACAGTTTATGTCAGAGAATGTTTTGCCTATGATCTCCTCTAGGAGTTTTATGGGGTCATGTCTTATGTTTAAGTCTTTAAGCCACTTTGAGTTTATTTTTGTGTATGGTGAGAGTGTGTGGAATACAATGGACTACTACTCAGACAAAATAAGAACGAAATAATGCCATTTGCAGCAACATGGATGCAACTAGAGATTATCATACTAAGTGAAGGAAGTCAGAAAGAGAAAGTCAGAAAGACAAAAACAAATATCATGTGATTTCACTTATATGTGGAATCTAAAATACTACACAAATGAACCTATCTATGAAATAGAAACAGAATCCTGGACATAGAGAACAGACTGGTGGTTGCCAAGAGGGAGGGGGGTGGGGGAGGGATGAAGTAGGAGGTTGGGGTTAGCAGATGTAAGCTTTTATATATAGAATGGATAAACAACAAGATCCTACAGTATAGTACAGAGAACTATATTCAATACCTTATGATAAATCATAATGACAAAATGTAAAAAAAGAATGTATACATATGTATAACTGAATCACTTTGCTGTACAGCAGAAATTAACACAACATTGTAAGTCAACTATATTTCAATAAAGATATTGATACAAAAGAAACTGATATGATTATTGACTTTAAAAATTTCTTTATGAAAATTAAAAAAGTTTTAAAAGATAGGTGAAAGAGTGTGAGGTAAGTTAAGACATGATTCTGATCTGGAGTCAAAATAATCAGAAAGCCAATATTTAAACAATGAAAGTTTGTGTCCATGTACCCTCAAGTAAGCAAATGTTGTTCCTGGTAAAATTCCGGTTTTAAGTCTGTAATTTATTAAAACAATATATATTATTTACTATGTAGTTGTTTGAAATGGCCTCAGAAACCAAAAATAAGGAATCAAGAAGATAATCAACCACAAGCTTAAAATATTCGTTTCTCAAATGTAATTGGTTTTATATAAATTGGAAGAGGAGATTGCTCTGGTAAATGTTCCTTTCTGCAATTGTTTGGTGCAAGGCTATGTATATATGTATATATCAAATTAGATCAATCAGATCAAACTTGTACGAATAATATTAAATCTCCTGTATTCTAATTAATATTTTGTCTGCATGTCCTATCAATAACTAATAGAGGTATGTTAAAATTTCCCACTTTGATTTTAGAAATGTCTGTTTCTCCTACTAGTTCTATAAATTTTTGCTTTATATATTTTGAGGCTAGGTTACTAGGTACACACAAATTTGGAATTGTTATATATTCTTGGTGGACCGTCTCTTTCATTATCATGAAATACCACTCTTAAAACTTGGGGTTCACAGTGTTTCTTACATCTGTTACTTAAATTCCATTGATAATAGAGAATTCTCTTAACACTTCAAATATTGATTCTGTACAATTGAGTTTCTCATATCCTTCCAGGACTGCAAATTAAATGTGTAGTGTTAACAGAAATAAGCAATAAACCAATCTATAATACGAACAGAAAAGCGTCTTATTTTGCCCAAACTGAGGACTATAGCCTGGGAGACAGAGATTCAAGAAGCATTTGAATTCTGCCTGACTACAAAATGGGGGAGGCTTATAAAGGCAAAAAACACAAAATTATGTAAATTGTTTGTTAAGGATTATAACTGGAGCTGGCAAGAATTAAGGGTGCTTATTAAGCAAGGATTGGTTGGGGTCTGAAATGACTGCATAGTTACAAGGGGAGACCTTGAGACTATAAGGCTGCAGCCGGCAGCTAGCAGATATCATTTTGAGAAAGGCTGGTGGTGTCCCTGACTGTGATACAGTTCAGAAAGTTCAAGTTCTCAGTAATACAGGAACATACCTGAAACCAGGTCCACAATGGCCAATCAGCTCCATTTGAATGCCTAAACCACAGTCACTCCATTTTGACTTTTAAAAAAATGCATTCTTTTCTTTAATGGTTAAAGCAGATGTAGAAGGCATGTTTAATAGACCATAAACAGGCTGTTTTGGTTAGCCTAAAGTTTTAGTTAAATCATGTATAAGCCAGAATGTCTTCTCCATAGCTCAATATATGAAAATTTCTTCTATCAGTATTATACTTGTTAGTAAATACATGTCTTTTACTGTGTGTTTTTGATGTTTTTTTCATACATGCCGCCCTTCAGTCTCTATTCTTTAGTCTGTGTGCTATCTGTTGAATTATTAATTCGTTTTAGTATGCGATTCTTCAGTTCTAGAATTTCTGTATGATATATTTATAAATTCTAGTTCTCTGATGAAATTTCCTGGTTTTCATTTAATAATTTGAACATTTTAATCACAATTATTTTAAAGCCTCCTTCAAACAACTCCAATATATGGCTCTCTTGTGCCTCTGTTTCTATTGTCTAATTTTTATCTTGATTATTGTCAGCTATTGCATACTTTTATGCTAGGTTAATTTTGCTCAAATGCCAGATGGTGTAAATAAAAAAATTTAGACTTAATTTGATGCTCAGTATAATTTATATTCCTCCTGAGGACATGTGGTTTCATTTCTGGCAGATAGTTTAATTAAGAGCAGAAAAATTTAATCTAATAAATGACTAAGATGCTTTAAAACTGAGATTCAGTACCTGGAAGGAATTTTATTTCCTGTTAGCCCTACTTCCAGGGTGTGCATCTTTGGGGTTCTCAGATCTCAGAGGGAGAGCTGACCTGAAATAAGTTCCTTTGCTATAGCTGGAGAGGAACCTTAGACTCCTCTGTTCACTGAACTTTGGTCTATGTCACCCAGAGACGTAGAAACACCATTTTGGCATTACAGTCATTTAAAATCCTTTCCAACACTTGGCAACGTTAAGTCTTTTTAATTTTCCCCATTACAGTTTGTGTGAAGTGGTATCTTATTGTGTTTGAACTCTGGATTTCCCTGGTAGTTAGTGATATAGTACATCTTCTCGTGCACTTATTGATCATTAGCATCCTTTGGTGAAGTGCCTGTTGAACTCTTTGCCTGTAGCACTGTTGGTTTCATATTATTGAGGTATGAGCGTTCTTTATATAATCTGAACACAAGTCTTTTATGAGAAATATATATTGCAAATATTAATTTGCATTCTGTAACTTGATTTTTTTTTTTTTTAGTTTTCATAATGGTGCTCTTTAAAGAGGTAAAGCTTTTAATTTTGAGAAAATTCTGTTCATTTTATACAGGCTCATGCTTTTGGTGTCCTGTTTAAGAAACCTTTCTCTACTCCAAAATGTTACACATTTTCTATGAAGTTTTCTTCTAGAAGTTCTATATTATTAACGTTCACATTTAGATCCATGATCCATTTTAATTTCATTTTTGTGTATTGTGTGAGATACGTGTTGATGTTCACTTTCCTCTTATACAGATATAGATATTTAGTTGTTCCAGCACTGTATGTTGGAAGACTTTTTCTCCCTCACTGAATTGCTTAGAACTTTTATTTAAAAGCAAGGAGGATAGATGTATATTTTCTGACTCTATTCTATTCCATTGATCTATATGTTTATGCTTTCACTAATATCATTTTGATTACTGTAGTTTCATGTCTTGAAATCAGATAATGTACATTCTCCAAATTAGTTCTTGTTTTGAAAATTACTTTTGTTACCCTAAATTGGTTTCAATCCTATATAAATGCTCAATCCTGCTTCCTTTCCTCTGCCACAATTGTTGATTCTGAGTCTTTCCTCATTAACTCAAAGATTCAGAATCTTTTTCCCAGGCACCTTGACCTGCAACACTTATATTTTATATACTGTAAATTTGAGGCTCTTTAAGAATGATTGGAGATTAATGTCACAATATAGTACATGGCACAAATGTTGTTATATCCATGCATTTTTAACTGAGAGCCTCCTTGGCTATTAAACATTATTTGTTTAAAGGAAAAGAAATCTTAAACTCCTTATTGTTGATAAATAAGCACTGCATGATCTTTCCCCTTCCTACGTCTCCCGTCTCACATCCATCTACTCTCTTCCTTATTCTTTATGCTCCAGTCTTACTGGCTTTCTTTCAGTTACTGGAATTGAATAAATTCCCACAGAGGGCCCTTGCACATTGTGTTTTTCTCTGCCTGGGGTGCTCAGCCCTCCAATCTTCTCATGGTTGATTCCTACTTATACTTCAAATTTCAGTTTAAATATTCTTTCCTGAACACAATGTAGATGCTCTGTTATTATCCATCACAAAGCTTGTGTGTTTCTTTTACAATTTATATTTTTTAAATTATTTTACTATTTTGATTTTCTCCTGTACAAGGGAAGATGGTGTCTACCTTGTTCCATTGTTTCTGAATCTGTAGTGATTTTCAGAACATCTTAAAGATAGTTGCGTTAACGCATGTTGAATTAAATAAAAACGTTTGGTATCTTATGGAATCACTTTATCTCTCCCACTTTCTTTTAAGACAAACATTTTTCTAAGTTTATTTAGTTTTCTCAGCCTTCTTTGTACTTTACCTCTGAAATGGGATATGACACTACTGAGTCCATAGTTTCTAGTATTACTGTTTACCCAGTAAGTTTATCATTTTCCTCACTCTTTTGTTCTGTGATCCCTTAAATGTGGGCATCCCCTAAAATTTTATTCTTTGTCACATCCATGGATTTTTAGCTGTTGCTGATGCCTAGCCTTCTCAAACCCAGTGTTTTAGTCCACTTGGGCAGCTATAACAAAATACCATATATTGGGTGCTTAAACAATAGGCATTTATCTCTCACATTTCTAGAGGCTGGGAAGTCCTATATTCTAGTCCCAGCAGATTCAGTTCTTGGTGAGGGCCCTCTTCCTGGCTTGCAGACGGCTGCCTTCTAGCTATATCTCTTATGACAGAGAGAAGCAGCTCTGGTGTCTCTTCACCTACTTGTAAGGCCACTAATCCCATCATGGGGGTTCTACCCTCGTGACCTCATATAAACCTAATTACCTCCCAAAGGCCCCCACCTCCTAATTTGATTACATTAGGGGTTAGGGCTTCAATGTATGAATTTTGCGTGGACACAAATATTCAGTGTGTAATTTCCAGTTTCAAGGTCTTATTTCCACCTGCCATCTGGACATCTCTACCAGGGCCTGACATACGATTAAAATTCAATGTGATTATAAACCAAATCTTGTACTTTTTATATTTTCATTTTTAATCTACAGCATTCCAGGATCCAGGGTAGCTGACATAAACTAGTAGCTGACACACAGTAGATTCGGTTACTGATTATTAAAACATGGATAAAATTATTTAAGGACCAATCAGCTCCTTCTCTTTCCTCCTCCACTTCTCTGCATGTCACTGGTTCACTTGGTTACAAACTTTTGGGTCAACTTTGTCTTTTTTTGTGTTTCTCTTTCTACACAATGTCCACTTAAGCAATATGCTGCTAAATTCTACATTTAACTTGAAAAGTGCTTTGCACAGTTAGAAATTTCTTTTCAATGTTGACTCCTCCTTATTTCAGACTAATCCAAGTCTATTTTAATAAATCTTTTTCTTCCTTCATACTACTCTCAACTCAGACACATCCTACATCATTGTGAGCCTAGATGCAGTACAGCTCATATCAACATAGTCCCCGATTCACAATTGAGCAAGAGCTCTCAGCTGCCCTTCAGAGAATTAGGGCAACCGTTTGTCCTCCCATGTACCTCCTCCATCTCCAGTAGATTCCAGCAAATAACTTCCTCTTTCAATGCACATGCCTTCTGTTTTTCATATCTGAACTTTTGATCATGTTATTCCTTCTTTTGGAACATATTTCTTTTCTTTTCATATAAAAGTCTTGAAATTCCACCCATCACTGAAGGTTGTACTCAAAATACTCCACCACCTGGAGTCTGTTTTTTTGATACTCACAAACCTTAGAGGTGCATTTTGCTCTAATTGATCCTCCAGCATTTTGCTCATGTCTTGCTAATGGCACTAAGCACATACAAGGCTTAGTGTGCTCATTTAGCAGAGTTAAAAATGAAAATGTATTTCCTTTCCCATCCTTATTAAATCTTTTGAGAGCAAAGACTGAGACTAGTTCACCTTTTAAACTGACACATGCCACACAAACAGAAGCTCAATGCCAGGAACACTCCAAGTGGTACTTGGTTGGTTGATGAAAATAGATGTATAAATAGACAATTTCTATTAAGTTGATTTGATTTTTTTCTTCAACCAATCAGATTTCTCCAAGCTTTGAAGAACTATATAGATAAAATTAACCCAGGAAATATCTACTCTGGGCAACTGAGGAATTTTTAATATGTGGATAAAACAAAGTATTGCCTTAGTTATAGGTTTAAAAATGTTACTTCCATACAATATTATACAAAGACTCAAAACTACTTTTAGCAGAAGCACAATGACACTAGTCTACAGCCTATGAAATTCACCCGCCTTCAAACGACATAAGCTTCAAACAGATAAAGGGGAGGAGCATAAGATAACATTGCCAACACAGGGTTGCCTGATTTATTTGTTTCTTGAGAGGAAGTAAATTTTTTGCCCATCATTTAACACATCACTAGGCTTGCCTATTCTTTTCTATACCTTTATTTACAATGTATCTGTTTAACTTTACCCTGTGGTTACTCCCCTGTCATGATTATTCACTGTCTAATCTGTTTTATTAAAAACAAACTCCATTCCCAATGACGTTTACTACCACTGAGCTTCTTAGTTTGACCATTTACACTTTTGGAAGACAATACAATGTCACACTCATGTACATAACATCCCTACATTGTGATGTCAAATATATTACCTATTAACCACAGATTTCTTCATGTATCTGGCCAACTGAACAATCTCCTTAAACAATACTTTACAACATGAAATAACACGTCGTAAGGAAATATTTTGTACTGAATATCTCAACAAGCCAACTTCCCTACTAAAGAAAGACCTCACACAAATTAATTTAAAACACGTTTCCACATATAAAATGGCATTTCTTAAATAGATTAAAAATTTAAGAAAGCATGCAAAACTCTGTTTCATTAGAAACTGTCAAAAAGCAAATTTGATCATAGATTAAACTGACATTTATTGAATACTTGTTATGCGATGATTACTATGCCGTGGATAATTTATTAAACAAAACAACAATGTTCCCGCCCTCGTGCATAGCACATTTGGTGAGCAGAAGAGAGAATTTTTAAAAATTAAATACTTGCAGAAGTTTGTAGCAACAAACTAGAACACATGCTGTGGAATACAGCAAGCTGAGCCAGTTACAACGCGACATGAAATTCCCCAGGAGCACCAAAACGGATCACCTGCGTTACACATTCCTCCCTATGCCTACAGTACAGAGCATGGTGACGCCGTCTGTCGCCTGTTGGTCCCCTGATGTAAGGATGTAGAATGCTCTATAGTTCATACTTCAACAGAACCCTTATTGTTTGCCTTTAGGGCACCCTCTTTGGGGACGAAACCCTCTAACCCTGCAAAGACCAGAGTTGCGTAGAGTGGAAGCAGAGCCCCTCCGTGGGTCTTTGGGAAAGATGGTGGATGAATCAGGGCTCCTCAGGGACACAGAACCAATAGGGTGTGAGCACATATACAGAGAGATTTATTTTAAAGACCTGGCTCACCTGATTCTGGAGGCTCGGCGAGTCCACAATCTGACGAGGTAGGCTAGCAGGCTGGAGACCGACCCTGGGAAGAGTTGCTTTTTGCGTCCAAAGGGAGTTTGCTGCAGAATTCCTCCTTGCTCGGGGGGAACTCTTTTGTTTTTAAGGCCTTCAACTGATGGAATGAGGCCCATCCCCATCATGGAGGGTAATGGAGGATAATCCACTCGAGGTCCATGAATGTAAAGGTTAATCTCATCTACAGACACCGCGGGAGCGGGCGGCTTTCCTGCAGTCCCCGGCCTGAGGGCCATGGCGCCGGCCGCGCTCCTCCGCGAAGTGACCACGGCGCTGTGCAAGGCCCGGGGCGCCCTGGGGCTGGAGGAGCTGCGGCGCCACCTGCGGGCAGGTGTCTGCGGGGACATGCTGGCTGCGCAGCTGCAGGGGCGCCGGGGCTTCGCGCTGGGAGGCGGGGTGGGAGGCCGGCGAGCGAGCGCGTGCTGAAGGCCGCCCGGATGCTGCTCCTGCGCAGTCGCGCGCACCGGCGCCGGAAGGCGGGCTGCGCGGGGGTCTGCGCGCCGCTGCACCTCTGCAAGTTCGTGGTCCAGGACGAGTGCAAGTTCCTGAGGGAACGGACGGACGGTAGGAACGGTTATAGAATTAATTTTAAGAAAAAGAAAAACACCTTTGCAGAGATATCCTGAATAATGTTCGACAACATATCTGGACACTGTGGTGCAGCCAAGTTGACACGTGAAATTAACCACCACAGATGGTAATTGGGCTGCTCCTGGTTTTACTACTTAGTTTCTGGGCCCACGTATTCTTCCCATTGAAGACAGAGCACCACCTCAAGATCTCTAATTTATTGCATATGCTGTATTTTAGGTCACTGGGTATCACTGTCAACTCAGACCGGTGCTCGGTGATCCAGGAAATGTTTGGCTATTCCACTTTTCCCTGTGTACTCATCAGAATAAATGGCTGTAGGTCCTTCTGGGGAAGGACTGGGGCGATCATTGCCAGAGTATGGCAGAGTACTTCCTTTCAGACACCTGGCCACTTCTTCAGTTGGTGAGTTCTGGATCTGAAAATTGGTTCAAGTTTGAGAACGGAGCGAGTAATTATGACTTCCCAGTGGGACAATGCTCTCAGCCTCCTTTCCCTCCATTTTTGCCTTTTTCGGATTGTAAAATTTGACCAACACCCTTATTAGCCACTAGTCTGTTGGCCGCTAGGGATGCCGTTGTCTGTGAGCTATCTCCAAGCGCCGTGACAGTCAACGTTTTGTCTGCTCCTCCAATCTTGTTGTTTATGTGGTACTTTTGGCCTCTTGATTTCCAGCAGTGAAATACCGCCACCTGACCTCTATTACTTCACGGTACATCATTATTATGAACGTTAAAGAGGCAGCTCTGTGACCGCAGAGGAGGGCCTGGACTGAACTTTCTGTGTGGCACTGGTTCCCCTCTCGCCGGCACGTTCCTGATGGCCTTGAAACCATATTTTTGGAGCTTCGCAGAGAGCATAACCTGGTGATTTTTTTGGCCTCACATAATCTATCCATTCCAGCACGCCCTCTTTACCTGGTCCTGTTATTCCTTTCTCTGCCATCATTCACAGCAGCTTAAGCTTTTCCACTTTGTTCAGCATTGGTCAGAGCCCTTTTTTTAGGCCTGTCATAGTCACTCTAGTGGTGAGTAGAGTGTCCCAGTCCCTGGGGTCCTTGCTAGGCTGATAAATCCCTGCAATCCTAGAATGTTCCCTGAGGTCAAAGAAATATTGCTTATCCAGTCATATATATTAGTCCCTTTGATCAAGTTCCCTGAAAATCCAATCCTAAGGGCAGTCTCCTGGCTCATGTTACTGGCATGTAAGTAATTGTTATGTTTCCTTCTAGGTATAATTCCTTTCCTTCCTTCTCAGCTGAGCGTTTCCCCAGCCCAGCTCTCCTGGGATTTAACCCTTGTAATTGGCTTAGTAGCCAAGAGAGGGATTTGAGGGCAACTCCGGAGAGGAGCCCTGTAATCTTGCAGGGGTTGGGCCTCTTCTGCATCTTCCAGCAAGACAGCTAACTCTTACTAAGAAGTAGTCAGCTGTGTGAACTCTAACGGTTTGACACACAAATGTCTGTAGAGACAGTTCCTTCACAGGAGTCCATTCAGAAGTCCTCATTCCAGGTTTTAGGGTCCCAATCCAGGCCCTGATTTTTTGCATGGCATACCCACCTTAATGGAGCATTTAAACATGTCTGTAACTCTGCAGCTCTAATTATTGGAGTTGGATGCTTAGCTGTGTCCCCTCTTCCACTGCAGGATAAGGGGCTATCTGTAAACTTCCATAGAGGCCCTCTGGCTCTCAAACATAGTCTTTAAGTCCTGAACTTCACATTATGCTTCTGCAGGACAGTAATTCGACTTTGCAGTAATAAGCTCCAATGCCATCTAAGCAGTGTTGCCCTGATATTTTTCAAATGCCTGAATTATGAAATCTGTAAAGGAATTTCTCTCCACCGGGATAGTTTCCCAGGTCACCTCTGGTGAAATCATTAGTGATGAGAGTATACCACGTGCCAGGGATTACCGGTGCCCTGCATTCTTCAAAATAGCATGCTCTTTGCCTGCCAGTCAGTGAGTGACCTAGTCCCTGATCCCATTTTACTGCCTGCTTTCTGGCACCCCTGGCATTAGTTTGGGTTCTCTGAGAAAACAGATGTTAAACAGATTTACAAATGCAAGTCATTGTTTGTGGAAAATCATCTGTGAGGAAAATGGGGAGTCAGAAGACGTCGGTAGAGTACTCAGACCTTGATGTAGGTCTGATTCCTATGAAGGAAAGGAGAAAGCAAAGAAAATGGTGTAGGAAAAGGCTTAGACTGTAGTGCGGTTCTAAGACAGTTGCCTCAAGGCAGATGGGGAGACTTCAAGCCAAGCACATGGGAAGACTGCTTGTCTCCCAGGAACAGGCCTGCCTTAGTATTTTAGCTACACTCAGTCCCTGGCTACGGGAAGTGTGACTTGGGCACAAATGGCAGTGTTGGGTTTCAGAGCACGGCAGCTGGGACCATCTGTCAGTTTCACTCCCTGTAGTCAGAGATTGGGGAGGAGCATTTTCTTGACTGCTAGAGTCCGAAATGCTTTTCTCCTCTTTGGAAGGAAGATAAACCCTTTGGAAGGCACGTGTTGAAAATGGCAGAAACTCTGTCAGCCTGAGTTCCTGAGGGAGTGCATGGAGGGTGGCGCTTCCCACTGCCATTATGTGAGAAAGAAACTTCTGTTGCGTTCGAGCAATCTACATTTTAGAGTCTGTTTGTAATAGAAGTTCATTTATTTTAGGTGATGCTTCTTCTCAGCCTGCAATTCTCTTTTGTAGTTGCAGTTATGTGCTTTTGCTGACATCTAACAAGTTCTGACCCATATTTTTCACTGCCCCCAGTGGTGCCCACTTACTAATCTCTACAATATGTTTTTCTGATCTAAAAAACAATGACCAAATAAATAAATAAATAAATAATAAAAAAACAGTGACCTATCTTCACCCAGAGACTGTCTCTTGCACCAGCAGGAATCGTATCTTTGAGATGGAGCTTATCTAACATTCAAAGTCTAATTCTGCCCAGTGCTTTGGTGTCCTACCCTAATTGCTTATTAGATTTCTCTTTTTTCCTACCCTACTTCAACGCTACTTGTGTATTTCTGAATACTGTGTATTTGCCTGGTTCTTTTTTTTTTTTTTTTTTCTTAAAGAAAGAAGGGAAGGGACAGGAGTCAGTATAGGTGAATTTTTTTTTTTAATTTATTTTATTTATGGCTGTGTTGGGTCTTCATTGCTGCGCGAGGGCCTTCCCCAGTTGTGGCAAGCGGGGGCCACTCTTCATCGCGGTGCGCGGGCCTCTCACTGTCGCGGCCTCTCCCGCTGCGGAGCACAGGCTCCAGACGCGCAGGCTCAGCAGTTGTGGCTCACGGGGCCCAGTCGCTCCGCAGCATGTGGGATCTTCCCAGACCAGGGCTCGAACCCGCGTCCCCTGAATTGGCAGTAGACCCCCAACCACCGCGCCACCAGGGAAGCCCTGCCTGGTTCTTAAAGCACTTTATCTTGACTTAATTGAAAATTTCCATTTATTACTTGAGTCTTGCCTGTTGGCTGTTGTCACTTTTCCTTGCCTAAATTAGGTGTTAATGTTCTCCCTGGTTCCTTACGTCATGTCTTCTCTGAAATACTGTATGGGTTTCATATCTGGAAATTTTGAATCCTCTACTTCTGTGCTCTCTTAGTTTATGACCCCTTGGTTCTGGACTATCTTCCATGTACCTGGTCCATGGTTTTAATAGGGATCCCTTTGTTGTTTTCTGTTCCTGGTTCTGATTTCCAACTCTGTTTGCACAGCCTTTCATTACAGAAGACCTCACTTTAACAAAGCTATTTTTCTCTCTGGAGTACCTTCCGATATCCCACTCCCAGGCTGATCTGTCCTTTAACAAACAACACAAAGCAGATGACTTTCATAGCTCCAGTGATTTCTTCCATTTCTGGCTTATTATTTTATGACTATTTTGTTTAATTGGCCATATATTGTATCTTTAAATATTTTTGCTACACGTTGCTAATTGGTTATTTTTATAACCATTAAACTTTATGAGAGTTAACATTTTTGCAGCTAATATAAAAGATTTGAACAGAAACTAAAAATACATATATGTATATAATTTTAAACTCCCCCTTTAACTTTTATAGAGCGTAAAAATATTTAATGTTCTAGAAAACAAACTTGCGGTTACCAAAGGGGAAAGGTGGTTGGGGAGGGATAAGTTAGGAGTTTGGGATTAGCAGATACACAAAACTATATATAAAATAGATAAACAGTGAGGTCCTACTGTATAGCACAGGGAACTATATTCAATTTCCTATAATAAACCATAATGGAAAAGAATATGAAAAATAATATATATGTATATCTGAATCACTTTCCTGTATACCAGAACCTAACACAATATTGCAAATCAACTATACTTCAATTAAAAGAAATTAAAAAAAAAACTCCTTCTTTACAGATATTGTTCTGAGGACTAAAAAAATAAAATAAAAATAAAAAATAAAGTTAATGTCCTAACATGTATTTTTCAAAACTCCCAGTTTGGAGACAGGAATTGTTCAGATTGATTTTCTAAATATCCCCATATTGTTCATTTTTATTTTAACTTCATGCAGTGTGGTGCTAATTCATATAAAATATTGCTGATTAATATAGCACAATTATTCTAAGCAAAGAGAGCACTTTTGATTAGTCTTTCAAACCACCATGGTTTTCATCTATCCTCTTACTATGTCAGTGGAAATGATTAAAACACAATTTTGAAGCCATCTGTAGAGTCAAAATAACATTTGCCTACTCAGATGCTAAAGTAGTGTAGGGAATACCCTGTACTTTTTTCTCCTGTTACCTTGTAAAACCCTAGCCATGTGTACTATCAAACTCAAGCTCTAATTTTCAGAGTTAAAACAAAAATCAACATTAGTTTATTCTGGCACACTATATGTATTGACTTCTGTGCAATCATTCACTCCAGTTGTGAAATATTGTAAGATAATATGTGGCATAAAGAGCACAGCAATGAAGTTAGCTCTCCAAACTCAGTCCCAATGTTCTTGTTTATAAACGCGAGTAATAAAAGTTACAGTATAGAATAGCTTTGGAGATGAGACCCGATAGCATATGTAAATACTCAGTACTGGAGAAGAACATTTGTAAAGCTACTAAGTACTAAATAAATGGTTTTTATTTAGCTGTTTTGAGGAGGAGGAGGAAGAGAAGATGGACGCAGCAAAAGGGGAAAAGGGGAAAGGGAAGAGGAAAAAGGAAATAGGAGAAAGGCACAAAAAGCCTCCAGAGACCTGGATATTCACCGCTCTGCAATCCTTACAAAGTTTATTATGAATGCTATAGTGAGTTATTTTGAATACATCCAGAAAGGGTTTTTTTTTTTCTTCAGGAATTGTTAAACATGTTAAAGAATTTGAGAAAATTGGTATCATTTCAATCAACAGAAACTTTAGATGTTAGACTATTATATAGTATAGGGTTTCTTTTCTTTCTTTCTTTCTTTTTTTTTTTTAATTTGCCACAGACCTGGTTGTATCCCTTTCTGGCTCTATAGCCTTGGGCAGATCATTTAGATTCTTTACAAAGTGATAATTCATACCTCTCTCCAATTTAACTATCTTAAGGTTTAGATGTTCTTCACAAGGTTTTTTTCATTTAAATTAAGCTTTCACTTAAACTTTCTTTAAATTAACTTCCTTGACCAAATTAAGCTTTAAATATTTTCATCAAGCTATTGTAGATTGTCAAAGTACAATTCAAATGATTTTAGTTCCACTATTTCTTTCTTTCTCCCCTCTCTGCTGCTTTCTTTCTCCCTTTTTGTTTTCTTTATGTTCTCCCCTCTCTTTCCTCTTCTTTCTCAAATATGCATTCAGTAAAGTTGGTTTCTGTTTCTTTTCAATTTCAGTATCTTCAGTACCAGCCTTTAAGTATGTATAATTATTTATGAATGAGTATAACTGAGTGTAGAATTCAGCAGTTTATTTCTGAACCTGTTGTAAAGTAATAATGTAATAATTTCAAAATATTTCCAAAAAGTCTTTGTTTACATTGTTTTATATGTTCAGTGAACAGTTGAAAGAGAGCCCTACCTTATCCCTTTATTTCTCTTAAAATACAAAAACTGTCATTTTAAAGCATTACTGAAAATAAAGTAGAACAAAAGCTAATTCTAAGAGAAGAATTGAAAACAACACAAAACAAAAAACAATCCAAACCACCTTCCAAATGCCTTTCACCACACTCTGCAAGGTACTGAAATAGACTTTTCTATTCCTGTCACATCCAGTTGCAGGATTTACCAGAAGTGGACCTTGTTCCAGTTAGATGAAGTAAGATTATACTGAAAGCTGCTGATCTGTTTTCAGAAGAATTGTTACAATCCTTGGGAGAAATTGCTTAGAGTAATAGAATTTTAGCAGAAATGAATCTGTTACTAGCTGGGAAAAATTGTTACAGCCACAGAGACTTAAAATGCCAAACTTGCAGTTTTGATTATGGTCTATGAAATTAGGACCTAGGAGAAGGGAAATACATTGAAAGAAAGTTTTATTATTATTTTTTAACAGAAACTTATACCCCTGTGAATTGTACCATTTCTTTTTTTCAGAAAATAGTTATTTTTAACCCTGGCAATGAACTTCACTTGCATGTCACTTCACAGTAATACCTTCCCCTTCCCTAGCTAATCCAAATGATGAAAGGAAGACAGACACATGGACTATTTTCTTTGATGAAATCTTTATCCTGAGAAACTAAATTTAAAAATTGATCTTTGGTTAAAAACACTAAATTGATCGGGTCTCAATTCAGAATAACTGACTGAGACCAATCACCAACTTAAAAGTCACTGTAGATCACTTATAATTTAGGAATTTATTTTTAAACTAAATCAGTTATAGTTTAAGTTATATATTCAGGTGAAACTGCTGTAGGCAAGAAAAATTTGGAGAACCAAAGGTAGCATTTGACCGTAAATGAGGAAGTGTGTCATTTACACACTAAAGCCAACAAAAGACATTAGGGAAAATAATGAGAAGTTGAAGTCCATGTTCACAGTTTCATATTAAAAAGTGCACAATTTTTTTTCACGTTTATAACTGTATTAGTCCATTCAGGCTGCTATAACAAAATACTACAGGCTAGGTAGCTTATAAACAGCAGAAATTTACTTCTCAAAGTTCTGGAGACTGGAAGTCTGAGATCAGAATGCCAGAATAGTCAAGTGAGGGCCCTCTTCCATGTTGCAGACTTCTCATTGTGATCTCGCATGGTGGAAGGGGCTAGGAAGTTCTGTAGTGTCTCTTGTAAGGGTATTGATCCCATTCATGAGGGCTCTACCTTCATGGCCTAACCATCTACCAAAGGCCCCATCTCTTATTAACATCATATTGGGCATTTCAATGTACACATTTGAAGGGACACATCAGACCACAGTGATAACGGTGGGATAAAATGAACCACAAAATAATATAATTTTTTTGTAGATTTCAAGTGTAAACTCAGTCTAATCATCTCACTAAATTCTGTCTTTGCTGCTTGCTACTAAAGATGTCAACTAAGCAAAATCAAATCATAAGAAACGATTAGTAATTTCTAAAATCGAAGGTTTTTCAAACAACAAAAGATTGCTCACCAGGCCAAAGTTGATCACCAGGCCTGTGATGTAGGAAACTCGTCTCTTCATTCCCACCCTTTCCATTGTGACCACTGTTTAACATGCCCTATTATTACATTGGAAACTGATTGTTTCTCCAGCCCCTAACTGGAACATTTTTGGCACAATTATTTTAGATTAACCAAAAATACATAATTTAGAAATACTGTACTCCAGGTTTTTTCCTTCTTTATCTGTTTTATTTTCCCTGAGTTCCTAGCTACATGATTTCCAAAATTGCTTTTACCATTTATTGCTGCAAATTCTAAATTATATGCATATTAGCAAGAGCATAGCCAAAGTAGATATGTAATACACGCTTTAGTGGAAAAATAGAGTGTTCAGTGGGCACACATTTTTGTACCAAAGGACTCGATTCTAAATTTCTAAAACCATAGTAAATAGTAGTAGGAAATAAAAACTTCCTACTTCATGAAGAGGCAGCAAGCTGTCCCCTGAAACAATAAGCTTTGGATAAAACAGTTTTGCCCTGTTACTTAATAACTCATTCTGGGAATAAAAATCAGCTTTCCATGTGTCAATTTACTTCTTTGTAAAATAAGAAAAATATTAACTATCTCCTGTATTGGTATTAGGATGTAATTAAATACAATTAAATTGTGCTGATGTACCTATCACAGGATTTGCCATATAATACATACTCAAGAAATATTACTTTCCCTGTCCAATGAATGTTACTCTGCCTTCCATATACAGATAAAAGCAGTTGTGTACTCAAGACTCAGCAAAATTCCTCCATTGTCAGTGTAGGAATATAATCTCATGTTCTGTTATTTTGGACAAGTCACTTTCGCTCAGTGGATTATCTAGAACTCCTAGTTTATATCAGAGCATAAATAGGGTGTTTGTAATTATGCGACAAGATTATAAATACAATTTTTTACTTTCAGCTTCAGCTGAAGTGTCTAGATAATACTAAGTTGAATAAAGTGGCTTTTATCTTTAACAGCTTATAGAAGAGATTATGAGGCAGAAAGAAGTCTTGCTAAATGTGAGAAAGAGATTTTACATGAGGAACTCTGTGTCCTGAGCTGCCCTCCCCCATCCCCACTCCTGCATTAGGGGCTGGAACAGGCAAGCCCTTGCCCCTCACTTCAAGGAAAGAGAGGAAGTCTTCAAAGTGACCAGGAAGAGAGCTTGATGTATGTCCCCTGGGATTCACTCAAAAGCAGAATTGAGACCTCACAATAGAAGGGAAGAAGTGATGGCTGCCTGGGAGGTAAGCATGCACTCCAGTGTCGGCAGAGAAAAAAAACAGTGTGTGAGTCCACATCCTCCAAATGGGTTCACTCACGAAAGATAACCATAAAAGGATCATCTTTGATTCTATCACAGTCAACTGAAAGGGTGAAAATACCTTGGGCCAAAGAACTGGTTGAACTACAAGATGCCCAAGGGATTACCAAGGGGTTGCAAATGACCAGCCATGAAATTTCTTGCACCCTTAACAAGGGAATTGTAGGCCAGATATCCCCAGAGTTAGAGAGTTTCCAAAGAACACACAAAAACTGTCCAGAAGCAGAATTGCTTCATCTTGTTACATTCTTCAGTTTATGTAGACATGCTGTTTGTAGTGCTCTCAAGTGAAGAGGAGTTCATCTCTCTAGGATACATTATTAGTTTAAGACAGTTTATTTTTGCATTCAGATTGCACAAAATATCTCTACCTCAAGAATGCAGTGATGTTGTCTTGCTAATTTTTTTTTTTTTTGGCGTAGATACCTTTGAAAACCAGATATTGCTAATGCTCTAACACCATAGCAGTATAAGTGAAGTAAGTACTTTCCAGTTCTTTCCTGCTTCCTTTCTTTTATATCCATCAACTTTGGAAAGGTCAAACTCTGAATTTGCAAAGTAGGAGAAGGAGTGGTAGATACCGAGGAAACAGAAAAATCAACTACATCTCCCTCTTTTTTTAAACCTACTCTATTTGTTGACACTCCATTCTTCTGTTTATGTAGTTATGGTTATTGTTGCACAACCTTTGAGTAAAGAGAAATATACCTACCTAGTAAGTTATTATCTTATGATCTGTTTTCTCTATCCATTTGAATTTTATGTAGATCTATACACGAGTGGATGAACAATGCTAATGTTTCTGATAAGGTATTTTCCTTTACATTTTATGTTAACACTAAATAGAAAGAACAAATAGTGGTTTTTTAAAAATGTTTTCATAAAGATTGGTTTTGAATCTATGTCTTCTGGTTAACTATTTACTACTAGAAATAGTTCAAAGCAAAGAGAGTTAGACCACATCCTGCAATTTATGAAAGTATTGAAGCATGACTTGAATAGCGATTACTAGGTACAAAAGCTGTATACCATCTTGTCATTGTTTTCAGTAAATGATAACATGCTCATATTCATTCACATATAAACCATGTAAATAGATGTTTTTACACAGAAAAGGAAACCCTGAATTGTTGAATTGTTCTAGTATAACTGGGCTCGAACAGACACTTAAGGGTTTAAGAGGGAATGCCATGACCAACAAATCCAGACGCTCTTTGAGCTCAACTAAATCCAACAGAAACATTCAGCTTTATGCTTTTACCCTTGAGACAGCTTGAATTCAATAGCTATTTGCAGAGTTATGTGAGGGTGAGACAAAAATGAACATACCATGTAAAATAGTGTTTCAAATAACATATTGGTTTGAAGACATTTATTCCAATTTTTATAAGGCTTTATTTCTTTCCTATGGGCTGGCTTAGCTTGTTAAAAGAATATTGCCCACTAAAATAATATAAACTTTCTTCTCCTTAAGGACAACATAAACGTAGTTAACCTATACCGTCACATTCTTCTGAGGCTCATACTGAATAAAAGAGGGTATTGTCTGGGCAGTCAGCAATTCTTTCTTTGCTCAAAACTGTGTAATTACCTGAGGTGTTGCTATAAATCCAGTATTTACAACATACATTCCTTAGAGCGTGAGGTAATCACATATGTCACAGGGGAAGAAAAGAAGTTTCCATTTTTTCTGTGAGACACTTTTTTCCCCAGTCACTGAATTTAAGCTTTGAGAGAAGCATGAATATAAATATTATGCAGACCAATGCACGAAATCGTACAAAACTACTTTAAACAATACATTTAATAATTGTGGTAACAGTGTCTTATTTCTAGTGAACGTAGAATGACTAATGAATGACCTTACTGCTACTATTTCTTTTCATGCTTTCTGTGTGTATTATTTCAGAGGTTTGACATTGTTTTTTATGCTCTCTCATGTAAAATTCAAACATTTTCATGCCATACTTCTTGAATTAGAAACATTCTCACCTCTTCCAATTTGTTGTACTGTATAAGTTCAAGGTTACTTAAAAATTGCTTCTATTAGAAAATTTTAGAGCAGACCTTGCTTGCCAATAAAATGTCCTTAGAAAGGTATTGCCAAGGAACTCTGTTCATTTTTCTGTTGTTTGTTTTCAGGGTCTTTGCTCACACACACACACACACACACACACACACACACACACAAATTACTTGGAATTCCTGAACATTCTAAGAGCAAAGCTCACCCTCAAGGCTCAAGAGTAGATAGGGTCCATGAGGCTTTGCCCTGAAGCCACTGTGAGTCAGAGTGTAGCACAACATAGAACTTCATACTCAACCTCAGTGAAAAACATTTAACTCCCAAAGCTCTCAGCCTTCTCTTTATTGCCTCAGTGTAATCCATTTATTCATCTCAACAAATGATTATTAAAATTAACAGCCAGTGTGAACAGAACAGGAAACATAATAGAAATAATCTCTGCTCTTCTGGAATTTATAGTCTAGTAGGAGAAACATATTAAACGTGGAACAAAAACATATACAATATGCATTCATAACAATGTATGCATGTTACAAGAATTTGACTTTAACGGCTTAATCAAATAGCGATTTATTGTCTCACATTAAGGAAGTTCTGTTGTGACAGACTGTAATTTTCAAAGAAGGTCACACCAATATATTCTATCTTCAGTGCTCTTCCTACAATTTAGAGGTAGATCTTATATTTTCTCCTTTTGAATTTGGTAGGGTTCTACTATGGTAAATATGACACCATGGGACTTCCATGACTAAATTTTAAAAGGAAATAAAACTTTTGCCTCATCCTATGGTTACACTTGCTTTTGTAAAACCGCTACCATGCTATGTAGAACCATGTGTAGGCATGCCAGCCCCAGCCCCAGGTCCAGCTGAAGTCTCAGTCAACAGTAGGTATCAACATCTGGTATTTGAGTGAGTCTTCAGATGATTCCAATACTGTCTTCAAACTCTCCAGCTGACACTAAATGGATCAGAGATGAGCCATCCCTGGCAGACCCTGGCCAAACTACAGATTTGTGAGTGAAATTAGAATTAATATTGTGTAAACCACTAAGTTTTGGAATTGTTTGAACAGACTTTGATACCTTTAAGTGGGGAGCTAGCAAAATTTATATATATAAATGTATACATATATATGTATACATTTATATATACACACACACGTATTTATATATCTTTGGGAATTAGTGGAAAGTGGACAAAAGGAAGCTTGAAAAATCTTGAAGTGAGAGTTAATAAAAGCCAGAAAGGGAGGGACTATTAATAGAAGCCTCATGGCCCTTAAAAGGCTGTCAGTGGGAACTTTAAGGAAAGTAAGAAAAATATCATTGTAAGTGGGAGGAAAGGGGGAAACTTTCTACTACCACTTGTTATGTAGTAGTAGAAAGTTTAGATATTCTGTCACCTACAGTAACATGAAAAATAGCATATTTGTTGAATGACCTTAGCCAGGCAAAATGTTGAAGATGCTACCTAGCTCCTTCAAGCTGCCTGTAATAAAATGAGAAAGTAAAATTTTAGGCTAAAGAAAGAACCATTAGATAAAAGTGAACCAGGACTTGCTGGGTTCAAAAAATGTAGTCGTTTCTCATTTCCTGCCTGATTAGATAGAAAAAAAGATGCTAACATTAAGACATGATTTTCGACCAAATATCAAATCCAGAGGACTGTACCTGGCGTAGATAACCAAAAAAAACCAAAAACAAACAAAAAACAATTAAAAAAAAAACACTAACTCTCTAGAGCTGCTTGTCTTTTTGCTTTGCCACTTTAAGCATGTTGATTCTATGCTCATATTCATAAGGTGGCTGTTGTATTTCTAGAATGCATCCCACTCTACAAAGGAGGGAGGATAAAATCAAGGGCAAATGTTGCATGAGTTATTTAGACTGTCTTGTTTCAGTTTCAAAATTAGTTAAATGAGGTTAATGATAGTAGCTACCTCATAGAGTTCTTATAGGTATGAAATATATGAATAAGGACAAAGCATTTGGAATCATGCCAGAAACATGAATACTATAAAAGTGTTTATTTAAAAGAAGAAGAAAAAAAGTGTATGCCTGATGCATCTATTCTTCTGATCAGAAAAACAATATGAAAGCTTTTTTATGAAAGCCCTAATTTGTAGCATTCCTCTCACCTCCCCTTTGCCAAAACTGAATCACATATTTTTAAACGGGTGAAATTCCATATTAAAGAGTGTCGGAGACTTAGTAGTAACAGAGAAAAAGGGACGCTGAATGGGCAGCTGTCATCAGTGTCCTGAAAAAAAAAAACAACTGTAAAATCCCATGTGAGCATGTACTAGGGATTCTGAACCTGGTCTGAGGACCTATGACATTTCAAGTAGGACAGAATGTACTGTATATATTTGTGGCACAGTTTATTGATAGGATATTTGGGGGTAATATTGGGGAAAATACATTGGGGAGAATCATAATGAACTTTGAAGACCAACAATAAACTTTGTCATTTAAGCAATTATGTGTATACATACACATTTTTCTTTGACATATATTCATGTATCTACAATTTTCTTCCATTATATCTGTTACACTTTATGTTTTAAGTGTGTCTTAGATGCAGTTTATTTTCACTGTTTTTCATTTTTTTAAGCTTTATGTATTTTTATTTGCCTTTTTTCAATGTATTCTTCTGTCATATTAAATATTCTGTTGAATCCTCTAGTAAATTTTTCAGTTATTCAATTTTAAGCTCTGGATTTTTCTATTATTTAACAGTTTTTATTTGTTGTTGTTGAGTTTCTGTTCACTCATTGATCTCACACTGTCCTATAATTTTTTTTTAATGTGATTTTCTACAATTTGGGGGCATATTTTTACTAGTTAATTTGAAGTCCTGTTGACTAAATGTAATATCTAACCCAGTTGGAGTCAGTTTCTATTAACTTCTTTTTTCCTCCCTAAAGTATGAGTTATATTTGTCTGTTCCTTTACATGTCTATTAGTTTTTTGTTGAAAATTGGACATTTTACAACATATGTTTTTTGACTGTGGATTTTCACTTTTTCTTCTGAGACTGTTTAACTTTTATTCTAGTAGGCAGATGACTGAATTTATTTATTTTTAATTAATTAATTAATTAATCTTTTTATTTTTGGCTGTGTTGGGTTTTCGTTGATGCACGCGGGCTTTCTTTAGTTGTGGCGAGCAGGGGCCACTCTTCGCTGCAGTGCGCAGGCTTCTCATTGCGGTGGCTTCTCTTGTTGCGGAGCACAGGCTCTAGGCATGCGGGCTTCAGTAGTTACGGCATGCAAGCTTCAGTAGTTGTGGCTCGCGAGCTCTAGAGCCCAGGCTCAGTAGTTGTGGCTCGAGGGCTCTAGAGCGCAGGCTCAGTAGTTGTGGCTCACGGGCTTAGTTACCCCGCAGCATGTGGGATCTTCCCGGACAAAGGCTCGAACCCGTGTCCCCTGCATTGGCAGACGGATTCTTAACCACTGCATGACCAGGGAACTCCCAGATGACTGAATTTAAAATGTGAAATTTGTTTACCCACAGTGGTCCATAATGATACCTCTGCCCACTTTTTTTTAGATTTTTGCATCTTAATTTTTAGCCTGGCTACCTGGTGGCATCCCTCTGCTTGCATAGTTTAGAGATCAGGCATGGATTTGGGTAGAATTTGTACTCAGATTTTGAGGATGACTTTTCCTGTGATTCTCTTTATTCTATAGTTCCCCTTTAAATTCCTGGTTGCTCAGTCACCCCAGAGTTCAGCTTCTTAACCTCAAGCCAGAAAGGCTTTAGCTTGCTGATGTCTATGCTGTGTTCAGGTAAGGAACATGCTCAAAGTTGCAGCAAACTCTGAAATCTCACCGGGAGCAAGTATGTCTTTCAAGGGTAGAACTCTCCCTAGTTTCTACAGGCTTGTACATCATGCTGTCAAGGACTTACCACATGCCTGTGTAGTCATTAGTCAGCCAGAGATGTGAAAATAGTTTATATTCAATTTTTGATTTTAGCCATTCTGTGGCTTTTCTTTGCCTTCCCTGAATTTATCTGTCACCTTGAACTGGTAAAGCAGTGGGTTTCCTTCACCAGAACTGGAGTTGGAAAATGAACCCCGGCTAAAAGCTACATGCTCACATCTCTTACCCAATAGGGTAGTATTTTTTCAATAAAAGTTTTCTCAATTTGTTGCCTGATTTTGGTTGTTTGCAATGATTTGGTGAAGTTTGTATAATTATTACCTTTAGGTGGAATTGCCAGCCCTCTTCACACTGTCAGTATCAGAAGCCCCCAATACATTTTTCATCACTCTAATTTCCATTTCTTTGCAAGTTATACTAGCATTGTTACCTATGTTTGTACATTTTTCTTTTAGGATGATTTCATAATCTCACTTGTGTATTTGGTGTAGCACAATATACTTGTCCACCTGTCCCAAACTATCTAAGGTGGAGTACCACTTTGAAGCACTTATCCTGAGCCATTTTATTTACATTATCATTATCATTATCATTGCTCAAGTTCCAGGACCGGTAGTTTTCCCTGCCCTCAGCCATCATATATTTTCTAGTAGTAGATAATTAATTATCCGTTAACCTCTCCCTCCATATGTCTAATTTTTTATGACCTAAATATCTCAATGTGTATTACTTCTTTAAATAATAATTCTAATATCCAATTACTGAGTAAAGAATTCAGAGAGGCTGGGCAGAATTAGAAGCAGTTGCAGTTGTACATTCCAATTTGTCTGGTTGTGGTCTTAAAATGACAGAAATGAGGACTTCCCTGGCAGTCCAGTGGTTAAGACGCTGCCGTTCCACTGCAGGGGGTGTGGGTTTGATCCCTGGTCAGGGAACTAAGATCCCACATGCCGAGCAGCGTGGCCAAAAAAATTGAAAAAAAAAAAAAAGTAAGTTAACTGTACTTCAATAAAAAAATTAAAAACAAAAAAATAAAATGACAGAAATGAAAGGAATACTACCCATGGGTAGAAGCTATTCTTCTTCTCTTCCTTTCCTCTCTTTCAATGTTCTCACTTTAGAAAGGATAAGTATTATGCATACCCAACTTTTCTCTGTCTTATTAACCATCTGCTGATACGAATGTAAAGTTCTGTATAAGGGATTGGTGTGAGAGGGAACAACATATATATTTATTTACTCCTTTGAAAATGTTCGTTCATTGTCTTATGTGCATAATGACTTGTTATTCTAAATGCTAACCAATGAAGTTGTCTAAAAAGGTTTGAAGTTAACTGTTTAAAAAGTTTGTAGCTTTAATATTTACATATGTATATATATGTACACACAAATATATAGTCTAAAACTACAAAAGCATAGATGTATGAGTAAGCAAGTGAGTGAGGGTATGTGTGTAGGTACTCAGTGAGATCAGGAATTTCTAATATCCTATATCAAAACTTATGACTTAAAGCTTTAAGCCTAAAAACGTGCTATATTATTTCAATGTTTAGAGGTCTGCCTAATCTTTTCTATCACGAGAGAACAGAAGAGTTCAACTGGAGTAGATGAGAGACAAGTCAGTGCTTTACGGGCTCTTTTCTGTAGTGCATTCTGAGCTCTTAAGTACTTGATGGGTACAATCTTTGTTGGGATTCTTGCATCTTGTGATACAAATATCAGAAATAAATAGAAAGAATGTTCAACTTGTGCCTTTCTTGTCCAGCCACACACTTCTTCCCCCAACCATATGTCATTAATATAGCTAATGGGATTTTGGCACCAGAATGCCGGGGAAGGGATGTGGTAAAGGTGCGGGTAGATGAAAGCAGATGACATGAGCAAGGAAAGCACTCACTATTTCTCTGTTTAAGCAGTGGCAGCTCCATCAGCCTTTCCTTTAGTCCTCACTGACAGGGCTGGAGGCCCTTCACGGCTGTGTCTCATGCATTCATGGGTCGCTCTGACACCACAGATCCTTTGTTCAGGTCTGAAAATACAGCTCATTGCTTTCCTTCTCTCAGCTGCCATATGGCTTTGTGGAAACTGGCCTAAAAGGAAGCAGGAAAAAAAAAAAAAGCCTAGAAATAAAACAACCAACAGATGAAATTGATTTATTTTCGGCATTAAGAGATGGGGGTAGAGCCCTTTCAGAAACATAAAACCTTGCACTGAGCAGGCAAACCGGCTGCTCATATGACAGCTCTTGTATATGTTTTTAAAAAAAATAACATGTGGCAGAAAATAGAAGGCCCATTGTTTTACTTAACTACTGTATCCAATTTGAATGACATGGAATTTTCAAGCTTAAGTAAACTGACTGTCCAGTTTGCTAGTGTACTTTAGTTTTAATTGGACAAAATACTTCAGAACCTTAAAATATGTATGGGACATCAGCTTTCTAGAAGTTTATCTTACTCTGAAACTTTGCAAATAATTCTTGTCTGTAAATCACTTTATTTTAGTTCTTCTGCTTTAAGCTTCTCAATTGAGGCAGTTATAGCACTCTTCTAAATTGCTTTAAATGCCTAGTTAGAATATATCTAAAGGACGGGTTTTGAAATGACATTTTGTCATGCTGTAAAGACGTGACAACAGTGCTAAAAAAACACAAATTAATGGAGGAAATATATTTGAAAAGACAGTCATATCTCTGAACAATTTGTTAAATTGAAATATTTAAACTTTAAGAACAAGGTATATTTGAACTCTAAAATATTATTCTATAAGACTATATCTTTTTATTTGGATGTTTAAAATGTAGATAAAAGTCAGAAAGATGGATACATGTGAGTGGTCTACATGACAGTGGGGTAGAGTTGTAAGTTTAGCTCTATCACTAATACATTGTTTGACTTTGGCGAGTCATTTAATGTCCTCTGACTGTGTTTGTTGTTTTGTTGTTTTTTATGTCTCAGCATTTTCCAAAATTTAAGAAATATATATATCCCTGTATTTTAAAAAAATCTTGCTGCAAAGCTTTGCATTTAAATAGATAAAATTAGTGCTGCTTGGGACTTCCCTGGTGGCTCAGTGGTTAAGAATCTGCCTGCCAATGCAGGGGACACGGGTTCGAGCCCTGGTCCAGGAAGATCCTACATGCCACGGAGCAACTAAGCCCGTGCACCACAACTACTGAGCCTGTGCTCTAGAGCCCACGAGCCACAACTACTGAGCCCACGTGCCACAGCTACTGAAGCCCGTGGGCCTAGAGCCCATGCTCTGCAGCAAGAGAAGCCACCGCAATGAGAGGCCCGCATACTGCAACAAAGAGTAGCTCCCGCTCGCTGCAACTAGAGAGAGCCCGTGAGCAGCACAAAGACCCAAGGCAGCCAAAAATAAATAAATAAATAAAATTTAAAAAAAAGAATTAGTGCTGCTCTAAAAATCTTCTGATGTCCAAAGGAAATTACTCCAAGAGATTCTGTGCTGCTCTGTCTTTTTGGTAATTCCTTGGTGACTTTTTTTTGAGAAACCAGTTGTATGATTTGTAAAAATATTTGTCAGTTTCAAGTTGCATTATTTCAGGAGGAAAGAAATTGAGTGTGTAAATTCATCTTGGCATCTGGATGTTGGAAGAAGATCCGGTCCTCACTTGTTACACGGGTCTATGGGCGAGGTGTTTTGTTGACTACAGCCAGCAGGCAGGTTAGTTTTGAGCCTGTATGAAGTTTTCAGAGGAGACAGTATTTAAGAATTTTAAATGGCTAGCTAAGAGTTCTATTTATATAATATATATAATATTATTAACATAATATTATATATTTTAAGCAACAGATACTTATAACTATAAATATTTAGGAGAGAAAGATATTAGAAAGGAATTTAAAAGCAAACAGTCTTCTCTGGTTTTTCTGCTTAAGGTCAGATTAATTTTTATTAAGACCACATGGCATTTGGCCCTGTGGTTTACAATTATGAAGCTCAAGAAAGGATTATACTACCTGAAATAAAAATACAGGGGTGTAGAAAGAGTGACTGTTCTCAAACAATGCAAATATATTAAAAAGAATTTCACGTTTGAAATGTGCAATTGCTATTAGCAATTCTTTGTGACTTTATTCTCTGTAGGTCCTTCTCTATGGTTCGCACTCTGCAGCTGTACTTAGGGATCGGCTGTGTTCCCCTGAATCATGAAGAATTAGTTTCTTCTTTAGCAGGAATCTGGGGAGCATACGGTCTTATGCAGATGTGCGCATGTGTAATGCTTCTTTTTCTCAGAGTTCAGACAACGGCATGTGGCTCATGGCTCACTTTGTGTCTGTCCAATTTTTGTTCCATGTTTTCCAACTTGGAGGAAGCAGAAATGAAGCTGCTTCTCACCTCATTACTTGATCTGTGGAGAATGTACTATAATGACTTGATGGTTTGTATGGTCCCAACAGGAGTCATAAAAATCTTACCTTGTATGATGTTTTGAGACTTAAAATTTTTTCTGCCTCATTTTCAATGAGATGACAAGAAGATGTAAAGAAGGAAACAAGCTTCTCAACAGCTAAACTAGTTAAAATCCTAGGCTTGTCACTGAAAGTTTCTAGAGTTCTGAAAATCTGCTTCCATTCCTTAGTGATGCAAACTTCCTAGTTTATTTATTTTACTATGATTTCATCTGAATATTATTAAAAACTGCATTTTTATTTGAAAAATTATGATTGTAATGACTTCCAAGTGAAAAATATGGAATTATCTTTAATAATTACATATTATTAGGAAAAGATTAAAAATTTTAGTAAAATATCTGATTGTGAATATCTCACTTTTGAATTTATACTTTGGTTATCTGGTAACCATTTTGAAATGGTTAAATACTATTATTGTCATAACCTTTTCAGAAAATCTCTTTATGTATCTATACTCTCTGTTTAAAAGTCTGGGCTTTTATCTACATCACCACAAATTTAAATATACATTATGATAGATAAGATGATCCTTTGGGACATAACTACTTGAGATGATAAATCTGGTGTTTACCAGAACATTCTTTAAAAGCATCCTTTGTATTCTTTTATAAAAAGAGTTGCATAGAAAGTTGTTTTGAGGTGTAGAGTATTGATTGACTTCAAGGTTGCTGCAGCACTTTGAGTCTAAGAGTTTTCTGGCTGCCTTCATGACAAAAAAAATTTTCTTTAATTGAAGTATAGTTGATTTACAATGTTGTGTTAGTTTTTGGTATAGTGCAAAGTGATTCAGTTCTATACATATATGTGTGTGTGTGTGTGTGTGTGTGTGTGTGTCTATATATATATATATATATATAAACTTTTTCACATTCTTTTCCATTATGGTTTATTACAAGATATTGAATATAGTTCTCTGTGCTATACAGTAGGACCTTGTTTATCTATTTTATGTATAGTAGTTTGTATCTGCAAATCCCACAATCCTAAATTATCCCTCCCCTGCCCCCTAGACAAATTTTTAAATAGTTCATGTTCAGGAAGCAAAGACTCAACAGGGATTTGGAGTAATACAGAATTGCTTTAAAAGACAAGCCAGATATTGAATATCATTTTAAAACTAGAAATTTATCTTTGGTGATGTAAGTTGTTTTCATTTTCACTGTTTTAGGCACCCAGTATGGTTTCCATTGCTGTAAATCTTCTCTGGAAATTATGAAAACAAGGAAAAAAATTCTTAAACAAACAAACAAACAAAAAATACAGACACTAAGATCTCTTAATTTCTTATAGCTCTTATCTCTCCTTGGGAATATTTGTATTTTAAAAGAGAAACACATTTGTAGAACACGTGTTTAACTTAGAGGAATCACATTTTCTGATGCAAAATTTATTGTGTCTTGTAAATAGGAATAATATTTGGAAGCGAGAGGCAGATGTCCTTTACACATCTGGTGCCTTTAGGAGGTACCAGATCCACAACTAGGTTCCAACTAGGTCTGAAAAGGTCACATTCTATTGAGGTCACATACAATTGAGATGTATTTTACTATCAGAACTCTTGCTTCCAGTTACACCTGTGGAACAAAAAATAATTGGACAGATATAGGTCCGATTGTCATGAAACTACTTAATAATCATATAAATTTGTTCAATAAAACCCTTTCTGGACCTCAAGATCCACATCTATATAATGGGGCTAATTATATCAAACTATAGGACTGTTGTAATGATTTGGAATAATTCAAGAACAAAATAGTTTGTCTGGAATATATTAGGTACTCACTAAATGATAAAATATAACAGATATAGAGCATAGTCTATTTTTTGGCATGATACTATAATACACCAGGCATTGTGCTGCATGTTAAACTCACAGGAACTTCTTTAATATTCTCAACAATCCTCTGAGTCAGGGGATATTTAAAATTATTTAAATATTATTTAAAATTTTTAAATATTTTAAATTAACCTAATTTTAAATATGAGGAATTTAAAGCCTAGAGATATTAACTTTTCCATGGTCTCATGGTTAATGCTAACTATGGAACTGGGTGTAAAGCCAGGATTAAGAGTTCTTACCCACTAGAATAAACGGTCTCCATTTTGGCATCCATCTACCTGTGCTACCAATAGAATTCATTTCCATGTCAGCATTATTCTGTTTTTGTAATGATATATAAGGATACACCTTATAAATGTATACTTACTCATTCTAGATTAGATAGGTGGTTATTATTTACTCTACTTATCAGATCACAGGTGGCAGCTTTGCAGTTCACTATCTAAATCTACTACCCGATTTGGAATGGCACAAGCTGCAGGACCCTGCAATACAGCATTTTAGTCAACTGAGAATCTAAACTCCTAAGTTGTTGATTTTCTCTTTGAAAAACATAAACGTGAAGGATAAAGAAAATTCCAAAATAAAGGAATTGAATAACTGGAACATTTGCTTTCTGTGAGATGATGGCAAAATGATGTTTGACAAACTGGTAAAATATTTTAGTATATCTCTTTTAGAGACCTAAGATTTTGACTGGAATTGTTAGAATACTTTTTAATATATTGAAGTCTAGACAAGGAGCATTAAGGATAGAGATTCCATCAACCCTGAAGCAGGTGAACCCAACAATGAAGTTGTATCAACCATGCCGCCTAAGATTTCTCTGACCATGTGATGACACCAGCTGCTCTGCTTAAAAGCCTTTGAAAGCGTTCTTCTTTTAACCTCCTGGGATATTTCCAATTTCAGCTCTGGATATTTCTTGGCATAGAAATTTTGGACTACAATTTATCTTTGTACTGGCAGGACAATTCTAACTCATGATCCTGAGCTTGGATAATAGAGGATTATTGGCAGGGAGAGTTGTGTGGTTGGCCTTTAAAAGCTCTTTATTTTCCTGTTTCATCAATCCCTTGATTGTTTATCTTTCA
Organism: Balaenoptera acutorostrata; assembly: GCF_949987535.1. Lineage (NCBI taxonomy): Eukaryota > Metazoa > Chordata > Mammalia > Artiodactyla > Balaenopteridae > Balaenoptera > Balaenoptera acutorostrata. Next base: position 137,608,807 of record NC_080068.1, on the reverse strand, counting down.
GGCATAAGATAATATTTTTGCCATTCTCCTTTTGACCTAATTTATTTGGAAAAATTATTTGTATTTTTATTCATGTGTGAAAGAAGCATAACAATTTTTGTCACTAATGCATATGCATTATGTAGTATGCCAGAAATAATGGTGTGAGAATAACTTCATTTTTCACCTCCTGATGCACTTTTTTTTATGAGTAAGAGGCGCTGTTGGACTTTATATTCTGTTCATCTTGTTATGAAGAAAATTCCAGGAACAACTTTTTTTAAAACTATGAACAGATTATTTTGAGTCTTAATATATATCCTCAGCATACTAGCACTTTTTGGCCATTTCTTTCAAAACACTTTTATTTGGGGGAGTCAAGCATTTAATTTCTATCAAAAGGTAAAATTTTATTTTGTAGATTTATCGTATTGATTTCTGAAATTATGAAACACAAAGATGCAAGATGAAGCAAATTCTGTGAAAACAATGGCTAGCATAAAATATTCAATAAATTTTTATTAGTGACATCTTAAGTGATTGTGTTGATACTCTATATTTAGCTGTTACTTATTTGGGACCAAGATTAACAATATATTTGAAATGTATTGTTTAGTTTCCATAGTTGCATAAACATTTCAAGGGAAAAACAGGAATCGTATACTATTTATCCTTTTTTTGTTATATGAACACAACTATTATGTTATCAGCATGTTAAGTAGAGATATACATGAAAATACAATAATATATATATGAAAATTGATGCTTCAATGAAACAAATACTTTAGGTAAGAAAGTGTAATACTTAGGCTGATTTTTTGCGTGTGTTTTATTTTTTGTTTTTGTGTTTGTTTTGGTTGTATGGTTGGCTTTTGTGCCTAATTTCTCCAGATGGCCAGTTTTCTTTATATCAGAAGATAATTGTTGTATTATCCAACTCACCTGGCTGGTATAGCATTTTACAATTTGTAATGAAATAGGTCAATTCTTGAGTAGAGGCAGAGCAACTGACTGGATGAGAATTCTGTCACTTTCACGTTCTTAGACTATTGGTCTGCCTAAGACTCTGTGTACCTTCTGTAGATAGGCTAAGAAATTTATTGGTTTTCCTCAGCTATTAAAGTAGGAAGAATATTAGGGATATTCCACTCATCTGAACAGTGGATGAACATTACATAAGTGGATATGAGTGATAAAGTAGTCAAAGATACTAAACTCCTAAAAACAGCAAATGAAATATTGATTCTTTTAGAAGTTTTCTCAAAACTGAAATTGGACAATAGAAGTCAACCATTGTATTGACACAAAACAACATTTCTGAAATACTTAATTCTATACAACTTTCAGAATACATCTTTTCTTTTAATAATATGCCTACATAATTTTTTTAAATTAATTAATTTATTTATTTTTGGCTGTGTTGGGTCTTCGTTGCTGCGCACGGGCTTTCTCTAGTTGCGCCGAGCGGGGGCTACTCTTCATTTCACTGCGCAGGCTTCTCATTGCGGTGGCTTCTCTTGTTGCAGAGCACAGGCTCTGGGGGTGCGCGGGCTTCTGTAGTTGTGGCAGGCAGGCTCAGAGTTGTGGCTCGTGGGCTCTAGAGCGCAGGCTCAGTAGTTGTGGTGCACGGGCTTAGCTGCCCTGCAGCATGTGGTATCTTCACGGACCAGGGCTTGAACCCGTGTCCCCTGCGTTGGTAGGTGGATTCTTAACCACTGCGCACCAGGGAAGTCCCTGCCTACATATTTTAGAATGAAAATGGATTAATCTCTAAGTAATGACTTAATAGAGTTGTAACAGGTAATATTCCATGATTGGTGTCGTCATTTTGTAAGTATCAATACTATGTTTCTTTTAGATTTTGCTTAATGCAATCTTGAGACCTCTAATCTCCTACACATAAGACACATAGTCTTTAGTAAATAGTTATCACATTTAAAGGAAAGAGTAAATCAACCTCCACTTTACATTGTTCCTCTGAAATATTAGCAAGCTTCTTGCAGCACAGATATTTAGCTTATAGGGATGTAGAGGAAACAAAAAACGTAAAAAGTACTCTCACATTTCTTCCTTGATTTATTTACACAGATGTACTAGAAGATCCAATTAAAGAAGAACAACTAAAACGTAATTATTCTATTTTATAAAAGTGGTTATTAAAAATATCTAAGAGATAAATGAAACCTATTTTGTAGCTCTATAATTAAAACTATATAAGCTCCAGTAATAAAATTTACTTAACCTTCATTAGTTTAAGGAAGAAAACTGTACTTTACTTTTCACTGATTAGATTACAATTGCTATAATCTAATTTTGGAAAAATTGGGAGTAAAGAGTAGACTCAGGCCAAGCTGAAAGTGATAAATGCATACCATACAATGCATGTTACAGAACAGCCTAAGAATATGAGAGACGAAAAATCACCAGTAATTCCTAGGCACTGTGGTAGAATTTTGCCTGAAAATCAGAGACTCATTTTGTTTGTTCTTATGGCACCTCACCTAGGCAGACTGGATGGGAAATAATGATATTTTGGTTTACATCTGGGGAAGAGATGTAAACACAGTTCACAATCCTCTGAAGCATCGGGAGCAAGGAATACTTGATTGCATAAAAGGAGACTGAGTAGGAAAATATGCAGGAATGAAAACTTCAGATTTATAATCAGGAAAATTGAAACTCCCAGATCTGCCCAGATCGCCTTCACTAGTGATAAACCCATTCCACAGCTGCTGTGAGTATTGGCAGATAACTCCCAGCTGCTGCCTACCCCACCTTACTACTCCCATCTCCAGGCTTTGGCCAATGGCTGACTGAAACGCTTTGACTGAGTTAACATATAATTTTATTCAAAAGTAATTTTCATTGTATCCTCATTGCTGTGTGAATACTTTAGCCATTTGTTGCTTAAGTATCATTAAGAAACAAGTACAGCCACTAGATTTCACAAAAATCTTTGATTTTTTTCTTTAATAAATATAATTCAAACCATCTGAAAGACAAAAGATTAATTAGCAGAAGTACAATCTAAATAATAGACTTCCCAATTAAGAATTATGAGACCCCCTAATAAGAAATGCGTTTAAATAGCAAAACTTCCCTCTGTCCTTCCTTTCGTAGAAGTATCTAGTCATACAACTACCTCATTTCCAATTTTAACAAATTTCTTGCTGTATCTACGTTATATGTCTGTAATTTTCAGCAACTCTTACCCAATAGTTAGGTAAGCAATCTTATCTGACCTTCTGAACCCAGAGGTAGGGATCCTCTAACTAGAAGAAAATAAAGAACGCTTACCCCAGTTCCTACAGAGATTCAAAGACTTTTGAGAACAGTTTTATCATATCTGTAAACAAGTTCTCTTTTTATTCCTGTTATTGAGATTTATAACTAAGATTTTAAGTATAGAGAACACTTTTTGTTCATTTTCAAGTTTAAGCACTATAAAAATTATTCAAGTTATGAATGAACCTCAAAGGAAACTGAGTGTACTTGAACAGTTATACTTCCAACTGCTGTAGCAGTTATCTATTATCCCAATAATGTTGCAAAAAAGCAACCACAAAACCTCTGTGACATGCAACAATATTGTAATAAATATTTTTGCTCATGGTTCTGTGTGTCAGCTGGACAGTCCCGCTGACCTAACCTGAGATCATGGGGTTCACTCCTGTCTGTAGTCAGCTGTTCATCAGCTACAGGTTGGCTTTTCTGATCTTGGCTAAGCCTCCTGTCATGTCTAGGCCTCGACTGGTACAACTATGCCTACTGGGCTCTGTTCCTTGTTCTAATAATGAAGGCAAAGAGTAAGAAGGAAATGGCAGTGCACAAGCTCTGCTCACATCAAATGTGTCCTTGTTCCATTAGCTAAAGCAATCACGTGCTCAAGCTCAGAGTCAGTATGGGAGGGCATGACCAAATGCTATAAAATTGAAGGCCAGTAATGCAATTCATCTCCTGCAACGGGCTGCACCTCAGCTTCGACTCTTACTAATATATTTCCTTACCACTGCTTTCTATTTCAGGGGTAACTGGCGAGCTTAGAGGAAATAGGGAAAATTTTTCTGGGGTTTGAAGGAAGAGATGTAGCCAAATATCAAATCTGTAGTCTGAGAATATGACATAATCACAGGATCTTTATTTTCTTAGGAGGCAAAACACCCTAGGAAGAGCGAGGATTTTTTACTGAGGCTCAAAAAAAAAAATCATGATGTAAATAAACTTATTTCAATTAAACCCAAAATGTATACATAATTTACTATATACCAAGTACCAATTTGGTAGATGCTTGGTTTTAACATTCAAGGAATATGTCATAAATCAGTGTTCCTCAAAATTTAAAGAACATTTGAATTGCTTGAACGTTTTGTTAAAATTCATATTCTGATTCAATAAGCTTAGGATGAGGCACAAAATTCTTCATTTCTAAACAGCTCAAAGGTTGAACCCAATATTCCTGGTCCACAGAATACCACTCTGAATAGCAAGGTCATAGATTATACCTACAAGAAACAGAGCCCAATATGGGTAATGAAAGTGAGGCATGTAGACAGATGTTACTCTGTGTAAATGCAATGACAGAAATATATATAGGAAAGTGGAACTGAAGGGAGAGGTATTAACTATGTTTGCATTGGAGCAATCACTACATGGAGTTACCTAATACCATAGCGTACTGAGGGAAATACAAGTACTTCTATACCACTGGAGTGTGATAACAACAGGTTAGGGAAGTTATTGCAATTGAGTATTTGCCAAATCATGAATGTAGTTGATGGGAGCCACCTATCCATCTACAGACTTAAGGTAGGCCAGTCACTTGATTAGATATGCTTTAGATATGCTTTTTAGCACCCTCACCCTGTGACCATATGTAAGAAGGGAAAACATGAAGGCATTGAGAATACTTTAGAGATAATTTCAATAGTGGAGGTTCTCTATGATGGCAGCCTTAATTAGTGTCATGACACGTAGAGTGATGATAATGTACTCAAGACACATTTAAAAGATAAGATAGTGATAGATGAGTTAAGTAAAGAAAGGTAGGTGGAAAAGATACAGAAAGCCCCTCCAGTTAGCTATTACTGTAGATACAAGTGTAAACACATGTGAAGACTGTATTTTCTCAGAAGAAAAGGGAGTATTAGAAAAAAAGAATATGAACTATATCCTGGTCAAAAAGACATTATGCAAGGAAGTTGATGTTTCATCGCAGAGAAGAAAAGAAATTAGCACTTATTGGCAAAATCTAATTCTCAATGTCTCTAGTCTTTCCAATAAGACTTCGTTCTATTTTAGAGTATTTAGAGTATTTTAGCAGGTGGTCCATTTTTGGTGACTCTTTCCTCAGATGTTTACCTATTATTGCACCTTTAGAGTTGCTGATTGACACCTACCTATCGTCAATATTAGATGCTTGTTGTCATCCCTGCATGGTTTTATTCTTGGAAACTTACCCTCCCACTTGGTAAATCTACCAATCATGCTGTCCATTCTGTCAACATTTTGCTGAACCAGAGCTGTACCTGGGTTACTGGTGCTATCAGAAAATACCACTATGTTTTCTAGGATCACAAATCATAAAGAGAATGCGAGCTACAGCTACATTTCTGAAGGAAACTTAGTCATAGGAAAGAGAAAATGAAAGGACCTGGCATCCTAATGGCATCCTTTGTGTCCTGGAATCCAGCCCAACTTAAAGCCACGTCTATCCTAGAGTGTAGCTATATAATCCGATAACTTCCTTTTATGGTGTTTAATCTATTTTGAGATAGATTTTTGTTTCTTGTAAACAAAAGGATCTCAGCTAACTTGATGCCTACAAAAAAATGAATAAAATTACCTGTCTTTCCAGTTTCAGTGGATTAAATTCTTGCTTGCTCCTAGGCACATGAAAACTATCACCCTATATAGTCATGTAGTTCATGCTATGTAATTGCACATCAAATAGGTAGAATGTCAGAAAAAAAAACAAATAAAAGCATAACACTTTATTTTTTTACTAAGGACTGATGTCTTTATTACATATCTTCTTTTTATAGTTATGGGAACATTTTTAAATGGAGGGAAAAGAAGCACCACAGAATGAGTTTATTTTGTGACATGGAGGGGACTAACTTTAGTAGCATGATAAAGAAGCCAGACCTTTCACAGCAATCAATAGTTGTTTTTTTTAAGGGATATTATAATGTCTTCAAAACCAAACAAATAAACTAATAACACCAAGGGAACAACATCTAGGGATCAAAAAAGAATGAGCGTAGTCCATTAGCAGTTTCTGGCAGCCTGAGGAGGAATGATAGTAACCGGAGTTGTTATTAAGAGAGCATGAGCAGAAAGGAATGAAACATAAGGGAAAATCTAAGATTGTAATCATTTGCCTCAAGTTACTTTAACATGAATTCTATGAAGACCCTCAGAGATCATTTATTTATTTAAACTAATATTCAACAATATTTCCTTAAAATCTAAACCATGAACAATGAATTGCATTTTTTAGAATAGATTTCCTATTATCTGAAGGTCTATTGCAGAGCACTTGTATAATAATTGTTATTCACTGCTGATAAACATAAACTCTTGACAATATGCAAACCAAATCGTTTGTATTTAAATAGCATGTATATATTACTACCTCTAAAGAACAAAATGTCTTTAGTATCATAGTCTAAGATAGGTAAAACCAAACTCCATTAGAGGCAAGTTTTTCCTCAATAAATGACAACTACTTTGAAGAGCAAGTTACTGGTGGTCTAATATAATAAATGCAGAGATAAGTACTTATTTTTGCCCGAAACTGTCACAAATGTATTGGGTAATTTGCTTTCAGAAATGTTTATAAATATTTACTACCTAATCTTAAAAATAGTTATTTTTTCCAGATAAGAATTATTTAAAAATAGAAACGAAAAATATCTTGCCTGAGTCTATGTAATATTTTATACCTGAAATTCATTTACCTAAATATTATGATGGAAATAAGTTCATTTTAAATAATCACTAAGTAGAGCTTTCTACATACTCTGTCACCATACGTTCAGGCAGAGATAATCACTTATTCATCTCATTAAAGGGAAATAATTCTTAGAAAATATTAATGTTCATTGCTCTGTTACTCTCAATTTCTCCCATTAGAATCTTGTAAGCAGATTTTAGTGATGCCTGGATAGTCATTTTACTGCTATTTTGTGATTCTCAGTATAGCCATTTATTCATACACCCACCACTTTATTCCATAAATTACTGAGCCCTAATTGTGGGCACGGCATTGTGCCAGGCATTCTAGAGCAGAGAAAGTTGAATAATTTACAGTTTCAACTTTCAGTGAGCTTACAAACAATGAAGGCAGAAAACCTCCATGCAAAATATGGTAACATAAGGAAATAAGATTGTGAAGATAAATGGATCACTGCAATCATGTGAAATCAAGTAAGATTTGAAGAAGAAGATGGCATTTGAACTTTAGCTTGATATATAAATTATATTTGAACAGATAGGGAAGGAGGAAGGACAAATCAGATGAACGGGTTACTAAACCAGGTAAAAGCAAACAGGTAAAGCTGAAAAGTATAGAGCAGGTTTGGGAGAAAGAGACAAACAAGTAGCTGCATAAAGGGGAAAAAGGGAGACAAAGTAAAATGGTATATATAGTGACCAGGTAATAGTAGGTATTGAATGCCAGCCTATAAATATGCACTTTACATTGTAGAAAATGAAGAGCTATGAAAAATGTTTGAAAAAGTCACATCAAGGTCAAGGTATAGTCTTTGAGACTAGGGTGTAGGATGGATTATGTGGCATTGATCTTGGAGTCAGGGAGAATAGGCTTTCTAAAAAGTCTTAGCAAGAGAAATGGGAGTTGAATTAGAGTAGTTGCACTGGAAATGTAAACGAGAAAACAGATGAGAGAAATATTGTGGAAATAAAATCAATATGTCTTGGAGACTGGATGAAAATTGGAGAGGCAAAAGCAGGAGAGAAACAAAAGTCAATGATAGGCTTGTTATTACAGTCCTAGGTGGATAGGAATGGTAAAATAATTAGTAAAAATATGGATTTAAGTAGAGACATACCAGGATGTGGCAAGAGATAAGTGAAGACTGAAGTGTTAAGTTTTTTGGCTAGGAGATTTGATTTGAGAGATATAAGCAGACTAATGCAGCAGATCCCAATCCTGGCTGATTATCACAGTTATCAAAGGAGGGTTTTGACCCAAACAAAACAAAATTATAACAAGAAGTTGTCAGGTTCTATCCTCAGGAGTTCTCTTTCAGTAGGCCTAGGTTGCATCATGGGGTTCAGTATTCTTAAAAAACTATTCCAAAAATCAATCAGCTTTGGAAATTATAGATCTATATAACACTGTGCATGGAATGATTAAATAATAATGGTACTTAGACTATTCCTTTCTCTTTGTGGGAGGAGGTAATGCAGAAAATATGACAAAGTCATTTATAGCTTAGAATCCATCAGAAAGTAACTCTTACCTCCAAAAAGGGATCTAAAAGTCTTTTTTTCCCTATTACAACAGAACACTCAAGAGTCGTATTTGACAGTAAACATAAACAAATGGCATTATGTTGGAGAGGCATAGCTGAAGAGTGCTATGCAGGTGTTTCATTGATAATTGCCATAGGAAAACAACATTTTGCAGGGCATTATGGAGGGAATCAGACTTCTTCCAAAATCAACTAATAATAATTTTGTACTTCAAAACTACAAAGAAAGACACATAATGGGACCATAAATAAAGCTTTAGAAAACACAGCAAGAGAAAAAGAATTGAGGAAGTAAGAAGATTAAACAAAGGATAATTATTCATATACTGCAAATCAAATTGAAAAGAGTTACCCAAATGGTCAGAACTATAGATAATTCAAAAGGTAGGACTGAGCAGGTTTTACTGGAGTTCCATGTTTTTAATGGGTTTTGAATTACCAACTAGGTGTAGAAATTCAATTATCTACAAGAGATCAATTAATGTGTAGTGGCTAAGTATTAGGTACTCAATAAAATACTTGTTGAATGTATACAGATCAAAACCAATACCATCATGCAATTTTGGTTGAGAAAGATTTCTGAGACAAATATATATAAAGCACTAAACATAAAGGAAATGACTAATGAATTGAACCATATAAAATTTAAGGACTTCTTTTCATCAAAAGGCATTATTAAGGGAGTAAAACTGAAGAAAATTAAGAGAGTGGAAAAAGATTTCTCTGGCCCAAATCCAAATAAAAATTTAAAGTTTTTAATAAATTAAAAGTTCTCAGGAGCAGCGGATTACCCTGTGCCTGGCAAAACGGAGCTTGAGGCCATGAGAAGATACACCAGCCCAGTGAACCCGGCTGTCTTTCCACGTCTGACCATGGGGCTGTTGGCCACTGGCATGTTCTTCACTGCCTGGTTCTTCGTTTATGAGGTCACCTCCACCAAACACACTCGGGATATCTACAAGGAGCTCCTCATCTCCTTGGTGGCCTCCCTCTTCATGGGCTTTGGAGTCCTCTTCCTGCTGCTCTGGGTTGGCATCTACAATATGAACTCCCAAGGGTTCCAACCAGGCGGCTTAACTGAATCCCTGCTTTTGTAAATTCATTTTTTTTGTTGTTGCTATGTTGGAAGTGTCCCACCTGCTGCTCACAATAAAGGCAGATGTGTGACCAAAAAAAAAAAAAATTCTCATATCCAAAATGCATACAGATAACTCCTACAAGTCAATAAAAATATAGAAAAATGGACAAATAAACTGAACATTTATTTTAAGAAAAGAGAATATCCAAATGGTCAATACATTTATAGAAATATATTTAATCTCATCTGGTAAATGAACATTAAAATCACAAATAGATACCCCCACGTTCCAATAAGAATAGCTAAAATGAATAAACTGATTATACCAAGTATTGATGAGGACGTCAAGCACATGAAACACTTATGCAATGCTGAAGGAAATGTATATTTGTACAATCATTTGGGGAATCTGATTGGCACTTTCAGCAAAAGTTAGAATATGTGTACCTTAGGACCTGGCAAATTCTACTCCTAAGTGTATATCCAACAGAATTTTGTGTGTATGTGATGTATGTAAATAATGAATGCTCATAGCAGTGTTATTTAGAATATCCCCTGTTGAAAATGAGACAACAGGTCCAAAATGGAGTCACTTATGCAAAGCCCCATGTCAGCAAACCAAGACTTAATACCTAAGCTATTGCAGTTTCAGCCTCTCCTAGGAACATAATCTTAACCTGTTAGTCTAGAATTTCCTGGTCAGCATTAGGGAGGTAAGCTGCCTGATGGACCCCTGCTTTTCTGCAATGAAAGGTGACCTTGCCTGCAATACTCTTTTCTTTGTTAATGACTTTTTTGTTCTACTCCTTTTCTTCTATCTAAAAACCTCTCCTTTTCTCCAGCTCTTTGGTGTGTTTTTCTATTTTCTACTTAGGATGCCTCCATTCATGAATTCATGAATAACTGAAAGAAAAGCCAATTAGATCTTCAAATTTACTCAGTTGAATTTTGATTTTTAACACTTGAAACTGGAAACAACTTAAGTGTAATGCAAGATTAGAAAGAGTAAATAAAGCATGACACATTCATACAAAGAAACACTGTACAGCAACAAAAATAAGGCACTATGTTACATGTATTAAAATGGATGAATCTGACAAATGTAAAATTGAGAGAAAAAGAAAAACACATAGGAATGATTCTATGTAAATGAAATGCAAAAACCCCCAAAACTAGACTTTGGTTTAGAACTCAGAGCAGAAATGATCTCTAAAGAGGAAGTAAGGCTAGTAATTAGGAGAGAACAAGAGAGGCTTCTGGATTGCTAATAATATTTATTTCTTGACCGTGAAATTGATAACACAATTGTTTAATCAATGAACTTTGATGATTTGTTTGTGTTAGTGTGTCTATGCTTAACTTAAAAATATTTATATTTAAATATTGTGTTTCCTAGAGAGTGACTCGTTTCTGTGGTTTCATGTATTAGTTAATTGGTGTGTAAAATATTTCACATTTCCCTTGGGTGTACACTACTCTTAATCTAAGCCATTCATCTTTATCAAAGTTGGTTAGTAAAACACTAAAATGACCATTAAAAGAATGTAAAGGAAGCTGCAGGTGGGATTAACATATTTGTAACGCATATAACTAACAAAATGATCAATACAGAATATACCAGGAACTCCAAACGGTCAATAAGAAAAAAACAGACAACCCCATATGGGGATTGCCAAATGCCCAATAAATATAATAAAAGTTTTTCAACCTGGATGAAAGTCAAGGCAATGCAATTTAAAACCACAGTGTAATACCACTAGACAACCACCAGAATGGATAAATTTTAAAAAGACTGACAATGCCAGTGATAAGATGTGCGGTAACAGAAACTCTAATACCCTGCAGGTGGGAATGAAAACTGTTACACCACTTTGGAAAACTATTTTGCATTGTCTAGTAGGGTTGAAGATAGGCCTGGCCATTTCATTCCTAGGCTTCTGTCCCACAGAAATGCACATACATGTGCACTAAGGGATATTTATAAGAATGTATCATTGGTCCTTGGCATCACCCATGGCTTACTATACAAAAGTTAAATGAAAGTAAATTAATTACAGATACTTGCAACCACGTGGATGCATCTAAAAAAGAAGATGTTGAGAAGTTGAGAGGTCCAGGTCAAGATGGTGGAATAGGAAGATGCTGTCCACACCTCCTCCCATCAAAACTATCGCTAATATAGAACAACTATCTATGAGAACACCCTGAAGAATAGCAGAATAGATTTCCTACAACTAAGGATATAAAGAAAAGGCCATGTTGAGATGGTAAGAGGATCAGAGACATGGTCTGGTTAGAACCCACACCCTCAATCCAGCAACCCACAAATGGGATATCACAATTGTGGAGTTCCTCCCCTGAAGAGTGAGGGGTCTGAGGCCCACAACAGGCTCCACAGCCTGGGGGACATGTACCAAGGAAGATGAGCCCCCAAAATGCCTGACTTTGAAAACCAGTGGGGTTTACATTGGGAGAGCCATAGGGCTATGGGAAAACAAGACTTTGCTCTTGAAGAGCCTGAACATGAACTCACTCACTTCAAGTCCCAGAGCAGAGGCAGCAGCTTTAAAAGTGCTTGGGCCGTATGAGGAGATTCATTGACTAATTTTAGAGTGTGTGCCAGAGGGGCAGGAATTTGGTGGAACTTCCTCCAAGGATGGAAGCACTGGAAAGTGCCATCATTTTTTATTCTTCTTCTACCTAGCTGGCCCCATTGTGATGGGCACTATTTCTGTCACTATCTATTAAACTAGATAGTACCATGTACCCCCTCACAGCATTCCCCTGAGGACTAGCCCTGCCCAACCCAGTGGTCCTAGCCAATCACTCCAAAGTGGCTGCCTTTCCACCCCACGACACCCTGGTTGGCAGTGGCACCCCTCAAAGTGGCTTCTACCTTACCCCACCTGGTGGGTGGCCCTGGCCAGCACTGGCACTCATCCAAATCAGTTCCTGTTCCAGGGGACCAGCCACACACATTGTACAACCACAGCAGTTGCAGCTGGGCCTCAAAGACAGGCAGGGCAAAGCCAGTCCTTCCACCAGCATGCCAACAGCAAACACAGCCCAACCACAAAAGGAGGGTGCATGCAACCCCCACAGAGGACACCCCTGGAGCACATGGCTCTGGTGACCAGGGGGGATTGTGCCACTGGGCCCCATAGGACATCTTCTACATAAGGCCACTCTTTCAAAACCAGGAGAAGTAACTCATATGCCTGAAACAAACACAGAGAGTTAGACAAAATGAAGAGACAAAGGAATACTTTCTAAATGACAGAGCAAGACAAAAGTGCCGTAAAATAACTAGATGAAACGGAGATAAGCAATTTACCAGGTAAAGATTTCAAAGTAATAGTCCCAAAGATGTTCACCAAACTTGGAAGAAGAATGGATGAACTCAGCGAGCCCTTCAACAGCGATAGAAAATATAAAAAGAACAATCAGAACTGAAGAATACAATAACTGAAATGAAAAATACACCAGAGGGAATCAACAACAGATTAGAGGATGCAGAAGAACAGATCAGTGATCTGGAAAACAGGGTAGTGGAAATCATGAGAACAGCAAAAAGAAAAAAATAAATTTTTTTAAATGAAGATAATTTGTGATACCTCTGGGACAACATCAAATGGACTAATGTTCATATTATAAGGGTACCAGAAAGAGAAGAGAGAGAGAGAGAGAGAGAGAGAGAAAGAGACAGAAAACCTGTCTTTGAAGAAATAATGGCTAAAAATTTTCCTAACCTGGCAAAGGAAAGAGATACCTATGTCCAGGAAGCACAGAGATCCCAAACAAGATGAACCCAAAGAGAAACACACCAAGACACATTCTAATGGAAATGTCAAAAGTTAAAGAGAGCATCTTAAGAGCAGCAAGAGAAAAACACCTAGTTACATGCAAAGGAACCCCCATAAGACTACCAGCTGATTTTTCAGCAGAAACTTTACATACCAGAAGAGACTGGAACACTATAGGCACAATAATAGTCACAATAGTGGAAAGGAAAAAATCAAAACCAAGAATGTTCTACCCAGCAAGTTTATTTTTCAGAATTGAAGGATAGATAAAGGGTTTCCCAGACAAGCAAAACCTAAAGGAGTTCATCACCTCTAAACCAGCCTTACAAGAAATGTTATAGAATCTTCTATAAGTGGAAAATAAATTGCCATCACCAGACACAAGGAAATTATGAAGAAAATATTTCACTGGTAAAGGCAAACGTATAGTAAAAGTAGTGGATCAACCACCTATACAACTAATATGATGGTTAAAAGACAAAAGTAGTAAAATCATTTGTATCTAAAATAATTTGTATGCAATACAAAAAAAATTAAATGATGTTGAAACATAATAAATGGGGATCAGTATATAAAAAATGCAGTGCTTTTAAAATGTGCTCAAACTTAAGTGACCATTAACTTAAAATAGACTGCTATATATGTAGGTTGTTATACATGAACCTCATGGTAACCACAAACCAAAATCTATAATAGATACACAAAAAATAAATAGGAAGAAATAAAAACATTACACTTAAGAAATTTAACAAATCACAAGGGAAGAGAACAAGACAAGAAGAAAGGAACAGAGATGAACTACAAAACAACCAGAAAACAATTAACAAAATGGCAATAAGTATGTATCTGTGAATAATTACTTTAAATGTAAATGGACTAAATGCCAAAATAGAAAGTCATAGGGTAGGGACTTCCCTGGTGGCACAGTGGTTAAGAATCTGCCTGCCAATGCAGGGGGCACGGTTCGAGCCCTGGTCTGGGAAGATCCCACATACCGCGGAGCAACTAAGCCCGTGTGCCACAACTACTGAAGCCCGTGTGCCTAGAGCCTGTGCTCTGCAACAAGAGAAGCCACCACAATGAGAAGCCTGCACACCACAACGAAGAGTAGCCCCCACTAGCCACAACTAGAAAAAGCCCGCGCACAGCAGTGAAGACCCAACACAGCCAAAAATTTAAAAAAATTAAAAATTAAAAAAAGAATACACCTGCCAACACAGGGGACACGGGTTCAAGCCCTGGTCCGGGAAGATCCCACATGCCACAGGACAATAAAGCCCATGCTCCACAACTACCGAGCCTGTGTACCACAACTACTGAAGCCCACGAGCCTAGAGCCTGTGCTCTGCAACAAGAGAAGCCACCGCAGTGAGAAGCCCTTGCACTGCAACAAAGAGTAGCCCCCGTTTGCTGCAACTAGAGAAAGCCCACGCAAAGCAACGAAGACCCAACACAGCCAAAAATAAATAAATAAATAAATAATTTAAAAACTAAAAAAAAAAAGGAAGTCATAGTGTAGCTGAATAGATTAAAAAAAAAATAAGACCCATCTAAATGATGCCCACAAGAGACTCACTTTAGATCTAAAGAAACACACAGACTGAAAATGAAAGGAAGGAAAATGGTATATCATGCAGATGGAAATGAAAAGAAAGCTGGGGTAGCAATATTTATATCAGACAAAACAGATAGAAGTTAAGGTCTTTAAAACAAAGACCATAACGAGAAAAAAACATTACATAAGAAAAAAGGGATTGATCCAAAAAGAAGATGTAACTATAAATATCTATTTATATAACTATAAATATTATAAATATCTATGCACCCAACATAGGAGCACCTAAACACATAAAGCAAATATTAATGAACATAAAGGGAGAAATTGACACAGAACACAATAATAGTAGGGGATTTTAACACACACTTACATTAATAAACAAATCATCCAGACTGAAAATCTGTAAGATTTTGATTTTAATCCTAAATGACACTACAACAAAGGACTTAATAGATAGATATAAGCAGAACATCCCACCCCAAAATAGCAGAATACACAACCTTTTCAAGTGCATATGGAACATTCTTCAGGATAGATCACATATTAGGCCACAAAACAAATTTCAATAAATATAAAAAAATTGAAGTCATATCAATTACCTTTTCCAGTCATAACAGTATGAAATTAGAAATCAATTACAAGAAGAAAATTGGAAAAAATAACCACAAACTATGGAGGCTAACCAACATGCTACTAAACAACCTGAAGATCACTGAAGAAATCAAACAGGAAATAAAAAATACTTGGGGACAAATGAAATAGAAACACAACATTCCAAAATCTATGGAATGCAACAAAAGCAGTTCAAAGAGAGAAGTTTATAGAGATATAGGCCTACCTCAGAAAATAAGAAAAATCTCAAATCTAATCTTACAATTAAAGGAACTAGAAAAGGAAGGACAAAGCTCAAAGGTAGTAGAAGGAAGGAAATGATAAAGATCAGAGCAGAAATAAATAATATAGAGACTAAAAATCAAAAGAAAATATCAAGGAAACTAAAAGCTGATTCCTTGGAAAGATAAACAAAATTGATGATCCTTTAGCCAGACTATTTAAGAAAAAAGGGAGGGGGAGGGGCAAGTAAATAAAATCAGAAATGGAAGAGAAGTTACAAGAGGACACCACAGGAAAAGTAGACATAAGAGACTACTATGAACACTTATACACCAACAAATTGGACAACCTAGAAGAAATGGATAAATTCCTAGAAAAATATTATCTCCCAAGACTGAATTGGGGAGAAATAGAAAGTCTGAACTGGCTGATTACTAGTAATATAATTGATTAATTAATCAAAAAACTCCCAACAGGGACTTCCCTGGTGGCGCAGTGGTTAAGAATCCTCCTGCCAATGCAGGGGACACAGGTTCGAGCCCTGTTCTGGGAAGATCCCACATGCTGCAGAGCAACTAAGCTCGTGTGCCACAACTACTGAGCCTGCGCTCTAGAGCCCACGAGACACAACTACTGAGCCTGAGTGCCACAACTACTGAAGCCTGTGCACCTACAGCCTATGCTCCACAACAAGAGAGGCCACCGCAGTGAGAAGCCCATGCACTGCAAAAAAGAGTAGCCCCCTCTTGCCACAACTAGAGAAAGCCCGTGCACAGCAATGAAGACACAACACAGCCAAAAATGAATAAATAAATAAATTTTAAAAAATAACACAAGAAAACACCCAACAAACAAAAGTCCAGGACCAGAGGGCTTCACAAGTGAATTCTACCAAACATTTAAAGAAGACCTAATACCTACCTTTCTCAAGCTATTTCAAACCTTTAAAGGAGAAGGAACATTTCTGAACTCATTCTATAAGGCCAGTATTACCCTAATACCAAAACAAGATAAAGATATCACACACACACACACACATAAAAATTCAGGCCGGTATCTTTGATAAACATAGATGCAAAAATCTTCAACAAAATATTAGCAAACCCAATTCAACAATACATTAAAAGGATCATATACCATCATCAAGTGGGATTTATTCCAGGGATGCAAAGATGGTTCAACATCTGCAAATCAATAAATGTGATATATCATTTTAACAAAATAAAGAATAAACATCATATAATCACCTGAATAAATGCAGAAAAAGCATGTGACAAAATTCAACATCCATTCATAATAAAAATTCTCAACAAGGTGGGTAGAGGGAACATAACTCAACAGAATAAAGGCCATATATGATAAGCCCACAGCCAATACCATACTCAATTGTAAACAGCTGAAAGCTGTTCCTCTAAGATCAGGAATAAGACAAGGATGCCCACTCTCACCACTTTCATTCAACATAGTATTGGAAGTCCTAGCCATGGCAATCAGACAAGAAAAAGAGATAAAATGCATCCTAATTGGAAAGGAAGAAGTAAAACTGTCACTATTTGCAGATTACATGCTACTATCTATATAGAAAACCCTAAAGAATCCACCAAAAAACTATTAGAACTAATAAATGAATTCACTAAATTTGCAGGATACAAGATCAATGCACAGAAATATATTTCTTTTTTATACGTTAATAACAAACTATCAGAAAGAGAAATAAGGAAAACAATCCCAATTACAATGCATCAAAAAGAATAAAATACCTAGTAATAAATTTAACCAAGGAGGGATAGACCTGTACTTTGAAAAATAAGACATTGTTAAAGAAATTAAAGATGACACAAATAAATGGAAAGATACACCGTGCTCATGTGTTAAAAAATTAATATTGATAGAATGTCCATTAATAGTATCCAAAGTAGTCTACAGATTCAATGCAATCCCTATCAAAATACCAATGGCATTTTACATGGAACTAGGACAAATAATCCTAAAATTTGTATAGAAACTCAAAAAACCCCAAATAGCCAAAGCAATCTTAAGGGAGAAGAAGAAAGAGGTATCATGCTCCCTGATTTCAAACTATACTACAAAGCTACAGCCATCACACAGTGTGTTACTGCCACAGAAAGAGACATATAGATTAATCAAACAGAATAGAGAGCCCAGAAATAAACCCAGGCTTATATGGGCAATTAATCTATGACAAACAAGCCAAGAATATACAGTAGGGAAGAGACAGTCTCTTAAATAAATGGTGTTGGGAAAAGTGGACAGCTACATGCAAAAGAATGAAAGTGGACTACTTTCCCACACTGTATGAAAAGTAAACTCAAAAATGGATTAAAGACTTAAATGTAAGACCTGAAACCATAAAACTCCTAGAAGAAAACCTAAGCAGTATGCTCCTTGACATTACTCTTAACATTATTTTTTTTTTGGATCTGTCTCCTCAGACAAAGGCAACAAGCAAAAATAAACAAGTGGGACTATATCAAACTGAAAACATTTGCACAGTGAAAGAAAATTATCAACAAGATAAAAAGGCAACCTACTGAATGGGAAAAGATATTTGCAAATGATATGTCTGATAAGGGGTTAATATCCAAAATATATAAAGAACCCACAGAACTCAATATGAAAAAAACAATCTTACAAGATGGGCAGAGAACCTGAAGAGAAGAAGACATTCAAATGGCCAACAGGAACATGAAAAGATGCTCAACATTGCTAATTATTAGAGAAATGCAGATCAAAACTACAATGAGGTACCACCTCACTCTGGTCAGAATGTCCATCATTAAAAAGTCTACAAATAACAAATGCTGGAGAGGGTGTGGAGTAAAGGGAACCCTAGTACACTTCTGGTGGGAATGTAAGTTGATGCAGCCACTATGGAAAACAGTGTAAGGGTTCCTCAAAAATTACACATGGAATGACCATACAACCCAGCCATTCCATTTCTGGATATTTACCTGGAGAAAATGAAAACAGTAATTTGAAAAGATATATGCATCATAATGTTCACAGCAGCACTTACAATAGCTGAGATATGGAAGCAACCTAACTGTCCATTGATAGATGAATGGATTAAGAAGATGTAGATATATATGTGTATGTATATATATATATATATATATATCTGGGACAACATGGATGGACCTAGAGGGTATTATGCTAAGTGAAATAAGTCAAAACAGAGAAAGATAAATACTGTATGGTTTTACTTTTTTGTGGAAACTAAAAAACAGAACAAACAAACAAAAAGAAACTGACTCAGATACTGAGAACAAAGTGGTGGTCACCAGAGAGGAGGGGGCTGGGAAGGTTGGGTAAAATAGGTGAAGGCGATTATTAGGTACAAACTTGAAGTTATAAAATAAATAGTAAGTCCCAGGTACATAATGTAAAGCATGGGGAATATAGTCAATAATATTGCAATAAGTTTGTATGGTGACAGATGGTTATTAGACTTATCATGGTGATCAGTTCACAGTGTATATAAATGTATAATCACTATGTTGTACACCTGAAACTGACATAATATTATATGAAACTATATTTCAATAAATAAAAAGGAAAAAATTAATAAAAAATGTTTTAAATAAAAAAATAAGATGTTGTGAAAGAAATAACAAAGCCCCAAAGAAATATTTTACCATTGAGTTTTTATAAGAACAGCAAAATCATCAAAATAATAACAGACCTAAACACTATGTTTAATTTTCAGCTGTTATTTTATTGTTATTATTTATTCTTAACAAAGAAACATACAAATAAACAAGGAAATGATTACTGTAAAAGGGAAGAAGTTTTCCAGTGTGGAGTGGTGGGGCAGTCCGATGATTGGGGAAAAGAATTGGGGGTGCTTTTAGATTTATGGCAATGTTATATTTTTTGACCTTGGTTTTAGTTATTTGGGTTTTTACACTGGCTAATTCATAGCATTGTTTAAGTTTTGTGCCTTTTTTCTGAGTGTCATAATAATAATAATATATGTTGTAAACATAAACCAAAAAATTAAATTTGTAGAAAGTTTTTTTTGTTGTAGCAATTATATGATCAAGAACGTAGATGTGAGATTTAAGCATGGAAAGCAAAAAGGAGATTTCTTCATCTGAGATCTTGGAAAATCAGCCAAATGTGAGTAAATTTAGGAAATTTTAGAATACACAAGGAAGTGAATGATTAAGCTTTAAAAAATATTCTTTTGCTCCATAATCAAGGATACATTTGGGTAAGTAATCGTTCTAAAGAAAAACAATGACTTTGATGTGAAATAGATATTCTGCCGTTGGACAAAGTCCAATGCAGGACCACACACATAGCAAGTTTGCAGGAGCATAGTTTCTCAAGGAAGACAGCATGGAGTTTAGAAACTGGGGTGTGGGTCCTTCACTGCCTGTTGTCCGTTCTAGGCCTGTGCACAGAGGTCCAGCAGATTCAGGCTCAGACTCTGGGAGAGGAAACATGACCATGGGTTCTGGATTTTGTAAACTGCATGATTGAAAAACGCTGGCTCCTCCCATGGCTTGATCACCAGTCAGGGTACAGGAGCAACAGGCCTTGACAGAACCTTTTCTCCAGCCCTCTCCTGCCCATTCAGGATTTGTGGCTATGAATTGTGAGAGAATCAGCTCATTCCTTGGTGTGATTAGGGAGCTTATTCCAAGTCTTGTAATTGCAGCTTTATGATGTGGCAAGGTAGTGACAGAATGCCTCATAGGCCAGCATCTCCCCAGGCATGATCGTGGATTCGGGGACCCGGAACGACTGCCTTAGGCACTAGGACCTAGTGCGTTTCCATGGAGATTTACATAAGGCTAAAACGTTTTATGACAGACTGTCTGACAGAACTCAGGTTGTCAAGTTAATCTTTGCTGGGTATACCTGATTCAAACCTGTGAGTTTCCCAATATACTATATTGGAGAAATGAAGAAATCAGTTTTAGGTACTGAAAAGGCAAGTAGGAAAGTATGGTTAGTGTTTTGCTGTGGACATTAGCTTTATTTAGCTTTATTTTCCAGGTGGTATCCCTCCATCTTTTTTTTTAAAGTTTCTCTTTCCTTCAGACACCACTTTTCCCCATTCTCATCCTATGTGCATTACAGGGACTGATCCTATTCCCTAACTTTAAGGACAGGCTAGTGGGCCTATCAGAATCATAATAAAAAGTCCCCGACCCACCTGAGCTGCAAGCTACAATTCTGATCACAATTCCACTGTGTGTGGAGGTTTTTCCCCACACCACCAAGCAATTCTCTGCAACACCAGATTGGTGTCCTACAACTTAATTCCACTCTGACACCATCTACTGGGAGACAGCATCAGATCACAGGTTAAGGGTTCAGTCCTACAAAACTGTACCACCCCCCAACCCCCAGCTTCAGACCCAATCACAAGCACAGGTGTGTGCTTCTGACTGACTGGCTATAGATTGGAGGTTCTAATAACCCCCTCCTCAGGTTCGACTAATTTGCTAGAGTGGCTCACAGAACTCAGAGAAACATTTTACTTACTAGACTATTGGCTTATAATAATAGGATATAACTAAGGAATAGCCAGATTGAAGAGATGCATAGGGCAAGGTATGGGGAAAGGGCATGGGGCTTCCATGCCCTGTCTGAACACACTAGCCTCCCTGAATCTCCATGTGCTTGCCAACCCAGGGGCTCTCCAAACCCTGTCCTTTCGGGTTTTTAATGCAGGCTTCCTTACATAGGCAGGACTGATAAAAATTATTGGCCATTAATGATTAAATTCAACCTCCAGCACCTCTGTCCTCCTTGGAGGCCAGAGGTTGGTACTGCAAGTTCCAACCCTCTAATCACAGGGTTGGTTCTCCTAGTAACCATGCTCTGTCCTTAGGGTCTTTCCAAAAGTCACCTCATTAACATAACAGAAGATATCTTTATTGATCTCCTTCTTCTCACTTTGAAAACTCCAAGGGTTTGCTGACCTCTAAAAAACAGAAGAGCCGGTTATTTTACCAGCAAAATGAGTTTATTTGGTAATGGCAGAGAATTGCGATTCAGGACAAGCAAACTGTGAGGAACCATAGTCAAGTCCAGAGAACAGAGGAGAAGGGCTTGCTCTTCTAGAGGAAAGGAGGAAATTAGGGAGGACTGTGGTGGTTCTTCACTGGCTGCAGAAGGAGGGCAGCCTATTGTTGTTGGATCAGAAGATCTGTCCTCCTGCTGGGGGTCTGTAAGCTGCGGTGAGTGTCATGTGGGTGAGAGCTCCCCCTTCAGGGCTTCCTGACTCCGTGTTAAGTGAGGTTTCCTTTACTCATTTTCACAGGTTTTAGGAGCTCTGTGCCAGGAATAGTGGATGAAGACCAGATATATATTTCTTTTGATGTCACAATATCACACAAGCCATGACAATTATATAGGTCTGGCACTTCTGAGAATCCTTCTCCTCACCAACATATTAAGAACATCCGTCTGAGAATTACTGCAACACGGAAGAAAGCAGAGCCAAGAAATGGAGAGATGTATTCATAATTGTATGGGTTGATCACCTGAGTCCAGCTGTGCCTAAAGCTGGTGTACACATAGGCTTTTCAGTTACATGGGCCAATAAATTTTCTTTTATGCTGAATCCAGTTTGAGTTGGATTTTGGTCACTTGCAACCCCAAGAGCCTGACTAATGCACAGAAAAATGAATCCTATGGTACTTAAGGGAGTATCACTGAATAGCCTGATCACGTTAAGCTATACAGCGAGATTATGAATTGACAGAGAAAGGTCATTACAGAGTTGAGAAGCAGTGAGGGCAGGAGTGGAAGCCTGGACATAGTGTGTGACAGAGCTTGTGGATAGTACACTGTGGTTGGGGGGGTGAAGAAATTTCCCTTAATGGTAAGTCTCAGCTGTGGCCGGAAGACTTTGGGGAAGAATGAACGTGAAGGGAGGAGGAGCTTTATTGGAGTGAGGAAGCCGAGGAACTGTGTGGCTAAGCTTTCTGGAAAAGTATGACATACTTGCTTTTGTCTCCTCTTCTTTACTTATTCAGTATTCACATCGCTACAATATCTATCACTCCGACCAGTCACCAAAACTATTTTTGCTTCTGTTGCTTATTACATATTTGTTGCCAAATTTACTTAGTCCATTCTTATTATTGCTGTATCATTTGAAAGCTTTTTAGCTCTCCATACTTCAAACAATCTCTGTCATCTTGGTTTCCATGGCCCGGTCTGTTCTCATTTCCCTCTTACCTACCCAATCTTTCTCAATCTTCTTCCTGAGTTTCTCACCTGAAGCCCACTCTTTAAATATTAGGGCATTCTGCAGTTCGATCTTTAGCCCTTTTTTCTTTCCATTAGATGCAATCTTTCTGAGAATTCTTACCATTTCCAGTGACTTCAACTCTCCTCCATAAGCTGGAGACTCCAAGAGGTCTACCTTGAGTCTAGGGCTTTCTTTAATTGCTATTTTAATATCACTCTACACCACTGCCTGAATGCCCGATAGTTACCTCAAAAAATAAACATCCTAAACTATACTTGTCACCAACTTTTTGGTGTTTTCTGCATATGGTTCCTCTTCATTTTCCTGCTCTGGTCAAGTTGTCTGCATTAGGAATTTCACATGTGAATGATTAAATGTATCCTCATGTTTAACTGGTGAATTTTCTAGGATGATCTTATTACTACACAGAATTTAGATCCTTCCCTAATTGAAATTCTTCAATATCTTGTGCAATCTGGAGAATAAAATCTTACCTTCTCAACTTGTGTCTTAATGCTCTAATTCCCGCTTAACTTTCTGATTCTATAATATACTACTTGCAGTTCCCAGAACTGTTCATGCGCTCTCGTCTTTGTATCATTTGCTCTTTGCTATCCAGCCCCCTGCTGTTTATTTTATCACCACTTTTTTACAAAGCCCCCTTTAGTTTTCACTTTCAGGAAATCTAGTAAGGTCCTACATCCAGGGCAGTAAGGTTTTTCATCCTGTGTGCCTCTTAATATGATGTGAGCACCTATGTACAGATCACACTAGTCTATGTGCCTATCTGTGCATTGTATTTGTTTTCAGCATTTTGAGAGCTTGTTGTTTTTGTATCCTCAGAGCCTTGGCAAAATGCCTGTTGCTCATTCAGCATTGAAAGAATAAAGAAGGAAGAGAAAAAGGTGATGAGTGGAAGAGGGAGGAAGGAAGAAAAGCAGATGATGGGTACCTTGATGAGAATGTTTAATTATTCAAGATCGATAAATGTGGATAATATGTAGAGAACTGTGGCCCTAAATTTGCTTTTAGCAGTAGCTGACATAGCCACTGCTAAAGGAAATACATAGAGTACATGGATTTGAATCCCATCTTAGAAGCTGTTTACAATCTGGCTCTGACACTTAGTACCTTTAGCAATTTACTCACCCCTTTGTGCTTCAGTTTCCTCATATGTAAAATTGTGGCACTAACAGTGTATAACTTTAGGATTTTTATGAACAGTAAATAACTTTGTACAGGCATACCTCATTTTTTTGCACTTTATAGCATCTTGCTGATACTATGTTTTTTAAAAATTGAAGGTTCGTGGCAGCCCTGCATTGTCAGATGTTGGTTAGCAATTTTTAGCAATAAAGTATTTTTTAGTTAAGGTATATACATTGTTTTTTCAGACATAATGCTATTGCACACTTAATAGACTACAGTGTAGTGTAAGCATAAATTTTACATTCACTGGGAAACTAAAAAATTCATGTGACTCACTTTATTGCAATATTTGGTTTATTGTGGTGGTCTGGAATTGAACAGGCAATATCCCTGAGGTCTGCCTGTATTCATAAAGTGCTTAAAAGAGTGCTTGGCACATGGAAACCGGATAAGGGTTTAATAAATAAATAAAGGAGTTGATGTTGGGGAATTCACTATATAATTTGTAGGGTACTTCTCTAAAACTACTCATTTGTTCTGTGTTTGTGTGTTTGTGTTAAAGAGTCCATAATTAACTGCAGTATTATTGGCCACTGAGAAATATAGTTTTATATAAAAGTGTTATCGTCCATGGTAGGCTAAATGAACACGTCAGATTTTCCACACTAAACAATTTATCAATCTTTGTACATTTCTAGTTCTTATATTTTGAACATGGAGGAATACTTGATTCCAAAGATTATGATTTGACCTTGAGGAATAAATGTCTTCTTCACAACATACAATTATGAAGAGAATAATATTTATTACTGTTTTCTTGTGTGCCCTTCAGATTCTTTGCCTTTTAATTGGAGATGACATTTTTGTAATCTTCTCTGCTACTAACAGAATTGGCTATACAATTTATAAATTAAAATGTTATATTTGCACCTTCATTTCAATTGAACTTGAGTGCAAGTCCAAGAGTTTCAGCAAGGTTTTATAAGCCTGAGCCCTCATTTCTGTGAAAAATATGTCTCACAGGCTATGCTTTTCAGCTTTGTTTGATGTCATTTCTAGTTATAATTGTTCCATAACAGCTTAGGCATGCTAGTGGGTTTAGTACTACCACAATTACTGAGGAAACTAGAAAGAAACTTTGTACAATTTTCCTATAGGCCTCAGGAAGTGATTGCCCTTGATGTTTGAAGCATGTATTTAAATCAAAACAGCGAAAATGGAATAAACTATTCTAAGCATGTTTTTGAACTGTCCACCAGTGCAGCTACATAAATCAGTTTGGGCTCACAGGCAGAGGATACAAAGGGATTTTACTTCAGATATAAAGGAAAACAATCTAAAGAGAGGGAAGAATTTTAATTAAATTGAAAATGGGAATCAAAGTATTAACATTGTTCTGATACGGATTCTTATTACCATCAGATTCATCACGCCTTAGACAATAGTAAAATTCTGAAAATCTAGTAGAACTTTGTGGCACAAGAAATTATCTCTGCTCATATGCAAGGCTGAATTTGTCTTTTTTGTTAACTGCATTGCTACCAATATTTATGATTAAAAATTAAAACTTCAAGTAAAGTTAAAAAAACAAAAAAACTTCAAGTAAAGTGCTTTCCTCTTTTCCTTGAAAAGTTCTAGATTTAATGGATGTGGATAAAAATGATAAAAATGATATGTCAAGTAATAATCAAATATGGAGAAAAGGACACTTATTACTATTGATTATTTTGATAAACTTGTCCTGCTCTCATGATTTTGGCTTTTTTTATTAGATTTTACAGAAAATCTGAGTATGGGTTAAAAATTAATATTGTATAATTAGATTGCTATAATATTAAAGAGTATTGCTTAATTTTTAAAATCATAGCTTTATAAGTATTTCTTTTCTTAGAGCGTTCAACTTTTTAAAGTGTGGAGAAAATACCGACATTTAAATAAGGTAAAATATAGATTTCTAGGAGAGTTAGATGGAGGAATGAGGAGAGAGAGAATTATAAATAAAATTTATAATTTTATTATAAATCTATAATAAAAAGAAAGGAAAGTGGTGGAATAAAGAGACAGGTAAAACTACGGGAGAGAAAAAGAAATAAAGAAGTCCAGGAAAATACAGGAGAGAAATAAAAATAACTGAAAATAACTGAGCTAAGATGGCAGATTATAATACGAGTGAAAGTATTAAAAGTATTTTTTGCATTATGTTAGATTTTCAGAAATAGTAAATGTCTCCTATTACTTTCATAACTCAATTATTGTCATAGAAAGGTTGTAAATTTCAGGTACCCATTAATTGATATCCAAAGTCCATCTCCTTGTCAGGTTCCAATCCTTTTCCTCTTATACCATAAAAGTGGGGGAGATGTTTTGCCACTAGATTTTGGAGAAATTATTTAGTCATGCTTCCTTGTTTCATTAAAATTCACTGCATCTAACTTCAGTTGGGTCTTCTGTGCTAAACAGTGTTCTTTTTATTCATACATAAATAAATCCTTATACATGTCTTAATTCTAGATATTGCAGCATTTTCACCACTCTGAAGGCCATAAGGCCATTCTGACCCTCCCACTAAAAGAGTGAGTTAACTTCGCCTCTTAATTTACAAATAACAACACTCTAATATGAACTTAAGGTTGCTATCCATCTCTGTAAAAATCTCTCTACATTTTCCATGATTTGCTAATCATTTCTCTTTTCAAAGGATGAATTGCCATTCCCCTTTTCCAAATTAACCTCTTCCGGCCCTCCCCAACCATGACACCTCCAGCCTATTCTGATGACCCATCACACCTACATTCCCTTAATCTTGTTCTATTGATCATTTCCTCTTCTATTCTTTCATCTTCTAATTATTTGTCTGCTATTTACTCCTTCTCTGTGGCTCTTTGCTAAGACCTTCAATCATGGTCAGTTGTAAAATATACTAAAACACCTTTCTTTCATCCTGCACCCGATCATATACTAAAACACCTTTCTTTCATCCTGCACCCGATCAAGCTCCCACTCACTCCTCAAGAGAGTCAACAAAGTTATTTCCATATCTTTATCTCTTACCATTCAGATAATTGAAATCTCACCTCTACACCACCTTGATTTTATCATTGTATTAAAAATCAGGAATGACTCCCTAATTGTCACACTTAATCCACTGCTTTTGATATTCCTGCTGGATATTTGCGGTATTAACATCACTGACCAGCATATTTCTCTTGAAAATTCTCCCTAAAATCCAAAGAAAGTTATCTCTCTCTTTTTTTTTTTTTCTTTCCTATCTTATAACTCCTTAGTCTTTCACTGATTTACCCCATTTCTAAATGTAGGTATATGCTAAAGGTCTGTTTTCAATTTCATTGATTTCGGCTCTTTATTAGTTCTTTCCTTCTGCTTGGTTTAGGTTTATTTAGATTTTTAAATTTTACTTTCTTAAGGTGGAAATTTAAACTATTAACTTGAGACTTCTTCTGCTCTAACATGAGCATTTATAAACTTCACCCTTAGCATTGCTTTAGCATTGCTTTAGTGCTTTCTCTCTAAGAACTGCTGTGGTCACAAATTTTGATATATTATTGTTTTCATTCAGTTCTCAGTATTTTCTGTTTTTTTCTTGAGACTTCCTTTTTGACCCATGAATTATTTAGAAATGTACTGTTTAATTTTCAGATGTTGGAAGATTTTTCTGTTATCTTTTTGTTATTAGTCTACTTTAATTCCATTGTATTTAAAGGACATACTTGGTATTATTTCTTTTCAATTTGTTGAAGTGGTTTTTATAACTCCCCAAATGGTCTACCTTGGTGAATGTTCCACCTGCACTTGAAAAGTCTGTATATCCCGCTGTAATGTTCTATAGATATTAATTAGTTCCAGTTGGTTGATGGTGTTGTTTATTCT
This sequence comes from Balaenoptera acutorostrata, assembly GCF_949987535.1. Taxonomy (NCBI): domain Eukaryota; kingdom Metazoa; phylum Chordata; class Mammalia; order Artiodactyla; family Balaenopteridae; genus Balaenoptera; species Balaenoptera acutorostrata. The sequence continues at coordinate 137,580,786 of NC_080068.1, read as the reverse complement.
TCTATATCCTTTTTGATTTCTATTAGTTCTATCTCTTACAGAAAAAGGAATGTCATCTACTTCAAATTATTGACCAAATAGTTTACTAAAACTCTGCTCCTGGCCTTAGTTTTGAAATCTGTTACTTCTGTTGCCACCTCATGATTGCGGTTTCCTGAGGCTTCTATTTCCTCCCCTCTGTCCCTGAAGCTTCAGTTTTTTCCCCCCTGTCCCACGAGGCCTCAATATCCTTCCAGTGCTGCTTCCAGCTCTGGCTGCTCCATGGTCACAGAAAGCTGCCCGCAGCAGCAATAACACCATGAAAATATATAGAACACATACAACTTTACAGCAAAAAACCTAAAAGACAAGAAATGGGCAGAGGAACTGAATAGACAGTTTCCAAAGAAGACATATAAACGGCCAACAGGTATATGAAAAGGTGCTCAACATCACTAATCATCTCTCAACGTTACTAATCATCAAGGAAATGCAAATCATAACCACAATGAGATATCCCCTTATACCAGTTAGAATGGCTATCATCAAACAGGCAAGAGATACCAAGTGCTGACTGAAAGTGGAGAAAAGGAAACCCTAGTGCACTGTTGGTGGGCATGTAAATTGGTACAATTGCTACAAAAACAGTATGGATGTGGAAATAAACTAATTGTCTATCAATAGATGAATGAATAAAGATGATATATATATATATATATATATATATATATATATGAGTGAAATATTATTCAGCCATGATAAAGAAGGAAATGTTGCCATTGTGACAATTTGGATGGACCTTGAGGGCATTGGGCTAAGTGAAATAAGTCAGACAGAGAAAGACAAGTACTGTATGTTATCACCTATATGTGGAATCTAAAAATGACAAACTCAGAGAAACAGAGAGTAGAGTGATGGTTACCAGGGGCTAGGGGTGGGGGAAATGGGGAGATACTGGTCAAAGGGTACAAATTTCTAGTTATAAGATTAATAAGTTTGGGAAATCTAGTGTACAGCATGGTGATTATAGCTAATAATACTGTATCATAGATTTGAATGTTGCTAAAAGAATAGATCATTAATGTTCTCATTACAAAAAAGAAATGGTAGCTGTCTGATGGGATGGAAGTGGTAGCTAATACTATGGTGGTAATCATTTTACAATTTATAACTGTATCAAATGAACACTTTGTATATCTTAAACTTACACTTAAGGTTATGTGTCAGTTGTACCTCAATAAAGCTAGAAAAAATAAAAAATAAAACTCCACAGAGGGAAAAACAGACTAATGAAGGAATTCTCATGATCATATCAATTGCAGGAAAAGCTTCACTAATTCATTTATTTCTTTACTTACTTCTTTGGTTGACTTTCTTTTCTTAGTGGAAAATGGTAATTCAGAAAGTTTGGAAGGCATTTTGTTGGACATTGGTACAAATTGGTAAAAAAAATGTCTTAGATGATTCAACAGTGAATGACTCATCAACAAATGGTTTCAGTTAAACTTTTCTCAAAACACTCCGCCAGGGTACACCAACCAGTTCAGGTGTCTGGTTTTATAAATTTGTTATTTTTTAAAAAACATAAATCGGTTAATTTAAGATATTTCAATATTTGGGTGCAACATAACATAAAATATTGTTTTGTAATGTGACATGTTTTAGCCAAACAATAGAGAAGTAGGTGATTACATTCAAGGAATTGAATACAAAGCAGGTCACAGAGTAGGAATATTTAAACTGCATTTGTTTACAGAAGATCCTAATATCTTCGTGAAAATCATGACCTCACAGAAAGCCCTGGCTGAGAGTCTGAATGCTTTGTTCAGGAAAGAGAAAATAAATAAATGAGATACACATTTTTGGCCAGCTAATCTGCAAAATATTAAATTATTTTCCGGATTTTGATCGTGTATTGGTAAACAGTTTAAATACTCTAATATTAAGAATGACAGTAATTTTCTAACAAAACTGGTAACAGGAGGTGCTAAATATTTTCCAAGTTGAATTGATAATTCCAGTGTATCAGTTGGAGTTCTCCAGAGAAACTGAACCAATAATATATAGATATAGATATATAGATATTCTAGATACTCTCTCTCCCTCGTGTGTGTGTGTGTCTGTGTTTATTATCATATTAAGTACTAGGCTCATGTGGCTGTGAGGGCTGGCAAATCTGAAATCTGTAGGGCAGGCTGACAGGCTGGAAACTCAGACAGGGTTTTCCATGGTACAGTCTTGAGGCAGAATTCCTTCTTCAAGAGACCTCAATTTTTGCTCTTAATGTCTTCAGCGGATGGGATGAGGCCCATTCATATTACCCAGGGTAATTTCCTTTACTTAAAGTCACTGACGGTAGGTGTGAGCTACGTCTACAGAATGCCTTCGTGGCACCGCCTAGATCAGTATTTAATCAAATACTAATTGGAAACTACAAATAATTGGAAACTACTGTCTTGCCAAGTTGATACATAAAACTAACCATAACATCTGGTTATCTGTTTTTATAGTTTGCTTTCATTTAAAGTGAGATATATTTTAGATATATTAGATATAATATATGTTTATATTCATTAATTCAACTATTGATATTAATAGTAATTAATCAGTATTGATTAATACAACCAATAAATAAAATATTACATTTTACATTCACTAACTCTTTTTTATTCAACATTTACTATGCACTAGGTACTGTGCTTTGTTCTGAGACATATACAGTAAATGTGATATTACCTCTATCTATATACTTGAGAAGTTTAAATTTTGGTGAGATGAAATGTTCAGTCTTGACTTTGTAGACATACATAGGTCATCCCCAGTTTTCAGCTTGAAGAAAGCTCTAAAGTATATTTCATTCATTAAATATTACCTTGTGGTTATATGTGCAAGGCTCTGTACTATGTGCTCTGCATACTTTAAAGGGTAAAAAAAAGTGCCCTTCTCTCAAAGAGTTTATAACCTGCTAGAAATCCACTTGGCTCTTAATTCTGTCACTATGTGATCTGGGCAGATTACTGTAATTTGAAGTTCAGTTTCCTTATCTATGCATGGGAATTACACTAGACAATATTTCAGTAAGATTTCTTTATGGTCCTAAAATATTATCATTTTAAAGATTCTCTGTGTTGAAAATTAGTCTCCAGAGAATAATTCTCCAATGGTTACATTATTTATAATGATTTGATTCAAAGTAGGAAATTAGTAATTGATGGCTTACATTCAAGTACTGAGGTCTATACATGATTTATTTTATTTAGATTCTCAGCTAAATTGCCTTCATAAAACAATGAAAGTTAACCTCAAAGACTGATGTAGAAAATTACCAATAAACAGGAAATGCAGTGGCCAATAGCAAATTATAGGCTTTAAAATTATGTAAACATTAAAGGAACATTACTATATTGAGATAGTCAACTGGTTATGAACTACATTTAGAAAAAAAGTGTTATGTGAGGTTTGAAGATTTGAAAAGCTACAGTATGCATTAAAGATTATTGTTTGGAAGTTGCATTACATTTGATCGCCAAATTAAAACTTATTTTCAAACTTTGGCCATTCAAGATTAAAGGAACTTCTGCCTTGTAAAATACATATTACAAGGAAGTAACGTTTTTAATATTGTAATTCACTCTGTTTGTATTCATTTACGTAAAAAAACGATTGCACAGGGCAAGGATATTATCATGATGTTATTAGTAGCATTCATGTTTTAGGAATTTGAAGAAAAATATACACTGTTTTATATATCCTTTCTTGGTGAGAAAAGAGCAAACCTTCTGTTCTGTGACTGAACTGCCTGCCATTCTCTGTGAACACCAAAGCTTCATTCTTCATATTTGCTTTCTATTTTCATAGCGATGGGAATGGAATGTGACCCTCAGCACTCAGCCATTATCCTGCCCTCTGTGGCTATAGCCTTTGACTCAGGCCTGAGTTCACCATAACTTATTTTTACAACGATCCTGAGATGCAGCCAGCCCACTTGGCAATATTTTCACTCCTACTCAGCTCATTTCAAAATGGGGACTCTCACTGTTTCTCTTTTCAGAGCTTTTCTAGTTTCAGCATGAAACCTTTTAAAATAAAACTGCTGTTATGTGAATGACTGAAGACAAAAATGCATTTTTTTCCAACTCCCTGATTTGGTCTTGACTATTAAGTTCCATAGAGCCTTCTACTGTCCAGTCTTATTCATAAAGCTATTACCCTGTCTAGCAATATTTTCTCAAGAAATTTCTGGATAGTACACACCTTTTTTTTTTTTTTTTTTAATGGCAGCAAATGGGTTCACTGTTTTCATAGAGTAAATCCCCAACATGTCAACATGTGTGTCTGGAATGCTTGCCTTGTTTGGTAACAGATCATTGGAATTGTTTGTGACTATCAGTGACTCAAGAGGATTATTGCAAGATTTGAGACTGGGGTTCTTCCCTTTCTGACTTTGCTGTTCTCCTTCTACAGTTTTGTTTTGCTGTTTAGTGTATGCATTTTTTCACCTCAGTAACCCTTCCCCCACCCTTGGTGGTTTTTTATTAGTGTGAATTGATGGGCTGTAAATTTGTAAGCTTTCATTTTCCAGTTTTCTCCCAAGAACTGCTTTTAGTGACAATTAATTAATTAATTAATTAATTTTTCACATGATGAATTTCATAACCAGGGAAGTTGTAGAAATAAATGGCAGTTAAAAAACATGAACTTATTTCACTTGTAATTATGGCTTACAGCTTGCTTAGTGTAGTGGTTCTCAAACTTGACTGAGCTTCAGAATCATCAGGAGGGCTGTTTAAAGCCAACTGGACTCTGGGCGCCACCCCAGTTTCTGACCCTATAGTTCTGGGAGGTGGGGCCTGAGAATCTGAACGTCTAATAAGTTCCCTGGCGGTGCTGCTGCGGCTGGTCAGGGGGCCACACTATGGAAATCACCTCTGTAGCACAGGACAGAATACTTGACTGTAGTCATTGTGTACAAATAAAATACCAGGCTGTCATTTACTGAATAGGGCACAATGGCATGGTATTTAAGAAATAGTTTTGCTCTTCTCTTTGTAAAACAGTCCACTTTCCTTAAGCTTAGCTCTTGCATTCTGTAAATACAACTCGAATTGAAGAAATGGTCGTATTTCTGACAAGCCGTGAGGCTTACCAAGGTCAATTTTGTTTGTTGTATCACTTAAAATACAATTCTACTTACAATTGCCTGGCATGGATGAGTGAACATTTTTTTTTTTTAATGTACATAATACTTTTTGACACTGGGAAATAAGAAGCTATGAAAATAAGGTTGGTAAACCAGTGAAGAAGTCTTTCCTTAGATGGTCACAATCTGCCAAGAGCAGATAAGGAAAAGGATCCTGTGGGGATAATGACAAGAAGCTTACAGCCATCAACCCCATGTCAGCACTGGGCTGGAAAACAAATAGAATGCCAGACAATGCAGAACAAATACTACAAATCACAGGCAATCCCCAAACCTCCTGTCAATCTTATACTTTTGAAAGACAACTAAGGAGCGCAAAGGACATTGGACAATTTCACACTAATGGTTACATTGTGACTTTCTTTTGTCTTTCTTCCCTTGATCTCAAATTAAATTTGTCTTCAGTAAAAAGTTTTCTCTACGGAGCATATAATTTCATCTCCAACATAAAATACTCAAGAAGAGACTGAGGCAGAGCAAGGGTAAGTTAAATATTGAAATTATGTGTTAATTATGATGAATTATTTTAGATTAATGAAGTAGTGTTTAGCAGATTTCTGTTGTGTCTGTATATACTCTTTTTCAAAGGGTTTTGAAGCTGTAAAGTGTTATTGGAAAAAGATATTGTCAGATGAAGTTAAAATAAGTGATCATAGACTCATAGATCCACAGAAATTACAATATGGTTAATTATTCCTCATATGATAGCGAAATATTTTTTACAAACTACTGCTTAACGAGTAGTTTTCTGATTTTTTAATTGTGACATTATAATAGATTTCAGGACACATTTTAATGCTACTTCTGACACACAGTAGTTAAAATGAATGGCAGAGCAGATAATGGATTAGATGAAGTTTGTGAAATATAGGATACTATAGTTTAAAATACTTGATAAGTAGTTGTGCAACAAAGGTAGATGAGGGATAAAAACTATTAACACTAATATCCCTTAATCATTGGGAAAGTGCTGTGTTCAAGACACTCTTCTAAATACCTTACATAGATTATATAATTTAACCTTCCTCCCCCCACCAAAAAAAAGACACAATAACAAAGTCTGTATTACCATTCACATTCAATTGATAAAAAAAAAAATTGCTTGGGCTGCCCAACATTACTTCCAAGGCTGCACAACTGTTAGCATCCCATGAAGTTTGTGGAATCTTAGGTTTAGAGAATTCAAATAATTTGGTAAACTTATGCAAGTACTAAATGCTGAGGCTAGAATTTGAACTCATGCTTATTCTTTTAATTCTTTAATGTACATTAATGTAAGTTTATATTAGTGTTTTCAGGACCATTTATATGGCTAAACAAACTTCTCTTGTTGATAAAATAACTTAGTTGGAATGAATCTGCCAAGATGGAATTTTACCAAAGTTGGCTTAGAAAGTAAATGCTGTTAAAACGTGGGGGCCGTGAGGTAGACAATTTGTAAAATACAGACGTAGCATGTTTAATTACATGCAAAAATGATCAAGAAAAAATGCGGCATTTTATGGAATTATAAGTGAGTAGGAAATCCAGGGTGAAATAGCTAAGTGACAGTAATTTTTTCTAAATGTCTGTGACTCCGTAAAATAGAGATATTAATATTGATTTGTAATATGTTTTTCTTTGTATTATGTATTTCCTCTTCTTGTTCCAAATTGTGAAATATTTGCATTTGTATTCTTCTAACTGATTGTCATCCTGAATTCACTACTTTACTTGTCAATAATAAAAAGAGTTTCTCAGAAGACTTGGTCAAGGCAGTTGACGCTATGAAGACCAATGCTTCCTGAGGGGAAGCTTCTCTCCTGGGGTTGCTGTGTTGCCTGGACTCATCTTTACTCAATGTTTTGCAGAAGCTCTGAACCAAATCTTCAGCCTCCAGACACCCTCTAGACTGCTTAAAGAGAGAACATTTAAAAGCATGTCTGTATTTCTTTTAATCAATTTCAGTGGCCTAAGAGAAGAAGAAAAAAGGAGAAGAGACATGCAGGTACAAATAATTTATTCAGAAAAGTAGTGGAGAAAATAGAATGGCTTGAAAGTCAGAATATCTGAATCAGCTTAGAAGCAACATAAAACTAGCAGAAGTAAAATGACAATGATGTTAATACAATAAAAAATGTAGTGTGTTCCAATAATGGCTAAGAAGCAGAAAAATGTTTTAAAATAAGTTGATGATAAAGGTAAACTTTTGCAATAAAAAATGATAGCAATAAAAAATGATAAGGCAAAACAAACTGATGTTAATTTAAAGTTAGGTGGAGAAGACTGACAGAACTGACTTTACTATCACATGGTGTTGCTCATAAGTTGGGAAAAATCTTCTAAGTTATGACATTGTCTAAAACATTTGGTTTTAACTGTAGCTGAATTAAAAAAGATCTTATTATACTCTTTTGTAATTATTGAGATATTTTATTAAGATACTAAACATAATCATTGTATAATTTTTTAAAAGATATCTTTATACAGCCAAATGAAAACATGCAGGTACAAATTATTTTCTTTCAAATGAGCAGTATTATTACTCACTGCTTAATTAAATGTCCAGAAATGATTACAGCATTCCTTCCTTAAGTATAAGTTTGATAGCAGTAATTTTCCTTTGAAAAAGTAATGTTAGAGTAAAAACACTGACATTGGTCTAAAGGGAGCTTTCATGCATCTGAGAAGTAATTGTCAGCAGTAATTAGGCTGCATCTCAGTTAAGGCTTACTGACAGATGCAAGGAAGAATGAACAGACCATCTTGTAATACAAAATGTACCTACTGCATAAATGAATCATTTAACAAATACATATTGAGTGTCTTATTATTACGTAAGAAATGTAGGGAAGACAATATTTTTGATGTACTGAATAAAAATATAGATGCCAATTATGTAAGTAAAATGCAGACTGTCATTCATTAATTCACTAAGTAAACATATTTATGGAATGGCTAACATGGCCTTTTTCTCATGAAATTTACATTAATTGAATTTTCTTGAAGGGTGTTTGAGGTTCAGAATGTTTGCTCTGGAAAATGAGGTAGGCAGTTGATGGAAGACATAAAAAGGAATAATTGACAGCACAGCTGAGGTTGGAAGAGATGTCACTGGCACCCTTCAAAATAGAGTAATTTTATCTAGAGGCATTCAGCAGTCTGTCAATAGCAGTAGAGACTGCACATAACGTACTACATTATTTTGAGGTTTAACAGAACAATAGGTGTTCTTAGAAGTGATATGTGACCTTAAATTGCATAAAGGATGTACATAGAACTATAAGAGGTCTGTTAACTAAATAATGTGAAATTTCCACATTAAAAGGACAGGTAGAAAAATTAGAATGAGCGAATTATACTAAGGAATGAGAAAGGTGGAGAATCAGACATAGCTATTAAAAAAAAAAACCCAAATTACAAGAGATATTCAAAAGGAAGACTGTTATCTCCATCTTCAATATTGCAGAAAACTTATCGTAAAAATTACCCATTGGATTTGTTAAACAGCAGGAAACTGTCATTAGACAATTCCTGGAACTTCACTGGTGAAAGCCTGATCGTAGAGGGTTAAAAAGTGAATAGGAGGTAAGCTGGTAGAAAGAGCATCTTTAAGGTAGGCATTCCCCTCCAACTCAACAGAGTGTACATATTGATTGGAAACTGGGTGCAAAAATTAGGGGATGCCAGGTGAAATCTCTCAAATGTCATATTTCCCCTGTTGAATGTACGCAAGGACTGAGGAGCAAACGCAGTGAGTACTTAGAAATTAATTGGTTCTGATCTATCAATGTTGGTGGTGAGAAAAGTCCCACTTTTTTTTTGATTGTAGTGAAATTCACAGTACATAAAATTAAGCATTTTAAAGTGTACAACTCAGTGGCATTTAGTACATTCACAATGTTGTGCTTCACTTTTAATAAGCATTACTTTGAAACATCAAAACAAAGAGTGTGAAGAAACTAGATAGGGAAAATATTTGACTCTGGAGAAGAAACAAGCAAAAGGAAAGAAAAACAGAAATCTGAAATAGGTATTAGAAGGATTCCAATCTTTGTTTTTAATATGGTCTAGGATATCTAATAAAGTGCTACTCCAGCTAATCAAGGGTTGTGGCAAAGCCATGGTTTTCACGATAGCTTGATGTCTCCTTACAGTTGTGTGTGCATGATTTTCCAAGTTTTTTTCTTATCTTTGAATTATAAGTCATAGATTTTTGTGGGTTTTATCTTTTGTTTTTCGGTTTTCTCTAACAGCAAGTATCTCTTCTAGAGCAGGCTACTGAAAATCAACATTTAAAAAATAATTTTTAAAAGTAGAGCTATAAATTAATTTCCCCAAACCTACAATTACAGAAATTATTTCTAGGAATTGTATTTAACTAAATAAAAGATCAAGAAAGAATTCTGGGGTTTCCCTGGTGGCGCAGTGGTTGAGAATCTGCCTGCCAATGCAGGGGACACGGGTTCGAGCCCTGGTCTGGGAAGATCCCACATGCCACGGAGCAACTAGGCCCGTGCGCCACAACTGCTGAGCCTGCGCGTCTGGAGCCTGTGCTCCACAACAAGAGAGGCCGCGATAGTGAGAGGCCCGCGCACCGCCATGAAGAGTGGGCCCCACTTGCCGCAACTAGAGAAAGCCCTCGCACAGAAACGAAGACCCAACACAGCCATAAATAAATAAATAAATAAATAAATAAATAAATAAATAAAAAAGAAAGAATTCTGGTGTTTGGAGAAAATTGAGTGAAATAGTAGAAGTGCCACAAACAAATGATGAGATTAGGTCTCAGGTTGTTTTGGGAGAGACAGGGTAGCAGAGGAATGTGGAAAAGAGAAGAGGGGACATGAGCATTGAGGATGAGAGAACTACAGTAAAGGAGACACAGATGTGGAGTCCAGCTGCTTATTGTCTTTAATCGGACAACTCAGTTGACTGTTTATACTTCTTTCTTTTATTAAAAGCACAATGACCTAAGCTGACTCAGATAGTTTCCTTCTGCTACAAACATGAGATCATAGATAAAATGAAACTCTAAAAACAATGTCTAATCAAACACAAAGGAATAAAAGGAAAGATTCAAGGAGCATAAAGAATAATAAAAATCAATATGGTGTGAGCTGATGGCCCTATAATCCACAGTGATTTCTATCCTCCTCTTAGGCGTTAAAGGCTGAAGCCTAGCCTTCTAATCCCCATACAGGAGGACAGAGGAGATGGCCACAGGTTGTTGAAGGTAATTAAGCTCTACTTTCTAGCCTTGCATAAAATACTACTTGAAAATCCTTTCACAGAGATTCTCCATCCATTAAAAGTGAACTAGAAAAACTACACACAAACAAAGATGTGGACATAAAATTTCTGTTCTGTCTAGTCTTCAGTTTAAAGGTAGAAAAGGTAGCTGGGAAAAATCAAAGACTTGCAGCAAAAAAATTTATGCCTACCATTCAAGTTTATAATATTTACCTACAATTTTTCCAAGAGCATTGAAAGCTATATAACTTTGTCAGAAATAAGGAAACTGAAAGAATATAATCAGATGTAAAAAAAGAATTTGATGAAAATTACCTCTTAAAACTCAATTATAAAACATGAGAAGTAAGCCTTCCATGAGAGTGTTAGTAGATGCAAGAAACAGAAAGTGACATTAGAAACTAAAAATAAGAAGGAAACTACTAAATATATGCTCAAAATTCTTGAAGAGCTAACAAAGAAAGAAAAGAACAAATTTGAAAAAAAATAGAACTTGTAAGTAATATATGTATAATAATTGAACTGAAAACTCAGTTGAAAGACTAAAGATTATACAGAGCTAAATAGAGAATTGGTGAACTGGGAGGAGGATCTAAGGAAATCACCTAACATGCCACAGAGGAAGCTTATGCAGCTAGTGATAGTGACTGGAAAGGAGCACCAGAGATTTTCTGGGATGTTTGTGACCTTCTCCTTCTTATCCTGGAGAATAATTAAGAATGCCATGTTCACTTTGTGAAAATTCATAGAGTTGTAAAATTAAGAGTGATCTACTTCTATAAAGAGGTAAAAAACGTTAGGTATAAGTACACAAAATATGGGATATGTAACATCTGAAATTGTAAAGGGGAAAGGTAATATAAAACGTTTTATCAGTTTTAGGGAAGTCAAAAATGGAATGAAAACCAGGAAAATGAACATGATGAGTAGATAGACAAAACACAAAATAAAATGATTGAAATAGCCTAAATATAAATTTACCTCTTTGAATACAAAGGACGTTAGATTTGATAAAATACTGTAACAAATTTTATTTTAAAATATCATACTTTAAAATAATGACTAAGACCTATCTCTTTGGAAAACAGGAACAAAATAAGATTTTTTCTTTAAGCTTCTCAGGGTTCTAGCCAGTAGAAAGAAAAGAAAAGGAAATATGGGGCATTAGCTTTGAAAAGAAATAAATAGAATTCTCATAAAACTTACCAATATGAAAGGCCATTTGGAAAAACCAAATCCTTAAAATCAGACTTCACCAAGATTGCTGGATACAACATAAATATTCAAAAATAAACCTGTGGTGAAGTCTATGGATAAGAAAAATGTTATGTGTTCCTTTCCAATCTAGTTTTTCTTACTTTTTCCTTCTTTATTGTACTAGCTAGAACTATGAACTCAACGTTGAATAGACAGAGTGAAAGCAGATATACTTGCCTAGGCCCCAATCATAGGGTAAAAGCATACAATCTTTAATATTAAGGATAATGCTATTTTTTTTGCAAGTAATCTTTGTGTTTTATTTTGCAGTTTCTATTGTTTTGTCTTCAAATCCACATCTTTTCTAGTGCAATGTATAATCTTATGTTAATCTCATCCAGTGTATAATTTCATCTCAGATATTGCATTTTGTCTCTAGAATTTTGATTTTTTTGAACATATGAAATACAGCTACAATAATGGCTTTAACATCCTTTTTCACAACTTCTAACATTTCAGTTATCTGTCAGTTTCCAATAATTATTTTTTCCCCTCATTAGAAGTCACATTTTCCTTTTTCCTATCATTCCTAGTTCTATGATTGGATGCCAAACATTTTGATTTTTACATTTAAATGGTGCTATCTGGTTTGATTTCCTAAAATATTTTTGATCTTTGTTCTAGGAGGCAAAACCGAACTGCCTCATTTAGCTACCTAAAAACAGCTGGATTCATTTTGGTCTTGCTTTTATGATATTTTAAGGTGCTTCCCAAACAGTGCTGAGTTCTGGTCTAATCGTTCCCCATTGCTGAGAAAAAACCCTCCTGAGTATTCCATTCGGGGCTTTATAAATCTTGAGATTTTTCAGTCTGGCTGATGGGAACAGGTACTATTCACTGCCCTGTGTAAGCACCAGGCACTGTCCTCTCTAATCTTGTCGAATGTTCTTCCCTCACATCCTCAGGTATTCCCCTCACAGGCACATGCTGCCCTGTACTTTATTGAATACTCAGGGGAGACTCTGCAGATATCCAGAATTTTCTCCCTATGCACTTTTCTCCTCTCCAGTACTTTCTCTTGTAAATTATAGCCACTTAGCTCTCCCTAGGGGCTCTTCTCAGCTTCCTAAACTCAGGGAGTGTCCAGGATTCTGCACCATGCATAGAACCTTCCTCAAGGCAATAAACTGGGATAAATGCAAGGCTCTTCTGGCTTGCTTTCCTTCTTTCAGACTATCACTGTTTTTTGTTGTCTGGTGTTCAGTGTCTTGAAAACTATTTTTTAGGGCAGTGAGAATACTCTGCATGATAGCAAAAACATTTGTCCAAACCCATAGAATGAACAACACAAAGAGTGAATCCTAACGTGAACTACGGACTTTAGGTGCTTAAGATGTGTCAATGTAAGTTCATCAGTTGTAACTAATATATCACTCTGGTGGGGGATGTGGATAACGGAGGAGGCTATTCATCTGTGGAGTCAAGGGATATATAAGAAATCTCTGTACCTTCCTCTAAATTTTGCCGTGAATATAAAAATGCTCTAAAAAATAAAATCTTAATTAAAAAAGACACACTATCTGAAAGGTAAGTAAAAGAGACAAAAGGAGGAAAATGAATGATAACTACATAAATGATTTTCAACTTTATTAATCAAGAAGTGTAAATTAAAACAATAAGTTTTTCCCATCAGATAAGACTTTAAAATGGGCAGGGACTTTCTCACATACTACTGGTAAAAAATATAATTTAACACAAATGTTTCTGCAAAGAAACCTGGAAAATACATTTTTAAATATGCAAAAATTCCACTATTGTTTCTTTTTTTTTTTGGTCTGTGCTCCTCGGTTGTTACAAATGGGATTGCAGATCTGTTACCTGTTATTATATTTTGGCCAGAGCTTGTGTTTTATTAGCTATCATTTTCAAATATATTTACTTTTCATTTTTGTTTGATTGTTATAAAATGTGTCTCTCCTCTCTGCTCTCTGTTTTTCTCATTGCTCTAATATTGTTATGTTATATATTTCTCTTTTCCATCTTTGGTTTCTCCCTTACTCTTTTTTTCCCTATATCTTCTGCTTTGTTTCTTCCCACTAATCCCTACCCCGTATCTTTTTCCTGATACCTGAGAGTTCTTGTTTTATACCTTCTGGATTCCTAGATATATATTTCTGAGCTATTATATATCTAATTTTAGCTGATCTTCCAATGTCTGCACAATTTTTTAAAATTTCTTTTTCTCCACCTATATATATTAAATTATTGTTTTAATCTTTGTTGCTGTTTATTTCTGGTGTTTTCCCATTATTTATTGAAACATCTGGTTTATTTTTATCTTTTTTTCTTGGAATACACTTGCATGGGGTTAGATTTTGTTTTATTCATTGATTTTTGTAGTATCCTGTGTTTAAATGATGAGGGTTTTCCAGGGAAAATAGCTGGGGCCCATTTTCAAACTTATGGCTTTTTCAAGCATTTGCTACCTGAAGGTCCAGTGGTTTTGTCCTGCTCAGTTTTAATTCTGTAATTAGTATTTGGTTTCTGTGTGAGCCATTTTCCTTTGTAAGAGAGTATTAGCTTGATATATCTGAAATTCTCAGTAGGATATGCTGAAATAGCAATATTTAATCTTCTATATCTGCTCACACGTTTTTGCATTGCAATTATTCAGCCTCTGTGAGGAATTTTCCCAGTTTCACTGGTCATTCTCATTGCATCTCTTCATGTTTCCACTCAGGTTGGAATACACCGCACTAAGTGGTAATAATTTTTTGGCTACTTTTTTGGAGGGGGAGAGTTGTTTACATGATTTAAGGTTATTTTTGTATTTTATTTTCACTCTGCCATTCTTACCACCAGCTGCTGTTCCATTGCTGCTGCTTTGGTGGTTCAGTCAACCTCATTCTTATTTTGAGATTTGTGGGCATTCTCGTTGCCTCATTTTTAAAAGACGTGATGAGTATATCTTTTTCTTTTTCCTGTCGTGTTGACTTATTTGGTTTTTAGAAGGAGTTTGGGGATTATTTTAAAATACTCAAGTTTACTATATGTAAAATTGTGAGAAAATAAAGCAAAAATTAAAAGAGAAGATATTTAATAAAAAAGTCAATAACTGTAGTAAGAATACTACTTATAAAGGAATAAATCTAACAAAGGAAGTATAATATATTTATGGAAAATGCTTATAAAGCTTTTGAAAATAAAAGAATGCTAAATAAGTGAAGATATATATTGTGTTGTGGGTGGCACACCTCAGCATTGCAAACATGCCAGTTCTGGCCAAGCAATTCTATTCATCCATGGTATCTCACAGAATTTGATCAAACGCTTACTAAAATGTATGCAAAAATGAAAAAAAAAAGCCAAGATTAGCAAAAACATTGGTAAAGAAGAAAAGTAAAGGGGAGCTTTATCAACACTTATTGAAATGAAGGTATTTGTAAGATTACAAAAATATAAATATTAGTAATACACAAAAGAAAATTTATTGATACTTACATGGTAAACTTATTCTAGCAGGAGCAGGAACATCACAAAACTGAAAAAATGTTCACTTTAGTGGAGTAAAGGTGAGAAATGGGATTGTAAAGATACTTAAGAGACTTCAGCTTCTCTTATAATATTAGTACTTTAACAAATATTAGAATTGCATATGTCAAAATGTCTACATCATTAAATCTGAGTTATTATTCCTAATGTACTAGGCATATTTTCCCCTCCTCCCCCCGCTTCTTTTTCTCCTCCTCCTCCTCCTTTTCCTCCTTCTCTTTCTCCTCTTCCTCCTTCTTCTCTCTCTCTTTCTCTCTCTCTACAGGAAAAGAGACATTTTTTTCAAATATACCTGAATTATTTGGTTGTTTTTCATTGGTCAGTAGACAGTGGTCTTGATTTTGAAAGACTAAGAAAATGTTTATATTGCTCTATTTCTCTCCTCTAACTTCCTGCTTTTATTTTGGTTGGTAGTGTGGATGGAGTCTAAGAACAGAATTTATGAGGAGAAAACAGCTGTTAGCACCGCAATGATAAGAGTCCATTAACTGTCCTTACAATATGCATTGTGCAAATTGCATGATTCAATTTTATTTAAGTTTAAAGCTTTGTAAAAAGTGTAGCAGTAAATACTAGACTACTAGGCATTAAAATCTATGATGAATAACCAGTTTTGGATTACACTTTAAACACTGCAAAGCTATTTATTCTTTAAAAAGAGGCAAAAAATAAAGTATTGGCTAATCAGACTAGCTAAACATCATTCATACAGAAAAAACTACTTGTTGGGGGTTGTACTAGCCATTTTTAGGACTTATGTTTGAGGCATAGTAATGGCAACACAAATAATATGGTGGGCAAGAGATAGCTGTTACTCGGTTGGAAAAGCTGAAAAGGTGATCCTGAAGTGGAGCTTAATATTCAGTTACATTTAGGTAAAACAGATCCTCTGAATAGTGGGTGAGTGTGGTCTATAACCAATGACATTTAATAAAGTGGAGTCCTAGTAGTAATGTTATTTTATACATTACCTTTTAGATTATCTGAAAGATGTTTAAAACTGACATAGCACACGTAGTAAGTGATAGTTGGTCCAATTTCTCTTATATAGCATGTTAGAACTATCTATAGGGACAAAAATGAAAAAGCAACACATTAAGCATTTTCGATGTCTTCCAAAATTTTTGGTCATGCCACATGACACCTTGGCAAATTTGCACATATCCACAGCTAATCTGAGTCTTGGAAGCTGCCTGGTGATATTCCCAGAACACCAGAGGATAAAAGACATATAAAGAAAGAGCTTCTACAAGGCCATCTCCTACTCACTCCCCTCCATCTCCCCTGGGAGGTTATCATGAGACAGTTTCTCATCACCTCCTGGGTTCTGATGAGATAGGAGGCTTCTGGAACTCCACACTCAGAATAAAGCTTCAAAACATAAAACTGCTCAGCAGCAGTCAAGAATCAGCTCCTCAGCAATATAGTATCCCACTACTCATATTGTAGTCATTTGGCCCCTTTTGTTTCCGAGTCATCCTTTTTGGTGTTGGGACAAAGACCATGGGAAGCTGGCACCTTTTGCTAATTTTTGTTTCTCTATAAAGTCTCTGAATCTAAAAGCGACTCCCTGTATCTTTACTAATAAAATCAGTCAGGACTTGGACTGGTTTCATCTTGTGTGTGCTTGACAAACCTGTATTAAGAAATAAACTTTGCATCACTGAAACGGGAAAACAGGTCATCTTCCCAGCACTGAATCAATAAGGTTGTTAGTCCTGCTTCATGAGTCCTTGCATTCCATTCCTTGGAACCCATCCCACGCGCGCACACACACACACACTCTCTCTCTCTCTCTCTCTCTCTCTCGTTCTCTCTCAGAAGTTATAACACAGTCCATGGATATTCCTGATATCTGAGTTCTTATCGTCCTATTTAAGTGCATTATTTTATCCAGAAATAAGATTCTGTCAAGGGTCACTTCTCCCAGGAATTGAAACAGTGCCCCTGAAATACAATTTTTGCAGCTAAGTCTTAATATTAATGTCAAGTTTATCTCTGGATCTGACTACCCAGCTGTAAGGAGCACCTTATATTACCTGTTAGACTGTATGATTTCTAGCTTTAATTAATTTAATTTATATTGGTTTTACTGCTATATTCTCATACATAGAATCGTATTAGGTACAGTGTAGGTGCTCAATTATAATTTTTGATTGGATAAAAGAAATATTAGAATAGTGTGGTGTAATATAACATAGACTAGGACAGTTTATCCCAGGGTGTGGTGAAAAACTTGCCAGTAATTTAGAAAGGTGCTGACTTAATTTCAGTCTTATGAATTAAAGTGAGAAAGAATGACACTGCCAAAAAGAGTTTACATGGCATCTTCAGTGCCTTGGAATACTGTACAGGGTAAGGAATAGAAGGTGTAGGGATCATGTTGTCCTCTCTTCTTTCAGTTGAAGTTTTGAGAAGAAGAGAAATAATAAAGAAAACATTAAAAAAATCCTCTATAAAATTTTAATAACAATATTTACCATTGAAAACTCTACTTTGTGTTACTAAGATAGTGAGCTTAGGATGGGGATAAAGACAGTCTTCTTAAACTATTTTTAAATAATATAGAGGTTGGCAAGAGAAATGCTGACCTGGACTAACAACCTTTTATTTCTATCTTATTGAGAAAATTTTAAAATGCACTCAAGAACAAAGACTAAATTATGAATGCATATAATCCATCCTCCAATATTAAGAGCTGTTAACAGTTTATCACATTTAATTTCTGTGTTTTCATTAAATACTTAAATATTACATACATAGCTAAAGTTTATTTTATTCCTTATCATTTTTTCCTATCTATCACTATGCCAACAATCACTACCACAATAATCAAAAAGATCATAAACATAGATGAGACAGGATTTAACTCAGGAGAAGAATGTTTTTGGGTTTTTTGTTTTTTTGAGAGAGATGCTGGTATTCTGAAATTCCAGCCCACCTACCAGGAAGGGTGGGTTGTGACTTCCTCTAATCTTAAGTCAAAAAAGCAGAGCTTCCTCAAGATTATTTGGAAGTGGCAGTTTGATTTGTGGTTCTTTTTGCACTTGTGGAAATCCAGAGCAAAAGATGACATACTGGCCAGATACTTTGGGATCACATTCAATAATGCTTTGGGATCAGCCTCCACTCTCACAGTGTGTCCATACAAAGAATCTCAAAGTTATCCATGAACTACATCGAAAGAAAATTTGGGGGAGGTTACTGCCTTTCTAATTTTGTCCTATAAACCATCAAGAGGAGCGATAGGCTTCAGCAAAGGAGGAACTGGAAGTGAAATGCTGGATTCTTAGCATCTGAGGAGGGAGTAGGTGACTTAAAGAAAAGAATGCATTCACCTAACCAAAGGAAACCACAGGGAGAGGCCAGCAGTGGTAAGGAGTCCCATTCCACTCATTCTCCCACGAGCTGGTCCGAAACCACGATTATGATAATGAAAAATGAGAGGTAGATGTTTAGGTTGGAAAAGGTAGAAGAAAAAAAATGGTTATATTTCTACTACTTTCTGAGGAAGCCCCTCAGTTAATATTTAAACAATTTCAGAGTTTTGATATTACATGGCACTGGACATAATAATTATCAAGACAGGGCAGTATTTTACAAGGATACATTACTGTGGGTATTTTTATTACTGAGAGTTCTGAGAAGAGCCAAAAGCCTGCTCAATATGTATTCAGTGACAGGAAAGCAAATGTAAAGATATACTCCACAAGTGACGCTTATTCAATGTACAAGTAGAAAATCTAAATTATCAGCAAAATTACAGTCATATACAAGAACGGTATTCATGTATTAACACTGTGATTTTTTAAGAAAAGCAATCATAGGGATGATTGCTAGCATCTAACTGAACAAGAGTATGAAACAAGACTGAATTTTCTCTATGATTTCAATTTGTATCTGTGTGTATACATGCACATGTGAGTTTATGTGAAAGAAAGTGTCTGATTAACACTAACATGCTTCTGGAATTATGGATAATATTGTCATCATAATTTTAGTTTTCTATATTTCCCAGTTCTCTATAATATGGCCTTATAGATCTTATAATCAGGGAAAATAATAACAGCCAACATTTTAAAATAAGTTACATAAGTGTAGCTTAAAAAAAGCCTCCAGAAAGCAGGAGAATATGAGATCTTAACATGAACAAAGTGAATTTTATGATTAAATTAAATAGGCAAAGAGGGAAGATTTTAATTATGAAAAGTATACGTAATGGACTGAATCATGTCCCCCCCAGATTCATATATTGATATCCTAACCCCCACCACCCAGTACCTCAGAATGTGACTGTTATTTGTAGATAGGGCTTTTTTTGCATTAAAAAAAATTTTTTTTTCATTGAAGAATAGTTGATTTACAATGTTGTGTCAGTTTCAGGTGTATAGCAAAGTGATTCAGTTATATATATATATATATATATATATACACACACATACATACATGTATATATATATATTTTTTCAGATTCTTTTCTCTTATGGGTTATTACAAAATATTGAATATAGTTCCCTGTGCTATACAGTAGGTCTTTGTTGGTTATCTATTTTATATATAGTAGTGTGTATATGTTAATCCCAAACTATCTCTTAGATATGGCTTTTTTTTTTTTTTTTTTTTTTTAGATATGGCTTTTAAAGAGGTATTTCAGGTTAACTGAGGTCAGTAGAGTGGGCACTAATCCAATATGACTGGTTTCCTTTTAAGAACAGGCGATAAGGACACAGACAGGTAAAAAGGAAGACCATATGAAGACAGAAGGAGAAGGTGGCCTTCTGCAAACCAAGGAGAGAGGCCTCAGAAGAAATGAACTCTGTTGGCACCTAATCTCAAAGTTCTAGCCTCCAGAACTGTGGGAAAATAAATTTCTTCTGTTTAACTCACCATTTGTGGTACTTTATTATGGCGATGCTAGCAACTAATACAGTATGACAGATAATTATGAGCAGCATTTATGAATAACTCTGAGAAAAGAACCCAGCATCAAACACCATGAAGCAAAGCCTTCAGAAAATACAAGGAGAATAATAATAGGCATCATTTTACCTCTTTACTACAGAAATATCAAATAAACACAAAATAATAATTAGGGATATAAAATACCTAAATAACATGATTAACATAGCAAATCAACCTGATGCTAGAAATATCTTCTTTTCCAATCTCCACTGAATCCGAACATATATTAGTCAATAATATATAAGAAATATAATTATATTTACCATATATAATTAGATTCAAGACAGAAGAGGAGGGTAAACTTGGTGACAAATAACTTCATTGTAAATGAAGGAGACAAATGAGGCAACGGTTAAAGAGGAACCTGGATCAAGAGAGGTTGGTTGCTTATGTAATCATTTTAAACAACAGAAATAATATCATGAAAATAATCCAATAGAAAGGGAACAATTAGTAACATAGTAGAAAAAGAGATTTACCAGATTCTAGTCCATGTAGACATGTAGACATCATGTAGACACGTAGACAAGAGCGGATACTATCTACTACACAAATGAGTAATAAATATTTGCTAGGAGTGCAGGGAACTCATCTAGAATAATAGTAAAGAAGGCAGAGTACCTAAGGCAGGTGTAGATGTGGCTATTAAAGGTGGAAAATTCTCTTCTCATTATTTCTGTTTTTTTCAGTGAAATAGGAAACAAAGTCATCAGCTGAGAGTGAAGGAGATGATTTTGGAAATTTATGGAGCAGAAGCAAGGATGAAATAGTCACCTTGGGGATTGAGAAAGTGACTGGACTAAGGAAAAATGTATGTTTGCCAAGTACAATTAAGGGCTCGGTTGAGTTTGGTAAAGTGAGAGCAGTGAGTATGACTGTATGTTTCTCCCCAGCCATGTTCCAGGTGCTCAGCTGTATGTATAGAAAAAGTGAAGATCTGGATTTAACCAGGTCTTTGTGTGATTGTTAGTTTTTATTTTCCTACAATGTGGTATTCCATCATTTTTATTCAAAAGGTTAAATATGCTTAAAATGTATCCAATACCTTCATAAAGCAAAAATAAGTAACAAACCCTGCCTATGGATAGAGAAACTGGAGAAATGGCAGATAGCAATGGGAGGGAAGCCAATCAATAAATAAGCCAATGTTATTTAACATTTTCCGTAAGTATATATTACCCATTCGACTTATATAGCGTCATATTACAAGTGTATTTATAAATATTTTGATTGTAAAATGACAGGGCTGGATGAAATAAATTTTAGCTGTAAAACAAACAAAATTTTAATGACAAGCACAGGAGTTATAGGAAACAATAAGCTCTGTTTGTGAAAATGATTAAAAATGACTGCTAAAACTGGGGCTTCCCTGGTGGCACCGTGGTTGAGAATCTGCCTGCCAATGCAGGGGACATGGGTTCGAGCCCTGGTCTGGGAAGATCCCACGTGCCGCGGAGCAACTGGGCCCGTGAGCCACAACTACAGAGCCTGTGCATCTGGAGCTTGTGCTCCGCAACAAGAGAGGCCACGACAGTAAGAGGCCCGTGCACCGCGATGAAGAGTGGCCCCCGCTCACAGCAACTAGAGAAAGCCCTTGCACAGAAACGAAGACCCAACACAGCCAAAAATAAATTAATTAATTAAAAAAAAAATGACCGCTAAAACCAGCATATAGAATGAGCCAACTCAGATCTAAAGATCAGTGCCAATTTTAACATAACTATAGTATTTGTAAAAAAAATTTGCTATTTCCACTTCTGGAAAAGTACATGCATATCTGGGTGTCAGGTTTTTCAAAAGCTAATTGGAGGGATTTATAACCAATAATAAAAACAAAAAATGGATAAACCTTAAAAAATGATACATAGAAGGTTGTGAAACTTTAACAACTGACTCGTATAGTTTCAATAATTTTATAAATAGGAATCCTCATTTATTAATTTTGATTACAGTTCATGACACGATATAAGTGCAAAGGGAGCATATGGACTAAATTACTTTGCTTATAATAAAGTAGTGGAGACATCTACAGAGGGAAGAAATTGAACATGAAGAATTGAACATGCCTTTAAGAATATACAATGGAGAAAAGACAGTCTCTTCAATAAGTAGTGCTGGGAAAACTGGACAGCTACATGAAAAAGAATTAAATTAGAACATTCTCTAACACCATATACAAAAATAAACTCAAAATGGATTAAAGACCTACATGTAAGACCAGATACTCTAAAGCTCCTAGAGGAAAACATGCACAGAACGTTCTCTGACATAAATTGCAGCAATATTTTTTGGATCTGTCTCCTAGAATAATGGAACTAAAAAGAAAAATAAACAAATGGGACCTAATTAAACTTAAAAGCTTTTGCACAGCAAAGGAAACCTCTGACAAAATGAAAAGAGAACCTACTGAATGGGAGAAAATATTTGCAAACGATATGACCAATAAGGGGTTAATATCCAATATACATAAACAGCTCATACAACTCAACATCAAAAAACCAAAACAACCCAATTCAAAAATGGGCAGAAGAACTGAATAGACATTTTCCCAAAGAGGTAATGCAGATGGCCAACAGGCGCATAAGAAGATGCTCACCATTGCTAATCATCAGGGAAATGCATATCAAAACCCAATGAGATATCACCTCACAACTGTCAGAACGGCTATCATCAAAAAGAACACAAGTAACAAATGTTGGCGAGGATGTGGAGGAAAGGGAACACTTACTTGTACACTGTTGGTGGGAATGTAAATTGATGCAGCCACTGTGCAAAACAGTATGGAGGCTTCTCAAACAACTAAAAATAGAATTACCATATGACCCAGCAATTCCACTCCTGGGTGTATATCTGAAAAAAATAAAAACACTAATTTGAAAAGATACATGCACCCCAATGTCCATAGCAGCATTATTTACAATTGCCAAGGTATGGAAGCACCCTAAGTGTCCATCAATAGATGAATGGATAAAGAAGATATATATATATCATACACACACACACACACACACACACACACACAAATGGAATACTACTCAGCCATAAAAAAGAATGAACTTTTGCCATTTGCAGCAACATGGATGGACTTGTGGACTTGGATGGCATTATGCTAAGTAAAATAAGTCAGAGAAAGACAAATACTGTGTATCACATGTGGAATCTAAAAAATACAACAAACTAGTGAATAAAACAAAAAAGAAGCAGACACACAGATATAGAGAACAAACTAGTAGTTATCAGTGGGGAGAGTGGGGGGGGCAATATGAAGGGGTGTGAGGTACAAACTATTGGGTATAAGATAGGCTCAAGGATGTATTGTACAACACGGGGGCACACAGTCAATATTTTGTAATAATTGTTAAGTGGAAAGTAACCTTTAAAGATTGTATAAAAATTAAAAAAATTGAAAAATAAATAAACTACCTACAAATAAAAAAAAGTTGAACATGCCTTTAAATTCTAACCACCATATTGTATGTACATACAATTGATTACAGATATAATTTTAATCCTTGCAATTTTTTTCATTATTTGATAAATCAGAATTTAGTAAATTCAGAGCATACCAGATCTGTATGTACCCAAATATTGCACAATGCTGTATATATTGTTGGCACTTGCTATATTTTTTCCTTAATAAACGTATTGTTTATTTCTTCACAGATGTGAATTATATCTTTATTGCTTTAGCTGCCATTACTTTTAACCATTCAGCCTCACTATGTCTAATAGTTTTATTCTTGAACCAGGCAGAGTTACCTCTCTAAAGATAAAAGAACTACTATTTTCCCCCTTGCTTTGTAAATTAGGTCATGTCAACATTTAGAGGTCTGTTCAAATTATACTGACAGTACCTCAAGGAACAAGTAGCAGGTAAGTAACATTATATCCAAATGTCCCAAACAAAGTTGCATTGTACGGTGTGTCCCAACTCAAGGAGGAGAAAGGAACACAATGTATTGATTGGATGAGTCTAAGACATCTGCTGGCTACATTTGAAGAGCTACTCTGGGAAATTTTTTCAGAATTGTCAGTCCTATTTTTCAATGTACAATCAGGAGAAAGAAAAAAAAAATGCAGGAAAATATCTGAGATCATTTCCAGAGTTTAGCTCATTCAAATAATGCTCACAATTAGATTATAACTACAAGTTCACAAAAAGACAAATAGGTATGTATATATACTATAGAAAAATGCTTTAGTGGTGCTCAGTGATAATGTCCTTTTAAGTAATAATAAATGGATAGTAAAGTTATATAAAATATAACTATAAAGTAATGGTAAATAAATGATTATAAAACTAATATAGTATTTAGCTGGATAAAATTATTTATTACAAGTCAGAAAGGGAAAGAAAGAATGCAAATAACATTTTATTAAATGTTATTTTTGGATTTAAAACTGTCACATCTTTATAGACTCTGTCTTAAGATCTCTCCTTTTTTTTACAGTTCAACTACATGAATAAATGATACCAAAAATGCTAGTAATGAGAATTACACTTTTTTTTGGCTACAGGCACCATTTCCAAAGACACCAAGAAGTGAATATAATTTAATTATATTTGTGTGCTACACAATGTTTTATGTATACATTACTATGAAAAAATATATACAGACAGAAAGTTCAATCTCAATAAAGAGTTAAAGTAAATGAATAAAAAAGCAATGTCTGATAATATGGGATTGAAAGTCTGAAAAGGATCTTAGCCACTTGAAAAGTCTTCCTCTTTTTACAAGTTCTATAAAAATAGCCAGTGATTATATTTTTAGAAGTGGTTTATTCCTTTGACCAGCTTCGTAAAAGATAAAAGACTGACTCAGTCTCTTCCAATAAATATCTTTTGGTTCAAACTTGTGACTTACCTGGCCATTCCATCTAAGTCTTTCTCCTTTGGCACTATTGCTTCATTGCTCTTTCTATCCCTTTCCTCTAGAGGTGATCTGCTACATCAGTAACCTTTACTTCATTTTAAAGAATTGTGTCATTTTTGTGTGTGAGAACAAAAAGGACTAAAAGCATCTTCCTAAAACCTTCACTTCTTTCTTGCATTAATAGAAGCTTAAGTCATGCTGATACTTTAGGGCTGATGTAAGAAACATCAGTTCTCTGCATACCAAAGCATCTGATCTTTCTTCTTTCACGTTTGGTAACAAAAATAATTCTTTGCATTTGTATAGACAATGACTTACAAAAAATTTCACATTAAAAAAAAATATATATATATACTAATAATCCTACTCATAGGCTCATTTTGGCTACATATTCCTCATAGGTAGGATTATTTCTTCTGGCTTCATCTAATTGCCTTCCTTCTTTTGTCCCTTTATACAGATTTTTCTTAAATTAAAAAAAAATCACTTTAACATATATATTTCCTATGTTTTCTTAAAGAACTTTTGGGAAAAAAATTCTGACTAGAAATAGAAACCAATTATTTTCATTTCCAGATGAGAAAAATAAGACTCAGGGTAAATGTTTTCTTTAGGGGCATGTGCATTTTTGTTTTTGTTTGTTTGTTTATATTTGTTTATATTGCCCAGGCTGGCCCTCTTTTTAAATTAATTTTTTTTCTTTTTATGATTCTTCTGAAAGATGTTCTCTAATCATTAAAGAAAGCATAAATGTTTCCTAAACAAATATATCAGGTTAAATTTAAAATAAGGGTTAATATCCAGTAACTATTCTATATCTCCAATTATTTTCTAATATTTATTTTCTTATTAATGTCTAATGTATACCTGAAACAAAAAGACTGCTAGATATTTCTCCAGCAAAGATGGATTTATTTGGGATCAGCAAAGAATTGCAGATAGGGATATGCAACCATGGTGAGACACGTTCAAGTCCTCTCATAGCAAAGGAAAGAGAAAATTTTTATAAGGAGGAAAAGAAAGTTGGGAGAGGTAGTAAACAAAAAGTCCATGGCTTTTCACTGGCTGGGTACTTGCCAGGAAAGAAGAGGAATCTTTTTCCTGTTGGACTCTGCTTTCATCTCAGGGTGTGAGAGCTCCCCCTTCTGGTCGCTCAACTCTATTTAATTGACGTTTCCGTTTAATTTTTTACCCTAATTAAACATGCCGACATCTGCTCTTTCATCCTCTTGGATACTAATCTCAAATCTGTTTTGACTGTGCAACCAATTCTTAAACATATCATGATTCGTATTCCCATTATACTTATATTGACTTATTTATATATTTGATAATATAGTACTATACAAATACATTTATACAATATGAAGCATGCTCTCAAAATTTTAATTGATTAAGTAAACATAAAAATGCACATCTAAATAATTATTGTGCTCATACCAGTTGTTTCTAAGTTATAACTTGGCCAAGATACGAATAATTTATTTAATAATATATGAGACAAGGCACATAATTGACAATAAATGGAGATAATAAAGTGAACAAAATGCATCTGAGACCTTACCTGAACCTTATCATCGTCCTGTTGAAAGATGAGGTGTAGAACAATTTGAATATACCATTTTCAGCATTCTGACGTTCTGTTCTTTCACTTAGTCCTATTATAATGACTCTGTGTATACATCAATACTGTGTTTATATATTTTCTTTTAAGCCTCTACAGTCTACCCCACCTCAACTCCACCCTCTTTTTATGTGGAATACACTCCTTAATCAATACCCATATGTCTGGTTTCTTCCACTCTCACCATTCTTGTTCTGCCTGCTCTTACAACTGGCTCAATTTGGCTACACATTTCTCTGATTTTAATCCTAGGCTCTAACTGGAGAGAACATAACAGAAAACTAGTTAATATGCAATACTGCACGTGTATGGGCTTCACATTCAGCTGGGACTTCAGCACTTTTTAGCATTAATCTTTTTTTGTGTCTGCTATATTTTACGTCTCTGTAGCTGTTATGTCAAAGAGTCACCACTCAAATCCTCTCTCTCCCTCACTCCTTTCTTTGTTGAAAACCTTACCTTACTTCACAGGGAAAATGAAGGCCATTATATATCGACTTTAATTTACCCATCCATTTAGCAAATATTTTTTGGGCTCCTTGCTATTTTGGATATATAGCAGTAAAAAGTGTTGTTCTAGGCCCTTACAGTTAGTGAGGAAGACTGATGTGGCAGACTCCTGGTTGTCCCCCACGATCCTCCTTTTTCATTATAACTGAGTTTAGTGCATGGCCGTTTAAGGGTGATATGGATGCAGGTGCCATAACAAGTGTTTTATTTTATTTCATCCTTATTTTCTGACATTTTATGTAATTAATCTATAATAGTATAATTCTTAAAAGTCTATGAGAAACAGAAATTAATGGCTATCACGTAAAGCTTAATAGGTGCCAAACACTATGCTAAGTGCTGCATATGGATTATTTTGTTTGGTCCTGGTCACGTACTCATGAGGGTTTGGTGATCACTAGGTAGGCAAGTCTGTGTAAATATAATGTGAAAAGCTGAGGTTTAAAAGGGTTGAGTAATTAGCTCAAGGTCAAATATCCAGTAAGGATATGGATCTGTGGTGTAAATATAGAAAAACCTGGCCAAGAAGCACATATAATCAATTTACAAGAATAAGAATTTCTAAGTATCAGAGCATTTCTAAAATATAAATTTATCCCTGGCTGCACTGACTGAAAAGTTAATGCTAAACAACCTTTTCCACTTTCATGGCTGACAAAGGCACTTAAAACTAAGAACAAAATTTTGATGTGTCCTAAATGACTCAACAAGATGGTCACCATTTATTTCCCACCAATCTCATATTGAACCACTATCTCCTAGACTCAAACCCCAGCCACATGGGCTCTTTTTCATGTCTGTTCAATAAATGCAACATAATCTCTTCCAGGTCAAGTCTTTTTGCATGTGATATTCTTTCTCTCCGGAAAGATCTTCACAACCTTGTGTCCCTATCCTACTTTTCATATTGTACACCATAAAATCTATTGCCATGATTGTAAGGCACAATAACATTTTAATTTAACTCTTTACTGATAACTGAAGATTCCACACAGTTCTAAGAAATAATAGAGATATTCCTGTAAACCTTTCACCTACTTCCTGCCAATTAACACCGTGCAGGATTACAGTACAATATCACAACCAGGAAATTAATATTTATACAAATATTATTCAGTGTTTATTATACCCATCAACATTATTCAGTTTTCACCAGTTTTACATGCACTCACTTGTGTGTATTTTCACACAGTTTTATCATGGGTAGAGTCATGTGACTACTGCCATAGTCAACATACAGAACAATTCTATCACAATGATCCCATGTTATACTCTTTCATAGCCATAGCCACCTCCCTTCCTCCTGGCAACTACTAATCGCTCTCCATCTCTACAGTACTGTAATTTCAAGGATACTGTACAAATGGAATGCATGTAAGCTTTTAATTTTTTTCTCTTTTTTACTTTTTTTGGTAATATATTTTACAATTTTTGGACACCTTTAGCTTAACAGGAAAACTGTGAAGACGGTTCAGAGAGTTCTGACATGCCCCACACCCAGTTTCCCGCTATTAACACCTTACATTAATACAGGATAATTGTTACAATTAGTGAAAAATACGATACATTATCATTAAAGTAGATTCTTTATTCATATTTCTTAGTACTTACCTAAATGTCATCTTTTCTGTACCACCGCCCCACCCAGAATACCACATTACGTTTAGTTATCAAATCTCCTTAGGTTTCCCGTGACTGTGACAGTTTCTCAGAATTTTTCTGTTTTGAATAACCTTGACAGTTTTGAGGAGTGCTGTTAAGGTATTTTGATGAATGTCCTTCAACTGGATTTGTCTCATGCTTTTTTCTCATGATCAGGCTGGGGTTATGGGTTTTGGGGAAGAAGACCACAAAGGTAAAGTGTCATTTTCATTTTCATTATCAGGGATAGCACAGGCTATCGATATGACTTATCACTGTTGATATTAACCTTGATCACCTGAGGTAGTATTGGTCAGGTTTCTCCAGTGAAGTCTTTTTTCTCCCTTTCCAAAATGGTAATTTTAGGAAGTCGCTATGCCATAGTCCATACTTATGAAGTGGGAGTTATGCACCACTTCCTTGAGGGTGAGGTGTCTGCATAAATTACATGGAATTCTTCTGCAGATTTGTCTCTTCTCCCACATTTATTTATTCGATCATTTACTTAATCATTATAGACTCATGGGTACTTATTCTATACTTTAGATTCTCTTCCAATACTATTTATTTCGTTGTTTAAATTGTTCCAGCTTTGGGCGCTCATCTAATTGGCTCTTGGGTCCCTTTCACATACCCTCCCGTCACTGTTTTGTTCGCTTCCTTATTGTTGTTAAGTCCCTCACTTGCTGACAACACGAGAGGTTCCAGGCTCATCTTTTACATTTACTTCATCAGTTCTAGAATCAGCCATTTATCCAAGGATCCCTGGCTCCTCATAGCAGAGAATGGTATTAGAAACAAATATCTGAGTGCTAGGTGTCCTCAGTATATACATGTTTCAATAGTAGTTTGTTCCATTTCATTAACGAGTAGTATTTCATAGTATAGGCGTATCATTGTTTAATCATTCAGGGGCGGAAGGACATCTGGGCTGTTTCCAGTTTCTGGCTACTTATAAAGTTGCTAGGACACATTCATCTTCTCTGGATTAAATGCCCAAAAGTGCAATTTCTGCGTCACAGGGTTAGTGCATGTTCCGTTTTATAAGAAACCGGCTAAACCTCTTCTACAGTGCCTTACCATTTTATATTCCACTCCCACCAGCAACGTACAAGTGAACAAGTTCCTCTGTATCCTTGCCAGCATTTCAGATCATTTTAAAGCCATTTTGATAGATGCATAGCGATATTTTACTTCGGTTTTATAATAATAGTTTTTGGGCAGCTGAGAAGTGAGGGCCGAAGGACTGAGAGACATAAGCTCGCGAGAGAGTGTGGCGAGAGCGGGAGAGCCGGACATCACAATCTCGCGAGAAAACGCGCCTGCGCAGGCGAGAACTAGTGAGGAGGTCGCAATTTCGCGAGAAAGCACGCTTGCACTGGCGGTAGCCCGCAAGAGAGAGACCCGGGGAGAGAGAGAGAGAGAGAGAGAGAGAGAGAGAGATTACTTTGTAATCATATGGCAAGGTATTTCGTTGACGCGTCCCGCTTCCTCACTACACCCCGAAGCTCCACAAGGGCAGAGAACGTATCTGCTCCGTTTCACACATTATCTCCACACTTGCTCGAGGATCTGGTATAGTGGTATTCAGTAAATACTGTTACATTAATACACAGACATATTCTTCGTTAATTATTGCAATTTCCAATTCAGTAATTCAATATCCTTGAAGTTTTGTTTACTCATTTATAAAACAGAAAATTGAGTTCAATCGGTGCTAAGACTGTCAACGGAAAGGACCACGAACTATAAGGAGGTAGAAAGGCAGTTTATTTGGAGTCTGATTTGCAATTCGGGGATCTCAGATTCAGGAGGAACGCATAGTAGTGTCCTACCAGAGGAAAATGGGTAGGGGTTTTTATGGGAAAAGGGGGGAAGTTAATGCAGGCTTACATAAGTTGTTTACCAAGAATTTGGATTGGAGGGTAAAATTGTTCTGTACATATGATTGGGTTATAGACTGCGTCTCATTCGTTGCTACGGAAAAGTATGTTTTCTTGAGTGCAGGAAAACTTCAGTTCTCAGCATTATTCTTTCCTTTTGGCAACTCGGCAACTATTCAGCATTTTTAATTTAGAGTGCTCAGCAAAAGTCCAGCATGAGCAGCAAACCTGGAGGTCCTCAGTCATTCCTGACGTAGTTATTTTCACAAGACTCTAGATTTCCAGCTACAGAGAGGGGATAATAAGAGACAAAGATATAAAGAGATGATTTCATTTTCAAACGCACTACTACATTAGAAAAGAAAAGCCATCAGTATTTCTTTTCTGTAAAGTATACAACATCCATATAATTCCATAAACAAGGCTAAGCAATTTGTTTTCCTTTTGGTTTTTTTTTCATCTTTAAAAACCTCTTATTTTTATTATTATTATTTTTTAAACATCTTTATTGGAGTATAATTGTTTTACAATGTTGTGTTAGTTTCTGCTAAAGTGAATCAGCTATACATATACACATATTCCCATATCTCCTCCCTCTTGGGTCTCACTCCCACCCTCCCTATCCCACCTCTCTAGGTGGTCACAAAGCACTGAGCTGATCTCCCTGTGCTATGTTCCCACTAGCTAGCTGTTCTACATTTGGTAGTGTATATATGTCCATGCCACTCTCTCACTTCATCCCAGCTTACCCTTCCCACTCCCTGTGTCCTCAAGTCCATTCTCTACGTCTGCGTCTTTATTCCTGTCCTGCCCCTAGGTTCTTCAGAACTGTTTTTTTTTTTAGATTCCATATGTATGTGTTAGCATACTATTGTTTTTCTCTTTCTGACTTATTTCACAATGTATGACAGTCTCTAGGTCCATGCACCTCACTACAAATAACTCAGTTTCGTTCCTTTTAATGGCTGAGTAATATTCCATTGTATATATGTGCCACATCTTATTTATCGATTCATCTGTCGATGGACACTTAGGTTGCTTCCATGTCCCGGCTATTTTAAATAGTGCTGCACTGAACATTGTGGTACATGACTCTTTTTGAATTATGCTTTTCTCAGGATATATGCCCAGTAGTGGGATTGCTGGGTCATATGATAGTTCTATTTTTAGTTTTTTAAGGAACCTCCATACTATTCTCCATAGTGGCTGTATCAATTTACATTCCCACCAACAGTGCATGAGGGTTCCCTTTTCTCCACACCCTCTCCAGCATTTATTGTTTGCAGATTTTTGATGATGGCCATTCTGACCAGTGTGAGGTGATACCTCATTGTAGTTTTGATTTGCATTTCTCTAATGATTAGTGATGTTGAGCATCCTTTCATGTGTTTGTTGGCAATCTGTATATCTTCTTTGAAGAAATGTCTATTTAGGTCTTCTGCCCATTTTTGGATTGGGGTGTTTGTTTTTCTGATATTGAGCTGCATGAGCTGCTTGGAAATTTTGGAGATTAACCCTTTGTCAGTTGCTTCATTTGCAAATATTTTCTCCCATTCTGAGGGTTGTCTTTTTGTCTTGTTTATGGTTTCCTTTGCTGTGCAAAATCTTTTAAGTTTCATTAGATCCCATTTGTTTATTTTTGTTTTTATTTCTGTTTATCTAGGAGGTGGATCAAAAAGGATCTTGCTGTGATTTATGTCATAGAGTGTTCTGCCTATATTTTCCTCTAAGAGTTTTTATAGTATCTGGCCTTACATTTAGGTCTTTAATCCATTTTGAGTTTATTTTTGTATGTGGTGTTAGGTATAGAATTTCATTCTTTTACATGTAGCTGTCCAGTTTTCCCAACACCACTTATTGAAGAGGTTGTCTTTTCTCCATTGTATATTCTTGCCTCCTTTATCAAAAATAAGGTGACCATATGTGTGTGGGTTTATCTCTGGGCTTTCTATCCTGTTCCATTTATCTATATTTCTGTTTTTGTGCCAGTACCATACTGTCTTGATTACTGTAGCTTTGTAGTATAGTCTGAAGTCCAGGAGCCTGATTCTTCCAGCTCCGGTTTTCTTTCTCAACATTGCTTTGGCTATTTGGGGTCTTTTGTGTTTCCATACAAAACGTGAAATTTTTTGTTGTAGTTTTGTGAAAAATGCCACTGGTAGCTTGATAGGGATTGCACTGAATCTGTAGATTGCTTTGGGTAGTGTAGTCATTTTCACAATGTTGATTCATCCAATCCAAGAACATGGTATATCTCTCCATCTGTTTGTATCATGTTTAATTTCTTCCATTAGTGTCTTATAGTTTTCTGCATACAGGTCTTTTGTCTCCTTAGGTAGGTTTATTCCTAGGTAGTTTATTCTTCTTGTTGCAGTGGTAAATGGGAGTGTTTCCTTGATTTCTCTTTCTGATTTTTCATCATTGGTGTGTAGGAATGCAAGAGATTTCTGTGCCTTAATTTTGTATCCTGCTACTTTACCAGATTCACTGATTAGCTCTAGTAGTTTTCTGGTAGCATCTTTAGGATTCTCTATGTATAGTATTATGTCATCTGCAAACAGTGACAGCTTTACTTCTTCTTTTCCGATTTGGCTTCCTTTTATTTCTTTTCCTTTTCTGATTGCTACGGCTAGAACTTCCAAATCTCTGTTGAATAATAGTGGTGAGAGTGGACAACCTTGTCTTGTTCCTGATCTTAGAGGAAATGGTTTCAGTTTTGCACCATTGAGAACGATGTTGGCTGTGGGTTTGTCATATATGGCCTTTATTATGTTGAGGTAATTTCCCTCTGTGCCTACTTTCTGGAGGGTTTTTATCATAAATGGGTATTGAATTTTGTCAAAAGCTTTTGCTGCATCTTTTGAGATGATCATATGGTTTTTCTCCTTCAATTTGTTAATATGGTTTATCACATTGAATGATTTGCATACATTGAAGAATCCTTGAATTCCTGGGATAAACCCCACTTGATCATAGTGTATGATCCTTTTAATGTGCTGTTGGATTCTGTTTGCTAGTATTTTGTTGAGGATTTTTGCATCTATGTTCATCAGTGATATTGGCCTGTAGTTTTCTTTCTTTGTGACATCTTTGTCTGGTTTTGGTATCGGGGTGATGGTGGCCTCATAGAATGAGTTTGGGAGTGTTCCTCCCTCTGCTATATTTTGGAAGAGTTTGAGAAGGATAGGTGATAGCTCTTCTCTAAATGTTTGATGGAATTTGCCTGTGAAGCCATCTGGTCCTGGGCTTTTGTTTGTTGGAAGATTTTTAATCACAGTCTCAATTTCAGTGCTTGTGATTGGTCTGTTTATATTTTCTATTTCTTCCTGGTTCAGTCTCAGAGGGTTGTGCTTTTCTAAGAATTTGTCCATTTTTTCCAGGTTTTCCTTTTTACTGCCATATAGTTGCTTGTAGTAATCTCTCATGATCCTCGGTATTTCTGCAGTGTCAGTTGTTACTTTTCCTTTTTCATTTCTAATTCTATTGATTTGAGTCTTCTCCCTTTTTTCTTGATGAGTCTGGCTAATGGTTTATCAATTTTGTTTATCTTCAAAGAACCGGCTTTTAGTTTTATTGATCTTTGCTCTTGTTTCCTTCATTTCTTTTTCATTTATTTCTGATCTGATCCTTATGATTTCTTTCCTTCTGCTAACTTTAGGGTGTTTTTGGTCTTCTTTCTCTAATTGTTCTTGGTGTAAGGTTAGGTTGTTTATTTGAGATTTTTCTTGTTTCTTGAGGTAGGATTGTATTGCTATAAACTTCCCTCTTAGATCTGCTTTTGCTGCATCCCATAGGTTTTGGGTTGTCATGTTTTCATTGTCATTTGTTTCTAGGTATTTTTTGATTTCCTTTTTGATATCTTCAGTGATCTCTTGGTTATTTAGTAGTGCATTGTGTAGCCTCCATATGTTTGTATTTTTTACAGATCTTTTCCTGTAATTGATATCTAGTCTCATAGCGTTGTGGTCAGAAAAGATACTTGATACGATTCTAATTTTCTTAAATTTACCAAGGCTTGATTTGTGACCCAAGATATGATCTATCCTGGAGAATGTTCCATGAGCACTTGAGAAAAATGTGTATTGTGTTGTTTTTGGGTGGAATGTCCTATAAATATCAATTAAGTCCATCTTGTTTAATGTATCATTTAAAGCTTGTGTTTCTTTATTTATTTTCATTTTGGATGATCTGTCCATTGGTGAAAGTGGGGTGTTAAAGTCCCCTACTATGATTGTGTTACTGTCGATTTCCCCTTTTATGGCTGTTAGTATTTGCCTCATGTATTGAGGTGCTCCTATGTTGGGTGTATAAATATTTACAATTGTTATATCTTCTTCTTGAATCGATCCCTTGATCATTATATAGTGTCCTTCTTTGTCTCTTGTAATACTCTTTATTTTAAAGTCTATTTTGTCTGATATGAGAATTGCTACTCCAGCTTTCTTTTGATTTGAATTTGCATGGAATATCTTTTTCCATCCCCTCACTTTTAGTCTGTATGTATCACTAGGTCTGAAGTGGGTCTCTTGTAGACAGCACATTTACGGGTCTTGTTTTTATATCCTTTCAGCCAGTCTATGTCTTCTGGTTGGAGCATTTAATCCACTTGCATTTAAGGTAGTTATCGATATGTATGTTCCTATTACATTTTCTTAATTGTTTTGGGTTTCTTATTGTAGGTCTTTTCCTTCTCTTGTGTTTCCTGCCTAGAGAATTTCCTTTAGCATTTGTAGTAAAGCTGGTTTGGTGGTGCTGAATTCAAGCTTTTGCTTGTCTGTAAAGGTTTAAATTTCTCCTTCGAATCTGAATGAGATACTTACTGTGTAGAGTAATACTGGTTGTAGTTTTTTCCCTTTCATCACTTTAAATATGTCCTGCCACTCCCTTCTGTCTTGCAGAGTTTCGTTGAAAGGTCAGCTGTTAACCTTAAGGGGATTCTCTTGTATATTAATTGTTGTTTTTCCCTTGCTGCTTTTAATATTTTTTCTTTGTGTTTAATTTTTGATAGTTTGATTAATATGTGTCTTGGTGTGTTTCTCCTTGGATTTATCCTGTATGGGACCCTCTGTGCTTCCTGGACTTGATTGACTATTTCCTTTAGCACAGTAGGGAAGTTTTCAACTATAATCTCTTCAAATATTTTCTCAGTCCCTTTCTTTTTCTCTTCTTCTTCTGGGACCCCTATAATTCAAATGTTGGTGCATTTAATGTTGTCCCAGAGGTCTCTGAGACTGTCCTCAATTCTTCTCATTCTTTTTTCTTTATTCTGCTCTGCAGTAGTTATTTCCACTGTTTTATCTTCCAATTCACTTATTTGTTCTTCTGCCTCAGTTATTCTGCTATTGATTCCTTGTAGAGAATTTTTAATTTCATTTATTGTGTTGTTCATCATTGTTTGCTCTTTAGTTCTTCTAGGTCCTTTTTAAACGTTTCTTGTATTTTCTCCATTCTATTTCCAAGATTTTCGATCATCTTTACTATCATTACTCTGAATTCTTTTTCAGGTAGACTGCCTATTTCCTCTTCATTTGTTTCATCTGGTGGGTTTTTACCTTGCTTCTTCATCTGCTTTGTGTTTCTCTATCTTCTCATTTTGCTTAACTTACTGTGTTTGGGGTCTCCTTTTTGTAGGCTGCAGGTTCGTATTTCCCATTGTTTTTGGTGTCTGCCCCCAGTAGCTAAGGTTGGTTCAGTGGTTTGTGTAGGCTTCCTGGTGGAGGGGACTGGTGCCTGTGTTCTGGTGGATGGGGCTGGATCTTGCCTTTGTGGTGGGTAGGACCATGTCCGGTGGTGTGTTTTGGGGGTGTCTGTGACATTATGGTTTTAGGCAGCCTCTCTGCTAATGGGTGGGGTTGCAACTCCTGTCTTGCTAGTTGTTTGTTAGGGTGTCCAGCACTGTAGCTTGCTGTTTGTTGAGTGGAGCTGGGTTTTAGCGTTGAGATAGAGATCTCTGGGAGAGATTTCGTTGTTTGATATTACCTGGGGCCGGGAGGTCTCTGGTGGACCAATGTCCTGAACTCAGCCCTCCCACCTCAGAGGCACAGACCTGACCCCTGGCTGGAGCACCAAGACCCTGTCAGCCACATGGCTCATAAGAAAAGGGAGAAAAAAAGAAAGAAAGAGAGAATAAAGTAAAATAAAGTTATTAAAATAAAAAAATAAGTTATTAAAAGTAAAAAAAATTAAAATGTAATTAAAAAAAGAAAGAAAGAAAGAAGAGAGCAACCAAACCAAAAAACAAATCCACCAATGATAACAAGTGCTAAAAACTATACTAAAAAAGACCCCAAAAAACAGACAGACCGAACCCTAAGACAAATGGTAAAATCAAAGCTATACAGACAAAGTCACACAAAGTCCACCACCTCAATTTTGGGATGATTCATTGTCTATTCAGGTATTCCACAGATGCAGGGTACATCAAGTTGATTGTGGAGATTTAATCCGCTGCTCCTGAGGCTGCTGGGAGAGATTTCCCTTTCCTTTCTCTTCTTTATTCGCACAGCTCCTGGGGTTCAGCTTTGGATTTGGCCCCACCTCTGCATGTCGGTTGCCTGAGGGCATCTGTTCTTCACTCAGACAGGATGAGGATAAAGTAGCAGCTGATTAGGGGGCTCTCGCTCACTCAGGCCGGGGGGAGGGAGGGGTATGGAATGCGGGTTGAGCCTGCGGCGGCAGAGGCTGCTGTGATGTTGCAACAACCTGAGGCGCTCCGTGTGTACTCCCAGGGAAGTTGTCCCTGGATTATGGGACTGTGGCAGTGGCGGGCTGCACAGGCTCCCAGGAGGGAAGGTGTGGATAGTGACCTGCGCTTGCACACAGGCTTCTTGGTGGCTGCAGCAGCAGCCTTAGCGTGTCATGCCCGTCTCTGGGGTCTGTGCTGATAGCCGCGGCTCGCACCCATCTCTGGAGCTCATTTAGGTGGTGCTCTGGATCCCTTCTCCTCGCGCACCCTGAAACAATGGTCTCTTGCCTTTTAGGCAGGTCCAGACTTTTTCCTGGACTCCCTCCCTGCTAGCTGTGGCACACTAGCCCCCTTCAGGCCGTGTTCACGCAGCCAACCCCAGTCTTCTCCCTGGGATCTGACCTCTGAAACCCGAGCCTCAGCTCCCAGCCCCCACCCAGCCCAGTGGGTGAGCAGACAATCCTCTCAGGCTGTTGAGTGCTGGTCGGCAGCGATCCTCTGTGCGGGAATCTCTCTGCTTTGCCCTCTGCACTCCTGTTGCTGTGCTCTCCTTTGTGGCTCTGAAGTTCCCCCCCACCCCTGCCACCTCCTGTCTTAGCCAGTGAAGGGGCTTCCTAGTGTGTGGAAACTTTCCCTGCTTCACAGCTCCCTCCCAGAGGTGCAGGTCCCGTCCCTATTTTTTTGTCTCTGTTTTTTCTTTTTTCTTTTGCCCTACCTAGGTACGTGGGGAGTTTCTTGCCTTTTGGGAAATCTGAGGTCTTCTGCCAGCGTTCAGTAGGTGTTCTGTAGGAGTTGTTCCACATGTAGATGTATTTCTGATGTATTTGTGGGGTGGAAGGTGATCTCCACGTCTTACTCCTCCCCCATCTTGACGGTTTCCCTGTTTTCCTTTTGAAAAGTACCCCATCCCCATACTCAGACACGGTCAAACTGGCCAGGACGTCTCTGGTTAAGTTGGTCTAACTTCCCAGGAGCCTTCAGTCTCTAAGTATCTCTGGAAGGAGGCTATGGTTCCTGCTGTTTTTATAACCATCTAGAAATTAAGAGAATACTAAGACATAGAAAAGATATCACCCCCAGTACCCAATAAATATTTGATTTGATAAGATCTATCAGTAAGGAAAAACTTGTCCAAACAGAGTGATTTTGAATTTTATTAGTTATTGATCTACAGTTATAACATATTTCAGAAACCCTCTTATATATTGAGGTCAATACAAATTAATTTCAGTGTATTTATTAAAAATAGCTTCATGACACAAATTTACAGTCAAATTTATGACTGGTGGAATAAAAATAAATTATGTGCCATGGTTCAAGATAGCCAATGCATTAAAATCTGATGTGCTTGACATGCCCCCAATAAAAGAGAATGTTATAAATCATATTCAATATAAAATATTAATCAGTAAATGGCATGTCTGCATTTTTTATAGGAAAGGAAGCTAAAATTATAGTAAAAGTGCCTGGGTGGAGATGCGGGCGTTTTCAAATTAAGTATAGGATATTCTTCAAACAATTTGTACTATGTTCAAGCAATTTTAAATCATTGTTGTTATATCATTGCATATTTTAGAATAAAGATTGATAGGGCATAATTTAATCTTATATATAGAAATAACTTGAGGGAAATGGAGAAATTTACTGGTTTATGTGAG
The DNA here is from genome assembly GCF_949987535.1 of Balaenoptera acutorostrata. Lineage (NCBI taxonomy): Eukaryota > Metazoa > Chordata > Mammalia > Artiodactyla > Balaenopteridae > Balaenoptera > Balaenoptera acutorostrata. Next base: position 137,541,789 of record NC_080068.1, on the reverse strand, counting down.
CAATGTAAATAGTCTAACTGGGTAATTCAGGCCAGATTACTTCATATTTAAATAAATATCAATTCAGGTGCTTTTTTATTTATTTTCATTTGTCATAAGAAGGTCTAATGGAGTCTTCCATCCCTCATCCCTCATTATTTCTTCTTTACTTTTAGTTATACAAATAGATTGCCACTGGTCTGCAATCTGCATCCCTAGTCTATGCTTATAAGGATACATTGAGTCCAGTTGCATGCAGGCAGCCTTAAAGAAGGTTGCCCTTGAGTCTCTTTATTTCTACTGAGTGGAAAAGTAATGGTCTATATCTCCTAAGGATAATATGAGAATTAAATAAGATAATTTATGTGTAACAGAATAAAATCAGTTATTGTTAGTTATTAAATTATTATTATGCACATATAAGTTATGGATGTTTTTGGTCTTATGAAACATTGTTAAAAAAAATTGTTAAATTGACAACTTCAAGGAAAGTATAAATGGATTGAGGCCAGAATCTCCTATGCATTGCAAAATGTGTTCCCAAATTTGACTCTCTCTTGATAGCCAAAACAAAATAAGAAAGTATGACTATTAACATAATTTTCTGTGTCCATGAGAAAATGAGGTGTGCTAAGTAGAGACAAAAATTTTAAATACCTATATTTTAAAGTAATTTCTTTCATGGACTTTTAATAAATGCATAGCAAGCTCTACATCTGTGTCTATCTTTCTGTCAGTATAATTTGAGGTGAAATTTCAAAGCTTAATGAGGTGAAATCAGTTCTGTAAAAGTTAGTGACAATACAGTGCACAGGCAGGAAAGCAGAGTGTGTAAAGGATAGTGACCTAGTTTTGAATCCAGGTTTGGCTTCATCTGTGGATCCCCAGGCAAGTTATTTATTTCAAGCAAGTATAAAGCCTTGGACTGCCTTGAAGACTGATTATTCAGATTCATTCAGTGTCCAAGAAAACTTTTAAAATGGATTGAGATTATTTACATTAGTTATTTATACCGTGATCATAGCCAAGTTTTCCAGAAGAGTCACCAGAACAAATTCCTCTTCATAATGGTAAAGCAGGTTTCTTACAACTGGAAGAGTCTTCTGCAGAAATAATAGACCCTCATAGGGAACTGGGGACTTAGAAAGCCTGAAGATGCTGGATTTCCCAATTTGTATGGTTGTCTTAGTAGTTTTTCACTTATTTTTTCATTTAAGAAAATTTATATCATTTATCTTTGTCAGTTGACATCTTTCCATCGATCTTTTCATCAACCTCAAAGGTTGGTGTCCGAATATGGATTAGCACAAAGACCTAGAACCTAAATATTAGGTTGATTTGGAGGAATTAGGAAAAACAACAAAAAAATCTTTGGGCAAGAAAATGATACTAGAAGGCTAGGGTTGCACCCAGACCATTCTGAGCAAATACCCTATATATATTTACCAGTGATAAAGGATTGTTTCAGTAGGATATGACCATTATATCCCAAGATTTGAGAAAGTTTATCATGCTGGATTAAAAACAAACTATAGTTCAAAATGGTAAAGTGTATATTTTTCCTTTAGATTCTGCAGTTCATTGGCTTTAACCAAAGGAGTAGAGACGCCTGAGAATTTCCAACAGAGACTGAAACTAAGAAGCCCTAAATCAGAAATCTATAGGTAAGTAAAACAAGAACTAAAACTGTGGATCCTTATGTTTTTGTGACTAAATATTTGGAGTGTTAATGTTAGAAATGTTGGTGTTCAGAGAACTCCTTCAACCCCATCCTCTCTGAAATAGAAGTTTATTGTAAGTAAAAACATACAAGAGCTGAGAAGTTCTTTGACTTCAACCAAGTTGAAGCTCTCTGAAAAAGGGAAAAGAAAGAGAGAACCAGACTACAGAGTCAGGAAAAGAAAATTTCAAGTATGGGATGAGTAGTTTATCTGTTGTTACAGGCTTTTCTTGGAATGATGTGCACATATGCAGCTTTATGACTTAAACTAATTATTACACACACACATGCACACATGCATACACACTACACATTTTTTACTTTTTAAAAATTATCTTCAGAATACAGGATGTCAGAAATGATTTCGTATTTGGACCATGTCTCTTCCAGTGCAGAGTTAGAAGTACTTAGGTGACTAAGTATATAATGTATTATATAATGTATACATTATTTAATGTATATTATATACATTTTAGTAATAGCATTTTCATTACTAAAATGTATATAATATACATTAAATAATGTATACATTATATAATACATTATATTTTACCCCCAAATTTCTCTTTGAATGATAGAAGTGAATGCATGCTACATGGCCAGTTAGGGAGATTCTGAGAGTGTCTATTTGCGTAACATGTTAAAGCAATTTCACTATTACCAGAGTGATTCATGATGTATACTAAATGATGTGTACTAAATAGGTCTAAATATATGGTGATCAAAGAGTTAACTAACTTCTGTCCTTCAAGCATGGTTGTGTTTAGGGGAAGATATTTTGCTGCACTGGAGCCAAAAGAGATAAGTGGGAGAGGCTGGAAATATGCCCAGCTTCTCCAATCCCAAGGTCCTTGGGAAAATAACTTTTTTTCTTTTCTCATCCTCTTGAGGTGTTTTTCTAACGATGGTTTTTACCAAACTTTCTTAGGAAGTGAAAGCATTTGGCAAGGATATGGATGTTGGTGCCCAACCACTGTCCCCTCCCTCCCAACTACTTTTATTTCTTCATTTTTTAGGTATAATGTATGTAGGAGGTAAAGTTATATTGAAAAAAGTTTTTAACAAAAAAGAAAATTATTATATTGGAAAGAAAATTATTTAAGATAGTTATCAAAATATTAAACTGTTAGGAGCTCTGACATCAGTACTGTTGGCCAGGAGCAGCAAGTGAAGCGGATAGTAAAAAATCTGAGTAAGGATTGGAGCAGTTTCTGTAAGGAGTAAGTAAGGAGTTTGGAAGTCACCACTCTGTCCTAAGAACAAGTAAAAATCTGAACAGACTGAAAAATCAACACCTCTTTTTGTATCCGAAAGAGAGGGGTGATCACAGGGCAAATTGCTGTCCCCAGGGTTGGAGAGAAAGACAGGTGAATACAGGGAGTCACGGCTTACCAGAGCAGAGACACAGAAGCAGAAACCACTATAGGAACCAGTGGTGGGGAAGCAAGACTTGAACTGTGATTGACAAATTGTTGGAGACCCAGTATGGACAAGTCTGAGAATTAACAACTCCAGAGAAAGCCAGGGAGTTTCTTTCTCATAGGGAGGCCCCTCCAGTATTTTGGGATTTACCTCGAGGAGCTCTACCAGCCTCCCACATTACTTCTCAGAGAAAAATATCCTCAAGCTTTTGGCACGGAGAAAGGGGAAAAGGAACCCATTTAAAAATAGTCCAGAGTTCTCTGTTCTTGTTAACAATGCCTACCTTCAGGGGAAGCTAGTTAACCTGAGCCTAACTTGCTGGTGTATTATCAGAGCCTAAGTGATCTGGGGGGGAAAGAAATACCCAACTCCAATCAATAACATTGATAAGCTCTAGCCAGGCTAACGATGGAAAAAAGAAACAAGACACAAATTACTAATGTGAGAAGTGAGAAAGAGGGGACAGCACTACAGATCCCAAAGACATGGAAAGTATAATAAAGGATTTACTATGAATAAGTCTGTGCCTACAAATTTGATAACTTAGACGAAATGGACCAATTCGTTGAAAGACATAATTTGCCAAAACTTATACAAGAATAGACAATTTGAATATGTGTATATCTGTTAAACTGAATCAATAAATAATAACCTTGCAAAATCTTTTTTGATCTTTTTCACTAAGATCAGTTATAAAGCAAGGATGTTTTCTCTCACCATTCCTTTTCAAAATTGTACTAGAAGTACTAATGCAGTAGTAAATGTGCTAGAAGAGAGTAAGAATTCAGTGTAAAAAATAAAATAGTAAGTATACTAGGATAAAATATGTGCAAATTCTTTTGCAAGCTTAGAGTATGGAAGCTTTTTTCAAATATGATTCAATATTCAGAATCCATAAAGGGAAATATTGATAAATTTGACTATGCCAAAGTCAGATACTTCTGCATGGCAAAATAAAGGAAAAAAAACACTGTAAGTGAACTGTAGAAACAAGTGACGAACTAGGAAAAATTATTTTCAACTCTTCTATCAGAAGCAGGTCTAATCTTACTAATTATGTAAATATCTCACAGATATATATGAAAAGATGAAAGAAGGAACTGAACACAAGAAAACAAATTTAAATATACTTTAAAGAGTAATTTAAAAAAGTATCAACCTCACTCAAAAGAGAAATGCAAATTAAAAAAAAAACCAAGATAACATTTTTCACTTCTCAGATTAGCAATAATCCAAAGGATGAGAAAATAAGAAAATGTTCTGTTGGCCAGGCTAAGGGGACACAGGTACTTTCATATATTGCTGGTGGGTTAACAAGTGGTATAATGCCAGTAAAAAGAGTTATAATAATACATCAAAATATTTGCCTTTATCTTACGATCAACTAATCTCACTTCCCAGAATTTATCTGATACACATTTCTGCATAGATGGGATGACATAGCTATAAAGTAATTCTCTAAAATATTGTCTGTAACACCAGAAGAGTGGAAACAACCCAGTGTTCATCAATAGGGAACTAGTAATATACCACTCTGGTAAAGCAGGAAAAGAAAATAAGGAAACTTTCTATATACTGATATTACAGAACTCAAGCTATATCATCAAGTAAAAAAGCAGTTTTCAGGTTATTGTCTATATCAAGTTTACTTTTTTTTTTTAATAAAAAGGGAAAATAAGTATATATTTATATTTGCACAAAGCACCCCAGAGTGATGTACCCAAAAGTAACAACAGTGGTTGCCTCTGATGGAATGAGGTGGGGTAAATTAGGTTGATCTTGATTGGGTGAGTCAAACTTCTCATTGTTTACAATTTTGTCTTTCGGATTTTTGAACTGTGTAAATGTATGAAGAAATAAATATGTAAAAGTCAGTGAGTCAAAATTATATATTCATAACGTTTTTTTGCTGCTGAAATAGTTCCAGACTCCTCACTTCACTGGTGAAAAAAAAATGTTGAGGTTTAGAAGGCTTAATGGCTTGGTTAAGTTCACTAAGCTAGATTGTAATGCATCCCAAATTAGAACTGAAGTAATGTACATTGGTAACATCTGAAATTCTGAATAGATTTTCTAAGACATCTCTACCAGTTCAGTCCTAACAGAGGCCGCAGTGTCAAGAAAATATGCTTATCCAGGTGCAGGGTCAAGATGGAAATGCATTTGCATCCTTTCTCAAAGTACCATATATTATAAATGTGATAGGTCAAAATAAAACTCATAAAGTTAATCTACAAGGATGAAGTAAGAAAAAAGATTTAAGGAGGTATGATAACATGTGGAGACATCCCTCATAAAGATGTGTAGTTTGTGAGGAGAAACAAATCTGTATGCTCTTGGTTGTGCTTATTGAGAAAGGAAATTTATAGATATAAGCCATTTGCTTTCGATAAATTATACAGTTTGATATAAAATGAATAATATTTTAAGAATTGCGAAAAACTTTTCATTTTTTAAATAAAAAGGCTTACTCCATAATTTCAAGTTTAAAATGTATGCTTTGTGAAGTGAGATTGTGCTATTAAACACAGTGAAAACTTACAATGCAGTTGAACAGTATAAATAAAATGAATAAAACAAATGACTCTTCCACAAACGTCTTAGGATCTAGAGTTGTTGAATATTTTTAAAATGAATGTGAAATTTATAATATAAAATGTTGTCTATTGACTTTTAAAAGTTTTAAAATCATTAGCCTCAATTTAATTTGGTTTATATTCTTCTAAATCACTCTAGTATTATATGAAAAATTTCTTCATATCAAAATCAGGCATTTTCATGCTCTCTGTCATAACGAGTTGCATTTTTTTTTTTTGGCCACACTTCTGTAACATGTATTTCATTGTTATCATAAATTCAGGTCCTTAATCTAAATCAAGCTAACTTTTTTAAAATTATAATACAGTGAATCAAGGAATAAGTAAAATGGACAGAAACCAAATTTCTTTTGCTCTTTTGTGTTTTCTTATCCTAATTTTTATAGTATCATTTGTATGGAACACCAATGTTTACAAGGCATTAGATGAATATGGAAATCTTCAAGCTGGACTTGTGTATCTTGTTGTGGGAGTTTAGGGCAGATCTGGAAAGATCTGAATTTTCTGTTGCTCTTGTCTATTACTCTCCTATTTTATGCAATTCAGGTTTCTTTTTTTTTTTTTTTTGTAGTTGGAATCGTTTTTAAGTTTAGGTAATGCAACCTTAGATGATGAAAAAGGTATTAAAATCTGATACTTGGAGCTTAAAGTATAGCAGTTGTTGCCCCAAAGTAGATTTAGAGAAATTATTTTGTTTTGTCATTTCTTTGTACCATATTATAGGGTGTTTTGGTCACCTCCTATTAACGCTGCTGATGAGTAAGGGATTCTCTGCTCTAAATAGTATGAAATGGCTGATACCGAATCAGGTTTGTTTGCCCTATGTACACGTGCCAAAATGCTGAGACACTGAGGGTTGCTGCAAAGAGAGGGTTTATTCGCAAGGCAGCCAAACGAGGAGACAGGAGAACAAATCTCAGATTCGCCTCCCTAAAGGCAAGGGGCACTGGGAATTTATGGGATAAAGAATAAAGAAGCATGGTAGTCTGAGGCATGGGGAGTGTGGGGAAAGGTGATTGGAAAAAGTGTGGTAATCATCCTATTGCAGACATAACTGGACTACAGGCCTCTGCATGTTCTGAGGGTGGTTTTCTGCCTTCTGATGTCAAAAGTCACTGAGGACACTTGTAAATGCCCAGTTGAATGGTTGGTGGTCCTCTCTGTCTTAACCAGCTTAGCTTGAATTAGATGCAGTTGACTCCAAGTTCCTGGAAAATAACTTGAGCAAACATCTCATTGTTTAGGCTGTTTGCCGCTTGGAGGACAAGCAATTCTTAAAAATGACGTTGATTAGTGAAGTCAGGTGAATTGGATTTCACCCACAGTTTCATGGCCAAATACATACCACCCAGCAATCAAACAGAAGTCTATTAATCAAATATACTCACATCCCAGAGGAGGACTTGGCATTCCACACAAGGATACAGGGTTGTACTCAGGAATACAGTGAATAAACAGGGTCCTTAGGAGGTACGGTTTATAGTAAAAAGAGGGTGGGTACCTGTGGGAGGGTATGATTGGCTTATTTGAACAGTTTTGAGGACTTGCAAGCAAGTGAAACCCATTAGGTTGAGGAGGATCAGGTGGGGTCCAGCTGGTTCAGCTGATAGAAGATCTGGCCAGGTGGCAACTTTTCTCCCTGTGTGGAAGCATACCTGATGAGAGCAAGGAGCCTTGTATGGTTCAAAATGTCAAGGCAGCAGTGCATGAAATTTTGGGCCTTTTGATACTTAGAGTTGTAGTCTAAAATATTATGTTCCTCTTGAAGAGAGCTTTTCTGTTTAATTTTTCAGTTCTGTCTTAAATGAATTTTTCTTTTTTTTCCCTGAAAGCTCCAGAAATATGTTATTCTTCTATGTAAAATGTTCAGTATTGCATAATTAAAGATCTTACATAGTACCTCCAGTGTCTAAAATAGCTAAAAGGGTGGACTACAGATTAAACAAAAATTTTTTAAAAAGATTATATTGATGTGTAAAAATTTAAGAGCAGTTATAATTTTATGGAGTATTCTATTTTGATGATTTTTTTTAAATTCATAAAATATAGGGAGGCACTGTGGAATGTGATAGAATGGAAAGAGAATACAGAACAAATGTAGGAAACAAAGGTTCTAATCCTGATTCTTTTGGATGTAATTTAGTAGTTCTAGTCTTCAGCTTCTTCAGTGGAAAATAAGATGGTAAAACAAGAGTTTTATTTTCTTCCTGTCTCCAATATTAGTTTAATTCATCTAAGTTTAAACATGGTTTAAAAATACTTGGCCAGTTAGCATGTAAATTTTAGTTTTTGTTCTGCAAAATATAGCGCAAAGGTAGTAGAACAGATGGCTATCAGAAGAAAATGGTGTCTTTCAGCTGATACCAAAAGGGAGGGAAACCAAGGGAAAATGCCCTCACTGAAATATTTTGTTGATATTCACCTTGGTAATTATGCACCAACTCATTGATATTATAGAATTATTATAAGGATCATAATTATTTATTTAAAGTATTTATAAATACTTCAACTTAAAAAGACCTATAAGTTCATTATATCCATGTTATCAATAATAAAACTTGTACAGATAAAATGTAGCAGCTGCTCTTTAAAAGAGAATTTGGTCACTTTGCGTATACAAGTTGAAGGGAAGCATCTTCTTTCTTTTACAGTGATTCTATTTATTCTTTCAGAATTTACGGAATGCATATTGAGAGAAAATAGGTTAACCACAACAAAAAATGAAAGGGAAGCTGTTGCTCTATTTTCATTTCCTTTAATACTTCTGGGAGTTGAAAACACACATATAAAGATTTAGCTTTGGTAGAAAGAACAAATGAATCAAAATGAAACTCAGATCTACTGCAGGCAAAAGAGGTAGAATGTTTTCTTCTATGCAGTTTTGGGGATTGATTGCAGAATTTTGGGTGTGTGGTACAATGGGTTTGCTATTTGTGGGGTCTTGAGGCATTATGTAAGTCATTCTCATTTCTCCATTTTTTTCTTTCATCTGTGGAAAATCTTTAGGAAGTAATTTGTTTTAGAATGTTAGAAGATTCTGATGAAATGAGACTTACTTAGAAGAGGGAAAGCTTAGGATTGGCCTGGAATTTAGCTGTGAGTAATGCTAGGGGTTCTTTTGTCTTTTTCTAAGTTGCTCAACCACTTTTATTGGAGTAGGACAAATGGAGAGAAGATAGTAGAAATTTTATGTCAAAGAATAGAAGTCATGGAGTTGTCTGAAGCTTCCCTTTTATTCATCTTCCTGGTTGCCAGTCCTTATTGTTTGGGTAAAAAATAGATTTGGAATCTGCAATGGTGTCAACATTATGTCCAAACTGAACATTAGGTAAATAAGCTTTATAAAATCAGCTGCAACTGAGCATCCATCTGAGGATGAACTGAGATCCTTTCTAGACACTATGCCATTTTATTTCCTTGGCAGTATTATCAAATAAATATTCCATATAAATAAAGTCTATTCATTGACTATGGAGAAAAATTGATGTTTTGATTTTGTTCTTTTGCAGCTTCCTCTGAGAAGACTTCTTCTCAGAGGTGTCATCTAAATGTTCTTTATTTTAGCACATTATTTTACTATTGATTGTTAGAATTAAAACACACACAAAGTTCACTAGCAGCAAATGATTTGAAGTCAGTGATCAGGTTATTCATATTTGTTTTCCTATTGTTAAGTAGAGTGATAAAACATACAAAGCAAATGATACTTAGTTTTATTCTTAATTCCTCTTTTAATTAATTCTTATAGTTCCCACACCTTGATTATCTACTTAGCAAAATTATGCCAAGCTTTAAAGGCTTATCTCAAATACAATATTTTGTAAAGCACTTATTTTTTCTTTCCATCCAAATCAGTATATTCTTTTTCCTTTCAAATCAACAATATTTTATGTGTTTCTTATCTTGCTTATCTTTCTCTTCCTAGAATTAAATTTGTATGTGTATGCTTTATCACTAGCATTAAATTAAAATAATTTATTCTCTTCAAAATATCTGTTGAATATCTTCTAGGGTCCTACTTTAGGTTTTCGAATTGCATCCTTGAAGAAAAGAGACAAAGATGCTTTGCTTGGTGGAAATTATATTCTAATTGATGTAGGCAAATGTAATAAATACGCTAATTAAACAGAATGTTAGAAAATAATTAATATGATTAGAATAAGCAAAAGTAAAACAATGTAAGAGAAATGGAAGCAACAGGAAGTTGGAGTTGCAAAGTAAAATAAGGTGATCAGGGTAGGCCACACTGAGAAGGTGACATTTTTGTGAAGACTAGACTGGTGATTAGGGAGTTAGCCATATCCTTCCCTGGGGTTGGGGGAACTTGGAAGAGTGCTCCAGGCAGGGGAAACAGCCAGTACAAAGATCCTAATGCAGGATCATGGAAGACAAATCTGAATTATAGAGGCCAGTATAACTGGATGGGGACCTGTTTGGAAGATTGGGGTGAGGTAGGAAGTGATGTCAGGATGATAATGAGGGGCTAGATCATTAGGGACTTTATAAGCCCTTTAAAAGATTTTGCCTTTTACTTAGGTGAAATATGCAGACATTGCAGGAATTTTAGCCGATGAGTGACATGATCTGACTGCTTTAAAAGGATCTCCTAAAGCGAAAGAATACACTTTCTTCTCAAGTGCACACGGAATGTTCTCCAGAATAGATCACATCTTAGGCCACAAATCAAGTCTTGGAAAATTTAAGAAAATTGAAATCGTATCAAGCATCTTTTCTGACCATAATGCTATGAGGTTAGAAATCAGTTACAGAAAAAAACAGTAAAAAACACAAATACATGATGGTAAAACAGTGTGCTGCTAAATAATCAAGAGATCAATGAAGAAATCTAAGAGCAAATCAAAAAATACCTAGAAACAAATGACAATGAAAACACGACGATCCAAAACTCATGCGACACAGCAAAAGCAGTTCTAAGAGGGAAGTTCATAGCAATTCAAGCTCATCTCAAGAAACAAGGAAAATCTCAAATAAACAATCTAACCTGACACCTAAAGCAGCTAGAAAAAGAAGAACAAAGAAAACCCAAAGTTAGTAGAAGGAAAGAAATCATAAAGATCAGAGCAGAAATAAATGAAATAGAAACAAAGAAAACAATAGCAAAGGTCAATAAAACTAAAAGCCAGTTCTTTGAGAAGATAAACAAAATTGATAAACATTTAGCCAGATTCATCAAGAAAAAAAGGGAGAGGACTCAAATCAATAAAATTAGAAATGAAAAAACGAGAGATTACAACTGACACCGTAGAAATGCAAAAGATCATAAGAGACTACTACAAGCAACTATATGCCAGTAAAATGGACAACCTGGAAGAAATGGGCATTCTTGGAAAAGTACAACCTTCCAAGACTGAACCAGGAGGAATTAGAAAATATAAACAGACTAATCACAAGCACTGAAATTGAAACTGTGATTAAAAATCTTCCAACAAACAAAAGCCCAGGACCAGATGGCTTCACAGGCAAATTCTATCAAGCATTTAGAGAAGAGCTGACACCTATCCTTCTCAAACTCTGCCAAAAACTTGCAGAGGGAGGAACACTCCCAAACTCGTTCTTTGAGGCCACCATCACCCTGATACCAAAACCAGACAAAGATATCACAGAAAAGAACCTTATAGACCAGTATCACTGATGAACATAGATGCAAAAATCCTCAACAGAATACTAGCAAACAGAATCCAATTGCACATTAAAAGGATCATACACCATGATCAAGTGGGGTTTATCCCAGGAATGCAAGGATTCTTCAGTATACACAAAACAATCAATGTGATACACCATGTTAACAAATTAAAGAATAAAAACCATATGATAATCTCAACAGATGCAGAAAAAGCTTTTGACAAAATTCAACACCCGTTTATGGTAAAAACTCTCCAGAAAGTGGGCACAGAGGGAACCTACCTCAACATAATAAAAGCCATGTATGACAAACCCACAACAAACATCATTCTCAATGGTGAAAAACTGAAAACATTTCCTCTAAGATCAGGAACAAGACAAGGACGTCCACTCTCGCCACTGTTATTCAACTTAGTATTGGAGGTCCTAGCCACAGCAATCAGAGAAGAAAAAAGAAAGAAAATTGGAAAAGAAAAAATAAAATTGTCACTGTTTGCAGATGACATGATACTATACATAGAAAGTCCTAAAGATGCCACCAGAAAATTACTAGAACTAATCAGTGAATTTGGTAAGGTTACAGGATACAAAATTAATGCACAGAAATCTCTTGCATTCCTATACACTAACGAAGAAAAATCTAAAAGAGAAATTAAGGAAACAATCCCATTCACCATTGCAACAAAAAGAATAAAATACCTAGGAATAAACCCACCTAAGGAGGCAAAAGACCTGTACTCAGAAAACTATAAAACACTGATGAAATAAATCAAAGATAACATAAACAGATGGAGAGATATACCATGCTCCTGGATTGGAAGAATCAATATTGTGAAAATGACTATACTACCCAAAGCAATCTACAGGTTCAATACAATCCCTATCAAATTACCAATGGCATTTTTTCACAGAGCTAGAACAAGGAATTTTACAATTTGTATGGAAACACAAAAACCCCAAATAACATAGCAGTCTTGAGAAAGAAAAACAAAGATGGAGGAATCAGGCTCCCTGACTTCAGACTATACTACAAAGCTACAGTAATCAAGACAGTATGGTACTGGCACAAAAACAGAAATACAGATCAGTTGAACAGGATAGAAAGCCCAGAGATAAACCCACACACAGGTGGTCACATTTATCTTTGGTAAAGGAGGCAAGAATATACAATAAAGACAGCCTCTTCAATAAGTGGTACTGGGAAAAATGGACAGCTTCATGTAAAAGAATGAAATTAGAACACACCCTAACACCATACCCAAAAAGAAAGTCAAAATGGATTAAAGACCTAAATGTAAGGCCAGACACTGTAAAACTCTTAGAGGAAAACATAGGCAGAAGAGTCTATGACATAAATCACAGCAAGATCCTTTTTGACCCACCTCCTAGAGTAAGGGAAATAAAAACAAAAATAAACAAATTGGACCTAATGAAAATTAAAAGCTTTTACACAGCAAAGGAAAACATAAACAAGACGAAAAGACAACCCTCAGAATGGGAGAAAATATTTGCAAATGAAGCAACTGATAAAGGATTAATCTCCAAAATTTACAAGCAGCTCATGCAGCTCAATGTCACAAAAACAAACAACCCAATCCAAAAATGGGCAGAAGACCTAAATTGACATTTCTCCAAAGAAGATGTACAGGTGACCAACAAATACATGAAAAGATGCTCAACATCACTAATCATTAGAGAAATGCAAATCAAAACTACAATGAGGTATCACCTCACACCGGTCAGAATGGCCATCATCAAAAATCTGCAAACAATAAATGCTGGAGAGGGTGTGGAGAAAAGGGAACCCTCATGCACTGTTGGTGGGAATGTAAATTGATACAGCCACTATGGAGAACAGTAAGGAGGTTCCTTAAAAAACAAAAACAGAACTACCATATGACCCAGCAATCCCACTACTGGACCTATACCCTGAGAAAAGCGTAATTCAAAAAGTCATGTACCACAGTGTTCATTGCAGCACTATTTACAATAGCCAGGACATGGAAGCAACCTAAATGTCCATCAACAGATGAATGGATAAAGAAGATGTGGCACATATATACAATGGAATATTACTCAGCCATAAAAAGGAACGAAATTGAGTTATTTGTAGTGAGGTGGATGGACCTAGAATCTGTCATGCAGAATGAAGTAAGTCAGAAAGAGAAAAACTAATACTGTATGCTAATGCATATATATGGAATTTTAAGAAGCGGTACTGATTTACCTAGTGGCAGGGCAAGAATAAAGACGCAGACGTAGAGAATGGACTTGAGGGCACAGGGGGAAGGGGAAGCTGGGATGAAGTGAGAGAGTAGCATTGATATATATATATACTACCAAATGTAAAATGGATGGCTAGTGGGAAGCTTCTGCATAGCACAGGGAGATCAGCTCGGTGCTTTGTGATGACTTAGAGGGATGGGATAGGGAGGGTGGGAGGGTGGCTCAAGAGGGAGGGGATATGGGGATATATGTATGCATATAGCTGATTCACTTTGTTGTACAGTAGAAACTAACACAACATTGTAAAGCATTTATACTCCAATAAAAATGTGGAAACAAGGTCTCAGTGTAATGATTGTATTGAGAATAGATATTAGCAGTGCCAGGGTTAGAGCAGGGAGACTAAGAAGATTTTGCAGAAGAGGGATGACGTTATCTCAGATCACAGAGTATCTGTAAGTAGTAAGTGGAGATATTCCAGGGAAATTTGCAATGGATAGATTTGGAGGAGACTATAAGGAGTTTAGTTTAAGAGATGTTGATGTTTATTAGACATTCTATAAATATGTGAGTAGGTACACATTCTTTTGCTAAGTGTTGTTTACACCTAGTTCTTTATTATGTAGGAACTAGCTATGCAAAAATAAAAACATCACTATATTTTCTTCTTACTTCATATAATGGTATTATTAGATAATAAGAGAAGTTTATGTTCTGTCCTAAGGTAGTAAATTTAATACTTTCAGAGCTAGAGTAAATATTTTTCTTTAATTTCTTATTCTTTGGTAAAAATTTTACTAATTCTGTAATGTATTAGGAAATAAGAATTTAAAAAATTTACACTTTGTGGCCCATATTCTGTAGATTTGTGAAAACATGCCGTATTTTTCACAATGACAGTTTTAAGGTATACCTATCATATTAACTTTCTGGTAAAATGTCAGGTATTCTGAAAATTAGCCCAACAAATGAATGACACACCGAGATAAAGTCTTTGCCAGCCCAGAAAATATGCAGTGCACCTGTGCCTGAATACCCCTTTATTCTTTTCATAATTTATCATGGAAATGTGAGTTGACAGTTTTATGTATGGAATGCAAATCTGGCTCACTTTATCAATGCCATGCATATTAATATGTATGTATGATAATTTTTGTTGCTTGTAGAATGGCCTTTAGATACTGCTTCAGTTCTGTGCACTTTAATAGGTGAAATGTTTCAATGTATGCTTTCCATGGGCTTGTTTTTATTAAACTAGTAAACTAGATTGTAGAAATTTGCTCAGTGATTGTCACTCTGTTATTATATTCCTATACATGATCAAAAAACAAGAAGTAAGATGCATTATCATATATATGCATGCATAATACATTTGCCAATGTAAATGTTGTTTCTATTTATGGAAACTCTAACTTTATTGAAGCAAGAGAGTCATTTTGGAAGAGTAATCGTTATAAAATGAAGGCACACATTTTCATAAAGTTCCAGAAATTATCTGAATTAGAGTAATTATGATCCACCAAGTGATACTTAGCTTTCTAATATAATTATAAAAGAAAATAAAACTTCATAATCCCCAGTTATTCTCCCCACATGTCAAATACCATTATCAGTTAGACTTGGTTATGAAGATGAAAAGTCTCCCTTCCTTTTTTTTCCTTAGCTTTACTTAATGTTATACTTCAAGGATTTAAGAGTTTGTGTTTTGCAGTCAAGAACTTATATTTAAATCCTCGATCCAGGCATTTCCTGGGTGACAGGATTAGCCAAATCTTTTAAACTCTAAATATCAGTTTCTCCAACTATAAATGGAAATAATAACCATAATTGATTAACACATTTTAATGATATGAGTAATTGAGATAAGAGAGGTAAAATGTTTACTGTTCCTTCCTACACAGAGTTAGTACTCAGTATGATTTCTATTATTATGATTATCATCATCATACATGTATGATTTGTAATAAAGATATACCTTTTCCCTGTTTATAGACAGTAGCTCTATCCTATAAAGCACATAGATTGTATTTCTGCTCAGAATACTTGCACTTAAAAGTGTTATTTCTGTCTTGTATATTCTGTAATTACACTGATCCATTTCCATGTGTGTATAAACATGACCAGATTTCTTTAATGATAGCAGTACAATACTCCTCAAATACAGATCCCTTCTCCTAACCTGCATTGGCCTCCAATTGTCGCCTTCTGCCTCTCTGCACCGGCACCATCTCAGGTTCTCGAAAAAATTACTGTGCTTGATTTCCTTATGCCCCACCTCACACTCACTTCTTCATTCTGGATTTGGCCCTAATCTTTCCCTTCAAATCCATGTGAGAATTCCATAATCTTCATATCTGTAGATACAATGGATATTTTCCCAGCTTTTTCTTGTGCTACTTTAGTGGCATTTGACAGAATTGGCTACTTCCTCTATTTTCGATATCTCACCGATGACATCAGTGTCCCAAGTTTGTTTTCCCCCTAGCCTTCTGGCTGGTCCTTCTTAGTCTCCTTGCCTCATCCTTCAAAGCTTTTTTTAAATGTTCTAGTTTCTCGGGAACTCTTGATGTCTTCACCAAAGTTCACAGATTTTTAATTCTTTCAATTTTTCAGTAAATTTTTGTGCAACAGTAACAAAAACCCAGCTACAACAAAAACACCCAATTGTTCTGGCTCAAAAAGTATATAGAACACATATTTGATTTCTTTCCCTCACTTTTACATCAATACATCAATAAGTCCTGTCCCCTCTATGTTTGAAGTATATATTAAATCTGATGATTTTTCTCCATTTCTACAATCATTATCTCCACTGGGATACAATCTTACTCTTTTCTATGTAGCTATAAGATAAATAAGAGGAATAAGTACAATATATAGCATAGTTAGATTTGTTATGTCATGACAAGTGCTGTGGGGAAAAATTAAGCCAGGAAGGGCAGTAGGTATGTTCTAGAAGTGGACGTGGCTCCAGTTTTAAATAAGAATTTGAATGTAGGCCACACTGAAAAGGTGACATATGAATAAACGTTTGTAATGTGTGTTATTCCAAAGAAATTTGATTAAATAATTCAAGCTGCCTGAATTTTTTATAAGCAAGGTAAATAGCTCAAGGACTTTACAAAAATTACTTCAATATAAATCATGACATGAGAAAATTAAATACATGTAACATGTTAAATGTGATCTTGAATGGTTTTTTCTAAGTTTTAGCAGAAAGTTATGAAGGCAAATGGTATAGGAGGAAATTATCAATGGAGTTTCTATTTATGCAGGTTCTAAGATACTGTGAAAAAACATTGGCCAGTATAAGCCTGTATATTATACCTGTGGCCTATAAAAGAGCAGGGGAAAACATGCAATATAAAGCTGAATTTATAATTTGTAATGGAGGTCTTCTTTAGAGAGAAGGAGCTGCTGGTATACTGTGGGTTTCCTCTGACCTCCTATGATGAGGCAGTATCTCCTCCTTATCTCAAGCCAAATGAGAGTGGACTTCAAGTCAACCAAGTCTGAAAGTCTAAATGCAAGACACCAGAGCTAGTTTCCTTGGAACAAGGTCAGAAGTACTGCTTTGAGAGAGAGCTGCACTTCCACTGGCTGCCAAGCAGATGTATTGGTTTTTTCATGTGCTAGAGAATACTGAACAATAGTGAGTCATCCCTAAAAGACCCTTTCCAAGAGGACTGCCAACCAGGAGTGAGGCAACCTCCACAGGAAAGACTGGAAGTCTAGCGTGGCCTATAAGAGATGGGACATGAGTGATGGGGACATAAACAACCACATGACAGAAGGAACACCGTCAGCCACTTTAGGAACTCCAGGAAGCTATGCAACTATGAAGAAGGTCTCACAAGAGAAAGAGCTTTTGGCAATCCAGATGGTACTAGTGCTGATTTACAACCTTTCCAGGCAACGGAGACTTCTTACCCTTATCTCTCCCCACTTCTCTTGTTTCAGCTTGGAGGGTTCCCTAAAGTTTGGGGCAGGAGATCAAGACAAAGCAAATATGCGTTTCCTTTCCTTTGATTGCTTATCAGCTGAAGAGAGGGAAATTGTAGATTTGAAGAGAAGTTAGAGATTTGATGTTAGACAGACAGGGATATATATTATCTGAAAGGAACCAGAAATCTATGAGATTTTCCTGAGGTTTCATTTAAAATTAGGAAAGAAAATCAATCTACAGAATGCACTGGAAGGAGAAGTTATGAGGAAGAATAAAGTTTCTCCCTGATTGCATTCTACCACATCCAATTTTTCAATAAACTGAGTGTATTAATTTTGTAAATTTCATTAAGTTCTTCATTGAGTTATAATTGGTTCTGTTATGAATTTTGTTGATTAAATTCATCTGTTCTGTATCTAAGATTAGAGATCAGTTCATTTAATAGGAACAATTTGGCAAATTGTTCGTAATGATAAATTCAGGAATAATTGTGAATGACTTTGAAATGCACAGAAATCATGGGGTGTTCTGTCTAGCTCATCCTTCACTACCTTTGAGCTGTGTAACCACTCTAAGTTGTAGATAATTGATAGCAATGGATATAATTTTCTCATAGGCAGGTAAAATAAATTTTCTTCTATAGAGGTACCATTTGATTTCCTTCTCCTCTCTCCCAAAGAAGTCAGTTTTCCATCTATTGATCAAATTCATTTCAACATTCCTGATTACTTAATATGTGTCTCTTAATTCTTCCTTGAACTGTTTTGCAATATATTACTGGTTCTGTCACTAATTAATGAGTTAAATAAAAATGTTGACATGTGTTCATTTTCTGTATGAGAGTTATGATTTTATTCTTTTTTATAGTTTATCCATGTTTACTTTTTATTGTTTAATTGAAGTATAGTTGATTTATAGTATTAGTTTCAGGTACACAGCATAGTGATTCAGTATTTTTACTGATTATACTCCATTAAAAGTAAGATATTGGCTATTATTCCCTGTACTATATAATATGGCCTTGTTGCTTATCTGTTTTATACATAGTAGTTTATATCTCTTAACTCTATACCCCTATCTTGCCCCTAACCCTTTCCCTTTCTTCACTGGTAACCACTACTTTGTTTTCTATATATGTAAATCTGTTGGTATATAACTGTTTGTAGTATTCTTTTATGATTTTTTTGTATCTTTGTGGTATTGGTGGTTATTTCTCCTCTTTTAGTTTTTATTTTTTTATTTGGTCGTCTCTTTTTGGTGAGCCTTCTTGGCTAGAGGTTTATCAATTTTGTTTATCTTTTCAAAAAACTAGTTCTTGGTTTCATTGATCTTTTCTCTGATTTATTATTGTTAAATTTAATAAAAACATACATTTTATTCTACTTGGGTTTGTTTTCCCAAACTTTTATAATCTTACTGATCAAATAAGGCCATGATTACTCATGGGTTAATGTTTAACATTAAGAAAAATTTAAATTTGTTCAACTAAATTGAATATTTTGTCAAACTTTTTATTCCTACAGTAATTATGTTTTGTAGTACGTCAGTTCAAAGGAAATTTCTGAGATCTTTAAATAATTTAAAATCATAGTCTCATATTACCTTAAGTTACTTAATGGATATTCATTGTATACCTAAATAATTTTTAAATAAGATTACCAAAGCCTAGTTACTAAGCATCATTTTGATTCTATATGCCCTTTTACTTTAATATTCTATAGAGAGGCTATAGCTTTGGGTGATGAATGTGTAAAAGAGATACGTGTGACATTAGAAAGTTTTATTGTGTACATTCATGGAGCGGCTAGTAAGACAGTTCTCATTTATCCAATTCCTTGCGTTTTCTATGAAATAGTAGTTACTTTTGTTAAAAGTTATGAAACTATACTAGGAGCAGTGGTGAGAAAGAAATACAATTATGTGTCTGTTTTTGTTTATCAATTTAAGAAAAAGTATAGTGTTTTCTTAATGCAGCAGTTTTCAGGCATCTTAGTCTCTGAACCTTTTATACTTTTGTGGACCTCAAAGAGCTTTTGTTTACGTGTTAACTCTCTATATTTACTGTATTAGAAATAGAAACTGACATTTTTAACACTTATTGATTAATTTGAAGATAGTGATAATGAACACATTACATTTTAATGTAAATAGCATCTTGGTATTGTTATCAAAATTGTTTTGACCTTGCAGACCCCATGAGAGAACCACTGTCCTAAAGTGTCCATTGGTTCCAGAGAATAAAAGGGCGTAATGAAGGATAACATTTGGATTCACTCAATTTGGGGGTGAACTTACTTCCGAAGTTTCTAATTAGTGCCTGTAGCTACAATAAGAGAGGTTATTTTTCAATTTGATGCAGTCTGCCTAGGTAGTAGAGATTCTGTGTTGTATCAGATTAATTTTCTGTGTCTTATGCTGAATTTGTAATCTTCTTTACTACTTAAAGAAATGAGAAGAAAAGACCAAAGTTTCTTCACTTTTGGAAAAGCTGTAGTTCTTTACAACTGTGTTATTTTCCATGTGTCCTTAAAATGTTTTCTTGTCACTTTGATTAAATATAAAACCAACTACTGCTTCTCAGGCAACCACAATTCTATCCTAATCAAGTGCCCAAATTTCTGACAACTATTTTGATTTCAGCTTTCCAAAATCTACACTAAAACTTGTAAAAAGTCCACTTAAAGTTTTCTTTGAGATTTTCCAGTCAGCTCCTGGAAAATCATACATACTTCCTTTTCCTCTTTATGTAAAGGGAGAAGCTAGAAATCATTAGGTTTGTTTGATGTGCTGTGCTGTTGTAAGAATTGCAGAGAAAATTGTCAGGCCAGAAGATATGCTCAGTCTTCCCTAAGTTTATAGAGGTAAAGTATTATTAATATAACTATTTTAGAAACTGTATGCATTTTGGGAAGATTCTGGAGATTTGTCAGTAAGCTTCTTTCCATAATGTGTATTTACCCTCAGGGAAGGTACTGATCAGTTCTTATAAGATAGTTATGTACTATGCTGCCATAGAGAATTTTAGTCTCCTCTCCTAATAGTATTACATATAGAAATAAACTAACTACAACCAAAAATTAATCCAATATCATCTACAGTTAGTTTTTATTTTACTATTAGGCTTTCTTGAAGACTCTCCTACAAGCTATAGGCCAGAGAATGTGTTTTCTTTTTTTAAATTTTCGTTAGGTCTTGTTTGCTGTGCAGTCTTCCTCTAGTTGCGGGGAGCGGGGACTACTCGTCGTTATGGTGCGTGGGCTTCACATTGCGGTGGCTTCTCTTGTTGCAGAGCACAGGCTCTAGGCGTGCGGGTTTCAGTAGTTGTGGCTTGTGGGCTCTAGAGTGCAGGCTCAGTAGTTAGGGCTCATGGGCTTAGTTGCTCCTTGGCAGGTGGGGTCTTCCCGGATCAGGGCTTGAACCCGTGTCCCCTGCATTGGCAGGCGGATTCTTAACCACTGCGCCACCAGGGCAGTCCCCAGAGAATGTGCTTTCAAGAAAGAAAGTCTCAGAGCTTTGTGGAAAAGTACTCCATCAGGCACTTCAAACTATTGACACTAAAGCGTAGACTCGCAGGTAGAGCCTCTGAGCAGACATCACTCAGATAACTTTCAGACCATACCAGTGACCAGAATCAGAATTTCCAAGGCTCATTTTAATCCAGAAAAAGTCAGCTACCTGCAAGCATATAGGTAACCTAGGCTCCAGCAGAAAAACAAACAAACAAACAAATTTAAAAAACCCAACTAATTACATAGGATTGAGTGAACCAAGGAGAGAAATTACATTGTGTCTGTTTATTTTCAATATTGTTGGTGTTGTTTGAACGTGCCATTTTCCAGATATGTATGGAAGTCCTTTTTCTTTTTTCTTAAGCTATTAGCAACTCAAAACAATACGGTAACTCTGCATTTATAATTGAAACAATACATTTAAAATGATATCTGATTCTCACTGACCTTGCAGAATTCTTAAAATCTGAGTCTCTTTACTTTTTATGGAAAAATAAAAATAGATTGCATTAGTTTTGTAAGAATCTCTTCTCCTTTTTACCAGTACGTAATTGACAAATTGTGTAATTACAGCCACACCTGGAGTGTCATATGATTCAGTGATGCTCATTGAATCGGTGTGACAAGCCGGTTTTTAATAACAATGCTTGCTTTATTGACAGAGCCAATACCTGGGTTAGGAAAACTGGCCTTATACCTGGGTTACAGGGCTGAGTCTTCGAGGTGGTAAGGAAGATAAATTCCTGATAGGCCAGGAGCCTTAGGAAATTTTGAGGATCTCTGGAAGAGAAGAATTCACTCAAATGTAGAGGCACTGTAGTTGAAATTTGCTGGAGACAGTTTCTTGGGTTTGTTTTCCTATCCTCTGGATAGCAAATAAATAGAGATATTTAGAAGTATGATCTGAGGTTTTTTTTTTTATGATAACTGTTTCATGGAAATGAATTTTGTGTTCTTGTGGGTTTATTCAATACTCTATGGCACTTGATTTGCAAAAGAACTCTAAAGGAAGCCTACAGGATTAATAAAAACTTACTGGATCTACATAAATAACCAGATCAAACCTAACAAGACCAGTCTATTTGTCTGTGACCAATAGTAAAATTTATTTGATATTATGATGAACATAAGGTGGGAAGACTGTCAGAAAAATCAGTGTGAGTGGACAAATGGAAATGGGCAGAAATTATTACTGGATGTCTTGTTTAGTGCACAGATCCTACTTAACTCTGTCTTTTATTATCTTTGAGCTATTTTTACAACCTTGTAAATTGTAGATAACTGCTAGTGGTGCAAATAATTCTTGTTCATATACATACAGATGCATTTTGATGAGTGGAGGTGCAGTTGATTTCTACAAACCCTGTGGACGAGTCAAATTCTTTTATCTATTAATCATTAATTTCAGTATTCCTGTTTGCTTATACAATATATGTATCTGCTTTTAGGATAATCCATTGACCAGTTGTAACATCTTTTAAGCTCTCTCATTAATTAATGAATTAAATTACATATTTGAAATTTGTTCATATTATATTTAGATGAGAGTCATGGTTTTACCTATTTCAAGATTATGCTTTTATGTTACTGACATACATATCATTTCAATTTGTCTTTCAAGCCCTTAGTGTCATTTTTTTCAAATTCTGCTGTGTAGCAGGTTCTATTCAAGTAGATTTACAGGTCCTTTCAATTCTAAGAGCCACTCAACACTGTAGGTATTACTATGTTCATTTTACGCGTAATGAACTAAATTTTCAAGATGCTAAGTGGCAAAATCATGATTAAGCTATTTCTAATGCCTGTACCCTTAGTAAAAGTTTGTTAACTCTTCAAAATGTTTAAAGCTCCAAAATGCAAATAATTAATACTATCACTCATCATCTACTTCAGTATAGTAAATTTGGTTTAATTGTTTTGATTATCAACCAGAAAGTAAACTATAAAAGAAATATCCTAGGAAAGTTCTCAGTGATATGAAGGAAGCTGGCATCTGATGTACACATTCTGTTGACAACAAAAAACATAAATAACTGTGGAGAATTTGCTGGTATATCATTAATGGTATACCTCTATAAAACTGGCCAGCTTCCTAACTTCCAACCTTCCAGTGAACCTATCAACCTTAGCTGGTATTTTGAACAACTTTCAGAATCATCTACTTTATCACGAAAAGCCAGGAATTGCTTGTTCATTTTTTTGTTGTTTTCAGTTTTATTTTTTATAAAAACAGAAGCCTTGATGGAGCTGGCTTTCTTACATACCTCAGCAATATGACTTGCTCATGCTTAGATATGAGGTAGCATTTTGAATGTCTTGCTATAAAACATTTTTCTCTGTCTAAATTGCAAAGCCTTTGCATTTAGCTTTCTTTTCAAAGTTTATTCTGTAACTATAGGTTTTCAAGAACTATTTTTGTGAGAACAATAAATTGTTATTCCCTCTTGTCCCAGAATTGTATTACCAAATGTCTACTTGCCTTCCGGTATTCGCCAACTTTGGCTTTATCTTAAATTAAAAAGTCCAGAACAAAAACTTCACTTGGGCTTGTGATAGTTTTGGATAATTTATATCTTAAGTTCTCTTATCCTTCATAATTGAATTTTGATAAGCCACAGAGAGCCTGTCTTCCCCTGTTGATTTCCATATGTCCAGCAACATAAGAGGATCCATTGTGTGGGTAATTGTGGCCTTCAGTCTTAACCAATGCTTACCCCATAAAGTTGTGAGAATTAAATAAGTATATATATTGGCTAAGCCCCTTTTGAGCACATACCAGATTTCAATTTCCTCTCTTCTTTTTTTTTCCTTTATGTTTAATTTTGTCTATTCTAGCACTAATTATCAATGATACCGTAGACATACCTACTATGCTCACTCAGTTCTTATTAGGATTAGCTCCTCTTCTCATTTGAAAGTTGTCTAACTCCTCTACTTGGATGTTTCTTTGGAAACATGTGTTTATACTTTCATGATTCTTAGATCTTCTTTCTCTGCCTCGTGTGTTTTTTTGGCTTGTTTTTCTGTTTGTTGCCTTACTAATTAGCCCCATATTTAATTCAAGTCTATGTTTGTTTTACTTCCTATTCTTTCCAATTCTTTCCTTTATACCATTCATATATTCAAGTGTGTACTTTAAGCTGTTAACACAAATGAGATGAAGCAGCTCATCACCCACATGCGGTAGATAGACCATCCCTGGAACTGTCCCCATGGAAGGCCCACCATGAAACACATTGCCAATCTGGACATCATTTCTCAAAACTGACATCATTTTTTATTTTAAAGAGGTACTGATCTTATTGCAGATTTTTCTGTTTTGCAAGGCAAGGTTTTAATTAACTATTTTGGGGGTTTGTTTCTAAATGAACCTGGTACTTAAAAATGCATCAGATCCATTTAGAAATGATCTTGAGAACTTTTTCAATCCATATGGAGCATTGCTTGCAACGTATTTTGTTTCACATTTGAATGTACGTGTGTGTGTGTGGTGTTTAGCAGCAAGAGCATGTTTTACAAAAAGAGAGCACTTTGGAAGTCACCTAGACCTCTGCTCTGGCCCGATGTATTTTAGCCTGCAACTTTCAGCTCTTAATGATGGTCAAATCCATAATGGTTTAACTACATAAATTAAAAAATAAAAAAAGTGTCAAATATTCTTATCCTCTCTTTACGATGGAGCTTTCAAATGCATCAGGGTTTCTCCACCTTTATCTGTAAATTCTTCCTCAAAATTAGCAAGTCAAGACTGATTTTTTTTAGCTTCTCTAAGAAATATATCATTTGAAAATTCTTGATTTGGGATTATCCTACCATAATGCCAGTCTCTACTCAGAGTGGCATGGGTTGAAAGCAACCCTGGAGCTATTTTGACTTACCTTCTTTTACTTCTGCTGTGTTCATACCAGTTTCAACCTCCACTTTTTCTTTTTCAGATAAGGATCTTAATTTCTTCTTCCTTTTCTACTTAAGCAGATACTGTTTTCATCAGTCATCATAATTTACATTCGGCTAATTGATAAAAGCTAATCTTTTTTGTTTTCTATTCTCACCTTATTGTAATATAGCTACATCTTAGAATTCCTTAAACAAACTTTGCTTTCCATATGTTCTTCCTCCATTCTGTCCTGTTACTTCTAAGTTCTAACCTCTTTAATTTAAAAGCCCTTCACTTTTCAATACTTACTTATAGATTCAGCTATTAAATTCTTTCCATTTTTCTCTCCAATGGCTCCTTAGTTTGATTTATCAATTGTATCTTATATGCTCCACAATCCTTATGTTATATTGCTCAGCCAAGTCCAGCATCGTTTTGTTTGCCATATCTGTAAGTGCTGTAATTTTACAAATTAAATAATAAAAATGGAGAACAGTTTTTCTACAGAAATATGGTCTAATGTTAAAATAATATCTGGGATGAATTTCTTAAGAATTTGCCGTCCATCTCTGACTTAAGGATCAGTGGAATCTCTTTATCCATTCTGACAGTAGCACTGAATGCGGAGTTTTCATTTTATCCAGTGTTGTAAAGGTGCTGTTGGTTGTATTTTTCTTCATTCAATCATTTTTCAGTCATTCACTCATTCATCAAGCAGTTTTTTGAGGGTGATCTCTATATCAAAACCTTTTAAATGTATGTAAAAACAAGATGTCACTGTATTCAAAATGCTTAAGTGTAATGGGGCAAGAAAATAAATATAAAATTAACATGCAGTGCTGATAAATATCACAGTTAAGGTATGGTGGAAATGCTATGAAAGAATAACCTTCAGAAGTTTTGAAATGCTATAAGGGGAAAAGAGAAGATGGGATTGTCTGAAAGGAGAAACGGCACAAACCTTTTAGGCAGAATGATCACTTGTAAAATGGCAGGTACTTGTGGAAAAGCAGTGTGAGGTCAGGCGTGGTGAGTATGACTTTGTATGAAGTATTTGCTCTCTCCCCCTTACTGTCTTTGTTTCTTCCAGTATTTCATATGAACTTTCCTTTGTTACCCTTACAGTCTGCAGAAGTCTTTAGAACCAATACTAATCTGATGCTTTATTTTTCATGAAATGATAGTAAAACTCAATTTGCAAACACCGTGGTAACCATGTAGTTAGATATATTTTCTTATTCTCTATAGACATAGCATTTGAGCTAGTCTGTCAAAGTAACCTCTATTTTAATAAGTAGAATAGTCATGAAGTAAATTAATGAATGTCTCAGTATGTACATTTGTGCATCTTTAAATACTTTCACATGGACAGCTCTAACTGGTTTGATTCAGATTTGCTTCAGTTCATACACTCAAGAACACATTTATCAGACACCAGAGAGCAGGGCTCCTTTAGACAGTCAATATACTGCAGGAGAGATGCTGAAAAGTGAAATTCTAATTATTCTTGATATAGGACATTCTAAGGGTGTCTTGTGCCAAAATAATGAAAGTTATTTTTCTTCAGGAAACTGAAGAGACGATGCATGAGGCATCTTCAGGTTTCCACGGAAATGGAGTTAAATAAGAAACATGTGGCACTTTCTGATGGATACAGATCATCCTGAAATCACTTCACATCTGCTGGCTAAATAGAGAAATAACTGTAAATCTTTTCAAAAACAAAGGAGAGAAAAATGTAGCAAATATATCAAGTAATACTTCTACGACATCATTTAGCATGACTCTGTATAGAAGGTTATTTATAATGGTAGAATTATTTGTTACATACCACTTTAAAAAAAGAAAATTAAAAGTATAGATAGGTTACAGTGCTATATAGGATCTTTTATAGCTACTTTATTTATTTATTTATTTATTTATTTTTGGCTGTGTTGGGTCTTCAGTTCGTGCGAGGGCTTTCTCCAGTTACGGCAAGTGGGGGCCACTCTTCATCGCGGTGCAGGGACCGCTCTTCATCGCGGTGCGCGGGCCTCTCACTATCGCGGCCCCTCCCGCTGCGGGGCACAGGCTCCAGACGCGCAGGCTCAGTAGTTGTGGCTCACGGGCCCAGCCGCTCCGCGGCACGTGGGATCCCCCCAGACCAGGGCTCGAACCCGTGTCCCCTGCATTAGCAGGCAGACTCTCAACCACTGCGCCACCAGGGAAGCCCCTATATAGGATCTTTTAAACCCTAGATATTTCACTTTGCTTGTTACAAAACTTCTTTTTAATCTTTAGCACCATTTAAAAAATTTACAAATGTTTGCATTTTCAGATTGGTATAAGCTCACATCATTAGAATAGTCTAAGTTTTTTTAAAGTCCTTTGTAGAAATTTAAATGAGTATTTCTTGCCCTCAAATGTACATATATGTGAAAAAATTATGTTGAAGGAGTATTTATAGTGGATAAATATATATTTTTTATAACTATGTATATACTTAATAGGAAATTTGTAAAAAGCTCACATATATGACTTCAGACACTTAATCTTCCTCCTTCTTAAAAAAGTTTCTGGAACACACTTCTCCCCACCATGCTCCATTTCCAACAACATGCCATTTAATTATTCAAACATAATTATATAAGAATTTTTATTTTTGATCCTAACAATGGAAGTCATTTTTAGTACTTTCTTATCACTTTAAGAAGTAACATAAAATATGTATCCATGAGGGTTAAAATATAAATATTACTTAACAGTTTACCACTACATAACTAGTTTTGAAGATACATGTTTTGAATATACGTGTAGCATATATTAGCACTATAAAAGTAGTCTCATGTGACAAGTATAAAAATAAATTCTCATGTATATTCATGTAACATAAGAGAAGATTGTGACCTTCAGAAAAGCCCTGTGTTGGAAATATTTTTATCATAATCTGCATTCCTTTCCCTTAACTGTCAGAAAAAAAATACTGATTTTTTCATAAGAATTAAATACGAAAGAAAGGAGTCAAAGCGCTTCTTTTATTGTATTCAAACTCAACCGCATATCTGGGAAATGGTAGTAGTGGTGGAGGCAGGGATAATGTGGGAATTTTCACCTAGCAGCACAGAGTGTTGTAAACTAATAAACACCAAATTAGCTTCTTTATCTTCCTCTTCACTTCTTCAGATAATTCCCAAATGACATCAGCTGCAGAAAGGGAAGCTTTCAAATCAGACTGAGAAATGAGAAAGGATTGCACACTGAGTTAAGCATGTCTGATTTGAAGATTGAATTCTAGTTCTATATGCCATGCTTTTTTCTCACACTAGAGACTGACCATTATTAAATATTAGGATGTGTGATAAACTTCTGGCCTACTATGAATTTTCAACCAAAGGAAAGAAAACCATTTCAGGAAACTGCCAATATATCAATAAGATACTGAAATTTAATGATATAGTTTGTGTTATAACATTTTGAAGGGATATTAGAGGCCAGGGTCAAACTCATTTTCAGATGCAGAGGCAGTTAACAATGAGTTAATGACTTGTTCAAGGTCATTGTTAGCTTTTATTAGATGTAAATTGCATATTTTATTTAGTTTCCTAGTGCTTGTATGCCTAGTGGTACTTCTTGACTTTTTTCCCCACTATGATATAAAATTATTCATATATTGGATGGGGAGTTCATAACAGTGAGGTAATCCTACCCCCAAGAAAGAACAGAGTGGTAATGAGATGCAGTTGGGAGGATGGGTCTAGCTTAGAAATTCCCCTTTCTCTTCTTCACAGTTCAGATTGAAGGGACTTTTTGTGAGAATTAAGTGTTGTAGACTAGGGTTTTAATTAATTCCCAGCATTCTGAGGGAATTTACAGGAGTGATATGTTATATTGTAACAAAGAAATTATTGGATATAAACATCATGCCCCCAGTACCCTTTAAGATGTAGCCTGAGAGAGAGAGAGAGTGGGGACGGCGTTGGGGGGTGGGGAAGGAGAGTGTAAATAAAGGGGCAGAAGTCCAATTGCAAGCTGCCTGGACATGTTTTTTATGCTAAGTGAATGGCACTCAGTATCCACTCCCTCCTGAGTATCTCTTCAGCATTGCACAGAAGCAGAGCCTATCCACTCCACAGTAACAAGAGAAATGGAGGACAAGTAGTTCTTTTGTTAAATCCTTATGACCTTTTTAGTAATCTCTTTAATTATTTTAATAGGAAAAGTAAATGATTTGAAAATAGGCATAAGAAATTCACGGAAAGAAGTGTCAAAGAATCTCAAGAGTAAAGTGGTATGTAAAGAAGAATTTCTTACCAATTTCTAGTACTTAAGTCTGGTCTCTTGTTTCATAGCTATAACAAGTTTAATCACAGTGACAGTGGAATAGAGGTCGTTTTATCTGGTATAAATAGGATGGAAACTCTGTCCCATTACCCACATCCCCCAAGGAAGTGATCTGATTACCTTTGAGTTGGAACAGAGGGGTGTAGATGGGATGGAGCAGAGGAAGCAAACTGTTATGGCATCTCCAAATCACTGAGTATCAGTGTCTTTGCCATCTTGTTAAAAAATGACAGCCTTATTTTGTTCACTTTTCTTTATATTGCCTAGTTGCAATCTGCCTGTGACTTTTAAAAATTTTTTGCCAGAGTTACTCTATGATCTGTGGCGAATTAGTATCTCTACTTGGATTTTCTGGGAACTCCCTGAGTATGGAGGATAATAATGTGTCTGAGAATCGGATTTTTGGCCGTGTACGGAGGTTGATTAGGTTTTAACTTTCTATTCCATTCTCTTTCATTAGAATTTTGTTTTAAAACTCCCAGGGAAGAGAAGTTAAAATATTTTACTCCAGGATTTCAATATATGAAAAGGTCGCTATAGCATTGCTACTCCTTAGTTAAATATAGGGGCTTAAAGAAGAAAGAACATCAACTCTGTATTTGGTTAAAACAAAGAATCTAGATATATTTAGAATGATAAATTAGACTTGGACACTTCTAAGGCAAACTGAAAGTTATAGTTCTTTATGGTCTCTATTCTTTAGGGATTACCAGTATATATTTTTACCTAGTATCTCTACAAGAACCCTGATCTTCTGGCTGTTAGCTAAGAAAAGGTTAGTTGGGAAGAAGGGATTAGGTATTTATTGAACATCTCCACTGTACCAGGTACTGTATTATATGTTTTACATTTAAAAAAAATGAATACAGTAATTTTATGAGGTGTGTGTTCTTTATTTTTTAGACCACACATATGTGTACGCACACATACACAAGACACACAAAAAACTTAGAAATTAAGAAAATTAAATATATATTACCCCTAGGATATGAAGTATTTTTTGAGACTTTAAGATTCTTCATCTCTACCATTTGTGAGCTGTGATCACTAGATCCTATCTGATTATTTGAAGTTCTAATGGAAAGAAAAGGGGTTCTGACTTAACCTGTAGACTGTTACCAACAGCTCACTGAAATTGGTGGCAGAGGAAGAGGGAGAATTTTTTCACAGCCAGTCCTTCTGTGATACTGAAGGATGCGGCTTGAGAAGTTGTTCTCTGATTTAACCAAATGTGTCAATCACTGATCTCTATACAGTCAGAGAGCAGGGGATGAGGATAGGGGGCATAACTGAATTGCTTTCAGTTCTCTTCAAGCCTTTCCAACTCCGGGGCAAAGCCTCTTTCCCCCAGGTAGCCATCTTTTCTGAAGGCATACCTCTTCACCGGGCTCTTCACAACTGCGTGGTGCTCCGCTGATCCGATTTCTATACTCTAGATAGTCCCAAGTGATATTTTTAAAACTTAAATCCAGTCATGTTACTCACTTTTTAACCTTCTAGTGACTTCTCATTGTCATTAGGATGAAGTTAAACACTCTTAAATTGTTTTATTAGCCCTTATATCATCTGACCACTATGATCTGGGAAATGAGGGATAATTTTCAGGAGAAAAGTGAATGGGTAATATCACCAGATGCAAAACAAATATTTCTGTGTAAATATACTGAAGTCTATAATTTGCAATAAATACCCCTCAGTTTTTTACCTTATAGGAAAGTTCACCTGCTCTTTAGAGATTTTGAAGAATTTTAGGGAATGCCTGAATTTTTTTCTGTCTTGTTTTTTTAAAAAATATCTGATTCCAAAGCTCACGAAACAGTATGTGTTAGCAAACCTCAGACTATTGCTTTGAAACCGTTTTACAACTCTTTCTGACTAAAAGTTACTCAGTTATAGAGTATAAAGGAGAAATATAGAGCATAAAATATATTGTGTTCTTACTCATCAAAGGAAAATCATCAGTACCTTTTCTTAGAATGGAAACATGACATATGATAACATTCACATGCTGTTCATGTTTCTGTTATATGTTGGAGGGAACATTTGAAATGAAGGAAATATAGATAAATAAAATTACTATGGGGCTTCCCTGGTGGCGCAGTGGTTGAGAATCCGCCTGCCAATGCAGGGGACACGGGTTCGAGCCCTGGTCTGGGAGGATCCCACATGCCGCAGAGCGGCTGGGCCCGTGAGCCACAACTACTGAGCCTGCGCATCTGGAGCCTGTGCTCCACAACAGGAGAGGCTGCGATAGTGAGAGGCCCGCGCACCGCGATGAAGAGTGGCCCCCGCTTGCCGCAACTGGAGAGAGCCCTTGCACAGAAACGAAGACCCAACACAGCCAAAAATAAATTAACTAAAAAAAAAAAAAAAAAAAAAAAAAAAAATTACT